>NC_081303.1:31354762-31979762 GCF_030435805.1 Mustela lutreola
TTCTTTTTATATGTGCAGGACTGGGAATTACTGTTCATACTTTTTTCTCCCAGTTTTTCTATCGGGTTCTGGTCATTTGTCCCTCAATTTTTTTTTTTTAAGATTTTTATTTATTTGACAGAGAGAGGGAGAGAGAGATCACCAGTAGGCAGAGAGGCAGGCAGAGAGGGTGGGGAAGCAGCCTCCCCGCTGAGCAGAGAGCTCGATGCGGGGCTCGATCGAGCTCGATGCGGGGCTCGATCTCAACACCCTGGGATCATAACCTGAGCCAAAGGCAGAGGCTTAAGCTACTGAGCTACCCAGGCACCCCTGTCTCTCAATTTTTAATAGTTCTTTATATGTTGTGAATGTTTTCTCTCAGCTGGTTATCTTTTAACTTTGTTTTATGATGTCTTTTTGCTAAAAAATCTTTTTTAAAAAAAGATTTATTTTAGAGAGAGAGAGAGCGTGCATGCTCATACTGGGGCAGTGGTAGGGGGAGAGAGAATCCCAAGCTGACTACGCCCCGAGCATGAGCCCAGCGTGGGGCTGATCCCACAACCCCAAAGCAAACTGAGTCAGATGTGCAACTGACCGAGTCACCCAGCCACCCTATCACACAATTTTTAAAACCGTTTTTGCCTTTGGCTTTTCCATAACCACTACCAAAAGTTTTTTCCTACATTAAGGTTATCAATCTTTCCTACTGCACTTGCATGGTTTATTCATTTCATTTTATTTTCCATTTAGATCCTTAATCCATTTGGAGTTTATGCTTATGTGAGGCGTGACATACATCTCTAATTTTACCTTTTTTCCCAAATGACCACTCATTTGTCCCTACACTATTTCTTTCAAATGCCAACTCCTCAGGAAGCCATTCCTGATTTCTCTAATAGGAGTTATAGTCTCTTGCCTCTGATTATCTAAGCTCTTTTGTTTATATTACTGGTTTCCTCTGTCTTGACCAATAATTAGTTCTGTTCCCATGCTATATCCCCTACTAAGCCTTAACTCCTATTTTATATCTCCTATGAGTCTTAACTCCTGAAGTCAAACATTATTGAGCTCATATTTGTTATTTCTTCAATGCTTAGCATATAGTGGGTTACTTAATACATACTTGCAGAATGCTAATGATTAATCTGAATTATTAAGAAAAGCCCAATACACTCAAGAAAGTAGTGAAAATATCTAATACATTTAAAGAAAAAAAAACTCCTTGAAATTACTAAAATTAAGCTTAGTCTGTGTTTAAAGAGGAAAAGTTTAGTAACTAGAATATTCACTTCTGTAGACCACTTCAGTTCCTGCTAATGAGATGTTATGTTGATTTTCTTATGACTGGCAGAGACTGCTGATCTTAAGTTCACAGAGTGTGAATATAAGAAAAAATGGCTTTAAGGAATAAAATAATGAGAAATGATGGGTCAAAACTAAGAAAGAGAACATTGTCCCAAAGTGAGGTCTATTAGTCTATTGGACAGTCTCCCAGAGGTTATCATGGAAGCCTGAAAAAGCATCAGATAATAGAATGTGAGAGATACTTTCTCATTGTCAGGGGAGATGGACTAGATGAATTTAATTGAAGTTTTCCATCTCTCATTTCTAGGACTCTAAGAATAAAACCATCACAGATGGAGGGGAGCTTTGGAGCCTAGTAGTTATTTAAAAAAAATAAAATTCTTACTGCCTCTGATGAAACAAAATGCACTTGCACTTGAAACTCATATTATGGAAGTGGCAGTAAACAAAAGATACACATAAAACAATAAAATTATTCTTTACTAATGTCCATCAGGATGGCTTTTTAAAAATATATAGAATAAAATGGGGAAGGGAAGGAGAAACGCATCATGGACAGAATTTTATTAGGCATATTTATATAACTTCTAGAGGCTATTTCCTAACTGTATTGTTTCTAATGCTGCAAATATTTTTTTCATTATAAATTCATTATAAATTAACATATTGATCCTAAGTATATAGTACTTTTTTTTTCCCCTGCAAACTTCCAAGGATCTTCAAATACTGTGTAGTATTTCATTAGCATAAGAAAGGCATCATAGGCCTTAGAGTAGGTCAAACAACTTGCTCTTGGTCACACATGTGAGACACTAACTGAACACACATTAAACAAATATATCTTACCACTCCTTCGCCTGTTTTTGGTACAAGTTCCTAAGCACTAATAATATAACATCCAATACTCTGGCAGAATTCAAAGGTCGGTAACACAGGCCCTAGATCATATGGTCAGAAGAGTGTAGAGACTTTCAACTGATGAAAAAGATACGAGTCCAGGTAGCTAAGGACAGACCATCAGGTTTGGATCTTCACTTCTGCTGGTGCTATTATCTTTTCTTCATTTAACTTTTAAAAAAAGTTGAGAGCAGACCATATTTCTAAGCATCCAATTATTTCTTGAGTAAGAAGACAACTAAGATAGTCTCTATGAGTTACTCTATCATTAATCTCACAGGACTTCCATAGAAAGAAAATTATTCCTTCTATTCACTACATTCCTCCCTTAATCCTTCACCAAACAGATTAATATACACCCTTAAAAAAATTTCACAACGTTGATTAATTTTAAACCATCAACTAATGATGGCGATGTTATGGCTTAAGAGGTTAATGTCTTTGCAATGGGTGTACCTTAGAAATCACGAGTTACCTATACATTAAGTGAGTTTTCAAAAACAGTTTAGAAAAAAGAAAAAGTCAGTCTTGGAATTCTGAGATCAACAAGATATAGTCCTGATCTTCTAGAAGAGTGTTTCTGAGTTGTCTTGACTATGTCTCAAATGAGTAAAATACTGTTGGTATGCATTCCTAAAGTTGTTTACTTACAAAATACAAGAATGTTCTAATGTGTGATTATAAAACATTCAATAACATAAAAATTTAAAGAGTGAAATTTTAAAAATCAAATATTTATTATTTTCTTTCTGCAACTCAGATGGATGCTATAGAGTACCCTCTGAGATATATACATCCTATGCTGGAGACTATCACCATGCAACCAGGCAAATAATGACTCTACAATAAGTACTATCACCAACAAATGTATATTCTTGTGGAAGGACAGGGAAGGTCAAGGCTAATGTCACCTAAACACTGGAGCTGAATTTTAAAGGATGGAGAATACTTTTAGGAAGCATAGAAGGTAGTCTTTTTAGGCAGAAACTACAAAGAAAGCTGAGGAAACTTGTTTAGGGAACTTTTAAATTTGGGGAAAATGGAGCACTGAGATGGAGAACCCTCTAAGTTTGGTGGTTGAGAGATCTGGGGGTGGGGATGGAGATATTGGGTATTAGGAAATGAAACTGGAAGGCCAGCCAAAAACTTGACAATGAAAAGTTCTCTGTGCCAAATGAACTTTGGTTTTTATCATCCTATAAAACACAAGTCCAATTCAAAAGCTTTCAGCAGGTGACTGATGCTTTTTGATGGAAAAGCTAGGTCTGTCTGGAAATATTTAAATGTGGGGAAGCAGGAAAGGAAAGAGGAAATTTGGTCATGTCCATGGGCATGGGAACATAGAGAACTACTAAGCAAGGGAGAGTTAAGTAATGATCAGATGATCAAGGTTAGAGCAGCAGTGAGATGGCTAGAGTGGGGACAGAGATGCTGGAGGTCAGGAGATGAGTTAAAGTCTCTACTATACGAGATGGAACTGGCTACATATTTTGAGGAGCTCAGTGCAAAACACAAGGGTCCTTGTTTGAAAAGCAGGAACTCAGGGCCATTAAAAGTACTAAAACCAAAACCTTTCCTTTCTTAAGCCGTCTCTCTCTCCATCTGCTCTGGTGTTTTTCATTTGCTATTTTATGTCATGCTCCCTCAGGCACCAGGGCAAGTGCAGACCTTCACAGGTGCCCAGGGCCCCTGCCCATGATTCAGTATGTGGGTGGCCCACTGGATGCCAGGTTGCCCTTCCCGAGCCAATAAACCCAAGTGCCATGCCCAGGCGCAGGGTAGGGAAGTTGAGCCAGGCTTCTTCCCTTCCCACAGCTGTCTCTGCAACTCACTAGGTATCTGGCTTGGGGATGGGCAAAAGGCTTGCTCCAACTGAGCTGTGGCCAGACACCAGTGAAGCTGACAAGCAGGAGCAAGGACAGTCCTGCCAAGTGCTGCCTTGCGGTGCCACAGAGCATGCAGGCTAACCCCATCTTTTTTATGTGTGTAATAAAGGCCCATGCCAGGGTCAAAGAGTGACAGCTAGGGCTGAGTAAGGCAGATGGGAGGGGTTGGTTGGGGTTCCAGGGTTTGGGAGGTAGGCAGTATAGAATCCATCCCAGGGAGGCAACAGAGGTGGTGCCAGGCCTTGGCTCCAAGTCCCAGCACATGCTCCACTGTCCCCTTAGACCATACTTACAGAACATAAATCCAAAGATGGAGCAATAAGAATCTTAGGATGGAAACCACAGAACATTGAACTCCATGCGCAGGGCCTGAGTGCAGGTTCTGTGCACTGGCCTGACGCTCATGAAGCAGGTCCTGGTGCTGGTTCAGGAGAAGAATGTTCTAACAGACAGGGATAATTGAAGTAAGTGGCAGTGGGGCTGGGAAACAGCTGGATGGATGAATTTGGAGAGAGGAGAAGAGAAGAAGATCTGGTAACCGAACTTGGGAGGAAAGAAAATACTATGGTTCTGGGAACTGAGGAAATTTGTTGTACTACAGAGTCAGGAATTCAGGGGGGAAAGATTTTGAGGAAAAACTTAAGTGAATACAGTTTGGGGCCAGAACTAAGTGTTAGTTGAACCCAGAGGACTGTTTGGAAGAAGATTCTCCAATAAAACATCACTTTCTATTTCCTCTTTTGTTGATCATTAATTTCATTACCATACAAAAAGTCAAGGAAAGGTCCTTCTAATATGAAGATCTCAGCATCAACCCATTAAACAAGCCCACATCTAAAACATCATACAAGGCTTTAGAGGTTTCAAAGGTGGACTAGATACAAAATGAAAAAAGTCAAGAAGTTTATTTAATAGACATGAATTTGTGGAAGACATTATAATATAAAGTATACTAGACAAGATACGAATAGCTCAAGATGTAAAAATTTGCAAAAATTAAAAAATATTCATATATGTATATGACTGCCATAATTTTTTTCTTTTAAAACCAAATGTCATGCTTCCTATTTCGATATCTAGTAAAAATGCATGAAGCTACACAAGCTTCCTTGTAGCAGGCAAAATTATGATAGTTTGCATAAAAATGCAAATATCTAAAGTATCACTAATGAGCACTTAAAAAAAACTTGTAGAAAATAAGTAGCCAATATATAACGAAATGCATTTTATTGTCCTTTTCCTCCCCAAAATAGATTTCATTTAATTCAATATATCTAAAATATTATCACTTCAACTTGTACTCAATATTAAGAAGTACTCAGACACTGTTTATGCTTTTTTTTCTCATTTTCTTAACAGCTTTATTAAAATAAAATTCAGAGACCACCAAACTCACTCTTAAAGTGTACACTTCAGTGGTTACTGTCTATTCAGAAAGGTGTGAAACTGTCACTACTTTCAGAATATTTTCATCACTCCTCAAAGATATCCCATATCAATCAGTAGTCGTTCTCTCTTCAACCCCTGGCAACCATTAATGTCGTTTCTCTCTCTATGGGTTTGCCTATTTCGTACATTTCACATAAATAGGATCCTATAATATGTGGCCTGTTGTGTCTGGCTTTATTCATTTGGTGTCACGTTTCCTAGGTTCTTCCATGTTGTACCGTGTGTCAGCTTTTCAGTCCTTCCTATGGGTGAACCGTGGAGCGAACACGTTTTGTACATCCATCCTTCTTCAGTGGATGGACATTGGGTTGTGTCCACTTTTTGGCTGGTACAGATAATGCTGCTAGGAACAATCATTTCAAGATTTTGTATAAACACGTTTTCAATTTTCTTGTATATATACCTAAAGGTAGAATTGCTAGGTCATATGGTAACTCTGTGTTTAATTTTTCGAGGAATTGTCATGCTGTTTACAAAGTGGCTGCACCATTTTAAATTCCCTTCAGCAAAACAGTAGGGTTCCAATTTTTCCATATACTTGTCAACAATTATTACATTCTCTCTTTTTGATTACAGTCATCCTAGTATGTATGAAGTGGTATCTCACTGTGGTTTTGATCTGCATTTCCCCAATGGCCAGTGATGTTGACCACCTTTTCATGTGCATATTAGCCATTTGTACATCTTCTCTGGAGAAATATCTATTCAAATTCTTTTGGAACATTTTCTCCTAATAGCTATAAAAGTCTGACAAACAAATTTGTAGTGATATTAAAATCAAATGATAACCTGGGAATGAAGTTCTTTTAAAATGAAATTAATAGGTGCTTAATATAAAACATAACTTTAAAAATCCAGTGGAATGGTCCTGGCATAGGTTATAGAATTAATGGGCCTGAGCGTAGGAAGGCCCTCAGTGTTATTATGTATCAGCCCTGGTCATACCCTGCTGAGTACAGGTATAGCTGAGAAGTACAAAAATACCTTCTTGTACAGCTAACACCAGCAAAATTGAGAAGTTGGCAAGGTTTCACTTCTCTATCTAGCTTCTTAAGTTCGGTGAAAGAGGAAAGCATCTAATATTAGTTGTACTTAGAGGTTAACTACATGTTACTTTAAGTGGACATTAGCCCTTGAAAACATTTATTTCTAATTGAAATGAAAGGTGTTAAGCCTCCACTCCCCCATTAAAGCAGAAGAAAAATATCTTTGCTTTGAGGAAGAGGGGTTTATAGTATACTCTCCATAAGAACGAGCTATAAGTGAGTTCATCTCATTCTCTCTCTCACAGAGCCCTCTTGTCCTAGGCAGGATTCATTGGTATCATCATTAGATAGCACTGCTGCAAACCTGTTTTATGAAAAACCATAGGTTGAGGACAGCTTCCATCATTCTTTTGATTCTTTCAAGTTGAGAATCTTGGCAATATTCCCTGCCATGCATGTTCCCTTTTCTCTGGGTATTTGCTATCTCCTTTCTATCTCCCTTAAGGGGGCATACCTGACCTTATTCATTTTTTCTCTGCTTCAAATTTTATATTTTCTAGGATATTTATTATTAAAAAATTAAAAGTTATACCCCTTCTGATTAAAAAATTTAAAGGTATAATTAATATTTATATCTTCAGACTCTACTTTTTCTTTACTGAGAATCTTGTTTTTTATATTATTTTTACCTCTGGTAGTCCTATTTTGATAGACATATAATATTAATATATCCATATACTGTATATTCACATATACATGAATATAAATACACTCTCTATTAAAAAGAGGTACCACTGCAGGGGGATCCTACTTTGGATTTTAACTCCACACAGATGGACAGTAAAGAGAGGAGAAGTTGGGTATAGAATCTTTAAATAGCAGAGAACAGAACTTTTGAGTGTCCACGAGTGCAGCTGCAATGAGGAATACAGAAGTTGAAATGGTATATAGCACCTTGGCTGCTATGATTTCAAACTGATTATTTCACCCCTAAGACAGAGATTCTCAGAGGTCACTATGCCACAATAAAGCATTCAGTAAATTTAGACTCGTCATCTGAACGGACGGTGTCCAACACTTGGAAGGACAACTAATATACAAAGCAGCATTTGTGGGCAATAACAGGCCACTGAAAAAAATGTCACTTACTAGTTTCTTATGCCAGACTTGAAGGTACAGAAGAAAGCACTGATGTCTGCCGGGAAGGCATGGACTCAAAGGGGTTCCTAATATATTAACCAATCATTTGGACAAATAGTTCTCAACCATGGGTATATGTCAGAATCACCCGGGAAGGTTTCAAAAAACATAAAATACAGGGTTCTAGTTCAGACATTTTGGCTGAACTAGTCTGAGGTGGAGCCCAGACATTAGTTTTGCTCGTTTGTTGTTTTTGGAGATGTTCCTTAGGGGATATTTAGGTAGGGCCAGCGTTGAAAACTACTGGTTTTGACAACGAACGCTATTTGACCTTTATCAAGTGGGCATGAAGCTTTGTCTCTTTGTTTAACTTGGAAAAACAAAATTTTATTGAAGATCTTACTGATTTTACTTATTCTATTCAAGACAGAGACCAATACCAACTGAGCCTCACATCTCAAAACTTAAGAAAGAATGTAACATTTCTTTTTACACAAGAATTTGACTTAGTCCATATTTATTCTTCCGAGGCTTTACTTCTCTAAAAACTATATAAAGTTTTCATCTTTTGACAGTCTTTTATATCTACTCTATCTGATTGGGAATGCTCAGGTGTCACAGTGACAGGAACAAGAAGGGTTACAAAGGAGTAGTCAGCTACTGCCTTAGCTCAACTATGCTTTCTGGTTGTCTTGGCATATATTTTAGTGCCTGAATTCTTTTAGAGCCAAACTCAAAAGCTAATACAAACGAAGCAGCTGCGACTGCATTGTGTTACATTTACATGGAAGGCCAACTCAGACCATTGTGTTATGGAAATGAGAACACTAAGCCAAACACCTGGCCCGGAACACAAGCAGCTTTCTTTTAGCCAAAGCTAAATTGATGGCATCGTCTAAGGAGAAATGATATAAATATCATAAATATCAATAGTCACTTTATAAATAGAATATTAAAGAAAGAAGCCTGTTCCAAAAACTCAAGCAATATGAAACAAATATATACAATTACAAGGCATTGATCATTTTCCCTTTCTGAATTAAATTTAAGTACCTGGATAACTTTTATTAGTTTACTCCTTTCTTTCTAATCACCCCTGTAATATCATTTCAATATAGTTTTAACAATGGGTAAGACATGCAATGGATGTTTTACTTAAAGGAAAACACAAATATGACAACTGTAAAAAGTCTAGCAAGATGCTAAAGAAAAAAATGAAAAACAGCATCTTTAAAAGAGGCAACAACTATTCAAATGACAAATGGTTCTTGAAGAAGCTAATAGTCAAAACTCAGATCTGCAAAATCATTTGTGAACTTATACATATGTATGGCACCTAAAAGGCTCAAAGAAATATCCACAGAAACAAATCATTAAATAAAGAATTCTATCTAGTTTCACTCCCCAATATAAGTAGGCACAGTATACACTATACACATAAAACACCATAGCCCTGAATTCCAAATACATATTAAAATTTCTCTTGGTTGAAGAAAAAAATGTAACTATTCTGCACAGGTATACTCATTTACTCCAAATGATTGCTTAGTGATGATTAAATGGTTTAGCAATCCATTCGACTGAGATCTCATCAGTAATACCAAGAGAGTAAATCACTTGATTCTGGTCATTCAATAATTCATGCATATCTTATTCATTAAACAATTATTTGCCGAGTGCTTACTGTGTACAAAGTACTGTGTTAGGCACTGAGGTAGCTACAAAGATGAGAGGAGATATTTATTGTCTAATGAGGGACACAACCCACAAACAATTGCAACTGGAATTAAGGTAAAGGAATACAGAATGAACAGAAGAAACAGAAAAACTACCCTGCAGATCTCTGCTTTTCCTTACGGCTATGATTAGATAAAAGTACAAATACACTGAGACATTCTTAAAAACCAAGACCTTGCCTTACCACATGAGTTCCCTCTTAACGCTTATTTTTATTTTTAAATGTATTGACTCTGCTGTCTACCACTGGCATAAAGATGGCTTAGACTAAGTAAGAAATACACATGAATACACTGTTGTACTGATTATCCATTTAAGTTTTTTAAAAATATACATTTTGGGAGATGAGATATACAAAGGTTTCGGACTTCCCAGCTTTGGGTTCACTGCTCTAAGTTCTTCCTTGGTTCCTTCCTGCCACATCCAGCAGTCAGCAGGATATAAGCGACTCTTCCCCCTCTGTTTCTCAAGCTAACCTTGACTCTAGAGCTACCAGCAGGCTCAGCTGATAGCCTGGGGTGGGTGCTGGGCTGGGCCTCGGCTGAATGGCAGGCAGTCCCTGACCTCTCACCCTGAGTTGGGATACTGATAGCAAGCGAGAAAGAGTCACTTGGGGAAAAGTTAAGTAAGTTACCAAAACTTCACAGTATTTCTACAAATGGAGGAGGGAGAAGGCCCTTTTGGAGAGTCCATGACAAGCTCCTTTTTGGTTTAGTTTCTAAACCAAGATAAATGTTTCAAAAAACCAGTCTCTAATGTTTGCCAAATTTAGTTAAGCTTGACAAACAAACAAGAAAGTTAATACAGTCTTGCCCCAACCTACCTCGCCATCCTCCTCTCTGGCCATTTTTGCTACGTGCTTTTTGGCTCATGCCTCACTGAGCCCTTTTTATGTTTGCTGGGTGCCTCAGTCACTTCATGAAGTGTGTCCTTCTAAAATGCTAGTGTCTCAGCCTGCACTAGTCTTCTTCCAGTCAAGTATTTTCACGCAGCTTTTGAAACAGCTCAAATACTGGCTCCCCAGCAAAGCCTCAGCTTACACAATGCATTGTTAAAAATCTGTGTCACCACGCTTATCTACCTCCATATGAATCTGGTCACTTTTCTGTCTCTTGCTCCTAGACTAGAAAGGCTCTGGGAGTGGAAAATTCTGTTGTGTTCATTTTTGTTACCCCAGGACCTAGTGCCAACAGAGTGTCAATAATTGGTGGATCACTAATATTTTGCCCAGAGTAAGCACTCAGTAAGTATGTCACTGTCAGTAATTTTAGTCAAGGCTTGCTAAAAACTATTCATCTGCTCTTTGGTATTTGCCTGCAAATGGAGCTGGGAAGAACAGGCCCTTTGGAGAGTCCACTGGGTAATTAGTGAACCTGCTGTCCACCACGGTAAAGACACCTGAATCCTAGAACCACAAGAACTTGTGCTTAAATCTCACTTCTGCTCCTTCAGAAAGTTAACATGGATCATTTCCATGGAAACAATCATGTTAGTAACATGAGATACTGTGTAATAAACTTAGTTAAGTATCTCCCAGTTTGGTTCCTTTTTGTATTGCTTTCCCATATTCAGAGACTCTGTTGTGATATTAACTACAAAAATATTTTGTGTTGACATGAAAACTAGACATAATTCTTATTGGCATTACATTTAAGTCACATTAGCTACTGGTATTATATGGAAATTTAAAACATACAGTGTATTTCCACAGACATCCAAGTACTGCAGTGCCTCATCTAGCCAGCAATATTTTGGTTTCTTTTAAAAGAATATCAATTATTTATCTAGCATTATCATGGAATAAGGTATTTCACAAACCAGATTTTTCTGGATAACAAGTTTTATAAGCACCACATATCTTCAAGGTTTAAAATATTCTCAATGGGTATGATCACACAATATTATACAGTTACACTTAAAAAAAAAAAAAAAAGCCCAGCACAAGAAATATCATTTCACTGCTTAATGATTGAGGATCATCATTATCAATGTCAATTATTGCACTCTGCACCATCCATCCTGTAATACAATGGTACTCTTAAGGATTACTGATAAATATTGGGCTATTTGCCTTTATCCTAAGTGGATTCAGATTGTTTTTAGGACTCCTTACCTCTCATTTTCTCTGCCTCCTCCCTCAGCTCACTGTCATCTTTTGAAAAATTACAGTTAGTGTGTTCTGATGGTTATTTTTCAAATAATTATCTAGATAAGGACTGGTTAAGTTCTCCTAGAGAGCTAAGTGCATGCACTTATTGACTGCAGTTCGCCAGTTGGAGGCCCCTCTTTCCTTCAATATTCCTAAATCCATGAGGTGGCTGAGATTGTCAAAATAATAACAACTGAGAAAATGGTCTGTAAGTAGTGCTAGCGGTCATGTATATGCATCATTGGTTTATTACTTTTACTAAAGAATAATTCGTTTGATTATTAAGGTAAACCTTAAATTAGCTATCAACTGTTTAAATATAAGTAAAAACTATTGTTCTTAATTTAAATTTTAAAAGCCCAGTCATGAACTTCAGATTCAATATAAGTACTTGAATGTACTATATTATAGAGGGGGATCTTTCTTCAGTTACTGACTTTAAAAAAAAATTATATTTATTCTAGCATAATGGCATCAATATTTCAACTTCTAACTCAATCCTTTTTGCCACTTTGCATAGATAGGCAGTTTCACTATATTTGATTTCTGTTTCATTAGGAAAATAAGAAGGGGAAGGAAGAGAGGGGAAAAAAAAGTCTTTTTCATTCATTAGTTAAAAAAAACCAACCAAACATTTAAGTGGGAAGCCACATCTATGGAACAGAGAAACTCAGCAAAACGGATGAAATCTGTTATTTTATAATTTCTGTCATAATTAGGTTAGAATATTAATCTAGTCTTGTTTCTGATCTTTAAAAATGAGAGAACTGGTAAACATTTGAAAGGTGTCATGGTAACAGGTATCCACGAACTCTACAAGGCACTGAGATATAAGAAAAGCAAATCTTGCTCTTCAAGGTTAACCCAAAATAAAACATTCATTTTGGTTAACTTACAAATGAATGCCAGTTTATATAGCTCAAAATATCAGTTCAACTTAAAAAGTCATCCAGGGGCACCTGGGTGGCTCAATGGGTTAAAGCTTCTGCCTTCGGCTCGGGTCATAATCCCAGGGTCCCAGGATCGAGCTCTGTGTCCGGCTCTCTGCTCAGCAGGGAGCCTGCTTCCTCCTCTCTGTCTGCTTGCCTCTCTGTCTACTTGTGATCTCTGTCTGCCAAATAAATGAATAAAATCTTAAAAAAAAATTGGTTATCTATTAAAAAAGTAAATAAAATAAAAAGTCATACAACTAAAAAAAAAAGAAGTATTGGAACATATAAATAAAGAATACAACATATTAACTTAACTGAATTAAAACAAAATAATCTTTTTTTTCCCCAATAGAAAAGTCTACTTCTATTCTATACTGATTTCTATTGTACCTACAATAATGACCAACTTCATGGCAGTAATACTTTTCAAGTTTTAAAATAATAAATTTTAATAAAATGATTTAATTAGACAGTCTGATTTCTTATTCAATAAACAAAGAAAACCGGTGGATTAAAATCTGGGTTATCCAGAGTTATATATCAAAAAGGTCCAAACCAGAACTGTAACTGGTGGTCAGCTGACCTGATCACTTACAGCCTTCCAAGCTCAGCATTCAGGATTTAATACCGATTCTTCGTACTGCCTCATCACTGTAAGGAATATTTTAAACTGGGTTATTTCTTCCAGGGCATTTCTTAAGCACTTAGATGGTCATCTAGAAGATGGCTTGAGGGGAGTACAGGCCAAATTCTCAGGATTAGAACTCACAATTGTCTAATATGATAATCTGCTCTGCAACTTTAGGAGTCCCATCATTCACTGTTTATGCTCCAGCTCAAGAAAAATAACACAAAAAAACAAAAAACTCCTTCCACTTGAAAAAAATAAATTCCAGTAGCATCTTTATAGAACAGTGATAGGTTTTCACTAGTAACTTGATAAAAGGGCATCCTGCAAAGATTTGCACTCTATAGTTCAGAGGATTTTGAATTTAACATATTTTGTTATATATTTTGGAAATTTCCCACAAATAAAAATAATTATTCCCTAAAATCTAATAAGCCTCCTGCTGAAAGTAGTGGACGTTAACCACTGTTTATCTATCTATGTAGGTTAATAACTCTGTCCTTTAACTTCAGTATTCTAAGGAAATTCTTGAGTAAAATGGTTTGATTCCCTAGTAACTGTCTCTAACTCTAAGAAGAAAGGAGAGAAAAGTAAAATATCTTTTAGAGAAGAGGAGCACTTACTGGTACTTTGAAGGGTGAGGTATTTACAGTGTCCATGGAGTTGGGTTTCTCTGATGTACTGGTCCCTGAGATACTCCGTCTGCGGGGGGACCTTTCTGCTGGCACCTCTGGAAAAGAAGAAAGAAATGTCATGAATAAACCAAAATTTAGGATCTTTGACTACATTGTACAATTAGTGAGGTTTTCTCCTCCCACACACACACAAAAAAAAATTAGTTTGCTTTAAAGGTACATTACATTCTATTTCCACACGATTTATCTCTTTATCTCTGTGGTATTCGAACTCTCAAGGCACTAGGGAATCCTGGCCACACTTAAGAAATCTGTTTTACCATGACAGATTATATCTGTGCACATATAAAAAGTAATTTTTTTCTGTGCACTTTTTAATATCTATAAATTCACTTAGTATTGTTTTCTTACAGTGTATGAATCTATTTCCTTATTTGTCAGCAATATAGGAGTTAATAGAATCCAAAAACATTTTTGATATTCTTGGGAACAAAATAACAGTTTTGTGTTGCGTATGATTTGATGGTGTCTGCACAAAGGTCAAAGTTCAGTTCTGTGCAGCTAGGATGATTCACCAGCCTGCAGCCAAAGGGCCACGAGAGGACTGAAAGCTGCTGCTAGGATAAAATAACATATATGCCTATGCAGATATAAAAATAGATCAGCATCTCCTTGTGCTGGCAAGATGACCTTACTAAAATCTTACTCTGGAATCCTAAATCTGTTCAAATTGACCTAACAAGCTTCGGATTTTGCAGATGAGGTGATATTTTCTCATTTAATTACTATACACTATATTCAGGTTACATTTAAACAATTTCTTCATAAAGTGATAAAAATATATGCATATATACATATGCACATACACACACACACACAGATGATAGATATATACATATTATACCTTTATCACAACTGCTTCCCATCTCCACTTCAACTGACAGACATATAGGAATCCAGCTTCTCAGATAACATTAGATAATCTCAACATGGACAAGGAAAAAAAACACATCCTAAAAAAAGTATTCTGTATTATCTTCCAGATCTTAAAAAATAAGGAGTAAATCGTGACTCCGGAGACTGACATTTTGATTCCTGCTGTTCTCCCTTTAAAAGATAGTTTAAACTTCCATTTCTGGCCTCCTGGCCCCTGGGATCCGTGCTACTTCCACTTAAGAGAAAGCGTTTTTTCTCTCGCTCCCTCCCTGTGTCTTGCTCTTTCCCCTCCCTCGCTACAGCTTGCAGAGAGCAAGCGAGAAAGAAACACACAGGACTGCAGCTATTCAATCAATCGTTCCGACTGCACATCCTCATTAGTTACTTTCAGGCTATTAACAGACGCCCAACCACTGCCTCCCCTCAGTTACAGAAAATTTCACTGTATTACACTAATCTGCAGCAAGATAAAACATTTACTGAAATTTATATTCAGCTAGTGCCAAAAGGACACCATTTTACACAGACCTAGTAAGGTACACAAATCAATCCCTCCCATGAAAATCCAATCGGAAGTGCTTACCCTATTACTATCTTTGCACACTGGACACTGATTTCCTTTCCATGACTAAACATATCTTCTGTGTGACATCTTGACCCGTAAAACATAAGCCAAATTGCAACATTCCTAATGACTGAGAGGTTGCCAACATAGCGTCTTATATGCCTGCAGTACAAGAAAGTCCCATGCTATCACTGTTATAAAATTACAACCAGTAACTGAAAGTCTCTCAACTTCTCTCTAAACCATCAGTGGTTAAATGAGCCTTAATGTACAAAGTCATTTTCAGAATCAGACACACACGACTTCTAAAAAAATGGCAGTATAATTAGCTAAAATTCACGGCAATGGCACAAAGCACCAAATTTAAACAAATCAGTTTTGCAAAGCACACGGAACAACAAGACCTTCAGACTTCAGGAACGTGACTTTAAAGAGTGATTATCCAAGTTAGGCATTTCTGCTGTATGGGGGGCTGGCTGGTGGGGAAAGGGGATGGTAAAGATAAAAGAAAATTTCATCCTTCCTCTGAAAATGACCTATAATTAGAAGATACATGAGATTGAACATTATAACATATTTTAATATCTGAATAACTGATGGAGAAACCAAACTAGGAGAAAATAAGTTCCATTAGCAAGAATAAAATGATCCAGTAAACAGTTTTCCTTAATTCACAATGTTCTGGATAAGGGAAAAGACGGAAACTTATTTCCTCATTTTCTTTCAAATATCTAATTTTAGTTTTCAGGCATCTGAACTCACTAAATAAATATATTTCCAGGCTTTTAACAATGTGAAATTACATTGGCTAAAATGAGCAGCCACATTTTAAACTCTTAACAAATATGTTATTTGTTGTACTTCTCTTTATCTTTTAGAGGCTCTTTCTGCATCATGAAAAAAAAAAATCACAGCTCTGGCATAGCTTAAAGAATACCACTGGGCTCAAAAAGGAGAAATTAAATTTTTCTTGAAGTTTGAACAGTTGCCACTAAGAGGGCAAAGCGGAAATAAGCTAACTAACTATTGATGAGAGGTCCACACTTCCTTTCTCAGCCCCCACAACAATGCAACTTAACTGAGAATGCACAAAAGGCCTTTGAATACCCAAGTTCTTTCATTTTCAGAAGATTCAGGACTATTTCTAAGCCGAGAAAAGAATATATACCCCAACCACCAATGGCCACGTAGAACCAGGTAGCAGCCTCAGCAAGGACCAAATTAACAGCTAGCTGGATTAGCCACAGGGAAGCCTGCATATGAAACTGGTCCAGTTACCTTTAACTTGAAATCGTCAAGCAGAAAGGAAAGCTGCTACTATGCTCTTAAAGCCACATTTCTGCTGAGTTGGAAGGAAAATCTATACTGGTTCTAGTAGACCAAAATTAGACAGCTCTCTCCCTTGCCCCCTCTCATTCTACATAGACCACATTATTTTCATCCGCTATAAAAATTATTGTTCTGTTCATGATCATATTTAATCACAGTCATTTTTAAGTGGGTTCTCTCTCTAAGACTGAGACAGAGACCTTATAATATTGTTCCAGTAAAGGTCTGAAACTGTTTTGTTCACTTTCTCATCCTCTAAAAATATTTTTCATCTTCAGATTGAAAGGCAAAAAAAAAAAAAAGTTATGAAATATAAAAGCTTGGTTAAGTTTTAAATTTATTTCTTCATTTCCTGTGCCATTGGGTATGAACCAAGATGAAGTGACCACTTCTCTTAATAAGAGATAACCTGCAATACAGCTCCACATGAGACATAAATTGAACAAAGAGAACATGTGGATGCTTTTCTTAGCAGCTCTACCCATGATCTGTGTGATCCGGTGTAAGCCATCTCACCTTTTCTGCTCTGGTCTTCATTAATAAACTGGATTATTCAGACCAACCAGAGATGAAGCCAAGATGAATGAGTTTATATGCTTTGGTGCAAAATTAGCTCTTCAGAAGAAAGGGGCTCTCTAAATCGAAAGTCTGGTATCATAACATCATTTATTCTACACAATACCTATTTTCTTCCCTGTTCACGTGCCTTCTTTGGAAAGTGTGGCAAACAAATCAACAGTTGGAGCTTCATAGGGGCAAAGGCACTTTCGGTGGAGGACATGCTTGTTCAACAGACAGAAGTCAACCTCTGCCTTTAGAACCTAGTCGTTGTGTTGTTCATGGCCTTAATTCACTTATTAGGAAGTAAATGTCAAAAATCATCTGAAGGAGCGCAAACAAGTAGTACAGTGTAAGGGAGATGGAGAGGTGTAGCAAATTCATTACAGTAATTATAGTGAATGGGTAGTCGTGTTGAAGAGAGATGTGGAAGTCATCCTGCAGGTTTAGTAGGGAAGAACACTACAGGCAGAGGGAAGCCAATATGAAGCTTCTAGGGTGAAGGGCAGCACGGAGGCCAGTTGCACCGTGGTTAATAGGGACAAAGAGTAGAAGAAAGTCTACTCTGAGCAGGTGTGCTCAGGCCAGGTAGGCTGTGTAGGCCTATGTGTAAAGACTTGAGCTTTCTACTCTGAAGTGAAAAACGGCCTGGTCAAACAGATTTCACCAAAAGGTACAAATCACATGGAAACCTTATGGCGATATACTTACTGGCACTTTCTAAATTATTTTCTTTCCAGGGCTTTGAAAAATTACTGAAATAATTCTGGAATATTACTATGTTTGGGAAGAGAGTAAAGGTTAATGTTTATCGGGTTAACTGAGGGTTAGGTTCCAAAAGCCTCTGAAAGTATCTTAGATGAGAAAAGTATCTGTTGTCCTTATGGCCAAATATCCATAAGCATCAACTGCATTTTGTTATGCCTCGATAATGGGTCCCTGATGAAGGGAGTGAGACTGATACAAAGCGAAGGTCAAGCAAAGCTTTATTTCGCGCCAAGCATCAAGAATCTAACCGAACGTTCAGGGACGCACCTTTTACACAAAAGAGGGTGACCCTTCTCTGTTTCACAGTCTAGCTTTTAAGGGCAAAGGCCATGCGGTGGGGCCTGGCCACCCACAGGTGACCAGTAAGATTGTAACACACACAGGAAACTCCATAGTGATGCTAGGTGACCAACTGAGTTACAATTT
The DNA here is from genome assembly GCF_030435805.1 of Mustela lutreola. Lineage (NCBI taxonomy): Eukaryota > Metazoa > Chordata > Mammalia > Carnivora > Mustelidae > Mustela > Mustela lutreola. Next base: position 31,373,068 of record NC_081303.1, read on the forward strand.
ACTCTAGTAGACATTTGACCCAGCCTATTACACCTTGATTAGGATTGGCGCCAAAAAGAGTTCCCAAAGGGTGGGGGCCCCTACTCCTTGGTGGCTAGGGAGACAGTATGCAACCCCCTACTGTTCGGATGTCTCCACCTGGCCTGACCCACCCTTGGGTCTGGGCTTTGTTACCTGAAGCTGGTTTCCGGGACTTGTTTTTAAGTGAATCCCCTGGGGGAAGGGAAGCAGGGACAGTTTAACTTTAATGAAAGCCTCTTGCTAAATAGGTCCTTACACATTTATTTTTGTTCAATCACATTTAGCCAAAGTTCGTATACCATCACATCATATATATATATACATACACACACACACACACACACACAAACATAAATAACATAAATTAACATAAATAAATAACATAAATATATATATTAACATAAATCAGATATCATGAATTCTGATAATGTTTGCCACTCTTAGGATGAGTTACCATTGTTAAGAAATGATTCAAAATACTTTCTCTAAAGAGAGATACTCTAAGTTATTTAGGGGTGCCTGGGTGGCTCAGTTCGTTGAGTGGCTGCCTTCATCTCAGGTCATGATCTGGGGGTCCTGGGATTGAGCCCCGCATCAGGCTTGCAGCTTGATGGAGAGCCTGCTTTTCCCTCTCCCACCACCTGCTGCTCTGCCTACTTGTGCTTCTCTAGCTCTTGGTCAAACAAATAAATAAAATCTTTTTTAAAAAGTATTTAGGCACCTCTTTGAGGCAGAATTATTTTTATGATAAATTTAGCTAATATTGAGTTTGTTTTGTGCTAAGTGCTGGATCTGGACGCTATCTTTCCTTATCCTTGGGGCAGCGCTTAACAATTATTACTCTGTTAGATGAGCATCGGGGCCAAATTTAAAAGAAGAAAATAATACTTACCAATGTGAAAGTAATTTCAGAAAATTCAACACAAAAGATGATCAAAATGTAGAAAGACATTTATGTGAAAAGTTTTAATGTAATGTAATGTAGAAAGTTTTAATTTGGTGGACAATGATGTACATGTGCTGCTGAAGTGAGCACAAGTGGACAATGATGTAAGGAACCCAAATATCCTTCTTATAGCAAAATTCTCTAGTTATGAGAGATCAGGAAACCATTATCTGCTCAAAGGTGCAGTCAGTGTGGCATGCACAGTATGCCTCAATACTTCCCATGAATGGCAACCCAAGTCAATTCCTAGTAATTTTGTGTATGGAATCATAAAACATGAATGAATGTGAATGCTCTGTCAATTACAATTATTCACAGGCCCCTTTAGTACTTTTGGTATTGTATTTAGGCAACAAAAGGGGAATTCTTCAGCTCACTTCAAAAACCTTTTTAAAAATCAATAACATTCCAACAAAGTATGACAGAAAACTGAATACACAGCAAAATCTGTTCATGCACCCATTCATGTCATTGATATTTCAGGGTGTTGCTGTGAATGAGCCCAATTCACTATCATCTATTTCCCTTTATATTGTGTAAATGACAACAATATATAAGATTGGCTATGTCGTGGCTCAAGTTATTAATGAATAAAATAAGCAAATAATGTTATTTATTTCAGCTGTGAATTCTGAATTAGGAGGACTCCTTTCCACGGGAGCAGAGAAGATGTTTAAGCAACAGAATGGGAAGGAAGGAGTAGCATCAGGCAATGGGTTTGTATGGATTCAATAAAGAAGGACCTCAAAAACAAATGGCAAAAGGTGAAAGAGAAAAGGCTTCATGAAAATGGGATTGCGTGCTTTGTTGATGGACTCCTAAAGGTAATGAGACCTTAAAAGATTTGGGGAGAGAACAATTTTGTAAAGGAAAAGTGACATGAACAAAGAGAAGAAAATTACACACTGCATTTATAAAGCTGCCAACACCACAGCACCGGGGCGTTTTATAGACTTCATCCACCTGCTTTTCTGTAGGACATTTGCTGCTGTATCCCATTTTTATAGCTTTAAAGCCCGTGTACTGACAGTCACTACCATTCAGCTGCTCTGAAATACAAATGCCCAGAGCCACTTTAATTCATCCAATTTGTATCACTTAGGCTGCAGCACCTCATTCAAACAAACAGACCTTTCAAGTTTGCATGCCCTCCACACTTACTTCAATCTGAACAAATCGGTGCTTAGTACACAAATGGGGTGAATTCTTAGTAAGTAAAGCCATTCAGTCTCCCCACCTTTTCTTTACTTCAGCAACGTTATTATCTATTATTGTTATTATTTTAAAACTTTCTTCTTATTAATGTAATAGGAGGAAGGATTTCTCTCTGGTCAAGGAGCCTGGACACCCGCAGGTATTCCATTTCTCTACATGATGATACTGGATAGGATAGCAGAGAAGAGTTTCAGTGCAAGTAACAGTCTCAACCAGAAAGGCTAAGAAAACAGCGCAGGGATGTTTACATGGTAGTTAAAGTTTCAAATACAAAGTCTATCTCTGGTTCTTAGTGATATCCACCAGGGATCTTAATAATTATGATAAAAACAAAATAACAACCCCCCCCCCCCAAAAAATAACAAGGATAACCTGCTACACTAAAACCACCATTTACGATTCCTTATTACATGCTAAGTGTTTTTTTACAAGTTACCTCTTCCATCATCAGAACAGTTCTCTGGAACAGGGACTATCACCTCCTTTTACAGATAAGGAAAGAAAAGAGGTTCTATTACTCTGCCCATGTTTGCAAAGCTGGTCAAGGGCAGAATCAGGACTGAAACTCAAACAGTCTGGATCTAGAGTCTGTACTTTTTAATTACCATGCATGCTATCCTGCTCTCCAAGTGTTTTGTATTATGGGCTGTAACGGAGAAGAAATAAGATAAATAATCATGGAATCTCCAATTTTCCTCTTCCTAAAAATAACTCCAAAGAATTCTAACAATATGCACATGATTCTTCATACTTTAAAGAGAATTAAATCACTTACTGTGTTGAGGACCTAGTAACATACAGAACTGCTAAAACTAATATGACACTGTATGTTAATTATTCTTAAATTTTAAAAAAGTGTGTTATCATGTTATATTCCACTTAACCAGTGATTGGCCAGCCTTGCTGTGGAGCTTTCAATCAAACACAGATGCCTAGTTCAGACCCACTGAATCACAACCTTTGGGGGAGGGGAGGGTATGGCCTAGGTATAAACATTTATAAAAAACCTCTCTAGGTAAATCTGGTATGTCCTTCTTCCTTCCTTCCTTCCCTCCTTCCTTCCTTCCATCTTTCTTTCCTTCTCTTTCTTTTCTTTTTTTCTTTCTTTCTAAAAGATTTACTTATTTATTTATTTGACAGACATCACAAGTAGGCAGAGAGGCAGGTAGAGAGAAAGGAGGAAGCAGGCTCCCTGCTGAGCAGAGAGCCCCATGCGGGGCTCGATCCCAGGACCCTGGGACCATGCGGGGCTCGATCCCAGGACCCTGGGACCATGACCCCAGCAGAAGGCAGAGGCTTCAACCCACTGAGCCACCCAGGCACCCCTTCTTTTTTTATTTAAAAACAAACAAACTTTTTTTATTTATTTTTTTTTTTTAAACTTGGCCCCACGGATGCGTGGGTGGCTGTCTTGATTTTGGCTCAGGTCATGATCTTGGGTGGGGGCCCTTAAGTCCGGTTCTGTGTTTAACTCAGAGTCAGGTTCTCTCTCCTCTGCCCCTTGCCCTCACACTCTTCCTCTCTCAAATAAGTAACATCTTAAAAAATAAATAAATAAACTAGGCTCCATACCCAGTGTGGGGCTTGAACTCATGACCCTGGGATCAAGAGTTGGATGTTCTATTGACTGAGACAGCCAACTGCCCCTGCATTCCTTTTTTTTTTTTTAATTGAGATGTTAAAGACATATAGAATGATACTGGTTTTAGATGTACAACATAATTTAATATTCATATACTTGTGAGATGATTACCACAATAACTCTAGTTAACATTTGTCACTATACATGTACAAATTAAAAAAAAAAGACAGAATTAAATTATATTCTTTGAGGGATAATTGATTGAAAAAAACAAGTCAGAGAAAACTCTCAATCCTGGAACACTGATGCTAATAACAACGTTCTAGTCAAGAAACAAAGAAACAAAAAAACAAGAAACAAAGGAAATGGGCTAAGGAGAGTGAGGTGTTTTAATGCAATGGTGAAAAAATATGAACAAAATCAGAAACAACCCATAAAAAATATCTACTACTGATTCCGTCAATTAAAAAGCCCTCCAAAAAATAACCTGCCTCAGGGAGAGGGATGATAGAGCACAGAGGATCTTTAGGGCAGTGAAAAAACTCTGTATAATACTATAATGAGGGATGCATGTCATTACACATTTGTCCAAGCCCAGAGGATGTACAATATCAAAAATAAACCCTAATATAAACTATGGACTTGGGGTAATTATGATGTGTAAATACAGATTCATCAACTGTAACAAATGTACTACTATGGCAGAGAATACTGGTAATGGGGAGGCTGTGCATAGGTGGGGAAAAGGGCATATGGGAACTCATTGTACCTTCCTCTTAATATTGTTGTAAACCTAAAACTGTTAAAAAAAAAAATGGGCATTAAATGAAACAAAACTCTGTCTTTCTATCCTCCTAAAGTAATCTTCAATACACCTAAGTGAAGAGATAACTACTTAGTTCAATTCTATGAGACACAAATAGATAAATAGCATTAAGGTCTTAGGTTTTACAAAGAATAATCTTTAAATAAAGAACAGTATTCAACATAAGATGACATTTTTGAAGATTTCAACCCAGTTATTTGTAAGGCTCTCTTAATCTCACAGCTTCATTTGGTGAATAAGATTTACATTCAACTCAGGAAGGCATTATGTCTTCTAAGTTTACAGAGATGTAAGAACTTTCAACTTTTCTATAACCAACTTAACATGTTCTTTTACTTAGTATGTTTTATATATAATTGTAGGTAAAATCTCTGATTTATGCATACCATGATTTCAGTATTCATCTTTAAAATCTTAAAAAAAAATTGGTCTTTGATTATGCCAGGGTCTTTTAAGACAAGTTTGTGGAAAACAAACAAAACAGAGGATCATAGGGGAAGAGAGGGGAAAAAAAGAGAAATCAGAGAGGGAGACAAACCATAAGAGACTCTTAACTATAGGAAACAAACCGAGTGTTGATGGTGGGGGGATGGGGTAACTGGGTGATGGGCATTAAAGAGGGCACGTGACGTATTGAGCACTGGGTGTTATATGCAACTATGAATCATGGAACTCTACCACTGAAACTAGTAATATGCTACATGTTATTAACTGAATTAAAATAAAAGAAAAATTTAAAAAGACTAGTTTGCGGTTTATTCCAAAACAGACATTAATAAAAAGTATTGAAAACACAAATATTTGGCCTCTAATATAAAGATGAGCACTCACTCTTATACTGAGGACCAAATATATCATATAGCACTGTACAAAAACAACAAATATTTACATTGGACATCACTTCGTAGTAAAGGTATCAGAAGAAGGAGAATCCTGCGATGTTGATTTGTACTCCTTATGCCACCAACACTGCCAAGTCTCATTTCAAAATGCCTTTGGCTTCATTTTGTCCCCTTTATTTACACTACTATCTATCACCCTAGTCCTAGACTTTTTATCTTCTCACACAGATCATGGCAGGACTGTCCTAACTGATCTCACTGGCTCCTGTCTTTTCCTGCTGAAAGCTATCTTGCTTGCCATTACCAGATTAGTTTCCCTAAAACATTACTTTCTTGATGTAATTCCTTCCTAGAGGTCTTTAGACAGTCAGGCACTGGAAAAAACCACCTGGCCCCACCTTTCATAGTCACGCTTTTCTGTCAACACTCTCCAACAAATTGCCTTGGACAGATGATCTTTGATCTCAAACTGGCCATATTCATTCCCCTGCATTTGTGTTTGCTAATGGTTTTCACCTATCTGCCAAATCTTAGGGGACCTTCATTATCAGTGTCAGTTCATCTACTTCCATAAAACCAGCACTAATTGTTGACATTTCTTTGATTTCTTTAAAGATTTTATTTTTTATTTGACAGAGAGAGAGAAAACACAATCAGGGGGAGCAGCAGGCAGAGGGAGAGGGAGACACAGGCTCTCCAAAAGCAGGGAGCCTGGTGCCGGGCTTGATCCCAGGACCCTGGGATAGTGACCTGAGCTGAAAGCAGATGCTTAACTCTCTGAGCCACCCACGCGCCCCTCAGCTTGATTTTCTTAAAATTTTTATTTGAACATCCTGCTCAGAAAAAATTCTGAAAGAAATTTTTTCTTTTTCTAAGGAAATTCCCTAAATGAAGGATGTAAGACTTAAACACAAAGGGAACCATGACCACCTGTGGGACGCAATAGGGATTTAACTGTCATACTTAAGGGTTAGCATGACTCTTAGGATTTTTTGCTTCTTTTTCAGTTTCAATATCAGAAAGTTAATTTGTTCATTTCTCATGAAAAACTGAATTGCCATTGATTGGAAATAGTAATGCAAGTGTAATCCAGCATTCATTCTTTTTCAGAAGTCAAGCCTCATGAGAAATCAAACCACAACAGATGACGGATTTTAAGATACTGATTCAGTCTCTTTCCCGGTTATCAGTTATAAGCCTACTTACATTTTCTGTTTCCTCCATAGCAGGTTTAATAATTTACACCTTTCTTTAAAATATCCACTTTCTCAGCGTGACTGGGTGGCTCAGAAAATTAAATGTCCAACTCTTGACTTTGGCTCAGGTCAAAATCAAGAGTTGTGTGGGGCTCTGTATTGGGTGTGGAGCCTACTTAAGATTCTTTCTCTCCCTCTTCCCACCCAAATAAGATGTCCATTTTCTCTAAATTTTCCAAATATCATAAAGTTGTTTATGAGAGTCCTATTTTTCAAGACTCTGATTTTCTATAATTATGTCCCCTTTTCATTTCTAACATGTTCCTTTGTGCTTTCTTTTTTGTCTTGATCAAATCTTGACAGTTTTATCTATATTCATTGAATTTTCTAATAAAACTACTCTTGGCTTTTTTATTTAAGATTTTATTTATTTATTTGTGTGTGTGAGAGAGAGAGACAGAGCACAAGAAAGCAGAGTGGCAGGCAGAGGCAGAGAGAGAAGCAGGCTCCCCGCTGAGCAAGGAGCCTGATGTGGGACTCGATCCCAGGATCCTGGGATCATGATCTGAGCCAAAGGCAGCGACTTAACCAACTGAGCCACCCAGGCGTCCCCAAAACTATTGGCTTTATTGGTTCTATTACATTTATTTTTGTCTTCCATTTCATTATCATCTGCTATTATCTTCACTATTTCTCTCCCTAAACTTTCTTTGGAGATATATATGTTTTAACTTGTTGAGATAAATGCTTAATTAGCTCATTAATTTTCAGCTTTTCTCCCTTTCAGTACAAAAGGTTAAGGCTGTTAGATTTTACTTAATAACTATTTCACAATATCCTACAGGTTTTGATATGTACTGTTTTCAGGATGTTCAGTTCTATTTTATAATTTTTATTATTACTTCTTCTTTGACTAAAGAGTTATAGATAAGCAACTTTAAAAGTTTCTAAAAGTAAAGGTGTGTGGTTTTTTTGTTGTTGTTAAGATTTTAATTATTTATTTGTTAGACAGAGAGAGAGCACAAAGCAGGGGAAGCAGCAGGCTCCCCACTGAGCAAGGAGCCTGATGTAGGACTCGATCCCAGGATCCTAGGATCAAGACTGGAGCCAAAGGCAGATGTTTAACTGACTGAGCCACCCAGGTGTCCCAGGAAAGGTTTGTAATGTAAATTTTTGTTACTAATTTCTAACTTAGTTCAACTATGATCAAGAGATGTGTTCTGTATGATACAAAGGCTTTAAAATTTATAGAGATTTGTTTATGTCCACAGTCTATGGACTGTTTTCATGCAGATCCCATATGTGTATGAGAAGACTATATAATTGCTGGAATCAGGATTCAATACATGTCCATTAACTCAAGCTTATTGTGTTTTTTATGTCTTCTATAGCTTTACTAATTATTGTGGATAGAATTGTAGATTTATCAATTTCTCCTTATACTTCTGTCAACTTTTGCCTTATAAATTTTGAGACTTTGTTACTGGATGCATGTAAGATTGTAGTATCTTTCTAGGAATTTCTACATTTTATCATTAAGTGACCTCCTTTACTCCTAGTAATGGTTTTTGTCATAAAGTCCCATTTTATCTTGATTTCATATCATTGCTAGCATTCTTTAATTTGCCAAAGAAATCTTTTTCCAAACCTTTTACTTTTAACCCTCTGGGTCCTTATGTCTTTCTCATTCGCAACATTAAAAAGGAAATTGAGTCTGGCTATCTTTACCTTTTAACATTTTAAACATTGTGTTCTCTGATATAGTTGGATTTTATTTCTACCATCTTAGTGTGTTTTCTACTCACTTTTTCAAATGCTTTTTTTTCCTGATTTTCTGTCTGCTCAGATTGATCAAGTTTTAAAAATTCATTTTCTCCTCTACTGCTTTTGAAATCATGTACTCTATTTCTATTCTTTTAATAGCTGTCCTTAACATTTTAACATATATATTTAGAGTCTAATGTTAATCTTGATTTCTATCCTTCTCTTCAATAATTCAATGATCTTAAGAAACTTCAGTTTGAATTACCCCCTTCCTACCTAACACATATCTTGTTGTCTACTATTTTAGTTTTATCTTATCAGAAATGTGATTATAAATTCCCAGGGGATTTTTATCCTCTTTCCTCCCTGACCAGTAGGCTAGTCTAATACAAGGAAGATTTTTCAGTGACCAGATTTTTTTTTCTTATTTTCAGTTATCAAGGGACCCAGTCCTATGAGGAACAATAGGGTGAAGATTTTGGTCCTTTTTTTTTTTTAAGTTTTATTTTTTTTTAAGCAATAAAAAACACCCAATGTGGGGCTCAAAATCAGAATGCCAAGATCAAGAGTCACATGCTCCTGCGACTGGGGCAGTAAGGTACCCCAAGGATTTCCATTCTAATTCCTCACTTTGTTTGGAGTCTAGGCTCATTTCCTATCTTGTAGCTATTAAAACTTAACTCTCTAGGGGTGCCTGGGTGACTCAGTCAGTTAAGAGTCTGCCTTCCGTTCAGGTCATGATTCCATAGTTGTGGGGAAAAGTTCCACGTCAGGCTCCTTGCTGAGCAAGGAGCCTGCTTCCCCCTCTGCCCATTCCCCAGCTTGTGCTCTCTCTCTCTCTCTCTCTGACAAATAAATAAATGAAATCCTAAAACACACACATAAACAAACAAAAACCCCAAACTTAACATTCTGGAATTCTAATACTGGCAAATGCCCTCAGGACAATTTTACTACCTAGATATTTAGCTTTATTTTTTTCTCTTCCAGGGGACTTCTTTTCTTTCCCAAGAAGAGAGGTCAATCATGTAGTTTAAAATGTTTGTTTCAGGGGGCCTGGGTGGCTCAGTTGGTTGAGCAACTGCCTTCAGCTCAGGTCATGATCCTGGAGTTCTGGATTGGAGTCCCACATCAGGCTCCCTGCTTAGCCTCTTACTGAGGCTCCCTCTTACCTTCCCCCCTCATGCTTGCTCTCTTCAAATAAACAAATAAAACCTTCATTAAAAATGTGGCTTAAAAAAATAAAATGTTTGTTTCATTAATATGGTATTTCTAGTTGTTTCTGTGTTATTTTTCAGGATATCTGCCATTTTATCAGAAATGAGAGTTTTAATTTTTGAATATACTTTCCCCTTGAGGTTAGGCATAATTTTAGGAATCAGATAATAGTTACCAATACCAAATAATTAACTGTAGCCAGCAGAGTCATTTAGAAACTTAACGATGTTTAAGTTTTGCCAAAATTATATTCTCTTATAGAACTATTCTATCAAATAACTTCACTTAATGAAAAAAAAATCCCTTAAATTCAGTTTAGAAAATGTGACGTAGTATAAAATTTTTGAGAATTTTCCTTCTTATTCTAGAATTTGGAAAACACAATTAAAACCTACTAAAATAACTGCAAATGCTACCCATGTACCTTCAGTGGTGCCTGCAGATATGAGCATAGAGAACAGTGTAGGAAAGGAGGGAAAAAGGTAGCTCTGATAGAATAACTGGGGTAACTGTTGAAAATGGCTGAATCTCAAGCTTCTAGGTATCTGAAGAGCATCCATTCATTTGAAAATTAAATATTTAGGGGCGCCTGGGTGGCTCAGTGGTTTGGGCTGCTGCCTTCGGCTCGGGTCATGATCTCAGGGTCCTGGGATCGAGCCCCGCATCGGGCTCTCTGCTCCGCAGGAAGCCTGCTCCCCCCCCCCTCTCTGCCTGCCTCTCTGCCTACTTGTGATCTCTGTCTGTCAAATAAATAAATAAAATCTTTAAAAAAAAAAAAAAAAGAAAAAAAAGAAAGAAAATTAAATATTTACTAAGAACCTCTTCAGTGCTATTCCGGAAGATGCCAAGATATTAAGTGAAGATCCCTACCATGGAGAAACAGGGGAGTACTAAGTGGACACACAACTAACTGCAATGCAAGACTGGGTAAGTTACGAATGCCTGGGTGGCTCAATGGGTTAAGCATCTGTCTTCAGCTTGGGTCATGATCCCAGAGTCCTGGGATAGAGCTGTGCATTGGGCTCCCTGCTCAGTGGAGAGCCTGCTTCTATCCTGCTTCTCCCTCTCCCTCTGCCTGCTGCTCCCTCTGCTTGTGTGTGCGTGCGCTCTCTGTCAAATAAATAAATTTAAAATAAAATCTTAAAAAAAAAAAAAGATTGGTTAAGTTAAGTTAAATGCCATAGATTAACACAATAGTAGTTATCTCCCCCATCCTCCCTACTTTCCACTGCTAAATCTCTACAAGCATCTTTGATTCCCGTATGAGTTTCTCCTTTCAAAAGGTTAACCCTGTCCCCTTACTCCCACGCTCTCTCAAACTCATAAAGGATTTTTTGCTCTCAGTTATTCTAATAGGTTCAATATCTTGCTCTCTTCTATACCAAAAATATGTACAAGTCTCCCCAATTTTTAAAAAGGCACTTTTCCTGTTTATTAGTCACAGATGTCTCCAGGTACATGTGTAACCTGTGGCTTTCACTGTCTCACCATCTGCTGTCTTTCTTAATATTATAAAATACGACTTCTCTTCCTTCAACTCTAATGAATGAAAAAGAACTGATAATTTCAGAAGTTATCACATGTCTCCTAATTACCAAATCCAGTGGCCTTTCCTGACTTCCTTTTGTTCTTTGTAATCACTGACATTGTTGACCTTTTTCTACCTTAGCACTTGCTTTCCTCCTACCATTTTGATCATTCCCTCTGTATCTCCTCTTCTTCTCTACCCCACCCCACCACATTCCCCCAGACTGGTATTCTTCAAGGTTCAGTCCCTCACCTATGTTTATTTATGTTATTTATTTATGACAGTTTATTTATGTTATTTATTTATGACAGTTTCTCTATAGTAGATCACTTACAGATACTTAGAGCTTCAACTACCTTTCTTCTCTAGATGGCTCCCAAATGTTGCTCTCTATCTGTGACTTCATTTTCAATCATTAGAGCTACATATCTATACAAATATATACTAGTCACCTCAAACTCAATGTATATAAATAGAACTCATCTTTTGTTCCTCAAAACTGGCTCCCCTCCCAACTTCTTTATTTCTGTTAATAGTGACCACCATCCTCCCAAATTCAAAAAATCCTTGATTTATTTTCTTCTCCATTCCTCCAATCTGTCAGCAATTCCGTTGATAGATCTTTTGTAATCTCTCCATCTTTTCATCTCAAGTTATTCATATCAGTTGCACAAATACTCCTCTGTACCTAGAATGTAATGGGTGCTGAAAAGGCAGGGGATTGAGCCCCTGTTATAGAGGCATTCACAATCTAGTTTTAACAACAAATAAGCAAACCACTAATAATACTGTAGGGAGTGAAGTGTTAAAATAGAGGCACTTAGACCACATCTGGACTTCTCTGATAGCTTTCAAACAGGCTTAACTGCTTCTGGTCTAGTCCCCCTATTGAGACACTTTCACATGTCCTCCTAATAAATTACTTTGGTCCACTTTTTCTTACTCAATAATCTTTAATTCTTCCCAATTGCTTTCTGGATAAAATTGTTACTTATCAGATAGTCAGGAAGGGTTGTACCCAGTGAGCCTCCAAATAGGCTTCAAGTATTGTCTCTCATCACTTCTTTTTTTTTTTTTTTTAAAGATTTTTATTTATTTATTTGTCAGAGAGAGAGCGAGCGAGAGCGAGCACAGGCAGACAGAGTGGAAGGCAGAGTCAGAGGGAGAAGCAGGCTCCCTGCGGAGCAAGGAGCCCGATGTGGGACTCGATCCCAGGACGCTGGGATCATGACCTGAGCCGAAGGCAGCTGCTTAACCAACTGAGCCACCCAGGCGTCCCTCTCTCATCACTTCTTTACACGAACTTCCCATTCCTTTCAAATCAGCTTGTTCATTAGACATGAACATAATTTAATATTCCTCATGACACTCTTTCCATACAGAAATCTTATTTCTATAAAAATCCACTCTATCTTTTAAGATTCAGACAAAATCCTATCTGTGTAAAGGAATTTTCAGTGTTCCTAATTGAAAATGATGTCCCCATACTTCAAATTCCCAAGGCAATTTTTGCCTAGATAAATCATTTCACAATCAGGCACTGCTTTATTTTCTTTTCTCTGTTCTTGTTTTGAATTATCATTAAATCTTTCTCTCTTAATTGTGCATAGTTTGTGTTTTCTCCCCAACCAAACTCTACATTTCTCACAAGCAGCTTTATCTTCTACTTCCTTGTATGCAGCCACAGTACTTAGCACGGTGTTTTGTTCATGAGGAAGATCTGAAACAGGGCCAGGGCGATGGAGAGTGCAGTTTAGATGAAGGGACACTGCCAATAGAAGAGATAGCATGTGGGAAGGTAGCAAAGGGCAATGTTTGTGTAAGAGATAGAAAATTAATCCATAGTGGGACGAAGGGGCCCTTCATCCCTTCCCAAAGGTACCAGAATGTCAAATAGAAGGGCTAGAATAAGTTCCAGAGTAAGGTGTTTTGACTTCATCTGGTAGATGAGGATGGAGCCATGGAGGGCTTTTGAATAGAGTAATGCACAGCACACTTTTACGAAGTTTCATCAAATCAGCATTGCACTAAATCAACAGGAAGACCTGAACATCAGTTAAGTGGCTATTCAGAAGTGAAGTAGTAAAAGCCTAACCAACACAAAGAGCCTTCCTCTCATCTCCTCTCCTAGAAATATTTCCTTAGGGAAATAGAACATAATTTGATATGTTCTTTGACACAACAACTCTTTTGGTTTCATTCATCCTCGAGTCACCATAAAGTAGATTCAGGTTTCTTATTTTCTCTTGGTATCTTCACTGGGAAGAGCATGTTGTAATTAACAGTAACTATATCAGCACATGATGTCATAAGAGCTTTGCTTAGTCCACACAATATTATAAACTGTATCTGAGACAGTTTTCCTCCTAGTTCTTCTGGAAGAACTTAGTAAATTCCTGTTTATCCGCAGATGGAGGCGTTTGCCGGTCAGGAGAGAGATTCAATCCCCCAAATAAGACTTGCTGACTTCTGGGTTCAGCACTACCATGGCAGAACAGGGGATCCAGAGCTGTCTACTCTCCCAGCAACTAAACCTGTTGTGGCCCTTGAAGAGAATCACTACTGTCTTATCTGCGTTTTATCTATTATGAATGTTAAGGTTTCCTTCCATTAGTGGATAATCTGTAGGAATTTGAAATTTTCTTCTAAGCACGTTCTAAATAACACCCTTTGTCCTTACCACCTCTATTTGTTATTAAAGAGGAATTCGTTAACTCTCATAAACAGAGGACAGGAGTGGGGACGGGAGGGGGCATAAACTGTAGTTACATTTTACTTGCCCAACTCTATGTATTTGATCAAATTCTTTTTAGATGTGGGGGGTAATGGCCAAGAAAAGAAATAAATTAAAGTTGAGAATAGATAATTAGAATACAGATAAATATCACGCAAGAGCAAGGGAAAGATGTTTCAGGACTCTACCTTCCTTTCCCATGATGCAATAGGGTTTAAGTGGTTGGTTTTACTTGGGGATATCTGTATTCACTTTTCCTCACTGACATTTCTCTATGCATTTGGAGGGGAGCGGAATGGGAAGCAGGTAGAAGAGGTTAGGCTTCAGAGAAATGAGAATTTACGAGGTACACGTATTTCTTAAAGTCACCCAAATATCCAAGATAAGTGAGGCTATAATAAACAAATTAAGATTAGAATTAATATAAAAATATATATATACCTGAGTCTTTATAGAACTAGAAAAGATCTTATTAGGATGACCCTTTCCATCTAAACTGCACAAAAAAAGAAATCATGTAGAGAATGTTAAGATTGACAACATAATTGAATTAAATAAAACAAAACAGAAACTTATGTTCAATATAATAAAAAATTTTTTTAAAGACAGATATCTTTTTAAATAGCAGAAGACTATTCTTAGGTTATAGCTAAAACTCATGAGGAATAAATTAGAAGACCATAAATTTTACTCACTTATAAGAAAGGTATATCTGTATTTAGTGAAAATATATATTATAAGATAAATCAAATTTATTTAAAAAAGTCAAGATAATTATTAAGCTAACTAAAACATTCACAAATAGGATTTGTGCATCAATTACATTGATGACACAACTGATTTATAACCTAACTTTTTAATGAATTTATTATATCAATATTTCCATGATCAATAATTGCTTCACTCAGAAATTGGAAGTCTAAGTAACTGCTGGTCCGTGTGTCCTATGTTATATATTCAGAAGAAACCTTGATAATGAACATTACAAATATTTCACACCTTGCATAAAAGCTACTTCTCAATCCATATGTTGGCTTTTCTTGCACACAAAGCCCACTGGCACTCTTACAAGGAAAGCCTCATAATCACTGTACGAAGAGGTATAGTAAAACAATAATACCTTTTGGCTGGTAGAAGTTATCTAAATACCACAAACAGCTGACCAGATGACAGTAAGCTTTGCACAGAGCTAGAACTCTTTGTTAAAGCAAAGCAAACTGTCTCTTATTTCTCATAGGGAATGTTGGTGACACTCTTTCTATAGACATAAACAAACCTTGAAAAGCAAACAACTTAAACACATCCTCTTAATTCCTCTACCCCCTTTTAAAAATATAAAAGTGGATTTTAGAAAATCTGGGGTCTTACTCCCCAAAGTCAGAGAAGTTCAGACAACAAACGGTTAAAAGAACAAGCGGAGCCCTACCGTACCCAGAAATGACAGAAGGCTCTTCTCCTCTTCGGTGCTACTATCCAACCACTCGGCCACATCACCGGGGGAAAGGAGACTCATTCTCCAGCCAGAAAACTTTTCCATACAGAGCACAATTACTGAATGATGGAGTGGGAAAAGAAAGATACAAAGACTAAATTCTTGGGGATCCAATACTTAAATTGCTGGCTAGGCGGTAATGATGAAAGAACAAATGTGATCCTCCCTCCACTCTGAATTCTGTCTCTGTGACATCAATCTAACACAACGGGGGGAGGGGGAAGGAAACAGAGGGTTAAAAGAGGGTGACAGAAGAGAAGGGAAGGGAGATTTGTTCTTCTGTCTCTTAGTGTTAAGCTTTAGCCAGAAAGAGAAGCCAGGATAAAATTGAATAATGATTTGTGTTTCATGACAGGAGAAAGCAAAGGAAAATAAAAAATAAGGATACTCAAAGAAAAAGAAACAGGTTCCTACACTGAAGCAGCTTAGATAACCAGACAGCACAATAGCTAATCAGTTAAGTAAAGCATATCATCAAACAAAAACAAAGGCAAAAGAACAAATTCAGCATTTTGTTTTGTTCCGAGAAGAAAGGTTTTCAAATTTCCTTTCAGTCAACCGGAGAGAACTGCAGCCCCCTAACCCCTTCCTCCTTTAGCTATTTCAACAGCATCTCAGCCCCCTTTGCGAAGATTTTCTGTGAGCAAAGGCAGGTTGATAAATCTGTGAATAGGAAGCTCTCATCCCTCCTTTCTTCTTCTCCTCCTCCGTTCCTCCCCCCACCTCGCATGGCGACGGCATTGATCGACAATAATGGAATCTGTAACTGACTGCCAACAGCAACATTAAGGATATTACAAGTCCACTTCATAAGAATTCGAGACGGTGGTCGGAACTTGGGGGGCAACTCTGGGCTTCTAGTCAATAGCTCTGTCTTTCTTATCGAGAAAGAAAAGGGAGGGGTGGGGAGAGGGAGAGAAAGGGAGGGAGGGAAACTAGGAAAGAAGGCTGAAATCTGAAAGAAGTCAGAGAAGTGAGCTTGTTGGGCTGAAGGTTCAGAGATCCACCAACATAAGGAATGACTGTCCTTCAACTCCTGTCACTTACACTGTCATAGTGAAGGAGTCAAATACAGATAGATTTTTCAACATGATTTACATTACACACTTACATGCTTGGATTTAAGATTATTTCACAGGCTTACACCTCATTAATAGGCAGAGAAATATCAAGCAGTAGAGGTATTTTCAGAGACCCATAAATCACTAATATCCCTTTTCTCTGTTGATTGATTAGGTTTGCTATGAGAAAAAAAAAACACTCCTAAAAAGCTAAGAGTTTTCCCCTGCGTTAGCAACACATTAGCTCTGTTCTCAATAATCTACTTTCTTCCTATTCTAGCAGTCTGCCTCCAGTGAAAGAATTCTCACTGCTTAAGAGTTACCACCTCAAAATACCCTGAATCTAGACCCCCCTCTCCTTGTTGATTTCATTGTTCTTTATGTGGACTCCAATTAACTCTGACTTTAAGTTTCCTTAAAGATCCTTTAGGATCTTGTTTTATATTAGCCTTTATAATCCCAGTGGCTAGAGCAGAGCCCGACACTTACAAAATGTTCACTTAATATTGACTGAAGTTTTGTCTAGATGTTCTAAAAGTTTTAAGAGCTTCAACACTGGCAGGAAATATCAGCCTAAATATTTTTAGATCTCTTTTTAAAATTAATCACTTTAACAGACAGTAACTTAAAAGTAGTTATAGCAATATTATCAATTGATTGAGATGACAGAAAGTGTAAAAAAATAAAAAGGTATTATGAATTCATGTTTAAAAAAATCCATACTTTATTATTCAAAATAATTATAGAAAATTGAAAAATGGTGACAGATATATATAAAATATTTTATCAAAATCCACCATCTATGCTTGCTTAGTATCTAAACATGAATTGATAATCCCTTTGTAAGAACCTTATGACACAACAGTATCTCTGGAGCTCCCAGGTTGAGACCACTGGCCTAGAGCATCAAGTTCAGACTTCTTGGTGTGATGTGGCTCCTGCTTCTTTCCTGATAGCAGCTCCTCCTGACTCTCCTTGGCATAGCTAGACTGTGTTATCCAACTCATGTCCACGTCCTTGTATGTTCTACAAGAAAGTAATCTATACAATTCATTTGTTTTGTTCATTGGTGTATTCCCACTGTCTACAGCATTATCTGGCACACAGTAGATGCTCAAAAATTTCGTTGATTGACTGGTAAGGTATCATTCTTTCTATCATGTACACCTGACAATATTAAACTGATCCACTGAGACTCAGCACAAATATTACCTCTCCAGGTTTTCCCTGATACTTTAAGGCAGAGTGAATAGCTTTCTTATCCACACTTTGTTATTGCTCCTATTATTATCATTATTGAAATTATTTGTTTACATAGTGATTTTTTCCAAAAACTGCTCTACTAATCTAAAACAATTGTTTTAATGCCCAGCTCACAGTGGATGATTAACAAATGTTTATTAAATGATTAGTGAAAGCGAGACTGTGATTTTATATAGGTAAGTACTAAAGAATTCCATATATTCCTGATGTAAGGATCCACGCCATTAGTTTCCAAATCAACAGCCAAAAATGAAAGCTGGGAAGTGAAAAAATAAATCTTTTATCTTCTGTATTTTACTAAAGAAAAGGCAGTATAGGCAGAAAGATATCATCAAAATAATCTGGTACTAGAATGCTGATTTCTCTAAACAGAGTTAGCAAATGAGGCACCCCAAGAAAAAGCTCTGGATTGAAATTTGTCGTAAAAGTCATCACACTGTTTTTCCTTGTTTACAACCAGAACACAACATGAATTAATCCTCCTTATGTAAAATTTTCCTTTTAAAAATAAAGCAATAAAACTTACCTGAACATGTAAACATTCTAGAGTAGGCTCTACATTTTGCTAAAAAATGAGTCAAGGGCACTGTAATACTGTGAGTAGGACAGTTAGAAATAATGATTGACTACAGTCATTTCAACAAATGACCAAATCCCATACATTTTGGTGGGTAATCATGTTTCTCATGCGTAGTAAGTACTTATTATTGACATTTGTTGATTTTATTTTTATTCATCACTTCCCTAAAATATTGATAAGTAACTGGAAAATGTTTGGTGACTGAGCATTTCTATTTGACATCCTTAACATTTCCTTGCATACATGTGTATGTGTAATGTATGTGTGGGTGCTTGACACTTATTGGGCTGCAACGTTTTTTAGGCACTTCAGTGAGTGCTTTATATAATATATCTCATTTAAAATTCTTAAACAACCAAGTGGGATAGGTATTATTGTCCTTTTGCAAATGAGAAAACCAAAGATCAAAAAACTTGTTTTAGGTAACAGATAGTGATGGAAATGAAATGTGAATTGTTTAGATACAGATACTATTCTGTATCCTACAAGGGCTGATATAGGCAGAGGACAGCAGTTTTTCTGTAGAGGGTCAGCTAGTAAATATTTTAGGCTTTGTGGGCCATATGGTTTCTGTCACAACTATTTTAATTCCCCCCACTACAGCATGAAAACAGTCATAGACAACATATAAATGAATGGGCATGGTTATAATCTAATACAACCTTATTAAATGAATGAATGAATAAATGAAAGCAAGCAGCTGTGGGCCACAGTTTACTGATTCCTGATTTAGGCCCACACTGTCAATACAGTCAACATTTTTTGAATATTTAATGTATTTGTGGACCCCAGCCAGGCCTTCATGATTAAGAAATAAACTATTATTTGCCTGGATCAAATAAAGTCTTCATTTTAAGGACCGTATAATTGTCTTTACTATTTTATTTTTAAGACACTAAAAAAATAAATAAATAAATAAAAATTACTTCTTTCTTCCCACTTTCTTAGTTTCATAGTCTTAGAGGAAACTTAAATTTCAGTTGCAAAAAGCGTGTAAAAAAATGTAGCCTCCAGTGTGCCTGGGTAGCTCACTCATTAAGCATTTGCCTTGGGCTCAGGTCATGATCCCAGGGTCCTGGGATCAAGCCCTGCATCAGGCTTCCTGATGGGTGGGAACCCTGCTTCTCCTCTCCCACTCCCCCACTTGTGTTCCTTCTCTTGCTGTGTCTCTCTCTGTCAAATAAATAAGTAAAATCTTAAAGAAAAACTGTAGACTCCTCTTCAATTACTTATATTCCTGATTTTTGTGCACTAATTTGACAACATTAGTGACAGTATGTGCCAAACACTATTGTAAGCCCTGGGATGCAGTTTTGGATAAAAGACACAATCTCTGCCCTTATGGAGCTTATATTCTTGGGGGAAGAGAAAATAATACATGAGATTCAAAAGTAAAATATATCTTGTGTTAGGGTGAACAGCGCCAAGGATAAGAATAAAGTAAGGAAGGGGTATAGGTGGAGAGCATTACAATTTTAGAGGGTAGTTAGGGAAGGCTTCTCTGAGCGCTAACTTTGGAGTAAAGGGTGACTAGGCTTGTGGGAAGAGGGGAAAAAAAGAGTTAAAAAGGCCTGGTAGCCATAAGAGTCAGATCATCACTGCAGGTAAACTGGATTGACTAAGGTACAAAAAAGGAGATGAGGTCTGTGAAGCAATAGGAAGCCAGATCATGTAAAGCGGTAAGGTCTTTGGCTCTTATCCTTAATTAGATAGGAAGACTTTGAGGCAGAAGTGCTTTGTTCGGCTTACTTTTTTTTTTTTTTTTACATGAGCTTTATTGAAGTATAACTCCCATATCATAAAATTCATCCTTTTAAAGTAGTTGAAAATATGTTCACAAAGTTATATGAACATCACTGCAATTTAATTCCAGAACATTTTCATCACCTTAGAAAGAAACCTTGTGCCTATTAGCACTCGCTCTCCCTTCATTGCAACTGCTAAGTCCATAGCAACTACTAATTTAAGTTTTTAGATCATGAAATTTTTATGAATTTATGAATTTTATGAATCTTCCTGTTCTAGATGTTTCACATACATGAAATCATATGTGGCCTTTTGTACCTGATTTAATTTTGTTTTATCTATGTTGTAGCATTTATCAATACTTCATTCTTTTTAATGGCCAACTAGTATTCCATGGATGGGATATTTGGGTTATTTTCACTTTGCAGTATTACAATGTAGGCATACCTCAGATATATTCTGGGTTTGGCTCCAGACCACTGCAAAAAAATGAGTATCCCAATAAAGGAAGCCAAATTAGTTTTTGGGTTTCCCATTGCAATAAAAGTTATGTTTACAGTATACCTTCGTCTATTAAGTGTGCAATAGCGTTACATCTTTAAAAAAATGTCTATACCTTAAATTTTAAAATACTTTATGCTAAGCGATGCAAAGCATCCTCTGGGCTTTCAGTATATTGTAATCTTTTGCTCGTAGGTCTTGCCTCAGTGTTGATTGCTGCTGACTGACTGGGGTGGTGGTTGCTGAAGGTTGCAGTGGCTGTGCCAATTTCTTTAATAGGACAACACTGAAACTTACTACATTGATAGACTCTTTCATGTCAATTTCTCTGTAATATGATGTTGTTTGATAGCATTTTATCCATAGTAGAACTTCTCTGGAAATTGGAGTCAACCCTCTCAAATCCCGCCACTGCTCTATCAACAAGTTTAGGTAATATTCTAAATCCGTTGTTGTCATTTCAACAATCTTCACCGCATCTTTAGTGGGAGGTTTTGTCTTAAGCGAAAGCTGTGGCTGGTTTGATCTTCTATATAGATACCTCAAACTTTCTTCATATTTGCAATAAGGCTGTTTCACTGTCTTATCATTTGTTCACTGGAGTAGCACTTTTAATTTCCTTCAAGAACTTTTCCTTTGCATTCCTAACTTGGCTAACTTTGGTGCAAGGGGCCTAGCTTTTGGCCTATCTAGGCTTTCAACATGCCTTCCTCAGTAAGCTTACCAATTTCTAGCTTTTGATTTAAATTAAGAGGCATATGACTCTTCCTTTTACTTGAACACTATGAGGTCATTGCAGGGTTATTAACTGGCCTAATTTGAATATTGCTGTCTCTCAGGGAATAGGGAGGCCCAGGGAGAAGGTGAGAGGGAAGAAATGGTGGGTCAGTGGTACAGTGAGAACACACAAAACATTATGTTTGCTATCGTATATGGGTCTGATTTGTGGTGCCCCAAAACAATGACTATATTAACATCAGAGATCACTGATTACCGATCAGTACAACAAACGTAATAATAATGAAAAGGTTTGAAATATTCCAAGAGTTACCAAAACGTGTCAAGAGACAGGAAGCAAGCAAAGGCTATCAGAAAATGACACCAACATACATGCTTAATGCAGGGATTGCCATAAACTTTCAATCTGTTAAAATACACAGCATCTGAAAATTATAACAAGTAAGGAGTGATAAAACAAGGTATCCCTGTAATGCTGCTATAAACATTCCTGTACAAGTTTTTGTACGCAATCCTTATACTTTAAGAGGATATCCAAATAAGATGTATTATATAATCTGCTTTTTCTGTACCAAGACTTTTTAAAAAAATGTTACAGCAGAAGAAAGTTATTTCCAATTTTATAAGTACCAGTTTTGTTTCTAATTCATCTGGGATTTCTAACCTACTGGAAGAAACCAAAACTACTGACTCAGGCTCTTTATTCCTGTTCTATTATTCTTGCACACAAGGAAAGATTAATACTAGAAACTCAGGAATGAATGGCCTGTAACATATGACAATAGATCTTTTCTTAGATTGACAATGAATACTGGTAAAGTTGATGGATTTTGGGGGGTAATTTTATATTTTGATATGGTTTCAAACTTTCAAAAATGGTAAAGAAGAGTACAGGAAACATCTATAAACGTTTCATCCAGATTCCTCAGCTCTTTACGTTTTGCTACCTGTGCTTAAATAGTCTCTGTGTATATTTTTATTATATATATGCAACTTTTCCAAACCATTTGAGAAAGTTGGAGATATTATGCCCTTTCCCAAAAACAGCTTTAGTCTGTATTTTCTAAAACAAAGGACATTCTCTTATATAACACAGAACAATTATCGAAACAAGGAAATTTAATACTGATGTTGGTTGATTTTTTTTTTTTTAAAGATTTTATTTATTTATTTGTCAGAGAGAGAGGGAGATAGAGTGAGCACAGGCAGACAGAATGGCCGGCAGAGGGAGAAGCAGGCTCCCTGTGGAGCAAGGAGCCCAATGTGGGACTCGATCCCAGGACGCTGGGATCATGACCTGAGCCGAAGGCAGCTGCTTAACCAACTGAGCCACCCAGGCGTCCCTGTTGGTTGATATTTTAAGGATAAAATTAAATATTCCTCTATGTGCAAAATCTACTATATGAATTCTATTTCAGTATCATATCAAGTCCTTTATTTGAAAAAAAATTTGTCTTCAAAGAACAGTGACTAAAACACTACAAGTATTGAATGCAGGTATGATTCAAAGGAATAGTCCATATCACATTAAAATAATGTCTATCAAATTTTTGAATGATTACTA
Source organism: Mustela lutreola (assembly GCF_030435805.1). NCBI lineage: Eukaryota > Metazoa > Chordata > Mammalia > Carnivora > Mustelidae > Mustela > Mustela lutreola. The sequence continues at coordinate 31,395,885 of NC_081303.1, forward strand.
CTAAACTTATTAGTATTCAATATACTATTGTGATAAAGGATTGAAAATAAGAATAACTAGTTTTCAAGAAGTGCAACCAAAGTATAAGTAATGTGATCAATTGCATTTCCATCTTGATATTCCTTTGGATATGTCCAACCCTTTGCCCCAAAAAAGTTTAAAGTAAATGCCAAACTATGGCTTTGTCTTATATTTTGGTGAGGAAAATATTTCACTGAAATAGAAATAGAGTTAAATCCTGTGAAATTTATAGTTTAACACTTAAACTATAGTTTAACATTTATAATATGAACTATATATCAATAAATGCAGTCACACATTGTTTTGCTTTGCCATGTTACCTTACATGATTAGAAGTGAAGAAACTATTAAAGCTAAGGTGCATTATCTCTCATTCAGATTTAGGAAGCAATACATCTGATACGTGAAGCCACTGAATAAGGTTATTATTATTAGAAGCATTCCTTTTTCTTTTTTTTTAAAGATTTTATTTATTTATTTGACAGAGAGAGAGATCACAAGTAGGCGGGGGTGGGGGGAAGCAGGCTCCCTGATGAGCAGAGAGCCTGATGCGGGGCTCAATCCCAGGACCCTGAGATCATGACCTGAGCTGAAGGCAGAGGATTAGTCCACTGAGCCACCAGGTGCCCCGAGGCATTCCTATCATATGACTATTCAAAACATATAAGAGAAGGTACTTTGATGTCCTCTACTGAAAAGGGTTATCAAAATGTAAAGTAAAAAAAAAAAAAAAAGGTAAGGTAGTAGCACTATTATAAAACAGATGCTCAAAAGTAATGTGTCAATCAAAGACTAATGACAATCCTGTTCAGGGAAGTTAATGACTATCTATAATTAAAGATAATCAGATTCTTCAAACACTAAAGCTATTCTTTCCAGGGAAAAAATGTAAATAAATTGACAATTGTAGTTAATGAACAGGTAATTCCTTCGCAGAAAGTAGGTAATGTAGAACTATTATTTTTTAAAAGATTTTATTTATCTTAGAGAGAGAGCACACGTGTGCACACGATAGTAAAAGTGGGGTGGTGGGTGTCTGAATTGGGGCTCTATCCCAGATTATGGGATAGAGCCCCAATGGGATTATGACCTGAGCCAAGGCAGAGTTTAACCTACTAAGCCACCATGCACACCAATGAATAAGTATTCTTTAAAGAATTATTTTTCCAGGAAAACTTCCAAACTCATTTTATGAGGCCAGCATCACCTTGATCCCAAAACCAGACAAGGATCCCACCAAAAAAGAGAGCTATAGACCGATATCCTTGATGAACACAGATGCGAAAATACTCAACAAAATACTAGCCAATAGGATTCAACAGTACATTAAAAGGATTATTCACCACGACCAAGTGGGATTTATTCCAGGGCTGCAAGGTTGGTTCAACATCCGCAAATCAGTCAATGTGATACAACACATCAATAAAAGAAAGAACAAGAACCATATGATACTCTCAATAGATGCTGAAAAAGCATTTGACAAAGTACAGCATCCCTTCCTGATCAAAACTCTTCAAAGTGTAGGGATAGAGGGCACATACCTCAATATCATCAAAGCCATCTATGAAAAACCCACCGCAAATATCATTCTCAATGGAGAAAAACTGAAAGCTTTTCCGCTAAGGTCAGGAACACGGCAGGGATGTCCATTATCACCACTGCTATTCAACATCGTACTAGAGGTCCTAGCCTCAGCAATCAGACAACAAAAGGAAATTAAAGGCATCCAAATCGGCAAAGAAGAAGTCAAGTTATCACTCTTCGCAGATGATATGATACTATATGTGGAAAACCCAAAAGACTCCACTCCAAAACTGCTAGAACTTATACAGGAATTCAGTAAAGTGTCAGGATATAAAATCAATGCACAGAAATCAGTTGCATTTCTCTACACCAACAGCAAGACAGAAGAAAGAGATATTAAAGAGTCAATCCCATTTACAATTGCATCCAAAACCATAAGATACCTAGGAATAAACCTAACCAAAGAGACACAGAATCTATACTCAGAAAACTATAAAGTACTCATGAAAGAAATTGAGGAAGACACAAAGAAATGGAAAAATGTGCCATGCTCCTGGATTGGAAGAATAAATATTGTGAAAATGTCTATGCTACCTAAAGCAATTTACACATTTAATGCAATTCCTATCAAAGTACCATCCATCTTTTTCAAAGAAATGGAACAAATAATGCTAAAATTTATATGGAACCAGAAAAGACCTCGAATAGCCAAAGGGATATTGAAAAAGAAAGCCAACGTTGGTGGCATCACAATTCCGGACTTCAGGCTCTATTACAAAGCTGTCATCATCAAGACAGCATGGTACTGGCACAAAAACAGACACATAGATCAATGGAACAGAATAGAGAGCCCAGAAATAGACCCTCAAATCTATGGTCAACTAATCTTCGACAAAGCAGGAAAGAATGTCCAATGGAAAAAAGACAGCCTTTTCAATAAATGGTGCTGGGAAAATTGGACAGCCACATGCAGAAAAATGAAATTGGACCATTTCCTTACACCACACACAAAAATAGACTCAAAATGGATGAAGGACCTCAATGTACGAAAGGAATCCATCAAAATCCTTGAGGAGAACACGGGCAGCAACCTCTTCGACCTCTGCCGCAGCAACATCTTCCTAGGAACAACGCAAAAGGCAAGGGAAGCAAGGGAAAAAATGAACTATTGGGATTTCATCAAGATCAAAAGCTTTTGCACAGCAAAGGAAACAGTTAACAAAATCAAAAGACAACTGACAGAATGGGAGAAGATATTTGCAAACGACATATCAGATAAAGGACTAGTGTCCAGAATCTATAAAGAACTTAGCAAACTCAACACCCAAAGAACAAATAATCCAATCAAGAAATGGGCAGAGGACATGAACAGACATTTCTGCAAAGAAGACATCCAGATGGCGAACAGACACATGAAAAAGTGCTCCATATCACTCGGCATCAGGGAAATACAAATCAAAACCACAATGAGATATCACCTCACACCAGTCAGAATGGCTAAAATCAACAAGTCAGGAAATGACAGATGCTGGCGAGGATGCGGAGAAAGGGGAACCCTCCTACACTGTTGGTGGGAATGCAAGCTGGTGCAGCCACTCTGGAAAACAGCATGGAGGTTCCTCAAAATGTTGAAAATAGAACTGCCCTATGACCCAGCAATTGCACTATTGGGTATTTACCCTAAAGATACAAATGTAGTGATCCAAAGGGGCACATGCACCCGAATGTTTATAGCAGCAATGTCCACAATAGCCAAACTATGGAAAGAACCTAGATGTCCATCAACAGATGAATGGATCAAGAAGATGTGGTATATATACACAATGGAATACTATGCAGCCATCAAAAGAAATGAAATCTTGCCATTTGCAACAACATGGATGGAACTAGAGCGTATCATGCTTAGCGAAATAAGTCAAGCAGAGAAAGACAACTATCATATGATCTCCCTGATATGAGGAAGTGGTGATGCAACATGGAGGCTTAAGTGGGTAGAAGAAGAATAAATGAAACAAGATGGGATTGGGAGGGAGAGAAACCATAAGTGACTCTTAATCTCACAAAACAAACTGAGGGTTGCCGAGGGGAGGGGGTTTGGGAGAAGGGGTTGGGATTATGGACATTGGGGAGGGCATGTGATTTGGTGAGTGCTGTGAAGTGTGTAAACCTGGTGATTCACAGACCTGTACCCCTGGGGATAAAAATATATGTTTATAAAAAATAAAAAAATTATAAAAAAAAAATCAGTGAATCATAAGCAATGTGAATTAGATCTCAATAAAGCTGTTATATTGCAAACAACCAAAAAAAAAAAAAAAAAGAATTATTTTTCCTAAAATAAAGTTAAACTTTACAACTAATTATTTAGCACTGAACACAGTATCAAGCAACTGTAGCTCCTGAATATTTACTGAGTGAGTGGGCAGACATATGCATACACCTACGCATATAAGATTATGACTATGACCTAAGTACACTGAAAGACATTAGGGTACTATCTCCTCCAATCTGTCCCTATAACCAGCAATAATTTGAACACTAGAAGAATAAAAGATCAAATGTATTATGCACTGACAGTGTACTAGGTAATACAGTAAGTGCTTCACATGTTTAATCCTGTTTACTACATAGAATTAGCCTGGAGAGAAAACAAAGGTTTAGAAAAACAACAAAGTCAAACAGCCAGTAGGGGGTTGGGATGGGGTTTCTTCTATTTCAGAGCTGAAATTCTTAATGATACTCTATATTTAAGTTTCTTTCTATGAAATTTTTAGATATTTTGAAAGAGGTTTGAAGGGTAAAGGCAGTCACTAAGTGGAAAGTAAAATTGTTTTATTTGCTCAATGATCTAAGATACTGCACAAATTGGTTAAACAAACTGTGTAGAAATCCAAAGGTGCCTACAAAATCAGGAGCTAGGACACCCCCCACCACACACATACACCGTCTCTAATGTGAAGGTATGAAAAGATCAGCTTGAATCTTCATTCCTTTCCACCAGTAGATGATTCCGATAGCCTGATTGCTTTTTTAAATATCTCTTAACAAAAGGATTTCACTGAACACTAGTGCAATGCTTGGCATACAGTAAGTGCTCATTATTTGTCAAATAAATAAATAAATGAAAATATTTTCTCATGTCTGTTCAGGATATTTGACGTAGTTGGACCTGATGGGCATTTTAATGAGGCTGTTTGATGCTATGCTTGACAAATTTACTATTGCTAATTTTACAATGGAAACTGTGTCAATTTGAAACCCATCATTTTAAGTAATGTCTTTAAAGTTAGAAAATGTAACAATTTGGAGGAGAAAATAAGTTGGTTTTATAAGAAAACTGAACTTTGGACATGTGGTACCTGACAGAAGTTAATGAGTACTAATAATATGGAGAATGTATATGGTATTACAGAAATGTTTTTGGTAACTCGAAAGAAAAAAATCAAGTGCTTTCCACCTATCTTTTATATTAAAAACCATAACTATCAAAAACTTTCAATACACTTATTTTTACCTACATTGTTAAAATACCATATATAAATGTGCCCAGAAAACATCTCTGACTGAAAAAAAAATAAACACTACCATCAACTCGTCAATTTATTTTTGGTTAGTATTTTTTTCTTTTTGAAGATTTATTTGTTTATGTGTGTGAGAGAGAGGAGGGGGAGAAGCAAAGGTAGAGAGAGAATCCTAATGAGAGGCTTGATCCCAAAACCCAGAGATCACAACCTGAGCTGAAGTCAAGAGTCAGCTGTTCATCCAGCTGAGCGACCCAGGCCCCTTGGTTGGTAGTTGAACGTACTGCAAATCTGAGCTTTAATATAAGATTAAATTGGAACAAAACAGTTGAATCAATAGATAAATAAAACATGCTATTAAATGAGTTTAAATGACAGAACTTCTACAATATTATCTACCTGGGAAGTTTATTCACACAAAAATGGAATATATAAAATATGGGGGATAGAAAGATGAATCAGAAAAAGACTTATTCTCAATAAGCCCAGGGCCAGTACTTCTCTGATGGTTTAACTTTATCAATAAAAAATGACACACGTCTAGGATATGTAAATTTCTTTCTAAGTTATATGCATGGGTTCCAACTATGTTGTAAATACTAGTGAAGAGTAGTTTTTCTTATTTTTGGATAAAAAAGTAAAGGAATAAAACCTCTTTTATTTTCTTCTCACCCACAATGGGCTGCCTTCTGCTTTATGCTGGGATGCACCCACTTTGGAGAGTGAGCAAATATGGCATTTAAGTGGCCTTAGCAGATATCCTGGAATGATGACCACTTTCTTCCTTCATAACTGAAGTACAACCTTGGAATTCTTCTAAACCACAGTTCTCTGTCAGTTACTACTGAGCTATCCGAGTCAGCATACAAACTGAAACAAATTTGCCAACTGTAGTCCCTATCAATTTAACACTTAGCAGAAGCAAACAGGAGGTCCACTGTTTAATTCACATTCATGGAAGCTTTTAAATATACTGGACTTATTTTCTGGACACCTACTTATTGACAAAGCCATTTAAAAATGCTCTATTTACTGAGGGATGCCCTTAGCCCTATCAGCTGTTGCCAAATTTGAATACCTATCCAGATTAAAGGGGAAAAAGTGTCCTTAATATTTTTCTCATTTAAACTAACCTGATCCCTAATCAAGAGCACATTAAAAGAAAAAAGTATATGTACAATTTATAAAGGTAATGGACTACTTCATCACTTGAAGCGATTTTATAATTGTCTGGACACTCTACTCACTACAGTAGATTTGTGCACAGACAGACAAGATTCTTCCCCTCCCTTTCTTCCAAAAAGAAAGTTGAGAAAGATATTTCTTATTGCCTCCCAATTTTAATAAACTCAAAGTGCAGTAAGTATCCTCACATTTCAAGGAACGTGGAAAGTAATTGGGGTCAGATTCTACCTTCAGCCTTCCAGGAGAAGATGCTCTCTGCTACCTCAAGTTCTCAGTCTTTAGAAGCAGGGGAAGGAGGATTCGAAGATTACCTTTCAAAAAGTTAGTGCTGTTCTAGAAAGGAGTACTTTTCCTATCTATCCTTCCCCCACAACCTAATAAAGAAGCACCGAAGAATCAATGATGAAGACTGGGGGTGTCTCACTGGTCATTCATTTCAGGTTAGAAAGCCTAGGAAATGCATTAACTGGAGAAAGGTGAGGGAGAGGAGGAGGAGAATGATAGGGTGAATTGTGTCTCCCCAAAACTCATATGCTGAACTCATCCCCAGGACCTTAGAATGTGATGTTACTTGCACATAGGGCATTGCAATTGTGATTGGTTAAGAAGAGGTCATTAGAGTGAAACCTAACCCAGTATTACTGGTGTCCTTACAAGTCTGGACAGAGAAGCACTCACACAGGGAGAATATCATGTGAAGATGAAGGCAGAGATTAGGGTGACGCTTCAGCAAGCCAAGGAATGTCAAAGATGGCCAGCAAATCACTGGAAGCTATGCCTGAGGCCTGGAACAGATTCTCGGTCACATACCTCAGAAGGAAGCAACACTGTGGATACCTTGATCTTGGATGTCCAGTCTCCAGAAGTGTGAGACATTAAACTTCCATTGTTTAAGCTACCTAGATTAGTACTTTGTACAGCAACCATAGCAAATTAATACACTGAACAAGATACAGCAGAGGAGCAGACTAGAGCCTTGGGATCATATGCCCAACTTAATAAAAAACCAGTGTCTCTTTTCTTCAGTCCTCTTGCCGAGCTCTAATACCAGATGAATTAGAATCAGAAAAGGAAGGGAGGAGGTGGAAGGAGTGAAAAACCAGCTGGGCATCTCCCACTCCAAGTTGGGGTGGTGGCAGGGGAGTTAATTTGGATACGAGATAGAATTTTAAATTGAAGTAGACTCAATGGACTGTTTCATTACTGAAAGTAACCAAAAATAACCACTGGCTCCCCATGGTATTATTAGATAGCAGCTTTCTAGCAGTGATAGCACAGTTGGGGGCAAGGACTTGGGAAAACAAAACCACCCCACTTCCCCTCCTCTTGGCTTCACTCAAAGCAGAGTCAGGGGTTGTAGGGCCTGAAGGTGGTTCAATTTGTGGGGCTCTCTTTAAGAAAAATTAGACCAAATACAAACACAAATCTCTCTTTTCCTGTTTTCTTTCCTCCATGAAGGTCCCCCTGTGCTGATAAGATCTGGAGGCCTGGGGCAGCAGAGGCTGCCATAAGACAGAGAAAAGTTTACTTCAACAACAGTAAAGTAGTCAAAGCTTCATCAAGTCCTACTGTCATTTATAACAGTCAATCACAGTTCATCTACAGATACCATCATTTGGCTATGGTGTCCAACCTATGGTGTTAAGTCACTGTCTTGTGTTCCTTATATGGCTCCTTAGGTTTCAGCAGTGGTGCATTTAGTCAGCATGAAAAGAGACCCCAGGGTTTTTCTGCAGGTAATAAAACTTTAAATTCTGGGAAATTCATTAGTGATGTTTTATAAAATACAACTGGATAAGCAGTATAAAAGGATAAGCATAAGGTCAGTATGCTGGATAACAAAATACTTAAATATTCTAATGTTTTTAGAGAATACTGAAAAGGATAATGTTTATATTATCAATTACCTGCTGGATTTAAGTTTCTTGCCTTTACATCTGTGACTTGGAGGAAGTGAATAAACATCTTAATACAATATTATCATGACAGATTAAAAGATAAAAACCCAATGATCATAACAAGAGATGCTTAAAAGGCAAATGATAATGTCCAGTATCCCTTCTGATAAGTAATCTTAGAACATTTTAAATAGATGGAAACTTTCTTTCTTATTTATTTATTTATTTATTTATTTGACAGACAGAGATCACAAGTAGGCAGAGAGGCAGGCAGAGAGAGAGGAGGAAGCAGGCTCCCTGCTGAGCAGAGAGCCCGATGTGGGGCTCGATCCCAGGACCCTGGGAACATGACCTGAGCCGAAGGCAGAGGCCTTAAACTCCACTGAGCCACCCAGGCGCCCCTGGAAACTTTCTTAACTTTATAAAGGATATGAACAAGAAACCAAGAACAATATTATATACAAATTTAAAACACTAAAAATATTTTTATTAATGGTAGGAGCAAAATAAAGATAAACATTATCACTGATTTTTCAACAGGATGTGGGTCCACCAACATTTGTTTTATGTTACTGGTAAGAGGTTCTAGTCAATGTGGTTAGATAAGATAAGCAATATACAGATATCTGATATAAGGATATCTGAAAGAAGGGATACAGATATCTGAAAGAAGAAAACAAATGATAAATGTCTGCATAAAATATCTTCCTAAGTGAGGATGGCTGTAAGGGACAAGAGAATCAATCGAAAAACAACAGAAAGTTTTAATAAGATAATTAAAATAAAGAAAAACATACAGAAATAGTTTCCCTATATGTAATCAATTACCAATTAGAAAAATTAGTGAGGAAAAAAAGATCTATTAAAAAACAATAAAATTGGGCGCCTGGGTGGCTCAGTGGGTTAAGCCGCTGCCTTCGGCTCAGGTCATGATCTCAGGGTCCTGGGATCGAGTCCTGCATCGGGCTCTCTGCTCAGCAGGGAGCCTGCTTCTCTCTCTCTCTCTCTCTCTCTCTCTCTCTCCTGCCTCTCCATCTACTTGTGATTTCTCTCTGTCAAATGAATAAATAAAAAATCTTAAAAAAATAAAAACAAAACAATAAAACTATAAGCCTAATAAGAAAAATTTAAGAAAAATGCAGAAAAAAAATATGACTCCAAATATATGACAGAGTGCTGTGAGATCCATGGAAAAAAAGATGGGCTATTTAATAAATATAGCAAGAAAAGGTCATCAATACATAAAAAAAGTATAAAAGTATATAAAAATCAATTCTTGGTAAATTGAGGACTTCAATGTCAAGAAGAAACATTTTAAACTCCTGTTTTTAAAAAGATTTTATTTATTTATTTAACAAAGATAGAGGGCAGAAATAGGCAGAGCAGCAGGTAGAGGGAGAGGGAGGGGGAGGGGGAAGCAGGCTCCCCACTGATCAAGGATCCTGAAGAGGGGCCTGATCCCAGGACCCTGGCATCATGACCCTGAGCCAAAGGCAGACACTTAACTGAGCCACCTAGGCGCCCCCAAAATTTTAAACTACTAATAAAAAATATCTTGAGACCTTGGATAGAAAATGATTTTGTAACTAAAAAAAATAAGAAATACTAACTATAAAATATTGATAGGTTTATCTATATAAAATTATAAACTTCTGTTCATCCAATGACCTTTAAAAGGAAAGTAAAAGACTAGTTACAAATTGAGAATATGAGGGTGTCGGGCTGGCTCAGCTGGAAGAGCATGTGACTCTTCATCTCAGGGTCATGACTTTAAGCCCCATGTAGGGTGTAGAGATTTTAAAAATAAATAAATAAACTTTAAAAAATTGAAAATATATTCAAAATGTAACATGTTAAAGGATTATTATCAAGAACATATGAAGAATGTAGTGGGAAGAAAACTAAAAATCATGAAGCCTCTATTTTTGGCCAAGATCATCCATTAATTTGGAGACTACCTTGATTAAACCTTAATGGTTCTTTTATAACAGGAAAACTTTTAAATAAACATCTTTATGATGCAGAAAAAGAACATATGAAGAGCTCCTATATATTAATAGACACAGCACAATTCAGTAGAAAAATGGGCAAGAGATAAAAATAATTTCACAGAAGCACTGACATATATAGCTACAGACTTCTATGAAAAAATGTTCAGTATCACTGGTAATCAGATTATGCACATCAACTGTTTTCATTACATAACAAAAAGCTGAAATTCTGACAATACTAAATATTGGGCAGAACATGGATTCCTCAAAGTTTCATATAAATTGTTGGTGGGAAAACAGCTTGGCATTATTTACTAAAGTTGATCATTTAGGACCCCCTAAGACCTAGAAATTCCACTCCAAGAAATATAGCAAAGAGGAACTCCTGTAAGTGGATAAAAGAAAATGTGTTGAAGAATGTTCACAGTGGCACTGATACTAATAGCAAAATTCTGTTAACAAACCAGATACCATTCAGTGATAGACTGAACCCCAATATCAAACTCAATCGAAACTCTGAATTCTTTTAGTATATTCAAACAATGTAAAAATCACACAGTACCCAAATAAATGAACTATAGCAACAATATGGTAAAATATTAGTAATACACTATTTAAATGAAAAAGTCCCAAAAGAATATGAATATATATATATATTTGCCCCTCATATTAAGCTAAAAACAACTAGAACTTAGAAATGTATAGGAAAGCTTATTCCTCCTCCAAGTAATTTACATGTTCACTGAAATTATAGTTGAAATGTCAATACACGTTTTTCTTTTTTTGGCTAGGAGTGGGGGACAACTTGATTTTATAGTTCACATGGAAAAATAAATGCATGAGTTAAAAAGCCAAACACATTTTGAAAGGAAGAACTAGTTAAAGGAAATTTGCTAAATCAGTAAGAGAAACACATTAAAATCTACAGTCATTGAAATATCATGATAATAATGCAGGAATAGAACAATAGACCATTGGAACAGAAAAATAATCCAGAGAAAAACATGTAGACATTTAGCTCGTAATAAAGAATACCTTTCAAATCAGTGTGGAAAGAATAGACTATTCTGTATAAGGTGTTGCGACAACTGACTATACAGTGGAAAAAAATCTTGTTTCACAAAGCCAAAAATAAATTCCAGATAAAGACCTTATCTTAAATTAAGAAAGGCTTTTCTAAGCATCTCACAAAAGCCAGAAATTACAATGGAAAAGAAAGACAGACTGAAAATCATAAAAATTAAAAGCTTCAAATAGCAAAAAAGACATCCTGAATTAATTTGTAAGGCTATTTTATAGTGTCTACCAAAATAGGAAATGCAAACTACCTTTGATTCTGTTTCTAAGAACCAGTCCTACAGAAATATCAGCACAATGAACGAAGACCATATGTACAAAATGTTTAACACAAAGTTGGTAATAGCAAAAACTAAAAACACTAAGTGTTCAAAAGGAAGGAAACAGATAAATCTACAATGAAATAATATGCAGCCCTGAAAAATCTATAGATGTAATGAAATGAATTGAGGTCTTCAATATATTCTCTTCTTTTATAATACAATGTCTGACAGAAATGAGCATACAACATAACTATGGAGTTTAATGAGTTATAATACTACCAAAGCAAAAATGAGAACATTGCCAATAACTCATAATATCCTATTATCCCAAATATCCTTTCCTGATTTCAATCCATTTCCTTCCACCTTGCAGATAATGACAACCCTGACTTCTATGGTAAATATTCTTTGCTTCTATCTTAAAATAGATTTAAATAGTTTTTAAAAGTTCTAAAATATAAAAACTATTTAAAAATAGTTTTAAAACCCACATGTGTATCCCTCAATACATACTTTTATTTTCTCTTGAATTTTACATAAATGGTATAAAAAATCAACATATGTATTTTTGCATTTGGTTTCTTTTACTCAAGATTATGTTTTTAAGATTTGATAATGTTGTATGTCACTATAGTTTCTTCATTTTCATTCCTGTATTCTACTGCATGATTATCTCACCTTTTTTTTAAAAAAGATCTTATTTATTTGAAAGAGTACACAAGCATGGGTGAGGGGCAGCTGGGAGGGTAGACAAGGGCAGAGGGAGAGGGTGAGAGAGTCTTAAGCAGACTGCATGCTAAGCACGAACTTTCTCTGTGGATAAGATCTTAATCACAGATTCAATTTCTATAATAGCTATAGGAGTCTGGGGGTATTCTACTACTTTTTAAAAAAATTATTTTATTTTTTTTTTTTTTTAATAAAGATTTTATTTATTTATTTGACAGAGAGAAATCACAAGTAGACGGAGAGGCAGGCAGAGAGAGAGAGAGAGAGGGAAGCAGGCTCCCTGCTGAGCAGAGAGCCCGATGTGGGACTCGATCCCAGGACCCCGAGATCATGACCTGAGCCGAAGGCAGCGGCCTAACCCACTGAGCCACCCAGGCGCCCCTAAAAAAATTATTTGAGAGTGAGTGAGAGTGTGAGCATGAGGGGGATGAGAAGGAGAAGGGACTTGTAGACCCTCAGGGAGCCAGGACCCTGGGATCATGACCAGAGCTGAAGGGCAGATACTTAAGTGACTGAGCCACCCGGGTGCCTCGGTGTTCTGCCACTTCTTATATCAGTTTCAGTAAGTTGTATTTCCCTACAAGTTTTACTATCTCAACTGATTTTAAAATTCATGTTCATAAAGTTGTTCATAATATCTTGTAAATACTTTTACTGTATGCAATAGCAATGTACCCTTTTCCATTCTTGATGATAATTGTATTTTTCTTGATCAGTTTGCCAGGTTTGTCAATTTTACGCCTCTTCAGTTAACTGTTGATTTTCTCTACTGCATGTTTGATTTCATTCCTATTCTTACCCTTCTTTTCTAACTTCTGGTTTTTTTGTTTTTGTTTTTGTTTTTACTGTCGTGCTATTTTTCTAACTTCAAGTTCTACTCTAGCTGAATCATACAAGTTTTGACACCTAATATTTTTATCATCATTCAGTTAAAAATATTTTCTAACTTCCATTATGACTCTTTGTTGAACCCTGCATTATTAGAAGTGGTTTTTTTAATGCTTTTAGGAAGACAGATTAAAAATATATATATTTATTCCACTTAGTTGCTTTCAATGGATTATTCAGAAACCCTTCCCCACCCTTACCAAAACAAAGAGCGTACAGTAGATTCTGCAGTGAAAAACGCAAATTGAACTACATGTACTGTTTGATTCTACTGACAACAAAACCCAGAAAAAAATATCTATACTCATGTGTTACTCTCTCTCACACACACACACACACACATGCAGAATCTGGAAAGATAAATATTAATTGTTAATTGTAGTTACACATGCAGAAAATAACAATTCCTGGAGTGTAAGGGAAGGAAGAGCTTTTATACCTGGGCTTGGTTTAAATTTTTTACAAGCAGCAGCTATTATTATTATTTTTTTAATTAAGATTCAATTTAGGGGCGCCTGGGTGGCTTAGTAGGTTAAGCCTCTGCCTTCGGTTCAGGTCATGATCTCAGGGTCCTGGGATCGAGCCCCGCATCAGGCTCTCTGCTCAGCGGGGAGCCTGCTTCCTCCTCTCTCTGCCTGCCTCTCTGCCTGCTTGTGATCTCTGTCTGTCAAATAAATAAATAAAATCTTTAAAAAAAAAAAAAGCCTTTAAAAAAAAAAAAAAAAAAAAAAAGATTCAATTTAAAATAGACCCAAATAAAAAATTCTACTATTGTAATAGATTATAAAATTATATATAATCAGGGTAGCAATGAACTTGATCCTTTATTCAATTAATTTCTTTGGCCTTCAAATACAATTCATTTGAACTCAGGAAACACAAATTTATCTTACTTATGATGTCTCACAAACAAGACCCTAAGACTCCTAGTTTTTGAGTCAAAACCTATATATCTGTTCTTTCTATGTCACGCAGATTCCATTTACTACCACATTCTCTTTTTACCTCCCTTAAAGAATAGGGTAAATATTTGGTGGCTGTTTTATACAAGCTCTGTATTTCTGTTCTTCGTGCTGAACCATCTCAATGTCTTTAAGTTTTCTTCAGAGTCTTATTTTCTAGGTTTTCCATCACAAAACAACCAAAATTTCTTAGATACAGTACACAGAAAAGACCACAATACTCTAATAGGGGCTGTAACTAAAACAAAGTTACTTAACATCTCTTAAATATTTAATGCTTATATTATGCATGAGGGTATCCCCACTGTTTTCTTAACCATAATACGGCATTACATATTAGCTTATCTACTATGACCCTTAAATATTTGCATATGGTTTAATATTTCTACCTTTATTTATATAGAATTTTTCACTAGAAATTCTATTATCTGTATCTTTGTTTTTCCTCAGTGCTTCTAAGAGATACTTTCCAGGACTTAAAACTATACATTGAGACTGTGGACAGCTATTTCTGTTGCTGAGTATTTAAGACAGCAACATACCAAGCATATTCAGAATTCAAAAAGTAATTGGCTTATTAGTTCATAATCTAATAGCAAATAAATAAAAGTAAATATTTAGAAAGATGAGTGACACAACTTGTCAAGAATTATGAGGCATTAAATGAAAGGCATTTGTAAAGGTCTGTAACTGGAGGGCAGAATGGAAAATGGGCAGGAAACGATCATGATGTTGAAAATATGTAACATCTTTATAGGCCTAGTGGACTTCTTAAGAGTACTGATCTTTCTTTAACAGCAAAATAATTTGAGAAAAGGGGGACCTGGGTGGCTCAGTTGGTTAAGTGTCTGCCTTCGGCTCAGGTCATGATCCCAGGGTCCTGGGACTGAGCCCCGCATCAGGCTCCCTGCTCAATGGGGAGTCTGCTTCTCTCTCTGACCCTACTCATGCTCTCTCTCTCTCTCTCGCTCTCTCAAACAAATAAATAAAATCTTTAAAAAAAAAATAATTTGAGAATCAGTAGGCCTTCAACTTTTTAATTCATTTTTTTTTTAAAATTCAGGACTGTCATTAGTTGATGATGAATAGGAGGTGGGTCACATGTTCACCAACAGTTAATTTGGCATTAGCACAGTTAAACACTTGTATTTTCTATTATTTTATTTTAAATGGGTGACAAATTGAATACAAAAACGTTGATATCACAAAAAAGCATGGGTTTCATGAAACAAATATAATTTAATTGAAATAAAGACAAGAACTGGGCTTTTAAAAAGATTTTATTTATTTGACAGAGAGAGAGAGAGCGAAGAAAAGCAGGAGAGTGGCTGGCAGAGGAAGAGGGAGAAGCAGGGAGCAGCAGGGAGCCATATGTCGGGCTCAATCCCAGGATGCTGGGATCATGACCTGAGGTAAAGGCAGATGCCTAACCGACTGAGCCACTCAGGCACCCCAAAGATGAGAACTATTAACCATGCTAGAATTGGAGTATCATTAACGTCAATGGAATAGTTTGCATTCAATTGTGAGGGAAGCAAAAAACACAATTAAGAATCTTGTACAGGGCCGCCTGGGTGGCTCAGTGGGTTAAGCCTCTGCCTTCGGCTCAGGTCATGATCTCAGGGTCCTGGGATGGAGTCCCGCACCGGGCTATCTGCTCAGCGAGGAACCTGCTTCCCCCCCACCCCCCACTCTGCCTGCTTCTCTGCCTACTTGTGATCTCTCTGTCAAATAAATAAATAAAATCTTAAAAAAAAAAAAAAAAGAAGAAGAAGAAACTTGTACAAAGGCTTGGTGCTTCTAGGATCTCTTATGGCTAGCCATACTTGATTAGGTTACATTATATGGCAAAGATAATGGTATAGTCATTCTCATGATTATGCAATGTTCTATTGGACTCCATCACTGCAGACTAGAGTAAAATTCTCTCACTGGCTTTGAAGAAGTAAGCTGCCATATTTTGAGAGTGTCAATGAGGCCTATAAATGGTTTTTAGAAGATACCAAGCAAGAAAAAAGGGATCACAGTCCTACAACTGCAAGAGAACTCTGAGCTCTAGATGAGAATGCAGTATGGCTGATATCTTGGATTTGACCTTGTGATACTCTGACGAAACAACCAGCTACACTCTGCCTGGAATTCAGATCTGCAGGAACTGTGAGACAATAAACGTGTGCTGTTGTGAGTCATTAAGCCTGTGGTCCTTTGTTACATAGTGATTGAAAACAATTAATGAGGTATACTAACATGAAAATACTGAGTTTGAGTAAAACAGCAGAGATATGAGGATCTAGTGGAGAAGACTGTTTATAAATGAATCCAGAAATAGAACTAAACACTTGCATTTTAATAGTATAGAACTGGAAGGATAGGATGGAGGGGTACAGTTTATCTGAGAAGAAAGACATGTTCAAGAGTACATCATGTTTGCATTTTTGCAAAGAAAAAGAAGGAAATTACATTTATTATTAAGTACCTTCCATTTATTGTGTTGGATACTTCCACATTTCAGTGGTAAAAAAGCTGTTTTAATGTGTTTTCTTTTTCTTCTAATATTATAAGTAATCATGTGTCCTTTAAAACAACAAAAATATGTCTTTAAAGCAAAATGATTATTAAAGCCAAGAGTATGGAAAACCCTTGTTAAATCTGTACCATAAACTTGCTAATGACTATGCAAAAAAAATTAATGTGCTTGGCCTGAGTACACATTTATCTTTATATATAATACAGTCATATAAAACAGATGACTACTATAAGAAATTTTCAAATCATTTTTAAAGATTTCGTTCATTTATTTATTTGACAGAGAGACAGAAAGAGAGAGAGCACAAGCAGGCAGAGCAGCAGGCAGAGGGAGAGAGAGAAGCAGGCTCCCCACTAAGCAGGGAGCCCAATGTGGGGCTCAATCCCAGGACTCTGGGATCTTGACCTGAGCCAAAGGCAGGCACCTAACCAACTGAGCCACCCAGGTGCCTCAAAATTTATTTGTTTTCAATTTAAGTGTAGTTGACATCTATTATTATATTAGTTTCAGATGTATAACACAGTGATTTGACAATCCTATGCATTATAAAATGCTCAACCATGGTAGGTACAGTTACTACCTGTTACCACACAAAGTTATTACAATATTATTGACTATATTCCCTATGCTGTACTTTTCACCCTCATGACTTATTTATTTTATGACTGGAAATTTGTACCTCTTAATCCCCTTCACCTATTTTTGCCTTTGCCCCAACCCTCCTCTCTGATAACCAAGTCTGTTTCTTGTAGTCTGTTTCTTGTCGTGTTGTTTTATAGATTCTATAAGTGAATCATATATTTCATATATTATTGCTCTCTCCATTTGTATTCTTTCACTTAGCATAATACCCCTTAAGTGAATGGCAACATTTCATTCTTTCTTATGATGGTGTAATATTCTATTTTACATATATACACCACATCTCCTTTATCCATTCATCTATGGATGGACACTTAAATTGCTTCCCTATCTTGGCTATTATAAACAATGCTGCAATAAAAACAGAGGTATTATATATATCCTTTTAATATAGTGTTTTCATTTTCTTTGGGTAAATACCCTGAAGCAGAACTACTGGATCGTATGGTATTTCTATTTTTATTCCTTTGAGGAAACTCCATACTCTTTTTCTATGACAGCTGTACCAATTTATATTCCCACCAACAGTCATGGAATTCTACCCTTTTCTCCACATTCTCATCAAGACATTATTTCTTGGTTTTTTATATTAGCCATTGTTAACTGGTGTGAAGTACTGTTTCACTGTGGTTATGATTTGCATTCCCCCTGATGACTAGTCATTCTGGGCATCTTTTCATGTGCCTATCTTTTTTTTAAAAAAAGTCTATTCAGGTCCTCTATTCAGATTTAAATTGGATTATTTGTTTTTATGGTGTTGAGTTGTGTAAGTTCTTTATATATTTTGAATACTAAACCCTTATCACATGTTTCATTTGTAAATATCTTCTCTCAGATTTCCTTTTTGTATTTTTTTAAAGATTTTTTAAGTGACCTCTATGCCCAACAGAGGGTTCGCTTAACAATTCTGAGATCAAGAGTTGCATGCTCTACTGACTGAACCAGCCAGGCGCCCCTCCTTTTAATATTATTGATGGTTTCCTTTGCTGTGTAAAAGGTTTTCAGTTTGATAGAATCCCAACTATGTATCTTTTCTTTTGTTTCCCTTGCCTCAAGAGGCAGATCCACAAAAGTACTGCTAAGACTGCTGCTGCAAAGTTTACTCTTATGTTTTCTTTTAGGATTTTTATGGCTTCAGGTCATTTAGGTCTTAGATCCATTTTGATTTTATTTTTGTATAAGGTATAAGAAAGTGGTCCAGTTTCATGCTTTTGCAGGTAGCTTTTGCAGGTAGTTTTCCCACATCATTCATTATGGGAGTGTGATACCTTCAGTTTTGTTGTTCTTTCTCCAGATTGCTGTGGTTTATTCAAGGATTGTTTTTGTTCTGTGAAAAACACTATTGGTATTCGGGTAGGAATTGCATTGAATCTATAGGTTGGTTTGGGTAATATGGACATTTTTATAATACTAATTCTTCCAATCTATGAACGTAGGCTATCCTTCCATTTGTTTCTGTCATTTCAATTTCTTTCATCAATGTCTGATAGTTTTCAGTACAGGTTTTGCACCTACTTGGTTAGATTTATGCCTGGGTTTTTTATTCTTTACAATGCAGTTGTAAATGGAACTGTCTCTTAATCTCTCTTTCTCCTAGGCTATTAGTGTATAGAAATGACACATATTTCTGTATATTAATTTTGTATCCTGTAATTTTACTGAATTCATTTATTACTTCTAATAGTTTTTGTTTGTTTGTTTTGTTTTGTTTTTTGGCGGAATCTTAGGGTTTTCTACAGCATCATGTCATGTGCAAATAGTGGCAGTTTTACTTCTTTCTTACCAATCTGGCTGTCTTTTACTTCTGTTTCTTGTCTGCTTGCTGTGGGTAGGAGGACTTCCACTATATTCAATATAAAGAGGAGATAGTGGACATCCTTGTCTTAATCCTGATCTCAGAGTAAAAGCGTTCAACTTTTCACCATTAAGTATAATGTCGGCTGTGGGTTTGTCACAGATGGTCTTTATTATGCTGATGTACGTTTCCTCTAAACCCACTTTGTTGACAGTTTTTACCGTGAACAGATGTTGAATTTTGTCAAATGTGTTTTCTCTGTCTACTGAAATACCATATGACGTTTATTGTCCATTTTGTTAATGTAGTATATCGTGTTGATTGTACTTGTGGTTACTGAATGATCCCTGAATCCCTGCAATGAACCCCACTTGATCCTGGTGAGCGATCCTTTTACTTATTTTTTTTTTAAGATTTTCTTTATTTACTTGACAGAGGGAGAGAGACAGTGAGAGAAGGAACACAAGAAGGGGGAGTGGGAGCCAGGCTTGATCCCAAGACCCTGAGATCATGATCAGAGCCGAAGGCAGATCCTTAATGAATGAGCCACCCAGGTACCCTGTGAATGATCCTTTTAATGTATTGCTGAATTTGGTTTGTTAATATTTTGTTGAAGATTTTTTCATCTGTGCTCATCAGGGATACTAGGCTGCAATATTTTGTAATGTTTTTGTCTGGCTTTGGTATCGGGGTAATGCTGGCCTTGTGAATGAATCTGGAAGCCTTTCTTCCTCTTTTATTTTTTTAATAGTTTGAGAAGGATAAATAGTAAACTCTTTTTTAGATGTTTTGTAGAATTCACCTGTGAAGCCATCTGATTCTGGACTTTTGTTTGTTAGAAATTTTTTGATTACTGATTCAATTTTATTCTTACAGATTTTCCATTTCTTCCTGACTCAGTCTGGGGAAATTATATGTTTCTAGGAATTTATCCATTTCTTCTAGGTTATCCTATTTGTTGGCATATAATTCTTGATAATAGTCTCTTCTAATCATTTGTATTTGTGTGTTATCTGTTGTAATTCGTCCTCTTTCATCTGTTATTTTATTTACTTGAGTCTGCTCTTTTTTCTTGAGGATTCTGGCTAAAGGTTTATCAATTTTGTTTTTCTTTTCAAAGAAAAAAGTGATCTCTACTACTCTGAAACTCTTAGTTTCGTAGTCTTTTCTAATTTTTTTAGTTTCTATTTCATTTATTTCTGAACTTTATTATTTTCTTCCTTCTACTAACTTGAACTTTGTCTTTTTCTAGTTCCTTTAGGTGTAAGGTTAGATTATTTGAGTTCTTTCTATTATCTTGAGGTAGCCTACAAATTTCCCTCTAAGAACTATTTTTTCTACATGCCGAAGTTTTTGAACTGTTGTGTTTTCATTTTCATTTGTCTACATTTATTTATTTACTTATTTTTAAATTTCTTCTTTGACTTCCTTGTTGACCTACTGGTTATTTGTTTAGCCTGAGCATGTTATTTCCCCCCACCCCCCAATTTTTTCCTTCTAATTGATTCCTAGTTTTATAACATTGTGGTCAGAGAATAGGCTTGACATTATTTCAATCTTCTTAAGTTTATTGAGATTTGTTTTGTGACCTAACATGTGATCCATCCTGGAGAATGTTCTATGTGCACTTGAGAAGCATGTGTACTCTATTATTTTTGGATGGAATGATTTGTATATATCCGTTAAGTCCATCTGGTCCAATGTGTTGTTCAAAGCCACTGTTTCCTTACTGATTTTCTGTTTGGGTGATCCATCC
Source organism: Mustela lutreola (assembly GCF_030435805.1). NCBI lineage: Eukaryota > Metazoa > Chordata > Mammalia > Carnivora > Mustelidae > Mustela > Mustela lutreola. The sequence goes on from NC_081303.1 coordinate 31,416,664, forward strand.
ATTTATGTAAGTGGGGTGAAATCCCCTACTATTACTGTATTACTCTCAATTTGTCCCTTTATATCTGTTAATATTTGCTTCATGTATTTATGTGCTCTAGTGTTGAGTGCATAGATATTTACAATTGTTACATCCTCTTTCTGGATTGATCCCTTCACTTTTAGTCTGTGCCATTAAGTTTGAGGCTAGTGTCCTGTGGGCAGGATATAAAGATGTCTTTATTCCCCCTTAAATCCATTCAGCTATGATATGTCTTTTAATTGGAGCATTTAGTCCATTTACATCTAAAGCAATTATTGATAGGTATGTACTTACTGCCACTTTGTTCATTGTTTTCTGGTTGTTTTTGTAGCTCTTCTTTGGTCCTATCATCTCTTGGCCTCTTCTCTTGTGATTTGATGGCTTTCTTAGTATTATGTTTGGATTCCACTCTATTTTTTGTGTATCTAAGTTTTTGATTTGTGATTACCATGAGGTTCATATGTGTAACATCTTTTGTGTATATGTAACATCTTTTGTGTATATACAGAAGTCTGTTAAGTTGATGATTGCTTAAGTTTGAACACATTAAAGCACCACATTTTTACTTCTCCCCTCCACATTTTATGCATACTATATTGTATATTTTTTGTTTTGTGTTTCCCTTGACTAATTTTAGTATATATTATTGATTTTAGTACTTTCGTCTTTTAACATTTTAACCTTCATATTAGCTTTTTAAGTCTTATCTACTTACTACCCTTACTGTAAATTTGGTTTTACCAGTGAAATCTTTTCCGTTGATCATTTTCTTATTTCTAATTATAGACCTTTGTTTTTTCCTTCAAGAAGTCCTTTTCACGGTTCTTGTAAGGCCAGTTTAGTGGTGATGATCCTTTAGCTTTTGTTTGTCTGGGAAACTCACTATCTCTCATTTAATTCTGAATAATAACCTTGCTGGGCAGCATATTCCTGGTTGGTAGCCACTTTTTTTCTGTCCTACAAAGTTATTGTTGAAAAACCAGGTGATAGCCTTATGGGCTTGTATGTAACCATTTGCTTTCCTCTTGTTGCCCTAAAGATTCTCTTGTGCATAATTACTTGCTTTTATCTTGCTGTTTTTAAAATTCTCTCTTTAATTTTCAACATTTTCATCATATTTATATTGGCTTGAACCTCCTTGGGTTCATCTTTTTTGGGGCTCTCTGTGCTTCCTGGACCAGGATGTCTCTTTCCTTTCCCAGATTAGGGAAGTTTCCAGCTGTAATTCTTTCAAGTAAGTTTTCTGGCCCACTTTCTCTCTCTTTTCTCCTTCTGGGAGGAAATACTATAATGTAAATGTTTGTATGTTTGATTCTGTCTCCCAGGGGACCTATAACCAATCTTCATTTTTTTTTTAAAGATTTTATTTATTTATTTGACAGAGAGAGAGAGAGATCACAAGTAGGCAGAGAGGCAGGCAGAGAGAGAGGGGGAAGCAGGCTCCCTGCTGAGCAGAAAGCCCGATATAGGATCAATCCCAGGACCCTGAGATCATGACCTGAGCTGAAGGCAGAGGCTTAACCCATTGAGCCACCCAGGTGCCCCCCAATCTTCATTTTTTAAAATTCTTTTTTGTTGCTGTTGTGCAGCTTGGGTGAACTCCACTACCCTGACTTCCATACTGCTAATCTGTTCTTCTGCATCCTCTAATCTGTGGCAGATTCAAGTTTATTTTTCATTTCAGTTATTTTATTCTGCAGCTCTGATTAGTTATTTTTAAATATTTCTCTCTCTCTTTGATGAAGTTCTGAGCTTATCCATTCTTCCCTCAATTTCAATAAGAATCTTTATGGCCATTACTTTGAACACCTTATTAGATAAACTGCTTACCTCTGTTTTCTTTAGTTATTTTTCTGAGATTTTGTCTTTTTCTTTCCTTTGGAACATATTCCTCTGTCTCTTTATTTTAGTTGATTCTCTGTGTTTGTTTCTATGTGTTACATAGATCAGCTATGTCTCCTGGTCTTAAAACCAGTGGCCTTATATAGAAGGCATCTGCCTCATGACCATCAGAACTAGGAATTCCAGGGGTGTCCCTTGTGTCAGCTGCCTGAGCCCTCCTGTTGTGATTGAGCTGGGAGAGCTGTGGGTGTGCTGGATCTTCAGCCAGCTGCACATGTTGCAGGTGTGCTAGTGGGTGAGACTGGCCACCACCCCCACTCTGTAGGAGTAGCATTGGAGGGACACCAGTTCTGGCTGAGGCTGTCCACTGGATGTGGTGGAGAGGTAATCACTTTGGGGAGGACACTGGTCCCAGCTGAGGCTGCCTGCTAGGTGTGGTAGGGTTGGAGTCACTTTTGAGGGGCATCTGCCAGGGCAGGCAGGTTAGGTGGGGCAGGTACATAGGGGAATGCCAGAGCGGGGTGAGTGATGCTAGCAAAGTAGAAGAGTGTCAGAACTGACTCCTGCCAGCATCCAGCCAGGATAACAGGGAGCAAGAAAAATGGTGCCCAAGCAGCATTTCTATTCCTGGAGAAAGTTCCGATTGATCCCTTACCTCCAGCACATGTCCTAAAATTCGTCAGTAAACCTTCATGTATAACCCAGGTGATTTTTCCAACTGCCACCTCTGTGTTGGGTCTTGAACCAGGTGATATAATGTGCTGGCCCTTTAAGAGTGGAGTCTCAGTTTCCTAGAGCCCTCTGCCTCTTCCGGAGTTAAACTCCACTAATATTCAAAGGCAAACACTGTGGGAGCTCATCTTCTTGGTGCAGATTCTCAGGGTTGGGGGTGTTCAATATGGGGCTTGATCCCCTCACTTTCCAGGGAGGATATTCTATGCCTGGGATATCCCCTCAGCTTGTGGGTCACTGTGCCAGGGATTTGACTGTGTTTCCTCTCCTCCTACTATTCCCAACATGGCTCTTCTTTATTCTATAGCTGTGGAAGAGCTGTTCTGCTAGTTTTCAGGTCATTTTCAGAGTGAGTTACTTTATATGTAGTTGTAGCCTTGATGTGTCCATGGGAGGAAGTGAGCTCAAGATCCTCCTACTCTACTATCCTCCCCCTTCCTTATTATAAAATATTTTTTAATTGAGGCATGACATATGAAAATTAGTGTTTTATATTATACACTCAGAGCTTGCAAAAAAAAAAAAAAACAACCTACGATTTACATAGTGCAATTTCATTTTGAAGATGTACATGCAAGTCTGGTCTCTCAGATACCTTCACCATCCAATCCTTTAAATGACCCAAAATGTAAAGTCCTTTACTGTACACACAGACGACTTTCAATATGAAAATGAACACAGTATCATTCCTCATCCCCTATATAAACAAAAAGGACTTTCAAAGAATATCAACATCTTAGAAGTTTGCTTAGTTTGAAGGTTTTGTTTTTTGGATTTTTAAAAATCAAGATGGAGAAATTACAGCAATATCTCTTCCCAAACGTTTTGCTAAAGTATAAGATTCACTCAGAAAAGTGTATAAATAATGAGAATACAGATTAATAAATTTTCTCAAATGTAACTCATCCCAATAACAAGCATTGGGGTTAAACAAAATGGGACAAAACAGAACAGAACATTGTCAGCAACCAAATACCTCCTTTATATATACCCTTTTCTAGTCCTTACGCCATACAGATAATCACCATCCTGACTTCTATCACCTCTGATGAGTTTCAACTATATATAAATGGAACCACACAGTGTATATATTCTTTTGAGACTAACTTTTCAGGCTCAACATATATTTGTGAGATTTATTCTGTTGCATGAAGCAGTAGTTTGTTCTCTGACAATGCTCTAGAGAGTTCCATTGCATAAGCAAACAATTCTATTCATTCTACTGCTGATGAACATATGGGTAGTTTCTGATTTTTTAGCTGTTTCAAATGGGGCTATTATGAACCTTTTTGTACAGGTTTTTTGGTGAGCCTATTTACGCATTCTGTTGGCACATAAATAAGTCTGGAATTGCTGGGTCATGAAGCATTGTTTGGCATAATTAGATATTGTCAAATAGTGCTCCAAAATAGTTATAAAATTAATACTTATAATCGGCAATATATAAAAATTCCTTTTGTTCTAGATTCTTTTCAACATTTCATATTTTCTATTTTCCTTATTTTAGATACTCTGAGGCGATGGAATCCCATTTTGGTTTAAATTTGTGTTTCCCTGATAACTAAAATAACTGAGTACCTTTCTGTATTCTGAATGGCCACCTGGTTCGGTTTTTTTTTGTAAAATGGGAATTCAAGTCTTACTTTTTTCTCATTGATGTGTAGGAGTTTGTTATATATAATGAATGGATAATAAAATTTTAAAATTTCTCTTTTCAAACAAAACAAATGAATAAGCAAATGAAAAGCAGAATCAGACTATAAATACAGGGAACAAACTGATGGTTACCAGAGCTGAGGGGAGAAGAGAGTATGGGAAAAATGGGTGAAGGAGAGTGGGAGATGCAGGCTTCCAGTTTGGAATGAATAAGTCACAGAAATAAAAGATACAGTATAGGGAATATAGTCAATGATACTGTTCTAGGTTGACAGACGGTAGTTACACTGTGGTGAGCATAGTATCACACACAGAGAAGTTGAATCACTATGTTGTATACCTGAAACTAAAATATTGTATGTCAACTATACTCAAATAAAAAAATAATAAAATAAAATTTTCTCTTTTCAGATTGCCAGAGAAAAATATAACATAAGCAACACCTGGATTAAACCTGAAGAACCTCAAAACAGTTTCTATTCTCCTGTAACCTGGGCTTGACAGGAGAAAAGAGAAATAAAAAGTCTATCTTTAAATATTTAATTCAAGAACTAAACAAAATGAAAATGGGTTTATAATTTCTGACACTGGAAGAAACCTAGTAGGAAACTGTCATAAATTACTGTACTATGTAGCAATAAAATAGTCATACCCTTGAAGTTCACTATTTTTTGCTAATTAAAATTTCATTGTCAAATACATTTTGCAGTTTGCTCACAGCAACATATGTTTCTGAAAATAAAACAACAACTAATAAATAATTGGTTGGGTTTTCCTTTAAAAGGACCAGAAAAAGGCCTGGGTTCTGATTTTTTTTTTTTTTTTAAGATTTTATTTATTTATTTGACACAGAGAGAGAGGGGGAGAGCATAAGTAGGCAGAGTGGCAGGCAGAGGGAGAGGGAGAAGCAGACTCTTGCTGAGCAGGGAGCCTGACATGGGGCTCTATCCCAGGACCCTGAGATCATGACCTGAGCCGAAGGCAGTCACTTAACTGATCAAGCCACCCAGGTACCGCTGGGCTCCGATTTTAAATACCTTTCCATTTAAAAACAAAATTGGGGCACCTGGGTGGCTCAGTCAGTTAAGTGTCCAACTCTTGATTTCAGCTCAGGTCATGATCTTAAGGGTTGTGAAACTGAGCCCCATGTCGGGGTCTGCACTAGGTGTGGAGTCTGCTTAGGATTCCTCCCTCTCTCTTCTTTTGCCCCTCCCCCTACTTGTACTCTCTCTCTCCAAAGTAAAAAATAAACAAATAACATCTTTAAAAAAATAAAAAAACAGAACACCCACCCTACCCCACCCACAAAAAACAAAACAAAACAAAACAAAACCTGAAATAAAGTCCTGTCAGCATGGGTTTACCTAAACAGTTCTACTGAGGCACAAGGGACAAACAAATCTAGGTCCATTAGGCTGCTGCTTTTCTCTTTACAATAAATTCCCTTTGCATAGCACATTTTGGTTTTGTATTGGCTAAAAAGTGTTTCTAAAGGAAATTTGTTTTCATTCCTGTTATGACAGCATGTCATGTTTGACACCATGTTTTTAGTTTTGTTAATAAAAATGGTTGACACCAAGTCCAAACAAAAAAAAAAACCTACTTTTTGAAAATTTACCTTTAAAGGTTGATCATCAATAAATTTAAATACTGAGTGCTGCATTTGTAAGGGAAGGAAATGAATAAAAATAAAATTACTAAAAATGTATTTCAAAATTTTAGCAATATATAACTATAAATAAAATATAACTATGTAAATATTTACAATCAAAATAATGGTACTGGTGAAATAGAGTGACATTTATTGTTTCAGGAAACTACTGTGCTATTTCACTGAACTTCATTCAAGTGGAGAAAAAATGCTTCAAGGAAAATCTTATGGTATATGTAAGCAAATTCCACAGAAGATAAAATAAAGACTTTAATTCATTAAATATCTTCTTAAATTTCAGCTGTGTAATGGTGACTCACAAAAATCAAACCAACTCGGGTACCTGGGTGGCTCAGATGGTTAAGCGACTGTTTGGCTCAGGTCATGATCCTGGAGTCCCAGGATAGAGTTCCGCATCGGGCTCCCAGCTTCATAGAGAGTCTGCTTCTCCCTCTCACCTTCTCCCCTCTCATGCTCTCTCTCTCTCTCAAATATATAAATAAAATCTTAAAAAAAAATATCAGACCAAGTACTATGTGATGCTATTCCTCTAACCACACGCAGAAAACAATCTATTACCTTTTCTTTGATGATTATTTCTCAAACTTTGAGAAAATGCTAATAAGAAATATTGTATAATCATACTGGGCTAACTCTAAGAAATGAGCTCTTTAAAACAAGCTCTTGGTATACAAGCAATGATTATCATTCCCTGTTAAGAGACTTATCGTATCTTGTCCTGTTCTCTGACTGAACAAACCCATATCTTTCTATATATTCACGCAGTCTTATTGTTTTTTTCTGGCTCTTCTTGTACTCACTTTGACACATCATTCCTTTTCTTAAAAAGAGGGGGAGGATAAATTATTTTATATTGTATGCGTTTCTGGAAAAAGGAATTATTTAAGTAGAGACCCAAACATCTTATTTTCTCCTATCTGACCCAACAGATGAGAAATCAAATCAACTATATACCACCCATTTGAAGTATAATTTAACAAAAAAGTTTCAAACCAGAATATTAAAAAGTAGAAGAATATCCAGTTTTTCTAGTCTTCATATTAACTAAGGTATTGTCTGTAAATCATTAACTATGTAACAGTGCTGTTAAAAAATTTTTCAAAGGCACTCCACAGTCTTTGGAATTAGATGCAAGACACCAGAGTTAGCAACCTGTCCAACAGGTTGGCTGTCCTATGTGACACCTGATCCTTGAATGACACTTGCTAGATCCTGGCAGCTTAAGTTCCTTACGCTGGAAAGCCTGACATAAGAAAGAGCAAGCAGAACCAGATAGCTTTTTCTTCAAAGAATAGCACTGCACATAAATAACTTTCCAACTCGCTGCTTCAGCAATTCATTTATTCCCCAAATACTGTAAACCTGAGAATGACAGAAATATGGAGTCTCCAGAGACTCAAATTATTGATAAGAACTCCTCACTGGCTCCTTCTTTAGTGTTTAACTTTGTAATGGTAAAGTCTGAGTAGGGGCATGGAGGACACCAGAAAAGATAAAGACCATCTGAATTTTAATGACTGATTCAGTAAGTTTCTCCTACTTGTCAAGTATGTACAAAGAAAGTATTATCACTGGCAATGCTTAAGGCTTCCAAACACAAGCTGAGATCATACCCATAATTAAATGTGGAATCTGGTAGACTGAATCCCAATAAGCACTTAAAAAAAAAAAAAAAGAAGGGGGGAAGGAGAAGAAAGAGGAGGATGGGGGACGGGGGAGGAGGAAAAGAAGAGGAAGAAGAAGGAGAAGAAGAAGAAGAAGGGGAGGAGGAGGAGGGAGAAGAAAAGGAAGAAGAAGAAAAAGAAAAGACAACTATAAGAAGTCATATTGCTGAGTCATGACTTTTTTTAAAAGATTTTATTTATTTATTTGACAGACAGAGACCACAAGTAGGCAGAGAGGCAGGGGGTGGGGGGAAGCAGGTTCCCTGCTGAGCAGAGAGCCCGATGCGGGGCTCAATCCCAGGACCCTGAGATCATGACCTGAGCCGAAGACAGAGGCTTAACCCACTGAGCCACCCAGGTGCCCCATGACTCATTTTTTTAAAAAATAATTGTTCACTAGTAAACAACAGAACATAATCATTTTTTCCCCTCTCTTCACTAAGAACTAGATATTTGAAGGAAGTTTATGCAACTCAAGTATAAGAAGCTGTTGAAATTTATTTCACAACAATCACCTACTCCTTTACTAAAACCTGGTATACAGGGAACTAAAAACAGGAACCGACACGAACAACCATTAGAGAGCATGAAAGAACAGAAGAGAACAGAAAGAACAAAGCCAGACTGTAACACTTTTTTTCACTAGAGGCCAGTGAAGGTCAAGAATGAAGCAGAAGGGGAAATACATCCATCTTGTACACATAAAAGGATTCCCAGAGTTCTGAGTGAATAATCAGGTAACTTTTACAAGTAAAGAATTACTTTGACAACTCAGAACATTTTAGATGTCCAGCCTCAAGCCCTTGCTCTTGGTCTGTGTTTTATCTTTGCTTTTGTTTGAAAAGATTTCATTCTTACGGTTTTAATGGGATACAAAACACAAAATTATATCTAAGAGGTAGAAAGAAACTGAAGCAAAAAAGGAGAAATAGCAACTCCTTTGAAAGAGACAAAAGTTTTAATCAACTATACAGCCAACCTTTTATTAGACAAATGCCACTGTTATATTACAGAGCTCTTTACCTTTTTTGAAAATTTAGTATAAAAACTGTATGTCTAAGGAGAGAGAGAGTATATATATTTCATGAAAAAAAAACATTTTAAAGAAATTAATATCAAGGAAAAACCAAGAAGATAGAAAAGGGGTCTGCCTCAAGAAAACACTGGTCAAAGAGAATTCTTTCATACCCACATGAGAGTTTCTTTTCTTATACCACTCATTTCACTCCGCCCCTTCTATTCCCATTTAAATATTGTCTTCAGTCACACAATTGCTTATTATTGCTTTGCTTGAACACAGCATAAACCTGCATAATCTTATAACTGTGTTCTGGAGAGGAAAAGTAATATGTGTTTCCTTCTAATACTTTCTCTCTCTAAGGCATGGTAGTGAGTTTCATAAGGGTTAGTTTGGTTAATAAAATAGCTTCTTTCAAGTTAAGTTAGTAATATATCAGCACTACATTAATGACCAATGACTGTTTCTGATGTAGAGAAATACACTCAAGCCAAATGTCCATCCTAGTATCTATCTGTCTATCCACCTATCACACACACACACATAACATTACACAAACACACACACACACACCATGGCAGTCCCTCACATGCTCCATGAAGGATAAAAGACAAGAGAAAGATCTAAGCTGTGTGTATTACAACATGAATACTGCTAACTGGATAAGAGCATTATGTCCTCATTCTCACAGTCATCAAGTCCTCTTATAAACAGTGTGCATGGACTCTGCACGAAGACAAACAGTCTCTTGTTTCCTGCTGGGTGGAGAATGCACTTTGTAATTTGGTTTCCGATAGCCAAGAGCAGTAATGAAACTATTCCTTACAACTTACTGCTCATCCTACACAGACTTGTAAATCACCACACAGGCTCTGTCGAAAACTGGAATGAGCAGGTCAAGCTTTAACACAATAGGGCCACGTCCCTTCACTGTGCTTATAGCCACATCGAGCTAACTTGTTCCCAGGAGCTGTAAAGAGCCATGACAGATTCTTTTGACAGTGGCTATCTCTACTATTTAGCTCCCTAGAATAGTGTGGCCTCTCTCAACCCCACAATGGTCTGCACGAAAATGGAAAAGGCAGCAACCTTTTTTAGGGACTAAATGAAAATGTATGAAGACAGATGTCCTCTGTCTGTGGTGGCTCTTGAGCTCCTCCACTGAAGTTATTCTCTCACACAATTTGAGAGGGAGTAACAGAGGACCCTTATGAATGGAGGAGAAACAGAGCTGGACCTTGGATAAGGAAGCAAGTGGTCCAAATGGATGGATAATTTTAAAACGTTCTCTCACATTGAAAAATAAACACAGAGAAGGCACTGAATATGGGATGATTTTTTGCTACCCGTAAATAGATACAAATCACAAAATTAGAGAAAAGCTGACTAAAAGTATACAGAAGATTGCTAAGTCCTAAAGTCTTCAAGAGAAATTAAAGTCAATTTGAAAGAATTTTAATTTCATATACAAATATTCAGAATATGCCACAGCTATGTAATTGTTTATATAAAAGCAGAATGCAAACTATAGGCATTTTCCTTAATTGAAAGCCATTTTTTCTTTCTGATACTTAGTTACATATTTTTGGTTTTGATCAAGAGTGCAGTATTAATATAGATTTGATAACATCCAGTCACCAGTATCTCTTTCCCATAAGATCTTAATCTAGGTTTATAATGCATTTGATCTATTTATGTCATAACTCATGCTACTTGAGGCCAACAGATATGGTATAGAGAAAACATAAACCCTAAAAGTATCTGGTACCATGAAAACAACAGTAAACTGAAAATGAGGACATGTAGATTCTCATTTTAATTCTGTTTCTGTGTGATCTTGAGCAAGCCCTAGATCCCCTAGTCCTCAAGGTTCTCATTGAAAATGGACAGACTGGCCTATAGATGATCTCTAAAATCTCGTTCAGATTTCATTTTCAAGGAGCTAATTGGTTAAAGTCCCTAACTTGTCATCTATTGGCAAAGGATATTAAAAGTCTACCTTGGGCAGAAAAAACAGGCCAAGTTCTCATCTGAATGCAGTACTGTTGTGTACAGATCCAACCTGTTGAACTTTCCGAATGACACAGATTTATTTATGTGCTTCTAAGACTCAAGCAAGGGTATTAAATTCTTATTGATGGTCAATATATTTTGTCTCCCTAAAAGAGAAATGAGCTGTATCCATTCCCAGTCATCGTAATATTTCATAGAGAATTTTGGGGAAGATCCAGAATAAGAATCCACTTCAAATTATTAAAAGAACAAGTAAATGCTGCATTGTTAATATTTTGCTATGATCGTTGCTCTTTTAATGTATCTGGCCCTTCTTAGGCTGGATTTTTGTACTGGAATGCTGAGAGCTTCCACACAATATTCCTGTGAACTGACAGGAACAAAAACAAACCTACTTCTTTAAAGCCAATAATCACAAAGGTTAGCAGTCACTGTAGTTGTGTAATAAAAATAAACCTCCACATTCCCTTTAAGTATATACAAACGTAATTTCAGACTCAGACAGACTCGAGGAACTCTTACCTGGGGTCTGCATTCTGCGAAGTTTCTGGGTGTTGCTAACATGATCCTTCCGGCATGCCAGTCAGAAACTCAAAACACTCGTATACCATCCTCGCCCGAGCTCGCTCTGGCTGGCGCTCACGCTCTCTCTTTTTTGCTCTCGCTCTGTGCCTCAGACAGTTTGGAATGCAGAAAAGCCAGAGCCAACGCCAGTCAACTCAAGCCTTTTTTTCTTTTCCCCAGTTCTTTTGCTACAGAGCATTAAACAATAGGCACCCTTCCTTCCTCACTGCGCCTCTCCAGCACAGCACTGGATGCAGGCAACTTACTTTAGGGGAAGCAATGGATTTACCAAGCTAGAAAATTCATTTCTTTCTGTCCCAAGAGGCAGTAGGATGGATGTGTGCATCTCTGCATTTTAAGAGGAGACTTCTTTTTTTCCTTAAAAGCAGTGTATTTCAAAATCTGTCATATTTTAGAAAAAGGAAAAATAATACAAATTTCAGAGATTATTTTTGAATGTTATTATACTGAATCAAACATAAACTTTTTGAAGTACAAAAATCAGGTGAATATCTTACAACTAGTGTGGTCTTTAAAGAAGTATATATCTGCTAATATACCTATTAATATATTAAATTCACCCCATAGATCACTTTATTACAATAGGATAGTTCAAACTGGGAAAAGAAAAATTTTACATCCCCAAATCCTTCATTCAGCACTTAAGCTAGAACTTCATTTTAAAAATAAAGAAAAAAATTAATTTTATAAACTGGTTCTTAATTCTTACGTCAACTAGATATGATGAAATTATAGATAATACCACAGTTCTGTTATCATTTCAACTTGCTTTAAAATCAGACATATTTCTAGGGAAATCAGACATATTTCCAGGGTTCTCCCCTTACATTCCAAGAAAGGAAGACAAGTTAACGACGTAATCTTCATTACTGGTATGATGACCGGGCACATTATGCGGCGGCTCAGTTGCTGAGGTAGCATGTCACGATTGATCAATTAAAAAATTCAGTTTGAACCACGGAGCAGATCCCACCTGCCACTCCAGACAGAGGAACAGGACAGGCAAGAGAAGAACATAAGATCAAGCTTTTATCTACCATTTAACAAACAGCTCATGGGAAGACATATACTCTATCTAGCTATATTTATGTATATATTTTATATGTAATCTATCTCTCACACACTATCTAGATATACATACATACACATAGATATGCACATATACATATACATAAGGTGTGTGTGTGTGTGTGTGTGTGTGAACATATGTATAGTCTTTTTTTCCTTTTTTCTCCCTTTAAAGTCTCCTTAAACACCATCTGATTTGATTTTGATTATCTAGTCTCACCTTCCTTGAAAATCATTAATGTTTTAACATTGCACTTTCCTCTGCCTTTACTTTTGGTTTCTTATTTCTACTTCAAAAGAACTACTCCTTTAAACCCTAATGCTACTCAGGTAAGAAACACAGAGAAAGAAAGGCAGAAACAAAACTTGTACAGAGGGGCACCTGGGTGGCTCAGTGGGTTGAAGCCTCTGCTTTTGGCTCAGGTCATGATCCCAGGGTCCTGGGATCAAGCCCCACATTGGGCTCTCTGTAGCCTGCTTCTCTCCTCTCTCTCTGTCTACTTGTGAGCTCTCTCTGTCAAATAAATAAATAAAATTTTAAAAAAAATAAACTTGTACAGAAAGGAACAAACTATGGGTCTGACTAGGAGGACTTTCAGACCACAGATCCCACCTTGCTCTATACGAAACAATAACCAACAACCACTATGCTCTTCTCCCCAAAGGTAACACAGCTTTATCAGTACTAAATGTCATTTATAATCGACCTTATAATTGTGCAAAGCACACTGAAATTATTTTTACTTGTTATTTCTAAGAAATAGATCACGATTCTCATAATTCAACCCAAGAGTTAGAACTTTATTTTTACTTGTTATTTTACTTGTTATTTCTAAGAAATAGATCATGATTCTCATAATTCAACCCAAGAGTTAGAACTAAGGACAGTGAGTCTAAGTTATAAGGCAGAGATTTTAGGTCAAGAACAGCAAGCGAGTCCTTGGAAATGGCTTTCTGCAAGGGCTTCCTGCTGTAACAGACAATGGTTCCCTAGTTCTTCCCACACAAGTGACTGTCCATTTGCTGAATACACTGCAGTGCTGTAGGTCTCACACTATGCTACTGAGCTACGCTACTGTTCTGATGAGAAAACGGAGTAACAGCAATCTTTTCCCAAATGACAGAAAAGGTTCACATATACAATTTTCTCAAGTGTGAGTTTTTCTTCTTAAATATATTTTAAAATGTTAGAATCTGTTACTGTTAATTAACCTTAAAGAAGTCTAGAATGGTTCCAAACTCAGATCAAAAATGACATTTTCAGAAGGTTATATATATGAAGGTTAATTATAACAATGGTTTACTGTGCTCTGCAAAAAGCACTGTTACCTATTTGGAGTTCTGATACCTGATTAAATCTGAGAACCACTGTTAACAACAGGAAAGAGTTTTTCTTAAACCCAAATATGATGTTGCTCTGTTATTCAAAACTCTTCAAAGAGGCTTATATACCATATTTTATTTTTACACTAAATCTTTTTTTGCAATCTTTTATGCATTACTATTTTTAATTCCCTGTTTTATGCCTTCCAGCCTTGGTGCTGCTGCTTTTGTCTGGAAGTCCCTTCGTTACCTGGTCCACTCTAATTTCTCCTTCAAAACCCAGATTTAAAATTATTTTCTTTACCTTATTTCCTACCAGAGTTGATCACATTCACCTCTGCACTCATTTTTATACCCTGTACTATTTTTTCTCTTCAGAGCCCTCACCATTACCTAACATTATATCACTTAGTGGCGTTTAATGTCCTTTTCCCCATCAGAATGTGAGGTAGATGAGGGTGGGGGCAGTGGGGAAACAAAGTGGGGCGTGGAGCGGAGGCTTTGTCTTATTTTCAGTTTATCCACAGAGTTTTGAACGATGCCTGGCATCAGCAGATACTTAGTAAATGATAGACAGATGGAGAGATGGATGAAAGAATATATTTAACTTATCAAACCTTTCCTAAGTATCGAGTTAGGAATACTTTGGGGTATCTTGAGGACAGGGAGCACAGCACATGTATTTTCTGATGCCAGAGTCCAGCGCCGTATATGTCACACGTGGTGAAGCAAGAACGTAAAGGAATACATCTCAGGCTTATATTGTTTCAAGTAACTAATTGAAGGCAAAAGAATTATACACCAAGGGAAGGTAGTTATTTCATCATTTACCCAATTAGGACCTACCTGGACCGGGTGGAGTCCCAATCCGAGAAAGCCTGTTGGGAGTCATTTCCCCCTTCTATGAAACCACATCCATGTGTTATGCTACTGTGGAAGGGAAATGCAGCTTCTAAAGTAGAGACTGAAGAGTAATAAAATCTTAATCTCCTACAACACTACCGAGTTCTCCAAGAGGCTAGAGAAGCATGAGTAAGTAAATATTTCACCCTTTAGCCTCCGCTCAAGTTAGACACTGGCTCAAATTCATGTCCATGAAGGAGATTTGAGCTGATATATTGGATCTCACAACTAGAGCACTCAATTCAGTATCCAGTATGTTCATTTTGGATATATCAGGCCACTTAAGCCATTTTATGTCTGCAAACAATCGCTATGTTTATAATGATTTGGTTTCACCATTTCTTCTCTGTACAGAGAATTGGGTAGGGTTGTCTTAATTAATCCATCTTATGTAACCATGATCCAACATCATATTTAATAAATAGTGTGTTAGGTTGAACTACATGAAAATGTCATTTTTCGTTAGCCAGTAATAAACAAATGATCAAAAGAATATTTAAAAAGAATATTTAAAAAGAATATTTAAAAAGATTCAAAGACTGAATGAAGTATTGGATTAGGTGATTTTCAAGACCTCTTCCAGTTTTAGAATTCTATCATATTATAATTCAAACATAAATGAAAGAATCACTCATTTTCAATGCTTGGTCACCTTGACAAACTGTGGTCCTCCCATTACACACTAACACAGCACTGTGTTCTTGTCCTTGCTTGAACTTATCACAACTACAGTTCAGTTGTTCATATGCTGGACGTCTAGCTGTTCCCGTCTTGGTGCCTACAAACCCCACGGCGGCAGGGACCATAGCTGCTTTGTTCACGGATGTATCAGTGCAAAGTATGGCATCAGAGTAAATATTTCATAAATATTTGTTGAATAAACAAATAAATGGACTCTTGAAGACTATATGTGAGTTTTCAAAATCAGTATCGACAAATACTGTTTTCTTTTTTTTAAAGACTGTATTTATTCATTCATGAGGGACAGAGAAAGGTGGGGCAGAGGTAGAGGGAAAAGCAGGCTCTCCGCTGAGCAGACTCAGTCCCAGGACCCTGGGATCATGACCCGAGCAGAAGGCAGATGCTTAAACGAGTGAGCCCCCAGGTGCCCAATAATGCTTTTTTTCTAAAAGGCTAGGATAATATTTTTCCAGTTATGAATCGACTAAGTAGTACACTTTTAAAATTTTAATGAATAAAGATAGCATATTTTCCCCCTACCCCTTACAAAAGGAATTATGAAATTCTGACTTTGGTACAGTTATAGAAGTCAGTGTGAGAACCATTTAGATACCCTAACTGCATAATTTTCCACAAATGCCTGATATTCTAAAAATCAACACAAAAAATAAGCTAACTGCATATAATTAAAAGTGACAAGCACATCAGTTTTACTTCTTACCAAACAAATTAACAAATAAATAAATTTAAAAACCCTATTAATACCTATCTTCTCCTCTTCCAAGCACAAACAAATCTCAGTAGCAGGTAGGCTGAGGTATACACCAGCCTGCCTATGTGCTTCCCCTTTTGAACAAGTGATCAGAAACACAGCTGCTTCTAACCATAAACACAATTTCTATTAAGGTCTCCCTATAAACCAGATTGGCATCCTGATACTGTGGTCTTCCCATGGCATTCTTTTTAGAGTTCATATTAGAAAAGGATATCATTGTCTATAATTGGAATAACAAAGACTAAAGTCATCCATTTTTTCAGAAATGCTTCTGAAGTTCTCATTTTTTAAGTTTATTTGTATATGATGGGACAACAACAAGCACATATATATATACACTTCTGATTTTTTAAAAAAAGCATTAAAAAGACTTGAAGATCTGTTCATCGTAGGGTCTAGCTAAGTACTTATAAGTGTTTAGAAAAGGCACATGCCAAGAAATGACAATTATGAAAGCCAAGCAATAGTTCCCAAAGTTCTGGCTAAGCAATTACCTTGCTCTTCCAGCTACAAGAATTTAGTACACGGCATTTCCTTACCTGAAATGGCAACTGGCAGAGAGGAAGCATTACAGGGAGCAGGAAAAATCAAAGATCAGTCAACTCCCAATACTCAGGTGTTCATATGAAAAGGACCATATTTCAAAGAAAAATAAGCCAAACTTAAGTGGAAAAATACAAGCAAATCTTTTCTTAGTTCTATTTCATTATGTGAGAAAGATTGTGCTACAGGTACAAAAGCAACACTTCTATTTTTATGGAGGAAAATCAGAAAGAAACAACAAAAAGCAACTAAAAGCATTCGTGAATAGGGTTGGATATTAATGGATAATATCTCTGAATGTGCTCAGAGAGCCAAGGACAAGCCCGTGATATTGTCTCTCTTCATTTAAAAAGAGAGCTTCAATTGCACTTTAATAAAGCCTTCAAAAATTCATTTTCCTCAGTGGCTTCAAAACCTATAGGCAATTATCTGTTAGGTTTGATGACTTCCTCTCAAACTACTCTGCTGTCACAACTGAGGCACTTCTGGTCCACCTTTCCCATACGCTGCACATGCTGTCACCATAAAATAAGTGATTAGGCGTTTATTTTTACCTTAGTTTTAAAGAAAATTCACAACTATGGGCTACTATTTCCATAAAATCCACTTGGAAAAAGCATAGATGTTGCAGCACAGTCATCTTTAGCATCCCCCAACACAACAGCACACAAACACATATACACATGCTACACAATTCAAAATACTACTGCATACCTCAGTTTCATTCAATTTCATTTTCACTCAATTTCCATTATTCTCTTACAACTAACTAAAGCAAGCTAAAATCTAGTAGAACTCCAAGAGATAAGTCATGAAACATCCAAAAAAAAAAAAAAAAAAAAAAAAAGGAGGGGGGGATTAGAAAGTTCTAACAGCAGTTTCCTAGGAAAAAGAGTTCCAAAGCAGACAACCTAAGAAGTAAATGCTGTTGTTTTGTCCATGTTACATAAGGGGAATGGAAACACAGACAGGTTTGAGTGACTATCGTGCCCAAGGTCATGAAGTTGTTAGTAGAGCCAGAATCCATATTTCAGTTGGCTCTGGAGTGCTTGCTCTTAACCACTATGGTATACTAAATTAAACTACTTTTCCAAACTTACCCTAAGCGAGATTTGGGGGTTATTATATTTCCTCTTCACAGTTTTCTGTATTTTTCCAAAATTTTCTATATTATTATTAATTTTGTAAAAGAGCTTATGTATTACTCTAGATTAATCACCCCCTGTGGCTCTTTTCTTCACTATGTATGAATCCAGATATCATGAAACATATGTCTATTAGAACAATAGAACTGAATTTCATTTCACTTATGCTGTTTCATTTCAGCAACTGGACGCAGCTCTATTCTCCACAATCTTAGAAGAGCTTCTGACTTGAGAATGATAATTTCGAGTGATCATCTGTGAATATTTTCTGAACATCTGGGCCCTAGGCTGTAGGGGATAGAAGAGAGAAGAGAGCACTAAGGAAAGGGAAAGGGAGATACTCTCAGTCACTTGGCCCCAGACCGTGTGTTCTCAGGAAAAATCCAATCAATCTTGAAATCCAAGAGAATGAGGGGCCCTTTTTCTCACTTCTATGGTTATTCTTTTTTCCTTATTACAAAAAAAAAAAAAAAGTTCTGTAAGAAATGAATTAGATACTCTTCCAGAAAGGGCATATCAAATAGAGTAAAAGGCGCCAGAATTATCGTACGTAATATGTAATCTGATCATGATCAATTCCAAAACAGTGATCCTACAAAAATCCACAAAGCAGTTCAGCAACACTGCATGCAAGAATTCACCATTTGCTTTGAAACAAGCCAAATTTTTCTGTCTATCATAAGGGATAACATATTTTCTCTTGGCAATAAAATATGATATCTAAATTTATTACTGTTGAAGCTAAAGACAAAAAAAAAATCACTACCAATAAAAACCTTGGAAATCCTCTACGAGATTTGTTTCAGTGATAGCAGCAATGAATTCCAATAAAAACAAAGAACTTGGGTTTCAGCACATTCAAGAATCAGGCGTATGTGGCCATGCTATTCTTTAACCTACTTTCAATAGAGGTTACTATTAACAGATAAATTTGACACAGGATACAGTAAATTTAGAGAGCAAATGGCTTTGGTTTTTGAACTAATTTAAAATCAATGTATTTAACCTGCTGGTGTTAAAATATCATATTGACAGGCTATAACAATAAGTGAAAAATTGCTATATTTTACAGAAACCTAATATTTGAATGATATTTTATGGGTGACAAAAATTGAGATATAAAAAAGAGATTAATATATTTGCTAAGGAAACAGTCATTGGTGACTAAGGGCAGAACCACACTCTCACTATTACATCTCTCAGGAGACCATCACAGAGAAATAAGAACGGGGATAGCTACGCATGGGAATTGGAGACATCCCTTTACCCCTCATGTCAGGAAATAAATACAACAGTTTCCATGTCACTGGCAAAAGAAATTGAACCACAATATTGATTTTAAAAATATGGTATTTTCCTTACAGAAGTTCTAGGCTTGAATTTATAAAACTTGATTATTATAGACCACCCTTTATTCTGTAACATCAGTTGTTGCATAATTAATATTATCCCCTATAAACCTTCAAAATTTCGTATACAACTTTTATGATGCACATTTTAAAATCTACAACACGCCCATACATGTAAACATGAAATTTAAAAGAATATGATGAATTGGGGAATGATGAAAATATATTTTACTTTCTTATTCAGTGTTTAATTGTACTCGATATTCATTGAGGACTGTTAGTGCCAAACATGCTTGTTTGGTTGGTTTTCGTAAATAAGTTCTTTAAATGCTGCATGAAGTTTCACAGAGAGAATTCATTCATCACTGGCTGCTCCTTCAGCTAGCACCTGACTGCCACCCTGAGACTTCCCTTCACCAGTATTCTGGGGATTCTCTTTTGTCTTCTTCTCACCTTTCTCAATTTACCCCTTCTACTACTTGACAGATAATTCAGCTTGGAATACAATTTCGGGTTAGAAATAACATGCACTTGGAAGTTTATGGGATTCATACCCTTATAAGAGAGACCCCAGAGAACCCCCTGAGCCATCTCCCTGCTGGGTGAGGATACGAGAAGTCGGTGGTCTGCAACCCACAAGAGAGCCCTGAGCAGATACCATGCCTTGGACCTGCCAGCCTCCAGAACTGTGAAAAATAAATGCTTGCTGTTTAGGCCAGCCAGTCCATCCATGGTAGGCTGCTACAGCAGCCCAAACCAAGACAAGTCCTATACCTGAAGGTATTAGGTAGGCATAGATACAACAGAGCAGTTTTAAATTTATTGCTAATCCTTGGAAAAGCTTATGAAAATAAAAGTGTAATTCTGATTTTAACTGAAGCAACACATTTAGTTGTAAAAGCTCATCTTTCACTTATAACCCTATGTTATATCACTGACATCAAGCCTTATTAGAGGAGGCCAAATTTTCTCCTCACTCACAGTGTACCTGCAGTTGCTTTTTTGGGAGGCTTATCTAGAACTTTTTAGCTTGTGGTGGACTCCAAGGTTATTTTTATCTAATTGTTATGTGCATGGCCAATGATATTCTGATGTTTTAAATACACTTTTCTGTCTCCATTTCCTTTCAGTCACAGTCAATGAATTACTTCAATGGCTTTCTCCCCAGTTCATCGGGCTTACTTACTTACTTACTTCTCTACAATTCCTACTTTTGAAAATTAATTATAAAAAGATTTGTTTAAATATGGTTTTGACTCTTTGATGGCACTACTCTGATTAAAGTAAGAAGGAAAAAATCAAAAGGCCTTTAAGGGAAAAAATGAACTGAGATTAATAATCATTCTTTATTACCAGCTCTCTTTCTTTCTAATTCAGTCTTTTACTTCCTTCCTATCTTACGAATGCAACTTCTTTTTACTCTTTTCTACCTTGAATTTTTCCTGTTACCCTCTACTCTCTAGAGTTAGAAAAAATATGTCAAACACAGACAAAATACAAATTTTTTAAAAGCAGATAGAAAAAAATGAAATAGATGGAAATTTCCTGTTGTACTACGTGAAATATCAATTAAAATGGGGAAGAGTTAACATTCAAATTTCTGAAGAGGAAAGACAATGGGCTGTAGATTTCAGAGAAAAGTAAGTAATCAAATCAATTCAGTAAACACAACACCTTAATGAGAAACCCGGGAGCTTCTCTTGTTAAGTGTGGTTACTGTAGAAATCAGATAACAGGTGGGTGTCAGGGTCTTAACAAAACATTCTTCATCCCTGGAGGCAGCTCCAGTCTGTTTTGGACACAAACCCAATGAGATTTTCCTCCAATCTGATTCATAAATCCTTGTTTGAAATATAAACTAAAATGGCTTCGGTAAACAGCTTAGTCAATCCTGGACTACCAAAAATGGGGGAGGGGGGGAGAAGGTAAGAAGAGGGCACAAGTGAGAGACCAACTGAAGTAAGCAATGTTTAGTTAATTTTGCTCAAAGTATCTGAATCATATATTTTTCTTTTGGAAAAGGTTCCATGGCAGCCAAGGGCCTGGATTAAATCCCCCAAATAAATCTTGAGATGTATTATAAACAACTCCATCCCCATCTTTCTACCTCTATTATGGAAGAGAATGCTGAATTATGACTACACTTTAGAAGAAAGGAATTTGCCCAATTGTGTAAGCAAAAGTAGAAAAAAACAAACGAGGAAAGTCATGAGATACAGAAGCAGGATGTTTCCTAACATGTCGCACGTCAAATTTCTTTATTGAGTTGACTTAAACCCATCCAAGCAAACTGAGAAATATAATTCCTACTCTATTACGTCACTGGTTCCATGATTTTGTAAGAATCAGAGAGAAGTGAGGTTTGTCTCAAATCAAAATTTATGTTGTTTGTCCTGCATTCTTCTTTCAAATCAAAATAAAAATCTCATTTGATAAGGAAGCTGAGGCACAGTTAATAATGACGAGAAATGGAATCCGAATCCAGGTTGGGGCAACTTCAAAGCTTGTACCGTTTCCAGTGCCCCACAAGTGCCTCTGATAAAGGCAGTCCTTCCAGAAAGAACAGAGAGTTCTACTCACAAGAATGAATTTTCTTTCTTAAAGTAATTAACCCTCTGTCTGTGAATTAGCTGCTAAATCTGCTCATGATTTTGATATGCTTATTAATCACTTAAAAACCAAACTCCAACAACAGCACGCGTACATGCTATCAAGCTCAAATGTGGCGAAAGAAAAGGTCATTTTCTTTCATTAAAGGAATTAATTTTCTATTACCGTTCTGTATAGAAACATGAACATCTCAAACACAAGCTGTGTACTACTAATAAAACCTTAAAAAGAAGCACAGATACCTTGTGCACTAGTAAAACCAATGATGTCAACAAGCGGCACAGAGGAAGAGTTTACATCAGACATTAGCAAACAGGCACCCCAGGATGCTGTGACCTGCTAGCTTGGACCTTGCAGTTACCAGCGTCGCTCTCACCAGAACCAAGTTGCAGCCGCAACTGTTTAGAGTTCTTGTTGCGTGCTCGCTTCGGCAGCACATATACTAGAGTTCTTGCTGCACAATGGTATTTAGTAAGTCTCTAAGTGAATTAATAAAATATTTCTCTGGAGTGGATGTGGTTATCCCTACAGGAAAAAGAAGAACTTTCCACATCTAAAATGAAGCAGCAGCAGTCCTGTCGGCTAAGAGGTTCCAAGCTAGTAAAGAAGATAGGTACCAACAATTTGCTACAAACATCAAAGACATACATTCAGTATTAGAGGGACAAAAAGAGTGGTTGATTTCTCAGATGGAAATAAATGCTGGTGAATTCTGATTAGTGGAATGAAGAAAAAGACTGCCAAAGCCCAGGACACATGGGATTATCATACATGCCCCCAACACTGAAGAAATACTAAAAAGTAATTTTCCCAATATTGGGGGGGGGGTGGGGAAGAAATAATATCTTAACATAAGGTTAACTTTAGACAGTAATCCAGATTCATAAAGTGGTTGTTTGAAATACAATAGCTATGCGACAACCCTAGTTCATATTTTATTTATTTAGTTTTTGTATAGGTCACTGGCAAATCTGTAATCTGAAGTGGGAAGCTGGGACCATTTTAAGAGCTGGAAGAGGATTATTTTGTTAGCCTAATATGACTTATTAGGCTCATCACTAATACTACTTGGAAAACTGTGAAATGAAACAAAATAAAATTACTTATAAGTAATTTTTCTTACTAATGGTCTCTGAATTCTCATTATCCAATGTTACAAGAAACATAATAAAAAAAAATCC
This sequence comes from Mustela lutreola, assembly GCF_030435805.1. Taxonomy (NCBI): domain Eukaryota; kingdom Metazoa; phylum Chordata; class Mammalia; order Carnivora; family Mustelidae; genus Mustela; species Mustela lutreola. The sequence goes on from NC_081303.1 coordinate 31,439,445, forward strand.
TAACTAAGGTAAAAAACTGCATTCTCCAACCTTATATGAGGAAAAGATTTCTACAGGAAATCTATACAGAATTAATTCTTCTGTATTTTACTATCGTGGTCTTTGGGTTTTGAATTTGTGAGAAGAAATATAAACAAAAATGATACATTAAATCATAAGCACAGCATTTATGATCCCCAGAATACCTGTTCCCCAGCATTATTTCAGTTAGGTCTTATTTAACGTAGAGGTAAAGAGAAGAAAACATCCTTTCTAATATTCCTGAAAAATCCAGTAGAGTTCCTTTTATAATCTATTACATTATAATCATCTAACATAAAAATGTCAAAAGAGTTTCTAGTCTTCTTTAGTCAGAGTCAATATCTCTTCTTTACTGCAGATAAATAAAAACTAAGCTGTTTTAATGGTCAACTAAATGTCCTGCTACAAATTTGTGACTGGAGAGTGAGATGAAACCCAGCTAATTTTAAAGCAGTGTATTTTAGTAATGCCAAGCTCACTGGCTGGTATCAATATAACATACCTTTCCAGTTAATTGTCTAAGATTGGAATTCATTGTTTTCCCTGTGTTTGAAATTCAACTTAAAGAACTGAACTGTTCCTTTCAGGATAGGTAGGTTTCTTCTTTCCCTTTTTCTCTTTCTTCATCTTTATTAAAGATATGAGTATTTCTATCATTGTTACTACTTATGAATACTAACCCATTCACTTGATTAAAAGTTAAAAGGTTAGGGGCACCTGGGTGGTCAGTGGGTTAAAGCCTCTGCCTTCCGCTAGGGTCATGACCCCAGGGTCATGAGATAGAGCCCTACATTGGGTTCTCTGCTCAGCAGGGAGCCTGCTTCCTCCTCTCTCGCTGCCTGCTTCTCTGCCTACTAGTAATCTCTGTCTGTCAAATAAATAAATAAACTCTTAAAAGTTAAAAGGTTAAAAAGAGTATGATAATGACGAGTTTGTCTCCTTCACATTCTGACCCACTGGGTCCCCAGTTTTCTCCTCAGAAGCAACCACTGCTAAAGCTTCTTCTGTATAGTTCTAGGGTTGCACACACACACACACACACATACACACACACACACACAAATATATACTCATACACAGTTATATGCATATGGCATATTTTTACCCAAATCATAGTACAATATACATGCATTTCTGACTTGCTCCCTGCCCCCAACTCCTTAATAATGTATCTCGGAAGTTGTTTCAAATTACTACACACACAGAGCTACTTTTTTCTTGATAGGGGCATGCCTCGTAGTCCATCATGCAGACTTAACATGAGTCATTTAAATAATCTCCTACGGATGGCTATTTCGGTTGGGTCTGCTCTTGTGTTATTATAAACAAAACTATTACTTTCACAAGACTTGCTAATATACATGGCAATCCCTAGCCCTCCTCTTCTAACACTGTTCCTTCCCCAGGAACAGCTACTTCTATCTCTTTTAGCCAGTTCTTTTGGTAGTTACCATCAAATCTTAAATAATATGGTTGTATTGATAGTTACAATTTTTCCCATTTTAGACATCGTTTTTTGACTTTCCTCTAAGGAAGATAAGAATTTGTTTCTTTCCTCTATTACTACCCTAGAAGGTGCACAGACACTTCCTACCCTCTCACAGTCCCTATTTAGTTCCATAGTAATTTTGGTAAGGATAAGCAATATTGTGACTACATGTGCTATGCAGAGTGTAGTCACACCGTGAATCCTACATAGGATACGTAGGATATAGGATACAGGATACAGGATACAGGAGGAGAGATCCTGAAGGCAGACTGCCCAGGGTTCAAATCCTATCTTTGTCATTTGTTAGCTGCCTAGGTATTTAGACAAGTTACTTAACCACGATATGCCAGTCTCCTTACCTATAAATCAGTACCTTGTAGATTTACAAAGATTAAAAATTTAGTATATACAAAGTGCCTAATATGTAAAAAGTGCTACACAACCATTCTCTATGTCCTGAACTACATTTTTGTTTTTCCTGTAGTTGTTGCCTGATTATTATTCATTTGTTTAAATTTCTATATGCTTATTGTTAATTCAATCCCAAATTTGCTTTAGTCCTATTTTTGTTGTTTAAATTCACACCATTATATCAATTTTGTCTTCTTGGAGAAGTCTTTTCTATAGCCTTCTGACTACTGTAATCTGAACTGGCTGTCTCGTTTTACAGCTGGTATTGTTGTTTATTTTTTTTTTTTTTTTTAAAGATTTTATTTATTTGTCAGAGAGAGCAAGCGAGAGCGAGCACAGGCAGACAGAGTGGAAGGCAGAGTCAGACGGAGAAGCAGGCTCCCTGCGGAGCAAGGAGCCCGATATGGGACTCGATCCCAGGACGCTGGGATCATGACCTGAGCCGAAGGCAGCTGCTTAACCAACTGAGCCACCCAGGCGCCCCGGTATTGTTGTTTATTTAACTCAGCTCTCACTATAGTGTTTTCCTAAGGGGGTCCCTTTGTCTTCTCCCTTGTGTTGGATCTCTTATTCCACATCCTACTCACTCCTGGTGAAGAACAGATTCCATTAGCTTTAGGAGAAATGATGTGTAGGAGGTAATTTTTTGTTTAAATCTTGTATGCCTGAAAATGTCTATTTTATTCTCATGTGTGAATAATGGCTTATAGCTAAACATAGAATTCTAAGTTGGAAGTTATTTTCCTTCAGAAATTTGAGGACACTCTTCATTGTTTCCTAGCTTCTGATGTTGCTGAAAGGAAGTCTTAGGCCATTCTGATTTCTGATCCTTAGAATATAATCTGTTTGTTCTTTCTTTGGAATTTTGTAAGACTGTCTCTATGTCGAGATGCCTGGGTAGCTCAATTGGTTAAGCATCTGCCTTTGGCTCAGGTCATGATTCCAGGGTCCTGGAACTGAGTTCCACATCGGGCTCCTTGCTCAGGAGGGAGCCTGCTTCTCCCTCTGCCTGCCGCTCTCCCTGCTTGTGCTCTCTCTCTCTCTCTCTCTTTCTCTTTCTGAAAAATAAATCATTTAAAATATTTAATTTTTTAAAAAGGAAAAGAAAAAAAGACTGTTTCTATGTCACTAACAACAAATTAAAATTGAAATTTCCCCAAAAAATGTGACTTGCCATAGGAAGCTCTTTCAATCTGGAAACCCTCATCTTCACTTATGGGAAATTTTCTTGAATTACTTTGCTAATGATTTCCTTTCCTTGTTTTTCTTTTTCTGGAAGTCATTGTTTTCATGTGGGACTTCCTAGACTAGCACTCTAATTATTTTATCTTTTTTCCCCTCTACTTTCTGGGATATTTCCTTATTTTCATCTTTTAATCCTTCTATTGAGTTTTATTTGTTACAATTTTTTTTCAATACACGGAAGCTCTTGGGCTTTGTATCACATTCAGTTCTAATCTCATGTATGTAGTGTTTTATCTGTCTGATAGTGATGCTTTTTCTTTACATTTTCTATTCCCTGCCTGTCTCTGTTCCTCCAAGTTTCTTTTTTCCTTTTGTTTGTTTTGATTTTTCTCTTTCATGTTGGAGGCTTTTATTCAGATGTCTATTAGTGTTGGGAATGTCCCTATCGTGAGATCTTTCCTCTTAGGATGGTTAAAATCCCCAAACACTACTCTTCCAGTCTTTTGCCTGAAGGGTAGGGGCAAGCGAGGAAAGACAGATGGAGGGGGTCTCATCATTCTGTCTGCAGATACTCACTTAATTTCCTTGTATTTGGAAAGTGTTCTGTACTCTCAGTTTTGCCTGGTAGGCCCCAGCCCGGAGACTCTTAGGTTCCCGCCCTGACTCTCCCCAGGGTGGGGCGGAATTAATCTGCAGTCTTAGAATAGAGGCAGGGGTGGGAGTAATTGCTCAGTGGAATGGGGAAGAGGAGACCTAGGGATCTCTTCCATTTGTTCCTGATACCAGCAATTCCTGAACTATTTAAAGATTCTGTAGTGAAAATCAGGTTTGTTCTTAGCTTTCTTCATTGCCAGACTAAGATTTGGCTTTCTCAAGTCAGCTAGGTTATTTACCACATTCCGTTCGCTTTTCAGCTTTCAATTTATTGTTGTTATTATTTCATCTGGTTGCTCTCTTCCCTCTCATTGGCCTTACCCTTCAAGCACCATGTCTTTAAAAGAAAATCCCTTTACTATATAGTTATCATGGAGTTTCTGGAAGGAATACAATTAGATGCTTATGTTCAAACCACCTTTTTCTTCCCAGAAGTACAAAGTCATTCTTTTTTTTTTTTTTTAAAGATTTTATTTATTTATTTGACAGAGATCACAAGTAGGCAGAGAGGCAGGCAGAGAGAGAAGGGGAAGCAGGCTCCCTGCTGAGCAGGGAGCCCGACATGAGGCTTGACTCCAGGACACTGGGATCATGACCTGAGCCGAAGGCAAAGGCTTTAACCCACTGAGCCACCCAGGCGCCCCATCCAAAGTCATTCTTGAGTGCTCACGCCACTCAGTCCTCCTCCCCACTCAATTCTCCAAACACCACTCTAGTGTGCTATGATTAATACTGCATTAGGGCTAGTCCTAAGAGGCTGCTCGCCTGGGCATCACATGGTAAGAGGATTCTACTCAAGCACTCTTGGGCATGGATCCCCTTATAGCTTGAAGGTACAGGCTGGGTTGTATTGAGTTGCATGTACATGAGGCGTCTCACGATGTGGGACCAAATTTGAAAATTCTAGCCTGGAATCTGTTACAAAATATATAGTCAAGGTGGAGGCACACAACCTATTTTATTTTGGTGTGTTTAAAAAAAAAAGTTTGTTAGAGACTAACTTAAATATTAAGACATCAGATACAGCTTTGTAATAAACCTAGCAAGCAGCTGGTCCACAACTCTCTTCGCCTGGTCTTCTGCCTTTACAACAACCCTGACAATAGCCTATACAAATGACCTACACAAATCAGAAAAGGAATCTCTCACTTAGGAACTTTACTGCCATCTTCTGGAAATTTTATGAAATAACTACAAATCAATGCCCTGAGCCTCCCCCCCCCCACCCCCCCGTCCTTGGGCAATTCCAAGTAGCAGTGCGTTGGAACCACCTTCAAAGAAGTGAATAAATCTCTGCTGTACCAGAATGAGGATGGGGAAGAGGATAAAAGAACAAACTGGGAACCCAAACTTGCATTTACAAATCGAAAGGAACTGTGATCTGGCACCCTGACTTAAAATGAGAACTGATGTCCTCAGAGAAAAAACTGTTCTACTCATCTAAATCCAGCTCATCAGAGTAAAATAAAAATTTGGCTTTAGTAGGTTAGCTTGAGAACTGAAGAACTAGTTTTTATTTTATTCCTACTAGTTTTGAGTTCTAAATAACTTCCAAAAGAAATCTAGGAACGTGTGAAAAAGTTAACTGACAGTGTGGAATTCAGTTGGCTAACAAACGCAAGCTACCTCTTTCCAGTGGACAAACCTGATTAAATCAGGTTGGCAGGCAAGTCGGTTCTGTTACGATGCTTGTACTGAAAATGTGAACGTTACGCCACAGCTGACATAACAGGGCACAACCTGTGATTATGTGAATTTGTTTGTTTATGCATGATTTTGTCTGTGAGAAACACTAGGTGAACAAAGAACAGTGTGCCCACCTGAAACAAGCCACAGAGGAACACACAAAATGCTCGGACACGTCATACTTCAAACCCCTACCAGCTACCGCACTTCACCATGTGTGCCACAAACCACGCTCTCCCACAGCAATGTTCTATTCAGGTGACAAAACCCCTCTCCCCAACACTTCATATCAACTTATAAATTATTCTGATGCTGGGCGCCTGGGTGGCTCAGTGGGTTAAGCCACTGCCTTGGGCTCAGGTCATGATCTCAGGGTCCTGGGATCAAGTCCTGCATCAGGCTCTCTGCTCAGCAGGGAGCCTGCTTCCCTCTCACTCTGCCTGCCTCTCTGCCTACTTGTGATCTCTGTCAAATAAATAAATAAAATCTTTTTAAAAAAATTTATTCTGATGCCTACTGCCACAAGTAAATTTCTCAGGTTTTTTTCAAGGTAAAGTACTATATTTATTCTAGTATTTATATATTTTGCAACCACTTAACACATGTAAAAATGTGCTACTATTTTTATCTAGTTTCCATTCTTTTTAATGTGTCATTGACCAAGTTTTTTAGTACAGTGCCTCTGATCCCCTTCTTCCCTAAGCCCTGTGATTTTTATTGTGCAATTTTGCATAGTGTTGTGATTTTTAGAAATACATATGCCACATTATAGAACTCACTGTATGTGGCTATTTTAACCTAGAGTCAAGCCCATTCTTTGAGGATATTATCATCAGCATTACCTGCATATCTTAGAGAATTTTACAGACTTCAAATAATTAACATATACTGGTTCATGGTTTTTAAGAGAACTCAAAACTACCTAACCAAAAGCTTCCAGGGACATATTCCAGGGTCTTCCATCTTAACTATTCATGGTATTTTTTTGATAATTCTTGAATTCATTTGACCTTTCCTCAAAAATGTATATATCACTGAAATCTAGAAATTATAGAGTGTAAGTATAAAGGCTAGATATTATGCAGCTATCTAAGCATGAGCTTACTTACTAAATGTTGGTGATAGTCCTAGTTTATTAAGACATTTAAAAAAAACAAGGGCTGCCATTATCCACTGAACTCTAACATTCTGAGCTAAAAATATCAGGCTACTGATTCTTTTTCATAACTGTTTTGGTCATTTAAATATGTATTACCCTAAATTGCAAGCTCTGCCTATACAAAGTTCTATATAGATAAATATACATTATAAATCCATTATATATTATGTCATATTATATATCATATACATATATTTATAAAAGTTTAGTATTAGTCCATTTATATTTATATTAGCCAATTTATATTACCCTAAAGCACAAGACCTGTTCTATTGGTTTTATATATATATATTATATAATATTATATTATGCATATTATATATATATTATATAATATTATATTATGCATATTATATATATATATGTTTAATATTAGCTAATCTAAATATTGAGTACTATACACAGGAATTATTTATTGGCATTTTTAATTCTATTATTTGAAGGATTAAATGGAAGGATATATTTTTATATTAAATCTTTATTATTCACATGTCCCCTTCTTTCAATATTATTATTACCACCCTATTATTTATCCATTACCACCCTATATATTTACAGATGCTATATATTTCTAGCACCTTGAAAATATCTCAAAAATTATCTAGATACTCCTAATAATGTCTTGGGAATAAAAAGAGGCTCATCATTTGTTTATACATAAAGTTAGAACTGAGGCTACTTTAACAGAGAAAGAAGATCAGAGTTAAAGCTAAGGTTTGAATAATCAGTATCCTCTAATAATTTTGATTAAAAGAGTTACATTTAATAATAATTTTATAATCAGCTTAGGGAGGATATTCTGCTTTAATATTAATTTTCTTCAAAGTTGCCTCAGCTTTTTATCACTTAGGTTAAAAAACTGAGCAATCCATGGGGAGCCTGGGTGACTCACTGGGTTAAGCCTCCGCCTTCGGCTCAGGTCATGATCTCAGGGTCCTGGGATCGAGTCCCACATCAGGCTCTCTGTTCAGGTGGGAGTCTGCTTCCCTTCCTCTCTCTCTCTGCCTGCCTCTCCGCCTACTTGTGATTTCTGGCTGTCAAATAAATAAATAAAATCTTAAAACAAACAAACAAAAAAACAATGAAACAACAACAACAAAAAAAAACCTTAGCAATCCATAGGTACGGGGTTGGCTTTTCCTCAATGTTTTTCCAATTTGGTCCCTTTTTTGATGGTATTTTAAAATTTTGGGCTTCTTCATTTACATAAACATAAGAATTGTGGACAGCTAACTTTGCCTCTAAAAGGCTTGAAATATTCTCTCCTAGGGTTTGCTAGTGTATATCAAAGGCATACTATGTTAGATTATAATTTTTGCATATTTATCAAATGCTTCTGGGTTTTGAGGAGTCCATAATATGGAAGCATATATACTTATCACAGACACAGTTTTTTAAAAATCTAGTGATTTTGTAAGAAAGACCATTGGGGAAACTTTATGATTTTATCATAATATAATAAAACAGAGACATGAGACTCTGCAGTTTTGAGGTACCAGATGTCTGGCTTTGAATTTGCCAGTTCAATTCGAACCTTCTGTCTGAGAATTGAGAAAGCACGGAGTTATGGGTGTTTGGCATTTTCTAAGTAATCCAGCTTTTTGGTTATGTTTAATGTTTACATTATGCTTATCACATTTATGATGTTACCTGCAACTAAGTATTCTTGCTCATTTCAGGCTCGAACTTAGTTTTGCCCATCTAAGCCATGAGAGCGTGAACCTTCCTGTTATGTCAGAGAAATGCTGTAAACAGAACGGACAGTGCCCAGCTCACCTGTGTGCTATCCACCAGCCAGCCATAGACAATATATGGTAGTAGATATGGTTTCCTCCATCAATGTACACTTTACAAAAATGCTGCCCATTGCTCCGCTTTCCCCCTTCCCCTATCTCCCAGTGTTGTTTGAAGGTATTTGATGGTTTTCTTTTCTTTATGATTTCATTCATTCATTTTAGGAAAAGAGAGGAAGAGTGTGAGCAGGGGGAAGGGCAGAGGAAGAGAGAGAATCTCAAGCAGGCTTCCTGCTAAGTGTGGAGCCTGATGCGGGCCTCGATCCCAGGACCCTGCGATCATGACCTAAGCCAAAGGCAGATGCTTAACCAGCTAAGCCAGATAGGCCTTTTTTTTTTTTTTTTTTTAAAGCTGAATTCATGTAGGTTACATTTACATTGAAAATTAAACTTTACTAGTTCTAGTTCACGTGGTCAACTTAGATATCTCCCAATATTGTTAGTATGCAAAGACCCTAATATCTGAAGAAATAATTTCCTTTTGAAAATTATGCTAATCATTCTTTGCATGGTTTGAATTTGAAAAATCTTTGATGAACAAATTAAAATCTGGTATTGTCACCAGGGTTAAGTAGTTTTTTCCAGGTTTTCAAAGTCGAGAGGAGTGCTCTAGAGATGATGTTCATATGCCTTAAGAAAACATCTCATTTTCAGTGGGGAAGAATTTGGTATATCAAAATCTGTGTCAAATGCCAGTTTATACGTAAATTTTAGTACCACTCCCCACTCGGCTGCCTCATACCCCATAAACACTTCTTTTCCCTGTTTCTGACATTTATTAGGTACTCATCAGTATAAATTTGCCCATGTTAAACAATGTCTAAGGCACAAATATATGCCTTTCCATCTTTTTACATTCCAAAGTTCTCTAACCAGTTTGAAATCTCTGATGTACAGTTACATTGGCAGCCACTATAAAAGTTCTTCCCAGATCTTTTACTGTCCAAGAGCTCCTTTCTGTTTTAAATCCTCTGAAGTAGAGTAAAAGGGACATGTTTTTCATGAGTGGGCATTTCTCCATAGATGACTGTCTCATACCTGAAAACAAAGTGTGTTCTATGATTTTACATCTGCAAAACCAGATCAGTGTTTGGGGTTCCTCTACAGAAGAAGACCAAAGAGAATCCAGAGCTTGCAAAGTACAAAAACCACGCCAAGACCAGAAGGGTTGCCCCATACACACTTGATGCAACTGTCTTATTTGGAAACAAAATTCTGGATTTTTGTTCTCATTGCTAGTGCTTCTTCATCTTCTTAACCTCTATATGTCATTCCAGGACTTCATCTTCTACCTACACACATTTCCCTGGTGATTTCATTTAACCTCATGGCTTTGAATACCATCTCTTTGCTAAAGGTCTACAACTGCTATCTCCAGTCTGTACTTCTCTCTTGATTTCTACTTGGGTGTCTAATAAGACTGTCAAACTCAGTATGTCCAAAATTGAGCTCCTGGTCAATCCCATTTTCAAATGTGCTCTTCCTAGTCCATCCCATTTAAGAAAAAAATCACAATTTCATTCCCCTAGCTGCTCTATCAAAATTTTTCACTCTTCTACTTCTTACGTCCCACATCCAATCCAACAAGGACATTCTGTTGGTTCTACCTTCAAATCCAGAATCTGGCCACTTCTCAGCCCTTCCACTACAACCACTGCAGCCCAAGTGCTAGCATCTCTTGTGTAGATTATTGCCGCGGCATCTGAACCGGTCTCTGAATTCTCATTCTTGCATTCTTACTCATACTAGAGAAGCCAGTGGCTCCCCATCTCACAGAGTAGAAGCCAAAGCCATTATGATGACCTCCAACACCATCATGATCTGCTTGCCAAAGAGCTCAGTGATGTCATGATCTACTACTCTCCCCGTTATTCATTCCATGCCAGCATCACTGCACATTCTTCTTCTGTTCCTGTAATACCTCAAGCATATTCCTACATTATACTAGCTGTTTCTTTTGGTGGAACACCTCACCTTCAAGTAGCCACATGACTTACTCATTATTTTACCAGATTTTTACTCAAATGTCACTTAACAAAAGGCATTCCTTGGTCACCTTAGCTAAAATTACACTTCCTTCACACTTCTTATCCCCATTCCCTATTTTGTTTATTTCTTTGTACTCATCACCACCTAGCATAGCATAAATTCCACTTACTACCCTTGCTTATTATTGTCTGTTATTCCTCAACAGAATGTAAGCTCCACAAAGGGACAGATCTGTGTCTATTTTTTTCACTGTTTTATCTTGAGTGCCTAGAACAGCATCTGGCACATAGTTGTCACCCAATAACTATTTGCTGCATAAATGAAAGGGTTTTTAAAAAACAAAAAATAGGGAGGCCTGGGTGGCTCAGTTGGTTAAGCGGCTGCCTTTGGCTCAGGTCATGATCCCAGTGACCTGGGATCAAGTCCCACATCCGGCTCCTTGCTCGGCAGGGAGGCTGCTTCTCCCTCTGCCTTTGCCTGCCACTCTGTCTGCCTGTGCTCACTCGCTCTCTCTCCCTCTCTCTGACAAATAAATAAATAAAATCTTGAAAAAAAAATAAAAGCCACACAATATGCCACAATAACAACACATACTCTAATTAGTCATCAATAATCTATCTTCCTAAATACCTAAGAATCTTCCAAAGGCAGAGATTTTATCTTACATCCCTTTTCATTCTTAGGGATTGGGATAGAATGTTATATATAATAGAATGTTACATATACTCAGCTAAATACTTGAAGCAGAAAATTTTGCCTAAAGACAAATCCCTAGGAGACAAAGGTAGAACAGAATTATCTAATTCAACATTAGACTGGCATGTAAGGAAGGATGGCTCTAAAAGTAGTCTTTTCCCCTCTGATACTTATGAGCCATAGCTTCCCGTGCTAATTTAGGACATCCACTCTGAAAATGATCATGGACATCATGAATCTGGATGGCTACCGCACTTGTAGTCAAGGACAGAGGTACAAGGTTGGCTCTGGACTAGACAACTTGGCCACTCATTTTAGTTTATCTCTGGGACCAGCATCTGGAATGGTGGAGATTTTTAAAGAATCACTATATAGTTCTCTCTTCTATAAAACTGTTATAAATCTTCAGACTATGATTATACTTCCTCAAAAGTAAGTGACTTTTGTGGGCCAAAGCTCAAACAGTCAAAGGTCCCTGGAGAAGTGGCAAAGAGAGTCATCAACCTAACATTACAAGTAATGACAGCAAAAGAGGTGAAAGAAGGTGACTCTTAGCCAGTACAAGCCACACAGAGCCTATATATGAAATACAAATGGGCTACAAAATGGTTACGCCCAGACAAGTTTGCAATGTAATTTAGGCTCACACCTAAACTGGTCTGAACACATGTTAAGGAAGTACAGTGGAAATAAGATGAGAGGAAATCTTGATTTTCCCAAGAATGAATCCTTGGAGAAAAGTGTTTGTTCACCTAATTTCTAGAAAAGTACAATCGTTACAGGATAAGAAAATAATAATAAATAATGGATTCAGGTTCTGACCAAGAGTTCTGAGTTCCATTTAGAGAATGAAAAGAAATGAAGAAAAAGGCAAAACAACAACAACCCAACAAAACAAACAAAAAATCCCCAAAACAAACAAACAAAAAACCCCAACCCCAAAAACCAAACTCCGATTTTCTTTCTTTTCTTTTTTTTAAAGATTTTATTTATTTATTTGACAGAGAGAGATCACAAGTAGATGGAGAGGCAGGCAGAGAGAGAGAGAGGGAAGCAGCCTCCCTGCTGAGCAGAGAGCCCGATGCAGGACTCGATCCCAGGACCCTGAGATCATGACCTGAGCCGAAGGCAGCGGCTTAACCCACTGAGCCACCCAGGCACCCCAGATTTTCTTTTTTTTTTAAATGGCAGGATTTCCCTTGTTTTTAAAGATTTTGTTTATTTATTTATTTGACAGACAGAGATCACAAGTAGGCAGAGAGGCAGGCAGAGAGATTGACGGGGAAGCAGGCTCTCCACCGAGCAGAGAGCCTGATGCAGGGCTCAATCCCAGGACCCTGGGATCATGACCTGAGCCGAAGGCAGAGGCTTTAACCCAGTGAGCCACCAAACTCTGATTTTCAAAAATACAACCAAACTCACAGAGTAATCCATATTAAACAACATAGAGACAATAAATGATTCCATATTATCTACCTATCAAATGTCCAAGACTTAATGTCTAGGTTCACCAAGCAAATGAGAATACAACAATGCAAAGCACCAAAGCACTCCCTACTTTTCATATTCTTTTATCATATTTAATCTTAATTATGCTTCTTTAAAATTACCTGACGTAATAATCTAAATATCCACTGGTAAGCACACAAATCATCAAGCAGCACAGAAAAAATGTTGTTTTGATATTGACGTTAATTCCTTTGGTATATAACAACTGAAGTTTTTTTGTTTTTTTTCTCCCCCACCCCATTTCTCCCTTCTGTCACCCACTCCAACCATGAATATAACTTACGTGGGACATGTAAAATTAGCTCAGCTAAATTAGCCTGATCCAACATTACATAAAGCAGCATCAGTAGCTGTGTGAACAGGACACAAACTACTTAATACCAAGTTTCAACACAACACTGGCTCCCCAATGACCCTCAGTGCTTCAACAAGATCGCTTAATCTTCTTTCAAAATTTAAAGCCAAGGAAAAACTCAGAAATAACACTTGACCTAGGAAGGGAAAGCAAAGGTACTAGCACCCAGATAAATTTTCTCTCTGTAAAATAACTTTGTCTCCACCTGATTGTAAAGAACAGAACTTTCTAATGACTACTAACTGCACGTTAACATACTATAGTTCAACATTCTTACTTAAAAGGAAAAACAGGATGTTTTGTGTTATCTTAACCCTTAATAAGAAGTCCATAAATTAACAGATAAAAGCTAGGAATTTTTTCCTTTTATTAGCTTACCCAGTTTGGTGGCGCCCTCTGGTGGGTACTCAGGAAACTGGCCCTCGGAAGGGACACTGACGGTTCTCCTCAGGCATCGCCCTTTGGTGGAATCTGTCTGCTGCTCCTGTCCTCCCTCCACAGGTATCTAGAGAACCAAAAGAAAAGGAGATGAAACTTGCCATAACTACCTTCTGACTGAATAATATTTTTAGTTAATAAAGACAGGAGTGTGTAATCATTAGAGCATAGTAGACAAAGCGTAGGACTCAAGTAGTAATAATGGTAAGATATTACCAACCCTTTGTCAGGAAGTATTTCTTTAAAAAGAAACCTGAAAGATCTGGAAAGGTGAGTATGTAAATTAGCTTACCTGAAGTACATACAAGTCATATCCAGGTGTGTACCTGCTTTGGGAGCTCTGAAAACAAAACACCCACACAAATAAAAGATTCTTTTATATCAGAAACTAGTTTGCAAGCTCCAATTCTGGCCACTGCTCAAGAAGGTAAATGGAAATCAAAGCCAACCAGATAGACTTAGCTGCAAAACTCAATTTAAGGAAGGTTTTGTTACATAAAAGGAGTAAAATCACCCAAATTCTCTTCAATTTTATAATTAAGCATTTGGAGATAGTGAATAAAACACATTTCAGTGGAAACTTGTATAGCTACTTAGATAAAAAGGCGTATTTTCTTCTAAAAGTGAGATTAGTTTTTAAAATCCTAAAAAATTTTTTGCTGGCATAATTTCAGGAACAGATCAAGTGTTGTTTGTATATATGAGCTAAGAATTATGAATGGAGCAAAAGCTCCCTAATACCAATAACTATCTTAAAACTTACTCCCAGATTATAATTGTAAAATAATGCAATGACCCTAAATTCCTTTGGGAGGGGTAAAAGATTATGCTAAAAGATTAAATCATTTTAGTTTCATGGGAGAGGGCAAAGATTTTTCACAAAGATATTTTACCAGAATTAACAACAGTATTGGTAACATCTTAAATCATTTGGCAAAATGAGTCAGTAATTAAATATGGTTCCCAATTTCTTCTGGCTCCAATATTGAAATTTCAACAAATTTCAATAATAATGATTAGCACTGAGTTCTTACTTTGCTCAAGGCTAAGGAATTTATGTGTGTGACATTATGAGCAAGTCGTTTTTATTATCATCCCCTTTTTACAGGTGAGGAATAATTTATTTCTCCAAATGATTACAGTGGACACATAGAGGATGGACATCAACTAATCCAGAAAAATTGGGATAGATATAGTCTTAACAGTAATATGGCTCCTGCCTTGCCTCAGTAGCCCTACCCCTACAACTGGGGTCATGGGTATGATAGGAAGGGAAACCCTCTGTGTTATGGAGAATCTGAAGGGCAAAGTCCTAATATCTTCATAGAAACCGAAAGTTTGCACACTCTTTATAGGACCAAAAAAAAGCGGTAACTATGGCTACCGCTTGCACATTTAGAAACCACAAGGCAGAATGAAGAAAGGTAAAATTCTAAAAAAGAAGGGGAGACCAAATAATAGCATCAAAAAGACATGAACTCTTCCAAAAGTACTCCAAAATATAAGACTTTACGAACAGGGATGCTGGCTGGGGTGGCTCAGTTGGTTAAGCTGCTGCCTTTGGCTCAGATCATGAGCCCAGAGTCCTGGGAGTGGGTCCTGCATTGGGCTCCTTGCTCAGCAGGGAGTCTGCTTCTCTCTCTGCCTCTGCCTGCCACTCTGCCTGCTTGTGCGCTCTCTTTCTCTCTCTGACAAATAAATAAATAAAAATTTTTTAAAAAGACTTTATGAACAGTAAGCTAAATCATCCATCCATCTTCAGGAGAGAAATTACACTATCTCTACTTGAGTAATTAAAAGAGTAGTACCAAGAGTTTAGATAACTCCTGCCTAGTTAAGAAAGACAAAAATATATTCTCGACCCACCTTCAAAGTGGGATAGAATGGGAATAAATGTTGGAAAGAAATAGTTTGAATCTTTGAACAAACAGATGAACCTAAATAAACATGGCCATTTTTGCTATAGCTCTATAAATGCCTATTATCTGAAATAAAGAAGGCCTAAGCCACACAGGGAAAAAAACAAAAAAGAACTCAGTGGTTATTTTTTATATTTTAGGAAGGAATGACCCATAATGATCTTTTCTGTGGAAATGTATAGTAACTGTATCCAGAAAAAAGAAATAAACATCTTAAACTATCCCTATGCTTTGTCTCTAACATTATTTAAGGAAGAGAAAAATAAAATATACCAAACTCCGTATTTGGGCCTAAAATTCACTCACACAACTATTTTGTCAATGTTTTAATGTAGATTCTTTGCCTCTCATTCTTGAAACTTAAAATATGATCAGTTTTATTCAAAGTATCACTCTTACAGGTTAGGGCATTTAACCTCTGACTCAGGATATGAGAGAGAACAGTGTTGACTTTTACTTTAAACCTGCATTTCTTAAGAATATTTTACTTTTACAACACTATTGATTGATTCTTACCTAAAATATTTTTTTAAAGCCTATTGATCTACTCTTTGAAAATTAGAGGGATCATATTCCAAGGATCTTCAAATGAACTAAGCTGGAGTTCACAAATCTTAGAACACAGCCAGAAGAATCCATTTTAGAAAGTCAACTTTAGAAAAGCAATTTTGATCTTTCTGATTGCCCTAATTCAGTTTACTAGTTCACATTTGCTTGTTTATACTGAATAAGTCCTTAAATATTACTATCTTCCTGGTTTTAAAACACAAGAGGAATTTTTCTTTTCTTCTTCTTCTTTTGCTTTTGTTTTTTTTAATCTCTTTGCCTTTATACTATACTTCTGAATGCTCTTTTTCCTCAGGGGAGCAGGGAGGTTGGGTCAAGTGCTCTAATTAATTCCATTTTAAAGATTTATTTATTTATTTGAGAAGAGAGAGAGAATGTTGGTGGGTGGTGGTGGGGGGTAATCTGAAGCAGACTCAATGCTGAGCCCAACACAGGACTAGATCCCAAGACCACAAGATCATGACCTGAGTCAAAAAGCAAGAGTCAGATGCTTAGCTGACTGAGCCCCCCAGGGACCTCTTAATTCATTCCATTTTAGATGAGGAAAGAACGTAGTAGGGAGTAAATGGCTTCTCAGGCTTTTAAGATTTGTTAATAACAAAGTCCAACTGAATCTCTGACTCCTGGTCCTCTTTGTTAGTTCGAAACCATCCATGGCAATGAAGAGCAATACGGCGCAAATAAATCAGGCTACTTAGAAAACATTATATGTATAATATACATCTCTACATTGTCTGCAAAATCCCCCTTCGTTTTGTTTAGAATTATATCGGAATCATTTTTATTTTATTTCAATCTGAGTACATACACATTACACAGATAGTCAAGTACAGGAAACCAAGATCATACTAACAGCAAAAGAAAGCAGTCCTGGGGCACGTGCCTGGCGCAGTTGGTAGGTAGAACATGAGGCTTGAGATAGTGAGTTCAAGCCCCATGCTGGGTGTGGAGCCTACTTAAAAAAAGGAAAGAAAGCAGTTCCTAAAGAATGCTTTAAAAATGTTGGTGTCAAACAGACAAACAAATAAATAAAATAAATAAAATAAAAATGTTGGTGTCTATCCTTAGACAGGCTTTTTAATTTAAAAAGGGGGGGGGGGGCGCCTGGGTGGCTCAGTGGGTTAAGCCTCTGCCTTCAGCTCAGGTCATGATCCCAGGGTCCTGGGATCGAGTCCCACATCAGGCTCTCTGCTCAGCGGGGAGCTTGCTTCCCCCTTTCTCTCTGCTTGCCTCTCTGCCTACTTGTGATCTCTGTCTGTCAAATAAATAAATAAAATCTTTAAAAAAAAAAAAAAAAGTACTTCCTCAGCTTTCTTATCTCCTTAAATAGTGGTTCTCAAAGCAAGTGGCTAATCTAGGCCCCAGCACCAGCATCAGCATCACCCGGGAAATTGTTAGAAATACACATCCTCAGGGCCTACCCACAACCTATTGAATCAGAAATCCTGCGGGGGGGGCGGGGGGGTACAGCCCAGAAACGCATGTTTTAACATGCCTGCAATTGATTCATGTGCTTACTAGGGCTGAGAATCACTGCCCTGAGGTGTTCTTTCCTTCCTATCCTGGCTAAGCTTCTCCAAGTATCATCCATGACAGAGGTTCTCAACCTTGGCTGCAAATTATAATCACCTAATGGAGCTGTAAAAACACTGATGCCTAGACCACTCCTAAACATGTTGAGTTCAGGGGCTGGAGTGAAGCCTGGGTACTGAAATTTTTAAAACTTCCCAGGTCACTCTAACGTGCAAGGAA
Source organism: Mustela lutreola (assembly GCF_030435805.1). Taxonomy (NCBI): domain Eukaryota; kingdom Metazoa; phylum Chordata; class Mammalia; order Carnivora; family Mustelidae; genus Mustela; species Mustela lutreola. The sequence continues at coordinate 31,457,068 of NC_081303.1, forward strand.
AGCTGGGAACCATGGACCTACTCTCAGTCCCTCTAGCACCAATTATTCATTTATTAATCCTTGACCACCAGTACTAAGTGGTGTGGAGGGATAAATGTGGAGACATAAATAAAATCACTTAGCTTTACTAACTCCCCCAACTTCTACATGTCTGAGGCATGATCTTTCTTGGTCTCTCAAGCTGCATGACTAGGGTGGTAAGGCTTTAAAGAGGTCTCTCACTGGAGTCAGGTCTCTGTCATTGTTCAGGACAACCACTCGAATCTCCACTTTCTTCTCAAGACTTCAGTCATTCTCTGAAATACCTAAGTAGTCTTGCCCGGAGCATGTGTAGTCCGGCCCTTGGCCAAAGACTTGCCAGTATCTTCTTTTCCAGCAGATTCTAGCACTTTCACCTATAGAATTCTGCTCTCTGCCTCCTCAGCACTATGCTTGGACTTCAGGCAGAGGAGCACAGTTGGAAAATGGTACATAGCAGTAAGCGAATGCAATGGAGATGACCACTGTCTTTGGCTGTGTATTGTCCAATGCTTGAAAACATATTATATAAATATATATAATCTCTAGTTTTATGGATTTGGTTGTGTTTTTTTGTTATTGTTTGTTTGGTTTTTTTGTTTGTTTGTTTGTTTTTTTTAACAATGGGAGGGCTATTCTTGTACCAGTTAGTCCATCATGGCTGGTGCCCAAACCTCTTACTATCTCTTACCCAAACTACTAATACATCTTTTTATTGATGATGTTCTGCCCCCTTAAATCTAACCTTTACATTGTCATCAGAGTTTTTCCAAAATGCAAATCTGCAAATGCAAATCTGATCACGTCATTGTTCTCCTTCACCTCCAGCTGTGGTTTTCCAAGGCATGATGGTATGTTTGTATGTATGAAGTATGTGACAGCAGGGAGCTATCTCTCTGCTTCAACCAGAGCATAATTCTGAGTTTATCTGCTATATAGGGCTTCTGCATAAGCTTTTCCACAAGGAAAACGTTCTTCTGAAAGTGTTTAAAACTATCTTACAGAGTAAGTGCAAACTCCCTAATACAGTATACCAGGTTTTCCACAATCTGGCCACTGTCTGAGTGTCCAGCTTCATTCAGATTTTACATCAAACATTTCCCTAATATATTCTCTATTTTGTAGTTCAGTGCTTTGCTTAGTTGGTTCTCTCAGCCTGAAATATCTTTCCTCACTCTCTTTTGTTATCTATACCTGCCAAGCAAACTTTTATTCATCTTAACGCTTAGGACAGGCATTACCTCTTCCAGAAATCTTCCCTTTCCACTAATTTCCTAAGGGAAGGTTAAGGTACACCTCCTTGAGGTTCCTCCAATAATCGATCTTTATCTGTCACTACATGTATTACACTGAATTATAATTATTCATTTGTATAACTAATCCCATATAAGTCAATAGCTTGTACCTTACCAGTCAATCCCCAAACCTTAAAATAGCTCCAATCCACAAAGGCATGAATGAAAATTTAATAGTTAGAGATGGGGGCCATGTTAGGCAAAGGAAAAAACCCAACATAAACCAAGAAGTTGTAAACCTACGACTTTTGTTTTCTTTTGGTACCGGAGTAGGCCAATTTAACTAGAGCCTCTGTAAGTGTGGTAGAACATAGAACACCAAAATACATTATGATTGTACTGAGAAGGTTTTAATACCAGGTCATACATAATTCAGGAAGCACTGGGAAACTGTTCCAGTTTTTCGATCAGAGGAATGGTTATCTCTTCATTGGTCTGACTCCTTCCTATCTCTCCCTTTTTCAAGACATTCTACAGATTAATATTCATAACACATAACTTTGATCAAATCTCTTCCTTTCTTAAGCTCCCCTTGGTAATGTCCCATTGCCAATAGCATCTTAATGACACAGATTACAGTCCTTTAGAATAAATGAATTTATTAATAGAATTTTATTCTACTAAGTTTATGTTATTTATCAAATTTAAAAATATTTATCTTATTTTCACAACTAAGTTTGCTATAGGGGTAGGAACTGTGTTTTATTCTTTGTAACTCCTAACTATGTATCTCCTGAATAATCTGAAAGTGGATCTGAAGGAAATATGCCATGAGTAATTTACCCTGGGATAAATAATAGTTGATTTCTGGCTGTTTGCACAAAGCCTAAATGCTATTTTCATCAATATATTTCTTTCCAAAAGCAATAAAAATATTCTAAGATATTCTGAAATTGCATTATTACTACCTTGCTTATACACTACCATCCAGCTTTCAAAATTCCAAATACAGAAAGTAGAGTCTGAATGGAGAAAAACGGAGCCATATTAATCCTTCCTAATGGCTTATTATTGCCAAAAGAAAGAAACACAAATTCAGCTTTCTTTTTGTATTTTTATGCTGGCTGTACCCTGAAGGGGTTCATGATTGTCCTCTCTGCCACTTTCCTCCACTCCTTAATCTCTCGTTTACTTGGTTTTATCTCTTGCAAGCAAAATGGAATTCAAATGGCCTCCTACACCCTCTTTGAACTGGGTTGGTGCCAAGCCAGCTGGGGCCTTTGCTGGCATCCGGACAGGGAAGTATATTTCATAACACATAAGCAATGTCTATTTGGCACAATTTGCATGAAGCAATTTACTGAACCAATGAGTCATTTCTCAAGGTGATACTCCTGGCAGACTTCTCTTTCAGCATTCTGCCCAGACCTACCCTTCTGTTATATTCTCAAATTGGTAAGTGGTGTATTTAACACTCTTCCCATGTATATCCCCCAAGCAGACTTGTTCCCATTTCTGACAGGAAACATGCAGAGTTAAGAGGGAGCACTAAAAGATCCCACACACCGAATACATGAGTGATACTAGACTAATATAATCCTCCCACATTCCAGCAGTGCCTGGCTAAGGCTTCAGTTTAAATCCTTACAGAACCTCTTAATTATCTTTTGAACACAGCAATAAACACCCTGGTGATTAGTTGATTAAGGTTTAAAACAGCATTTTTAGGTGGTTTCAGCAGGAAATTCCTTAAATTCCATGTTTCAATGAACTCTAAATTTTCAATGCAAAATTCCAAAGGTAAGTGTCACACTCTTCATGATAATGTGGGTGAAAGGTAGAAAAGTGACAGCGTACTCTGATCCTTCCACAAAAAAAAGTAGGTTTCTAATCTTTATCTGTAATGAAATTAACACTATATTAAGTTTATCATTCAAAGAGCAGGTATTGCAATGGCTTTACATTTTCTTATTGGAGAGACATAATCCAGTTTTTCCAACTTAATGGCAGAACATACGTGTCTCAGGGTATTAAACTGTCTCTTTATCTGCTTTGTACCCTCATCATCCCTTCATCATCCCTTACCAGGTCTGCTGCAATAGTCTTAACTCATGTACGTCCTTCTAATCCCTTTCACTCAATTTTCCACATGATCAACAGAGTTACGTTCCTAAGAAGCAAATCTGATGATATTATTGCCCTGGTCTAAATCATTTCCAGAATAACATTCAAATTCTTTAGCATGGGCTTCAAGGCACTTTATTATTTGGTTCTTGCCAGCTATTGGCTATTTTTTTTCCTCTTGCAAACTTTATTCCAAAAATTCTGAATCTTTTGCAGTTTGCCAAAGAAATATGTTTCTTGACTTTGTATCCTTATACATACTTCGAATATCCTTCCCTACTTTTCTCCAGCTGAGCTTCTATTTGTCCCTGAAGACATGGCTCAATCATAAATTTCTCTGTAAGATCTTTCTTGGCATTCTTCATTTCACATCACAACCCACCCAGGCAATATGTCAGTTAATCTTTCCCTTATGCTTATAATTTTGGAAAAAAAAGTATTGAAGTGAAATTCACTTAACCTAAAATTAGCCATTTTAAAATGAATAATTCAGAAACATTTAGTACATTGACAATGTTGTACAGCTATCACCTTTGTCAAGTTCCAAATGATTATAGCTTTGAATTTACCTCAATGTGTCCCCAAATAGACTACATCTTTGTAACCATAATACTACACACAAAATAGGTGCTCAATAAATAAAAATGAATCAAATATTCAACAATGGAAAAGCACCTTATAGATTATTTTTCTCCTTTTTTATTATCTAGTTTTAGAAAAAATATGGAATTAAGCCTCATGTTCTGGGAAGATTTATAACATAAAAGGGAAAGAGAGAAAAAGGTTCATCTCTAAAATTTATTAAGGAAATGGATATTTAGAATCAACACTTATAATTTGCCTTTTAAAAACTCTATTGGACAAATATTTATTGAGAATTTACTTAAGTGTCAGGAACTGTTCTAAGCACTGAGGAATACAACAATGAACAAAACAGACAAAATTCCTGCCTTAAAGCTTACGTTCTCGTAGGGACAGGACAATAGGACAATAGGACAATAAACCTAATAAGTTATTATAAGGCATTTCAGAAAGTGGTAAATGCTATAGGGGAAAAAAATCAGAGACAAGTAATTAAACCAAAGTTTTAGGTGGAGATATGATGAGGGGTTGCAACTTTAAACAGGTTGGTCAGGGTGGGCCTTATTGAACAGGTGAGCAGGTGTAAGCAGAGTTGAAGGAGGTGAGAAAGTGGATTCATACAAATATTTGAGGGAAAAGGCAAGGTGAAGGCCTTGAGGCAGGAACATGCTGATGAGCAGAGAGAGCCAATTATCATATGATTTCACTTACTTGTGAAGCGTATGGAATAACATGGAGGACACTGGGAAAAGGAGAGGAGAAGGGAATTGGGGGAAATCAGAGGGGGAGATGATCCGTGAGATACTGTGGACTCTGAGAAACAAACTGAGGGTTTTAGAGGGGATGGGGGTGGGGGGTGGGGGAGGAGAGCTTGGTGGTGGGTATTAAGGAGGGCACATATTACATGGAGCACTTGGGTGTGGTACATAAACAGTGAATCTTGGAACACGGAAAAGATAAAATAAGGTTAAAAAAAAAAGAATCCTAACAATGCCAGAATGGTTCAGATAGTGAGTTGGGGAAGTTTCTAGCCTTCAAAACTTGCAAGAATGGAGTTATCATGAAAAGAGATGGGAATGGCTTCTGGCAGGTTTGGGAGGGGAAATTAGGAGTCCAGTGTGAGACATGTTGGAGATGACTACTATTTCTCCAAGTAAGGGTGTGATGGGAGAGGGATATATAGGTCTAGGGAAGAGAGAGGCATAGGCCTGAGATGTAAAACTAGGAATCACAGCACTAGAGGGTATTAAAAGTCCCAAGACTGCATGAGAGTATAAAGAAGTGAGGCCCAAGGACTAAACTCTGCATCACTCCCCTGTTAGGATTTAAAGAGAAGAGAAATCTGCAAAGATGACTCAGAAGGAAGGATGACTCCAGAGAGGCAGGAGGAACACTAAGAGTGGATGAGGTCCTAGAAGGCAAGAGAAGAAAGTGGTTCTAGAAGGAAGGAGCAATCAACTGTATTAAATGACACTGGCAGATTAAGAGGATGAGCATGGAGAACTGACCCCTGAATTTAGTGAGATGGAGGTCGCCAGTGAGCTTAACAAGAACAATTCTGACAGAGTGGTCTCATGTATAAGAGAGAATGGGAGGAGAGGAATTAGAGACAATGGGTTTCAAAATTTTCAAGAATCTTTACTCTTGAGGGAAGCAGAGAAAGAGGTGGAAATTGGAGATAGGAGTAAGATTAATCCAGGCTTATTTCTTCATCTAAGATGGGAAAAATATAGCATGCTGATGGGGAGTGATCAAGTAGAGAGCAAAAAAACTGAAGACATAAAAGAAGCAGGGAAGAATGGCTAGTAATCCACCCTTGACTAGGCGAGAAGTAATGGAATGTGCACATGTGGAGGGGTTGACCGCTGGACTGTAGACAGATCAGCTATAGTTAGAAGAGACAAATCAGGGTCTAGCAAAATGCTTGCTGGCTGATGTGTAGGCATGGTAAGTGGTAGTGATATATGCAGAAGTCCTCGTCTGGGTGCTTGAATTTTCTCAGTGAACTATGCGGCTAAGTAACCAGCTATAAGAGGGTGGTGGAGAAAGCATTAGAATAGAGGAGATGTGAAAAAGAAGTCATTTTATAATTTTTTAAAAGATCTTATTTCTTTATTTGAAAAAGAGTGAGAGACAGAGAGAGTGCACACACAGAAGGAGAGAGAGAAACAGTCTCCCTGCAGAACAGAGAGCCTAATCCCGAAATTATGACTTGAGCAGAAGGCAGAGGCTTAACTGACCGAGCCACCCATGGGCCCTGAGAAAAAAATCATTTTAGAAATCATTTCGGATTGTGCTACTCAAAGTGTGGTCCAAGGTCTTGCGTAAACTGTAAATAGTAAAGTGTTGCTGTCTGCAATAAATAACTTAATAGCATAGAAATTGAGAAAAAGTGTGCCTTACATGATCAATGGGTTTGTTTCACTGTACAGCACACTTTCCATGAACATGTACATTTTTCATAATTTTATTTCTTCTTTTCCTACGTTATGGTTATATTTATTGAGTCATAATTTCATTTTGGTTAAGTCTAATTAAAAATTGTGACTTGGTGTATTTATATCTTTTTAAAATTTCGGTTTACTTAACTATTCATTTTATTGGATTTTGTTCACAGTCAGGTGGAGAAAACACTTTACCACCCATAGATTGAGAAGCACTAGTTCAGGAGAGCTGGACAATAATTAAGCTAGGGAAATGTTTTGTGATTGCCAAGGAGCATGAGCAGCTCACATGAGGTTTGCAGCCATTAGTTTAAAGACCGTCAACATGATGGATCTTCTGCAGACACATTATGCTGCATGGAAGCAGGGCAGGACAGACAAGGGGCAGGATGCAACTGAGCTACTGTGCTGCCAAGTGAGCATGATAATGCATGAGAAGGGCAAGGAAATACTATGGAAGGGAGCAATCAGAATGGTTGACATGGAATTCGGGCTGGGTGAAGAGGGAAGAGGAGATATCAGAGGTCTAAGGAGGCACTAAAGGTTACAGCATTGACAGACCATGGGTCTCAAAAGGACTGAAGGATTGTTGGAATACGGGATGAGCTACAAAGGCAGAAGGTGATGATCAGAGTGTAAAACTCATGCAATTGAAAATATGAAGAAGTTGTAGCAATGAAGTGGGGCAGAGGAAAAGATTCTTGGAGGAGAGAGGTCACCGATCTCAGACCCACTGTGTTGGAAGAAGTGTCTCTGCAGATTTTGGAATCATCACAAAGTAAGGCCAAAGTAGTGTTGAAACTAATGATAATGAGCCAGGAGCTCAAGTCAACAAAAACTGAGAAGGAATGGCTGGGGCCTGGAAGATAACTCTAAGAGGAGATGCAGCATTTGGACTTCTTAGGGAGGGCAGGAAGCAGTCGTGGAAGAGGAAGAACACCTACTACAAGCAGCGTGGAATGAGCGCTGCAGGCGAAAAACAGCCATTGCTTGACAGGACCTCACAGAAGATGGTGTTCTCAAGGAAAACAAAGGTTCTCTTGCAACCAGCAAGTTAAGGGATGCCTACAAAGAACAGCTAGAAGAAACAGCTGGTTTTGCTGATGATGGACTGTGAGTTGGGTATAGTGATAGGATTTTAAGAGGTGGCAAAAGACGAATAGAAGGCAGGGACAGAAAAGAGGATTTACAGAGCCATATACAGAATGTGGGAGAATTCCATGGTCGGAGTGTGGGGGTTCCCCAGCAGTCCAGGGCTACTGAGGATGCCTGGCACAAAAACAAAGTACGCAAGATACGGTTTTAGAAAGATATCCCTCTCATGGGCAGTGATTTTATGAGACAAAGGAGGGCCCAGGCCTGGAATACTCAATTATCAGTAATCTTTCATCTTGGTTCTAAATATGGCACGTTTCTTGACCTTATGCTCTCTCTCCTAATGCTACTTAATTTCTTATAGTACAAAACTGAATAAAAGGTAGGTAAGGGCAGAAAGTTAGCAAATGATCTATTCATATTACTCATTAACAGCTTTGCTGACAAAGCAGGTTGGTAAAAATGAACATTTTCAATTATCTGTTTATTCAAATTGAATAACTAGAAATCGTCTATACTACTATTCACTCTACCAATTTTTACTATGTATTAATATAAACACAGCAACATGTACTAGACTATCCCCAGAAAATGCTGACCTTTATTATATTACATTATTTTAATGAAATAAAACTTAATAATATTAAAATACTAGAAAAGAGTCATGGGTAGGGAGATGGTAACAAAATAAAGGCAGATTTTTCAATGGCTGGAGAAAAAGAATAAGCATCACAGCATCCCAGCTGGGTCCTCAAAAGTAAGAACTGCCTATTAAAATAAAAGAAACAAATTATTTTGTCATTATGATCTTCGCTTTACTATATTAAAGACGGCTGAGTAAGAGAAGGAATGGAAAAGAACAGGGACAGAGAGGAAGGAGAAGAAAAAAGGGAGCTAGGGACCCACAGCTGAGAGCTGAGGAATGTATTTCTTGTTCACCACTCCCCCTGAACTCACTTCTCAGGAAGGATGACTTACTAAACTGAGAGTTTACCTACAGCTTTTTAGGTATTTACCTCTCTTTTTGGCAAGTAATTTTTGTCTTTTTTTGAGCCAGACCTTTACTTCCCCTTTCCTCCCATCAATCCCTCTTCTTTATCAAGATCATCTTCATTCATTTTTTTATGTTATGGAGGTGGGGAGTAAAGCAGGGTTATGGACCAACCAAACCAGAATGATACCACCTCTCTGTTAAATCACCAATAAGCAAGTGAGTTATCTGGGTGTGGAAGGACTTACATACTGTCACAGTTTGAGTAAAGTAGTAAACAGTATATGAGAAATTCAAGGGATTTTTTTCATTTAGAAGGACAGAAAATTTACCTAGAACTTGATGCCTGTGCTAATTACATCATCAGCCTCTCCAGATGTACTCACTGCCTTTCTCTCCCTTGCTGTGTATTTCAGAAAGCAAACCGCACAAAACACATTAAGAGCAATCTTTTTCCCTCTTGCCTCAAGTTAGATTTGGCTAGTAGGTAACAACTGGCAAGAAATCAGAAGGCAGGAAAAGAGCTGGAGTGTTGCTTCTCCTTTGCTTCCTCCCTGCCGGCCATCTTTGTTTGTGTAGAAGCTGTGTTCTTTTGTGCAGCACCACAGCGACTGCCAAACAGCCCTCTCATGCAACCCTTTCTCTGGTTTCCAGAAGCACTGCTCCCTTCCTTGGTCCTCAAAGTCTAGGGTGAAAATCAGCTTTCTGCTGTCACTAGTTCATGGCACTTAACACTCTTTGGTGGGTCCCTTATGCTGCCCATGTCTCTGTCAATAGTGCCCTCATTAAACCTCTTTCAATTAATCCCTGAAAGTGCCATTTATTACACTGACTACTGTCAGCTACACTGACATCGTGTCTGACAATGCTTCCGAGAAACTTTTGGAGCCAGGTCTACCAATCCAATTTCTTTTCATTTCAAATCGCTCAACTCAATATCTATTTCACTGTTCCTCAGTGAAACTCCAACACTATCTTGTTGAACTTCCTCCTCCATGACAACTGGCTATTATGACACGAGCAACCCTTTAGACTTACTTAGACATTTCCGGTTCCGTTCCATACCACCACAACAAAGCGAGTCAAATGGATTTTTTGGTTTCCCAGTGCACATAAAAGTTACATTTACATTATACTGTAGTTTATTAAATGTGTAATAGCAGTACGTCTAAAAAAAACCATGCATATACCTTAATTTTAAAATACTTTATTACCAAATAATGCTAGCCATCATCTGAGCTTTCGGGGAGTCATAAACTTTTTTGCTGTTGGAGAGTCTTGCCTCGATATTGGTGACTAATGAATGATCAGGGTGGTCGTTTGCTGAAGGATGGGGTGCTGTGACAATTTCTTAAAATAAGGCGACAATGAAATTTGCCACAGCATTAGACTCTTCCTTTTTTGAACAATTTCTGTCTCATTCAATGCTGTAATAGCATTTTACCCAAAGAAGTGGAACTTCTTTTAAAACTGGGGTCAGTCCTTTCAAGCCCTGCTATTGCTTTCTCAACTAGGTTTATATAATATTCTAAATACTATGTAGTTATTTCAACAGTCTTCATGGCATCTTCGCCAGAAGATTCCTTCTCAAGAAACCACTTTCTTGGAGCACCTGGGTGGCTCAGTGGGTTAAAGCCTCTGTCTTTGGCTCAGGTCATGATTTCAGGGTCCTGGGATTGAACCCCATATCAGGCTCTCTGCTCAACGGGGAGCCTGTCTCCTTCTCTCTGCCTGCCTATCTGCCTGCTTGTAATCTCTCTCACTCTGTCAAATAAATAAAATTAAAAAGAAAAAGAAAGAAAGACCACTTTCTTTGCTCATCCCCATGAAGGAACTCCTCATCCATTCAAGTTTTACTGTGGGATTGCAACAATCCAGTCCCATCTTCACGCTCCACTTCCAAGTCTAGTTCTCTTCTTATTTCAATGACAGCCACAGTTACTCACTCCTCTGAAGTCTTGAATACCTCACAGTCCTATCCGTGAGAGTTTGCATCAACTTCGTCCCCAAACTCCTGTTAATATGGATATTCTGACCTGTTCCCATCCAGGAGTCACAAGCATGCTTACTGGCATCTAGAATGGTGAATCCTTTCCAGAAGGCTTTCCATTTACTTTGCACAGATCCATCAGAGGAATGAATCACTGTCTGTGGCAGCTATGGTTTTAGGAAATGTATTTCTTATAGAATAAGACATGAAGGTCAAAACTACTCAGTGACCCACGAGCTGTGGAATGGGCATTGCATTAATGAAAACAGGCATGGAAACAACATGAATCTTGCTCTACGTACCCATCGGGGCTCTTGGGGGACCAGGTGCATTGTCAAGGAGCAGTCATATTTTGAAAGGATCTTTTTTCCTAAGCAGGAGATCTCAACAGTGGGATTAAAATATTTGGGGAACTGTGTAGTAAACAGATGTGCTGTCATCTGGGTTTTATTGTTCTGTTTCTAGAGCACAGGCAGAGTAGATTTAGGATGACTCTTCTGGGCCCTGGGGTTTTGGGGAATGAGCACTGGCTGCAGCTTCAAGTCACCAGCTGCAGGAGCCCCTGACAAGAGAGTCAGCTTGTCCTTGGAAGCTTTGAAGCCAGGGTTGACTTGTCCTCTCTAGCTATGTAAGTGCTAGGAGGCATCTTTGTCCAATAGGAGACTGTTCTGTCTATCCTGAAAATCTGCTGTGTCGTGTAGCCACCTTCAGGAATGATCTTAGCTAGATCTGCTGGAGGACTTGCTACCGCTTCTGCATCAGGTCCTGCTGCTTCACCTTGTACTTTCATATACTAGCGGTGACTTCTTTCCTTCCTTAAACCTCAAGAACCAACCTCTGCTGGCTTCCAGTTTTCTTCTGTACCTTCCTTACCTCTCTCTCTCTCAGCCTTCACAGAGAGAACCTTGCTCGGGAATAGGCTCTGGCCGAAGGAAATGTTGTGGCTGGTTCGAGCCTTTCCAGACCACTGAAACTTGCTCTGTCTCAGTAAGAAAGCTGTTTCACTTTCTTAATCACTCTTGTGTTCACTGGAGTAGCACTTTTAATTTCCTTCAAGAACTTCTCTTTTGCAATCATCAGGTGGTTTGGTGCAAGTGGCCTAGCTTTTGGCCTCACTTGGCATTCAATATGCCTTCCTCACTAAGCTTAATCATTTCTAGCTTTTCACTTAAAGTGAGAGATATTAGAGTCCCCCTTCCACTTGAACACTTAGAGGCCATGGTAGGGTTATTAATTGGCCTATTTCAATATTGTTGTGTTTCAGGGATCTCAGAGTAGCCAGAGAAGAGAGTGAGAGATGGGAGCAGCCATTGGTGGAGCCATCAGAACACACACATTTATCACTTAAACCCACCATTTTAGATGGGTATGGTTCACAGTGCCTCAAAATGATTATAACAGTAACATCAAAGATCACTGATCATAGATCACCATAACAAATACAACAATAATGAAAAAGCCTGAAGCAATAATTACCAAAATGGGACACAGAGACATGAAATGAACATACGCTACGGAGATATGGCGCCAACAGACTTGCTCAACACAGGCTTGCCACAAACCCACAAATTGCTAAAATGTGATATCTGCCAAGTCCAATAAAGTGAAGGTCAATAGAAGAAGGTATGCCTGTATTTATAATCTATCATTCACACAGCCTCCATTCTCCATTTCTATAAATGTCACATATCAAAATGCACATAAAAACTAGATTTCAGGAATCTGGTCAGAAAGAGAAGTAGCTTTCCTCAGTAATATCCATCTCACCTCCTTCTCCTTGTTGAGCAACACCAACTGGCTGTCTGTGAGGATGCAATACTTCCGCTCCCATGTTGTCGTCTCTGTGTAGGGTGACTGGCCACAAGACAGACGATGGGTGGGTGGCCCCTTGACATCTGAGTGACAAATATGAAAAACAAAAGTGAGAAACCAGTATCATGCTTACTCAGTAGACTAGTAGTTCAAATGTAAGATTCTTCAAAATTGAATTAAATAACGAGTTTTAAATATGAACCTAAATGCTAAGTTGAAAACTTAACTCCCTCTGAAGAAAATAAACTGTTATAAACAGAGGGGGAAATTGGCGCTTTAGTCTGAAGAAAAAAGGGCTGAAACACTAGAAAGAATTGTTAGCACAAACTTGACACAGTAATCACCACTGCACAAGTACTAAAACAATGGGAGGTTGCTCCACAGCTAAACTAACATCATTCAAATAAAGAGGTGGGGATGACTCAGAGACAAGAACAAAAGACAGAGTCTTTCGTCTTCGGGAAGAAGGCGACGTTACACATACACTTTGAGAGTACTGCTGACCCCAGACAGAGAATGAAGTTATTATCAACCAGTGTCTTCAAAATGGCTTTACCTCTAGTCACGTGTAAAAATTAAAAATATCGAAACTATAGCATCATATTACCACTAGAGGCCAGTAAGATCTTAAAAACCCAGAGAGCAATTTCCTCTAGGAAAGATCTAAACATATTACCATCAGGTCTCTTAGAGGTGGAGATGCACATCAGAGTTAAAGGTCTGGCTGGCTCTTCTCAAACATCTCATTTTCCTACTAAATACCAAGTGGTTACTCTCACTTTGTTACTTTAATTTTTTTTTAAATGAACTGTTCATTCATTTGGGCTGCTGCAAAACTTGCAACACATCTTAATCAAAACTACACATTGGATCCACTAAATAAGCCTTTTATAACAGTTGAATATTAAAAGTTCTTCAGCCATGAAGGACTAATTCCTGTCAGGAATATACTGAAGAGATAATTTTAAAGACGTTATTTATTACTATGTAGTTACTACGCCAGAGGAGCATCTCAAACTGGAGAAATCAGAAAACAACCTACGATGACAGCAGGAGAGTTGTAAATCATAAATAAGCATATTTTATCTATTACATGAGTGTTTTCATTACTATTACTTTCTACAAGACTTTTTTATCACAAGACAATATAGGCCTTGCTGGTCCTGGCTTGGAGGAAATACAAATATTGTCCTAGATATTTTATGCTATAATCCCCGAAATATGCAAAGCTACAGCTGGAATTCTGTCGGAAATAAGCAAGTTGGTAACTAGGGCACTTAGGGGTAGGTCTCTCCTTTTGCATTGCCTCGTGTGACCACTCTTTTCTTCAGCGCTCCTTCCTTTGCTCTCTAAACATCTATCTAACCCTGCTGTTCTGCATATTTAGGGGAACTTATCAACTACCCTACAAATAACTTGGTCCCAGAACCCGTGTTCCTGGTGCTTGGCTGGACGTGCTACCAAATTTTAGTTCACTGCTTTCCTTTCCCCGCCGCCCCCACTGTCCGGGGTCTGTTTTCTCTTCACTGCGTACCGCAGCATAACTATAGCTTCTCCAGCACACAAACTCTCTTCCCTGCCCTCAACTCTCCCCTTGTATTCCAATAGAGCATCTAAAATTATTTTTATGTTTTCCTTAAGACTTCAGAATGTCCTAGAATTATCACAAAAAGCTTGAAAGGAGATGAGATTCTTCATCCTTTTTGACACATAGAAAAGATTCTTGCCTGTGCTTAAAAGCCATGTCAAAGCTGATTTTCTTCACATGATTTGGACAAACAAATGGATTAGATTTTTACCACAATGCAGGCCTATTTTTAGAGTCAAATACCAACTCCACTTCAACGGAGAGGGATGCACCTACTTTATGTGGAAATGTGGTGGTTTTGTGGCCTAGACAAGTTTTGATTCAAATGACTAACCTGCTTACGTAAGTTAGCCATGGGTGACCTAAGCTGCCCACTGTAATTTAATTTGAACAGTAATCTTAGGATCTATACTAAGCAAGAAGACACTAATAGGCTCTGTCAATAAAATTAGAACACAGGATACTACATTTATAGCATAACTCAGATTTGCTGACCAAATAGAAATCTATATCAGCACTGAATTTAAGAAAGCCTAAATTCCCTTCCCTGTGTCATCCTGAGTAATTCTCCTAAAATCTCACTGTTTCATGTTCTCCCTTCCTCCAACCTCGGCTTTGTTGTTGGTTTCTTTGTGGTATTGGGAAACAACACAATGTCTCACACAGCATTTTGGGTCCCCAAACTATTCCTCCCCAGTGCTAAAGGTAGAATGAAGTAGGGAGTAATACCACTGTATTTAAAAAAAAAAAAAAAAAAAAAAAAAAGTTCTGTCTAAATGATGAGACTGGTTAGCCATATTATAAATTTTATAGTTTCACATTTATTATCTACTACCCACTTTTTGATCACTTTGTAAGAATGTACCCCAAGGAAGAAAACAAGAGAGAAATTAGAATAAGTGATTTTGGGGGGTTATTTTAAGCACTTCTAGATTAAGGTTTAAAAGACATTCTAAATAACAAGATAAAGTAAGATTCTAAAATACCCTATAGATTTAATCCATTCATTCTATCATGTCCTTGTTTCCATGTTTACATGAATTAACAGTATACTTGTAAAGCTTAGATATTAAGATTATATTATCACAGGACAGGCTCACCTTATCAATACTATCCATCAGTCAGTCAATCAATCAATCAATATCAATCTCTTTCTCTCTTTCTCCCTCCTTCCTACCCCCTACCTCCTCCCTCTCCCTCTCAGCTCTAGTAACATACTTCGAACTTCTGACTTCCAATTATATTTAGTGTCTAAAGTTCATTAGAGAAAAGGATAACAGAATTAAAATGAGAATCGTAATTGCAAAACTGAAAAAAAATTCACTTTCCATTGTCCCAGCCCTGTAAAGGGCATTGGATGCTGGCTTTATTACAAAAATTGAATAATTTTAGAAACATTAAAAAGCATCAGAGGTGGGTACCTGAGTGGCTCAGTCGATTAAGTGTCTGCCTTCAGCTCAGGACATGATCCCAGGGTTCTGGGATCAAGTCCTGAGTCAGGTTCCCTGCTCAATGAGGAGCCTGCTTCTCCTTCTCTCTCTATCCTAACCCCTGCTCAGAGTCTTTCTCCTATTCTCTCTCAAATAAATAAATAAAATCTTAAAAAAAAAAAAATCATAAGTTACTCATTGGATCCCTTTGAAAAGCACTTCTCTAAGACTGACTATTATCATGGAAACTAGTAATTCTCAAATTCTTTTGGTCTTAGGATCTCTTTAAACTTAAAATTATTGGGGTACCTGGATGGCTCAGTGGGTTAAAGTCTCTCCCTTCGGCTCAGGTCATGATTTCAGGGTCCTGGGATGGAGCCCCGCATCAGGCTCTCTGCTCAGCAGGGAGCCTGCTTCCTCCTCTCTCTCTCTCTCTCTGCCTGCCTCTCTGCCTACTTGTGATCTCTGTCAAATAAATTAATAAAATCTTAAAAAAAAATTTTTTTTAAATAAGCTCTTAAAATTATTAAGGACTTCAAAGAGTTTTTATTTGTATGGGCCATATTTATCAATATTTACCATACCAGAAGTTAAAACTGAGAAATATTTAAAATATTTAGTCATTTCATGGTAATAAAAACAAACCTATTATATATTAATACAAATAACATATTTTAAATTAAATATAAATATTTTCCAAAACAAACAAAAATAAGTGAGAGGAGTGATGCTGTTTTAAGTTTTGCAAATCACTTCTTTGATGTCTGGCTGAAGAGAAGACAGCTGGGCCCTTATATTCGTTTCAGCATTTCATCTATTGCTTCATGTTGTTTTTGGCTGAAGTATGTGAAGAAACTCTGGACTGACACAGGTATGTTGGAAGGGAAGAGTATTTTAATAGCATTTTTAGATAATTGTGGATCATCTTTTTTAATACTATACAAAAGCCTGACAAGAGGATACTTCTTAAAAAGTGAGTAAAATATGGAATCGGACCCCACAGCAATGACCTTTTCATGTTACCTTAAAAATCATTGCTGTACCTTACCTTTGTATGGATTTTTTATTTTTTTACCCATATGCATGAGGTTTTAACACCAGACACTGATCATTTCCAAAACACTGCTTTAGTTTTGCAGATTTTCCAAATTATGGCACTTTTCATTATTTAATATAAAAAAATCACATTCATTAATCTTCAGAAAAGTCTTAACCTTCTCACAGAAGTCTTCACTGGGAAGCTATCAAGCATTTTTTGTTTTGAATTTTATCATTAGCAATAAATACTGTTGGGTTTTTTCCTCTTACAGGAGCGGTTTATGTCTTTCTTTTTCCAGAAAATGTCTGCCAAATAACCACAACTGAAGAACTATAGTTTGTCTTTCTGTTGTTGTTTGAAGTAAAAGTGGTGTTCCATGAAAACAAGCAGCAAGTTCAGCCTGCAGCTCAATTTGCACAAAACGCTTTCTGCTGTGATAACCGTCATACTTC
This sequence comes from Mustela lutreola, assembly GCF_030435805.1. Lineage (NCBI taxonomy): Eukaryota > Metazoa > Chordata > Mammalia > Carnivora > Mustelidae > Mustela > Mustela lutreola. The sequence continues at coordinate 31,473,868 of NC_081303.1, forward strand.
AGTATACAGCTCATGGGCATGTCATCAGACAGAATGTTAAAAAGACGTGAGCTCTAGGGTTGAGAGTTAATAAAATTAAGTACTTTCTCTGAGTTCTCAAGGGTTTTCTGAAAATTAGCTGTTTTCCCCTCCTGTATGTGGCAGAGGAGAATGCAATGACCACTGTCAGTCTGGAGCCATGGCCATGATTCCTACTACTGCCTTGGTGGTTTTACTCATAATTGCTTTTCCATCACCAGTGCAAAAGTCCATACAGTTTCGTTTTTTATTAAAGGCAAGTGTATTGTGAAAATAGTTTTAACCTAACAGATCAGGGGGATCCTTGGGGTCTAGGATTCCACAGACCATACTTTAAAAACCACTGCTTAGGGTGCCTGGGTAGCTCAGTTGGTTAAGCGACTGCCTTCAGCTCAGGTCATGATCCTAGAGTCCTGGGATGGAATCCTGTATCAGGCTCCCTGCTCCATGGGGAGGAGTCTGCTTCTCCCTCGGACCTTCTCCTCCCTCATGCTCTCACTCACTCTCTCTCAAATAAATAAATAAAATCTTATAAATAAATAAATAAATAAATAAATAAGTAAATAAAAAATAAAAACCACAGCTTAGACACAGGAAGCCAATGAGGATGCTAAGGAAATCTGGCAAGAGCTTGCTAAGATGAAGTAAGCAGGAGAAAATCAGAGGCCTTCTCTAATGGATGGGAGGCTAATGTAATGGCCTGCCATGGAATAATTAGGGTCATAGACAGGTGACAGTGAAATAGAAAGAAAGGGATCATGTGAGCCTAATTTTGAAATAGGAACTTGGCAGAGAAGAATGCAACAAAGTTCTTCTAAACAGGAATACAGAAAACCTAAAGGGAAACTTTTGAATTTGAAATGAATTAGAAGGATTCACTGTAATCCTTTATATCCAAATCACCTCAAAACAGCATTCAAAATACCAGATTACTTAGTCTATCTGTCAATTAAAAGGCAAACCCTGGGCCTCCTCAAGTACTAATATAAATTAGTAACTACCTGGCAAAGAAACAACAGCAACAATTTTTTTGTGTATAACCCTTCCTCATAACCCTTCTTCGTAACCAGAGAAGGGCGCATCATGGCCCGTCACATCCTTTGACAAAGATGAGGAACCAAAATGGTATGACAGAGCTGGGAATTCTACTAGGTATAATCCATAACTTGTCTCACTGTAACTTTTCTTTTAGAGGGTAAGCATTTTCTTATCTCTTCCAGACTTAGAAAGCATCTCAAAAGATTTACAGTAGGAAAGAAATAAAGGGATCTGATTAGAAGCAGAAATGGGATAAGGAGAGTGGAAAGAACAAGTCCATGACCCAAATAGAGAATCTCAAAGAAAAAAGAGCTGTGAGAAATTTTACTTCTGTATCATACAGCTCCTTAGAAGTTCATCTAAGTTGATTTTGGAATCACATCATTTACTAGCCACGTGATCTTTTAAAATTCGAGCATTATTCTGGGCACCTGTGTGGCTCAGTCATTGAGCATCTGCCTTCGGCTCAGGTCATGATCCCAGGGGTCCTGAGATCCAGCCCCGCATTGAGCCCCGCATCAGGCTCCCTGCTCAGCCAGAAACCTGCTTCTCCCTCTCCCACTGCCTGTGTTCCCTCTCTTGCTGTGTCTCTCTGTCAAATAAATAAAATCTAAATAAATAGATAAATAATTTCCAACATTACAAATTAAATGCAATTGGTAAAATCCTAAACCTATCTACTGCCATCCAAAGCAAGCTTTACAGAGTATTCTACAGAGAGACTCTTTCAACTAATGCATACCCCAATGTTTCATTTAATCTCAATAGCCTTTCATTGATTCTTAGTGACAAATTAAAAAAGAAAAAAACAAAACAAAGCTTTGGGAAATCTATCTATACAGGCAAGATTTTAATGTATTAAAAGAGAAGCATGTAGTTGTTATAAACTGCATAGCTCTGAACTACTTAGAAAGATCTATATTTTCATGTGTGTGTGTGTGTGTGTGTGTGTTTATTTCCACGCCAGAGCCAACTCAGTGTATTAATGCAAGTTCTTCCCAACATTCAAATTTCAATTATCAGACTTGTTTTCATTCTGAATTTGGTTAAAATTCAAAGTGAAAATATAAACATTACTTTATAAAAGTCTTGCAACTGGAATGACCACCTTCTTACAGAAGTAAAAATACATCTAAGTAACTTTACAACAGACCTATGCTACTCAAACTAGCTAAGAATATGTCAGTTTCCCGAACTACACAAAGCACTGTTTTTCTCTTCACCAAAATGTTAAAAACAGTTTTAACAGAAGTTCAAGTTTAAATATCATTTATATTCATAGGCCAACTAACAAACTGTATTTATAAAGATAGTTCTTTATTTTTCTAATAAAGAATAAAATCCTTGCCCTGCCATACAGCTATCAAAATATGGTCTATTCTTGGCTATCTTCTATGGGCAATTTCTGCTGCAACAGAAATGTTAGAGTTGCCACATGAAGGCAATTCTTCATCATAATGTCCGAAACTGTAACATGCTGCTTAGCATCAGTCCCTGACGTTAGATACATGGCCAAATAATTTTATAAACAAGTCAATGCTGTCTGCTCAATACTTGGTGTGGCTGCCATCAATTACATCAATATATTTCAAGTCACTCTCTTTCATTCTTACAGTATTGAAAGGAGAGACAAAACCAACCAGGACATTAAAATAAAGTTTAATTTTCTTTATTTTATCCTCTCCCTATATTTCTACCCTCCATATCCTGTCAAAATGTCAGAAAATACCTATTTTCAAAATAAGCAAACAAAAGTCTTCTTAAAATAACTACCCAAACATGAAAATTATTGGCTATGAACTCTGCTTTGTCCTGACACACAATGAGCCCTCGGGCTGGCAAATAACATTTCAGTGCCTATAAACTGATGGCCCAAGTAGATTTAAATATGGTCACACTTACCTTGGTGAATAATAAGAATACTAAGTAATAAATGATTCAGTTTGTTTAAGATATAAAAATCATTACTAGGTCAGAAATGTTTGCCTTTATGGAAAATACATTTTAGTCTTTATCATAAATTCACTAGGAGACCATAACTATTTGTTGAAATGAATTTATATTGTGTCTTTTATGCTTAGCCAGGCACATATGTTTCCTTCTTAACTATGGAGGCTTAATTGCCTTGCTACTTGATCACTGGTGGCTCATCACTAAATCCCCTCGGTTGCCCATTACCCTTTTTAAGATAAAGGGAGGGCAGGTAGGAGACATCACATGACACTTCTTTCTGGTGAGTGATTTCCTTTAGGCTAAAATTTGCAAAGGGTCCCTTTGCTCCCTGCCTCTCAGTCTCAGCAGCACCTGGGCCTAAGCCTGGGACTTGACATCAGCTCTACCAATTACCTGATAACAATGTAATATATTCCTTGAGAGTCTGACCTTTATAGTAGACAATCAGATTTTTGATAAAGGTAACACTTCGTTTTTTAGAAGAACTGATTTTAATTGGATGCTATTATCTAACTATTTTAAAGAAGGTGACCAGAATGGGAAACAATTGCTATGACGGTTCCACCTTTCTTCTCCCTTCCACATCACTAGTATGGTTTGCACTGCACCTGGTCCCATGTGCCGTGCAAGAGCAGACAGAGCAGATGACATGGTTTTCTGCTGCTTTTCAGACATGCATTAGAAGGACTAAGTCTCATAATTCCCACACAGGGCCAAATACTGCTTAAGCAGCTCCATGGCTTGGATAACTGAATGGAATGTTGTGAATGAGGCCACATTCAGGTGACAGATGACGGTCAATCACAGCTTGTATTTCAACCCCAACAGGACCACTTACATCTACAGTTACTCTCACCTAAACAGGAAAATACAAATTACTCAAAATAATTCACTTATATACTAATCCTTAGAAGGGAAAAAAAAAGTCTACATGCAAGTTTTTCTTAAACAGCCAAGTATTGTGCAAATTTAAGAAAAGTCTAAGAAAATACTAATCTGTCCCCTAAAACATAACCATGATCTTACAGAAATGGTCAAAACTCAAGATCATTTCTGCGTCTCATATTGCTGCTACTGGTAGAAAAATGGACTATATTAAGAATCAATCTCAAACACCATGTAATACTCATTTCTTCTGTTATATTTAGTACCTCTTCCTATATTAATATACCCCCACGCTTGCCTCTTTTTGAATTGAATCTCATCACTTTCCTTTAGGGGCAGCTGCTCTCGGGAAAGAATTAGAGCTTTAAAAGGAATGTGATTCTTAGTGGAGAAGGAAAAAAAGAGTAAATAGTTTACCACTATTGAGAGATCAGTTTCTGAGGTTTTAGCAATTGGTTATACAGCCAATACTGTAACAGAATCTCTCTATCCAAAGGAGCAAAAGAAGGCTGGTTTTATTTTAAAAATATAACCTATCAAGAGTTTGGCAGCATTAAAAAATTTTAATAGCTCTACCTCTTTCCACAGTATCAACTGAGCTAGAATTCGAGAGCTAAATATGCATCTCTTCTGAATTGTAACCTGTCTGAGTCACAAATCACTGAGCTTACAGTGAAAACTATCAAGGAGATAATATAGGCTTCTCTAAAGAATCCTATCAATCACTCACTGCTAAGTCGACAACCCAATTCAGTCAGCTCAGTCCTGACACAACTTAGCTGACTTACATAAGAAGTGAAAATCCTTTCTTTTTATCAAAAACCACTGACCTCAAATTGGGAGGAGGGAACAAATACCTACAACATGAGACTATAAAGCAGTAAAAGGAAGTATTTACCATTTTCTCTTCAATACCTCCAATACAAATAGAACTGACACCCTTCTTATCCAAACCTAATCCATGCCTGCAAATGTGCTGCATGGCAAATTTTCATGTAACAGGAGATTATATTCTGATTTTAAGTGAAAAAAGAATAATCTAGTTCAAGCTCATCTAAAACTCCCAATTAACTTACTTCCCCAAATATTAAGTATTCTTAATACTTCATATATATAATATTCCAATTGTATATATCTATATCTTTATATATCTATATATAATATTCCAATTGTATGTATCTATATAATATTCCAATTGTATATATCTATATATCTAATGTATATATCTATATATATCCAATTGTATATATCTATATGCACCAAAACTTCTAAATTAAAAATAAACAAGCAAAATCATTAATACTTCATGAACTTTTTAGTGGGTATGTTTATGCACAATATACAGTATCAGATACAAATTACATTTTCCTCTTATATTGCTAACACGTACTGTAAGGTAAATAAGTATTCAGTTAAGATGCATAGTGAATGCAAATGGCACAACAAAATAAAATTAACAAGGCTTTCTAAAACTAACACCACTTCCATAATTTTATCATTTCTCAAAAATAGGTAAGAATCACAAGCGTACACACACAGTACACGGGGACATATGCACAGCAAAGCTTATGTCTTTTGTCTTTCTTTGGTCTCTCATTAGCCTTTATCATCTCCATCATTTCTCCTACTGTAAGAGGTTTACTAATCCTCCTTGGCTCACCTACTTTTCACAGGCTTTTCCATTATCTTAAAAGATATTTCGATTGCATGAAACCTTTAAACAACATGATCACGAAATACAATCCTGTTGGGAAAACAACTGATACAGGATGGTAGCCTACTCCACTTTCTCTTACCCAGATTCACGTGCAACTTAATGTTTTTGGCCAGAACACACATGCGAGTTTCTTTTAATGGCAGTTCAATTTGGACAGTCAGTTTTAGGTTAAAAATCTCCAAGTCATTGTAGCAAATATTTGGATGATGAGAGTTCACCTATCAAGAGATACTTCCACATTACAGACAGTAAGGAGAAAAAAAATGGATAGAGGGAAGCAACTGAGATAAGTGTCAAGTAGAGATAAAAACAAAGCTCTACACAAAAAGAAATGCATGGAAGAGAGAGATCCTTTGGGAAACAAATTAGAGTTGAAAGAGATGTTAAAGACTAGTAAAGCACACTCCTTCAGTTCATAGATCAATAAAACAAGGCTCAGAGAAAGAGAATTACTTCCGCAAAGTGATGCACCTAGCAGTTACCTTATAATTTAGTTCTTCTGATATGTGATCTAGAATTTTTTCCAGCATATCAGTAAAGCTTCTTCCCGCTTTATGTTTTGTTTTTAATTCAGTGAGTATTTATTGTGCACACAGTACTGTACATGAGCCTGGGAAAATAACAGCGAGCAGGACAGACCCCGTCACTGAACTCATAGAGCTTTAATTTAGTAGAGGGGTCAAATACTGTACAATTAGAATATAGTTAATCTAAACAATTATGATAAACACTATAAGAAGCAGCAGAGGATGTTGTGAGAGCATATAATAAAGGCAATGGACAAAAAAAAAAAAAAAGCAATGGACTTAAGTCTGTAGCATTATAGCAAATAGGAAGATGGTCAGTGGAGAGGGGAATGTAAGCACTAGCATTTCAGGGGAATAAAATCACAGGCCCAGAAAACTTTGAGGGACAAAGTGGTTCTGCTCACTCCTCAGACACCTAAAAAGGAGGGCTCTCTGGCTACTGCACAGGGCACAGGGAGTAAGGGCATAAGAGCAGGAGCTAGCAGGCTGGTGAGATAGTCTGGGCCAAGGTCATGCAGAGAGATCTTGGAACCAGGGTAAGGATGTTTGTTGGTCTGGAATCTAGGAAGGAAAGGAAGCCCCTGAAGATTTTTTTTTTTTTTTTAAGGGACCCTGAAGAATTTTAAACAGAAGAGTGACACTACTGATGCATACATTTGTCAAGAGCTAAATGGGGTTTTCATTTACTGAGAGTAGGAATTCTGGAAGAAGACCAAGTTTGAAAAGTAGCTAATGAATTTAGTTTGGGTCCAATTAGGACAAAAACAAACAAACAAACAAACAAAAACAAAACAAAAAAAAAAAAAAACAAGTTAAAGCTATATCTCTATCCAGGTCCAAAACCTTTAATCCTGGCCTACAAAAAAACCTGGAATTGCTTCAAGGAGGCCACAAATGCCTTATTCTAATTTCATTTCAAGAAATATATGGCAGCTCCTAAGGTTAAAATGTAAGACTGAACATACATAATTTCATTTCTTCTCAAAACCCCACTAAAACTAAAGGTAAGTTTATATTTATAGGCAGAGAAAGAGCTAAAACTCCATCTACATGGAAAAAAACAGAAATAGGGAAAAATTAAATAAAATTTTAGAAGCTATAAAGAATATATTCAAGTGTTAACTGACTTACCAGGCCTGAGAAAATTGAAACCTAGTCCATGAGTGAGGAAAGCTAAGATCCAACCCAATTTATATCAGAGTATCTTCAAAAAGTTTATGGATAGGCTAGTACTAGGTATCGTTCAATGGGGAGGAGGGATCATCTAAAATGAGACCTGGGTAAGCTGATTTAAGAATCAGCCAGTGTCCCAAGATCTTCTCTCCAATTAATTCTACAGGGAACTGCCACTCCCAACCACCCAGGTAAGAGAATGAAGGTTTGCTCTCTTGGAAGGATGAAATCAAGGATGAACTAAAGGATGACCATTATGGTTGAGAAGAGCATAAAAAAAGCAAAAAAAAGCTAAGAAGTGCTTCCCACAAAATTCTCTTTACACCACCTCTCCCTTCCTCCAACTGACTCATAAAACTGGCAGATAGCCTTTTGATCTCCAGGTGGCAATTAGAAGAACATTCTGTGGGTATCATATCTGTTCAAGAGAAAGAACCAAAGAGGATTCTCCCAACAAATAGCCCATTTAGATCACCTTACAGAAAAGCCTTCAGTAGCCAAGCCCCAACTCTATACTCAGATCTTCCAGGCAAATTTCTCACTTCCCATTTTATCTGGGGTAAAGATACCAGAGATCAAAGAAAAGTCTCTACCATGAGGAAAAAAAGAGATCAAAACAAAAAGAAAAAGGCAATTTGAAGGAGACACAAATGATACCAGGAGAAGAAATACAACCAACAATCATTATCCTCAAGGGGTATGAGAAAAAATGATGTCCATTAAACAAAAACAGGATGCTTTTTATAAAAAGCAACAATTATAGAATGAAAAAGAGCTTTCTACATATTAAAAACATCATATCAGAAATGAAAACAAACTTAACAGTAGAGTTAGAAGATAAAGTTCAGAAAATATCCGGGGCAGGGGTGGCGGAGACAGAGATGGAAAAGAAAAAGGAAAAGATACTTGAGAAATTAATCCAGGAGATGCAATATAAAAATGTTAGAAAAAAACATATCCACCGAAGTATATCGCTAAGAAAAACCAGTTTACACGCAAAAGCTCAAGAATAAGAATGGATCCGGACTTCCCAAATGCGTCCAAGGAATTTGGAAGACAATGGAATAATGCCTTTAAAATTCTGAAAGAAAATTATTTCCAACCTAAATTATTCATTTAGCTGAACAACCAAGTGCGTGAATAAAATAAAAATGTTTTTGATATTCAAGGCCTCAAATTATGGGGAGTATCCTAGTATGCATGGGTTGCCATAACAAAGTACCTTAGAACTGGGTGGCTTAAGCAACAGATATTTATTTTCCCATAGGTCTGGAGGCTGAGAAATCCAGGATCAAATGCAAGGTAATTTGGTTCCTGGTGAGAGCTCTCTTCTGGACTTGCAGATGGCTGCCTTCTTGCTGTGTCCCCACATGACAGAGAGAAAGAGGTATCTCTTCCTCTTCTTATAAAGGCACCAGTTCTATCAGATTAGGGCACTACCATAATGACACCATCTAATCTTTATCACCTCCTTACAGTCCTATCTCTAAGATACAGCTACATAAAGTAATTGGGGGGAAGAGAGAAAAAAACCTTTAAATCCATAACAGGGAATAAACCAAGAAAACAGCACACCATATTTTTACAACAGCTATTCCAAGCTCAGGAGAGAATCAAAGAGTATTTCAAAATGATCACAGAGAAATAGGAGGCTGATAACTATGCACCAAATACAAGCAATCCTGACCGGAACAGTGTGAACAAAGAGACTGGCATGCTGAAGACATCATACCACGCTTTTTGCTACTGTACCATTTTTTAAAATACTGGAGCATGTGCTTGAATGAAAGGAGGAGGTAAATAAAAAGAGAGAAAGCTTTAAGATCCAGGAAATAGAGCTTCTGTTCATATATATATATATATATATATATATATATATATATATATATAAATTATAGTAAGACAGTTGGGATGATTCCATTTGAAAGCTAACTCATCAACCACCATAACAAAAATCAATAAAAATCTCAAGAATTGATGAATTAAAAAGGCAGCAGTATATTAATGTTATTTAAGATGAAGGAGGTATGTAAATGCCAGAATAAAAAATTAAAAGAGCCAAAGTTCTTGCCTCAGAAAAGGGAGGACAGGTTGAGGAAAACCCATGTATTCTGTTAAGAAAAAGGCAGACGATACAATCAAACAATAGGCAAAAGACTTGAACAGTCACTTCATAAAAAAGAATATGCATGGCTGGATGGCATCTGCCTTTCGCTCAGGTCATGATCTCAGGGTGCTGGGATGAAGAGAGCTGTGTAAGCAGAGAGCCTGCTTCGCCATCTCCCTGAGTCCCGCTTATGCTCTCTCGTTCTTGCACTCTCTCAAATGGATAAATAAAATCTTAAAAAAAAATCCAAATGTCCACTTAACATATAACTATCCGGCATTTCTACTCCTAGATATATACCCAATAGAAATAAGGACATATTTTCACCAGAAGACATGTGTAAGACTGCACACAGTGACACTATTCATAATAATCAAAACTAGAAACAATCTGAAATGCCCACCAATAGATGGGGAGGTGAACTGCAGGAGACAGAAAGCACTACAACCACATGGAACAACGTGGAGGAAATTGCAAATATAGTATCAATCCAAGGAAGTCAGGCAAAAGATGTATAATTATGCTTATATAAAGTTCAAAAGTAAGTAAAATGCATCTACAATATTAAAGTCAGCCACATAGTTACCCTCCAGAGGCAGAGGGACTGGGAAAGGGCATCGGGGGACGTATGGGATGCCATCAATGTTCCTTTCTTCAGCAAGACGAAAGTTACTCAAGGATGTTGCCTTTATGCAAACTCATCAAGCCATATATGAAGCTATGGGATTTGTGCACTTTACTCTGTGTACATTAGATTTCAATAAAAATAATCCGTTTTAAAGTAACCTCTTCATCCAACGGGGGGCTTGACCTCACGACCCCGAGATCAAGAGTCACATGCTCCACCGACCGAGCCAGTCAGATGCCCCAATAAAAATTAAACTTTAAAATTCCAGTTCTACCATTTTTAAGTTGTGTGATCTTGGATAAATCACACAACCTAAGCAAACTTCAATTTCTTCATCTTTAAAAAAAAAGGATGACAAAACACCTACTCTCAGGGATTTCTGTGAGGTTCAAATGAAATAATGCACATCAAATACTTAACAAAGTGCCTCACATATGCTAAGCACACAACTGTGGTATTATGATTAACCATGTGGGCACTGAAAGGAGGAAGAAAATCATTGTGTAGTCTCATTTTGAATGAGTTTGACTTATATGAAACAACAGTTTACCTGTGTAGTCAGATGACTAGATTCAAATCTGCCACTTACTATTCCCATGATCTGGGCAAATGATTTAACCTGAGACTCCACTTTCTCAGTTACAAAAGGGAATAAGGTCATGATCTTGTGTGTGTGTGTGTGTGTGTGTGTGCGCGCACGCACATGTGCATGCACAGAAAAAAACTTTAAAGTTAGACTAAAAGTGAAAGACAGTTCCAAACAGAGTGTTTGAAACTATTTAAGTCTGTCTATATTTTCATGTGTGCATATGTGTAGGTGTGAATGCATGAGTTATTTAAAAATAAGAAGATAAGTAGTGGAGGAAAACTCTAAAGAAGTTACAAGTGTTTGTCTCTATGGAACAGAAACCAGCCGAGGCACTGGGTAAGAGAATATAACTGTTCTTTTTCATTTCATTTCTCCTAGTACACACTTGTAATTATGTGCATTTATTACTATGACTTAAGAGCACATTTTAAAAAAAATATTTTATCTATTTATTTGACAGAGAGAAATCACAAGTAGGCAGAGAGGCAGGCAGAGAGAGAGAGAGGAAAGCAGGCTCTCTGCTGAGCAGAGAGCCCCATGCGGGACTCGATCCCAGGACCCTGGGATCACGACCTGAGCCCAAGGCAGCGGCTTAACCCACTGAGCCACCCAGGCGCCCCAAGAGCACATTTTTAAAAAGATTTTTATTTATTCATTTGACAGAGAGATAGACAGCGAGAGGGAACACAAGCAGGGGGAGTAGGAGAGGGAGAAGCAGGCTTCCCAATGAGCAGGGAGCCTGATGCAGGGCTTGATGGCAGGACCCTGGGATCATGACCTGAGCCAAAGGCAGACGCTTAACCATTGAGCCACCCAGACTCCCCTTAAGATTACATTTTAAAGTGACATTCACTTTAAAAATATACAGCTAAGTCCTACCAAATGAGAAAATGGTTAAAGGGAAGCTCCAAACTAAGTTGATCAATATCAAGTTCATGGACAAAGAAGAAAACAAAGTTTAAAGCACTTCAGCACATTCATAAGTTAATTTCTCTATCACGATACATAGCGTGGGTGGCAGAGAAGTGCTAACTTTGAGTCCACAGATGCTTAACTTCCTCTATTATTAGTTAGAGAACCACCTGTTACTAGGGAACCACCTATTTTTAACCAGTTCAAGTCTACTTAAAAACCCTAGGAATAAGAAAAGAAATGCTGGCTATAAGGCTTGTTTGTTTTATAAATATCTAAGTAGCATTTGGAACATCAGGTTGAAACTTACACTACTCATATGACTCTCTAAGGTTTTAATTTCCCCATAAGATAAGTAATACAGTACTTGAATATGCAGGAAGGTGATACTAACTCAGGGCCCTGGTACATAGTGACCTCTGCTAGGATTCTGATAGAGAGCTGCTTAGTATAACCCCATCCTGATTTAAGCACGTACAAACTGTTTGTAAAGATCTCTTAGAGGCTACCCAAGTACAGGAATTTGGCAGAGTAAGACTCAGAGTCACAGCAGGACCCATGTCCCAACTTAGGTTATTTGATTGAGTTAACACACTAGAAATTTCTCAATTTCTGGCACACAGGGAAGTGCTCAGTAAATGTCCGTTCTCACTATTATCATTGCTTCAGAGAGGCATCATGATAAGAACACAGAATATGGAGTCAGACTGCCTGAAAAGGAATGGCTGCTCTATTGCTTACCAGCTGTGGGGCTGTAGTCAAGACACTTAACCTCCTGGGGCCCCAGCTTCCTCATCTTTAAAATGGGAACATTATGGTCTCTACCTCACAGGGATTTGGTAAGGATTACATGAGAAATGTCCAGCATTTAGAACAGGGACTGGCATATATTAAGCCTGCAATAAATGCTAGCTCTTATTATTCTTTGTATTTGCCACATCTGAAACAATGGGTTAGTTTCTTATTCCAACTCAAAACTACTGATGCTAAAAATGTAATAAAACGTCAGAGGGAAAAAGTCCATTTTAAACTATGAATGATCTTCAGAATTGTATGATGTAGGTAAACAAATCATTCCTTGAAAATATTCTGGGGGGGGGGGGGACTACACAGGTATGCTCTCTAATAAGAGGAAACTTCCATTGGAAAGGGTCTGGTATACCACTGTGCCATGAATCCACATATTCTTCTTCTTTTTTTTTTTTTTAAGATTTTATTTTTATTTATTTGACAGATAGAGATCACAAGTAGGCAGAGAGGCAGGCAGAGAGAGAAGAGGAAGCAGGCCCCCTGCCGAGCAGAAGGCCCAATGCGGGGCTCGATCCCAGAACCCTGGGATCATGACCCGAGCCAAAGGCAGATGCTTTAACCCACTGAGCCACCCAGGTGCCCCGAATCCACACATTCTTGACATAAACTTTAACAAACGAAGTCAACAAACCTATGCCTTTTGACCACAGAAACAAGAAGTGAATATAAGGGTAGAGATACAGTCTTTTATTTAAGCTGTTTGGGCAATTTCATGTACATCATTTAGGTCAGTCTACTAATCACTTCACATATTATTTTTAAAAAGAGAGGGAGAAAGGGAAGAGAAGAAATAAGAAAATAATCTCTCTAATGGCACTGTTTTAATCTAACCAATTAGTTCAAATACTCCCGGGTCTCTAAGCCTCTTAAAACTGCACAGCTGATGGCTAAACTTGAGAAGAGCAATTAATCCTCATCTGTTTTTCTACAATTTCAATTAGTATGAAAATGTGTATATACTTCTCAAGTGCAATTACAAGAATGCAAAACAATGAGAAGTGTGGTGGGTGATACGTTTTGTTTTGTTTAAAACAAAGTTGAATTCAAACTCAAAAGATGAAGCAATAGAGAGTAAGGTTGTCACTGTTTCTTAAAATTAAAACCTCAGAGAAATATCTCTCTCTCTCTCTCTCTCTGCCACCTTTCCTCTCTGTCTCCCTCTCTCTCTCTCACACACACACAAACACACACACACACTTAAGCCTCAACTCCTATGGGTATTCAGGTGCTTTTCCGAAATTGTCAGAACTCCTCTGTAGGTCCACAAACAAGAGCTCCATTGTGTGGATCTGTAAATTGTATGACATCATTGAAACACAAGCACCAATTGGTATCACAAACAGTTTGTGTTGCCAAGGATACCAGGAACTTTAAATACCCTGCAGTTGTACAAAGCCCAGGAGCATGACCTTCCAAACAATACCGGGAGCCTGCCCACTTTCTGTTTAGTCACTGTTTCCAACAGAGAAAGGACATCAATTTTGCCCCAATAATTCCTCCAGATAATATACTCAGGAATGTTCCTCAATCATTCAATTATTCATTTTTATATTCTCAACATAATGACAGCAAAAAAGAGGATTAAGAATTTACATAGGCCTATTAATGGCGAGACTCTCAAAAGCCCAGGCTGGAGTCCTTTAATGAAACTTAACATTAGAGATTTTTAAAATGCAATGCACATGAACACTTCCATGTAAGCCCTACAGTATTGTTCCTCTGTGTTATGGAGTGCCCTTTCAGTAACACAGAAAATAACTTTTCCTTGTGTGCCTTTCCTGGAAAAGTTAGTTTCTCTTACTTAATATTAGCTTTGAACTAACATATGAGTTTAGTATGTAAACCTGCTTATTCTAGCTAGAGTAACTTCTACAACACAGAAACACAGACTAAGTGTGAGGTGTTATGATTAACTGTATCACTGTTAAGAGACGAACACGTTTATAATCCTTTATAAAAGTCTTTTAAAAGGTGGTACTTAGGGTCAAGTTGTTACAAAAGGCCTGTGGCTAGCTTTTCTCTAATATCTCTCTATCCAAAGTTAGACCTATTTATATTATCTTTACATCAACTTTATTCGTGGCGTGTTTTAGATTAATTACATGTGCCATTGAGATTTTAGACAGTTTCAGAGTTCTTATTTTTCTGTTGAGAAGATAAGTATTTTACACCATTATTTCTCAAAATGCAATCTGCAAACAGATAAGGAAAAGAGAAAGAACTCACAGGAACTGCCATTAGAGAGTCCCACGAGTGTTTGATGATGCTGGCGGTAGTGGGGAGCACAGGGCTTACTGAATGGAAAGCCACACCTTGTGGCTTCTCTCTTTCTATCACCTCACATTCAAATTATTACAATGCCAGGATTATAGGGCAGAGAAAGAGTATCTCTATTTAGCCATTTTTGTATATTTTTGAATACCATTTTTATTACAAATTCATTTGCGGAAAGGCTGTATTAGATGCTTACTTATTTTATTTCAAGTTACTAAGTACTGAGTATATTTTAAGGAGCTTACATATTGCTTGAAACTTTTGAGAAATACGTATTACATTGTTTTAACCCTTAGAAAAATCAGAATCTCAGTGAAGATAAAAATGAGTTACAATGTTGTACAAAATTGTTTAATAAACAGTAATGTAAAGAACTAAACAGTGAATGCGAAGAGTCAACTACAAGCCCCTTGTAATATAGAAGAGAGATACAAAATGTTAAGGCATTTTTGTTTGGTTTGGTTTTATTTTAGATAGTCAGTGTAGGCCTTATATAAGTTCCTAAGAGATTCCAAAAGTAACAAATATTACATTGTTATGAGTGTCCATATGAAACAAAATTAAGTATGCTTTGTTATAAGCAAAGTATGTTTAATCTTATCTTATGATTGTGGTCTATTGTATAAAAAAACACACCTGCATATAAATGTTAGCTTGGTAAAGACACAGGCCCTGACAAAATTCAACTTAGTGAATTAGAAGGCACACACCCATGATCTGCTTCTGCGTCCTAATTGCTGCCAGTGAGAATTATATTTTAAACTTTCATTTAAATTGTACTACTGCTTCACTAAATTTAATAGATATTTTCTCTACTCTTCCTCATTGTCATAGAACACTTAAAAAAAAAAAAAACCAACAATAGGGGCGCCTGGGTGGCTCATTGGTTAATCCTCTGTCTTCAGCTCTGGTCATGATCCTGGTGTCCTGGGATTGAGCCCCAGTGGAGTCTCCCATCATCAGGCTCCCTGCTCAGCGGGGAGCCCGCTTCTCCTTCTCCCTCTGCCTACAGCTTCCCCTGCTTGTGCATGCTATGTCAATATAAATATATTCTTTTTAAAAAAATTAAAATTAAAAAGACCAACAAGAAAAACTAAGTGGAAGCATCTCATCTTTTTGTAGAATTTCAAAATTTCATCAATTAAAAACCAGTTTAATGTACGGGGCACCTGGGTGGCTCAGTGGGTTAAAGACTCTGCTTTCAGCTCAGGACATGATACCAGGGTCCTGGGATCGAACCCCACATCGGGCTCTCTGCTCAGCAGGGAGCCTGCTTCCCTCTCCCTCTCTGCCTACTTGTGATCTCTGTCTGTCAAATAAATAAAATCTTTTTCAGAAGTTGTTTTTTAAAAAAAGTTTAGTGTAAATGACAATGCTTTCACAGTGTCAAATCTGGTCAAAAGGAAATACAGTAAAAGCAGATGGAGGGAAAAAATGAAGTTTGGAACAGCTAAGAAGCTATTCAAACTACTGTAATTCCATACTTCCCATTATACTCAAGGGGAGAGAAGAAGAGTGGGAAAAACACTCTGCAGCCTGATTTAACAGGACAAATGGAAGAAGTCTTGTCCCTTGAAGCACAGGGCACAAACAAATGCAGGATATTACTTCTAGAGGTTAGGCAGATTGACTCTTTCCCTATTGGGCAAAGATGCCTCCTAGCATTTATACAGCCAGAGAGGACAAGTCAACCCTGGGCTTCAAAGCTTCCAAGGACAAGCTGACTCTCTTGTCAGGGGCTCCTCCAGCTGGTGACTTGAAGCTGCAGCCAGTGCTCATTCCCCATTCCCAAAACCCCAGGGCCCAGAAGAGTCATCCTAAAACTACTCTGCCGATGCTCTAGAAACAGAACAACAAAGCCCAGATGACAGCACATCTGTTTACTACACGGTTTCCCAAATATTTTAATCCCACTGTTGAGATCTCCTGCTCAGGAAAAAAGATCCTTTCAAAATATGACTGCTCCTTGACAATGCACCTGGTCCCCCAAGAGCCCCGATGGGCACGTAGAGCAAGATTCATGCTGTTTTCACTAATGCGATGCCCATTCTGCAGCCCGTGGGTCACCGAGTAGTTTTGACCTTCAAATCTTATTCTTTAAGAAATACATTTCCTAAGACCATAGCTGCCACAGACAGTGATTCATTCCTCTGATGGATCTGTGCAAAGTAAATGGAAAGCCTTCTGGAAAGGATTCACCATTCTAGATGCCGGTAAGCATGCTTGTGACTCCTGGATGGGAACAGGACAAAATATCCATATTAACAGGAGTTTGGGGACAAAGTTGATGCAAACTCTCACGGATAGGACTCTGAGGGATTCATGACTTCAGAGGAGGAAGTAACTGTGGCTGTCATTGAAGTAAGAAGAGAACTAGACTTGGAAGTGGAGCCTGAAGATGGGACTGGATTGTTGCAATCCCACAGTAAAACTTGAATGGATGAGGAGTTCCTTCTTGGGGATGAGCAAAGAAAGTGGTTTCTTGAGAAAGAATCTACTCCTGGTGAAGATGCCGTGAAGACTGTTGAAATGACGACATAGGAATTTAGAATATTATATAAACCTAGTTGATAAAGCAGTAGCAGGGCTTGAAAGGACTGGCCCCAATTTTTAAAAAAGTTCTACTGTGGGTAAAATGCTATCACAGCATTGAATGCGACAGAAATTGTTCAAGAAAGGAAGAGTCTAATGCTGTGGCAAATTTCACTGTTGTCTTATTTTAAAGAAATTGCCACAGCACCCCATCCTTCAGCAAATGACCACCCTGATCAGTCATCAGCCACCAATATTGAGGCAAGACCCTCCACCAACAAAAAGATTATGACTCCCTTAAAGCTCAGATGATGGCTAGCATTATTTGGTAATAAAGTATTTTAAAAATAAGGTATGTACATAATTTTTTAGACAATGTTATTGCACATTTAACAGCCCACAGGATAACATAAACATGACTTTTATACGCACTAGGAAACCAAAAAATTTACTTGACTTGCTTTATTCTGGTGATCCCACAAAACCACCAAGATACATCTATACTTGCATACCTTAAGAAGTATATTTTAAAATCACACATATAAATGTAAACCCATTGGTCAATCTTTTGATGTAGAGCCAAGGATTCCCTTTTGTTATGAATATGATGATTTATAGCTCTGCATGGTATTTTTGCATAAGCTACACCCACTACAATCCAACTATTATTTCCAATTATTGTTTTATTTTTTGAAAACTGCTGAAATAACTGCAGCACAGAGTCCTCATGGAGTTTTTCCTTTTTAGAGTTGATTCTCCAGACTAAGAGCAATTATTCATAATTGAGCCCTCCCAAATTTTACATTTTAACTTACTGGAATCAAGTTTTTATATCTGTATTTCATTAATTCATAAATCATTAAAAATCATGTAGTCACAACCAGAGCAAACTGGCAGGTCTGGAAGCAACCATCACTGATTTTGCTAAGCTTCCAACTTCAGTGAAGGGTACAGAAGTGAATGGGCTTGTTGGAGAACAGCACTCCAGCCCCAAATGTAAGTGCACTCTGAGCAACAGTCAGAAGGTATCATAGAAGGGCACCTGGGTGGCTCAGTGGGTTAAGCCTCTACCTTCGGCTTGGGTCATGATCCCAGGATCCTGGGATCGAGCTCCACATCTGGCTCTCTGCTCCCTTCTCTCTCTCTCTACCTGCCTCTCTGCCTACTTGTGATCTCTGTCAAATAAACAAATAAAATCTTAAAAAAAAAAAAAAAGAAAGAAAGAAAGAAAGAAAAAAATGGGGAACTTTGTGAAACTAATCATAGCAGTTAATACAGCAAGTCTCTCATAAAATACTTCAGATATTTCAATGAAGTTACTCATTTAGGATATACAAAGACTCTTCAGTTATTGAAATACAATAATGTAAAATAGTTTTACTTGTAAGTGAATTTTTTTCTCCTTTTGAAGATTCGAAAAAAAGAACTGTGTGAATCACTCATTTAATTGATTTTAAAAGCTGATAGCAAAAGTCATAATGTTAAATATAATGAAAACTTTAAATGAATATATTGTGACTTGATCATAATTCAATCACCTTAATAAAAAACAAGATGAAGAAAAAGTACCATTACATTTCTCCTTTCTCCAAAACTGGGGAGGAAAGAAAAGCAAACTTTTTTATTATACCCATTTTCTAAAGAACAGCTGTCTTTTATATATCTTTCTTTGGTTTGCTATCCTATCATCTTTCATATTCACGTTTAAATTTCAACCTGACAAATGATGTTTTTTTGGTCACTATTTAATACAGCTTGGTTTCTACTGAGCAAAAGTCTTAATGGGAACTCTAAAAATTTAACAGAAGATTGTAGGGGAAGATAAAACTGGAAACATGTACAGACAAGACAAAAGACACCAAATGTTCTTGGATCTCTTAAGTGTGCTAAAACAACTATTATCAAATTTATTTTTAAAATAATAGAACATATATTATATGATGGCAAAACAAACCTCACAATTTAAGCAATTTGTAAGATCACTAAGTCTAAAATAGAAGATATTTTTCTTTAGTAACTCAAACTGCTAAAGCTGTTTATGACTGTATTCTATACTTTAAAGTCTAAAAAGCAATATGCTGATTATAAAACAAACACTATCTGTGACATCAAAACGTGTAATTTACAGACATTTCTTTTATAACAGCTTTGTTGAAACAATTCAAACAATAAAATCCACCCATTTAAAGTATACAATCCAATGGTTTATAATATGTTCAAAGATCTGTGCAATTATGGCCCTTGTTGGGTTTTTGGAACATTTCCATCACCTCAGAATGGAGTTTTTTCTTTCTTTAAAGATTTTATTTGTGCATTTGACAAAGAGTGAGAAAGAGAGCGAGAGCACGTGAGTGCACAAGGAGGGGGAGAGGCAGAGAAAGAGAAAAAAGGAGGCTCCCCACTGAGGGGGGAACCTGATGTGGGACTCAACCCAGACCCTGGGATTATGACCTGAGCCAAAGGCAAATGCTTAAGCAACTGAGCCACCCAGCGGCACCTACCTCAGAAAAGAGTTTTAACATTCTTTAGCTATCACTCTCAATATCATCCCCCTCAGTCATAAGAAACAACTAACCTACATTCTGTCTTCATATATTTCCTTATTCTGAATATTTGATATGATTGGAATCATACAATCTGTGGGCTTTCATTCTGTATAATATTTTTAAAAATCAATCATGTTATAACATTCTTAAGTACATCATTGTATGGATATACAACTTTGAGTTCCCCATGCATCGGTTAATACATGCTTAAGTTATTTCAAACTTTTTGCTTCTAGGAATAACACAACTATAAACAAGTGCGTACAAGCTTTTTTACATTGACCCATGTTTTCGTTTATCTTCAGTAATTATCTAGAAGTGCAACTGCTGAGTTATATGATTATTCTATGGTTAATGAACTCCCAGGTCACTTTGCAAAACACCTGTACCATTTTACATTTCTTCTGGCAAAGTATGAAGGTTCCAATTTCTCTATATCTTCATCAATATTTATTATTACCTGAGTTCTTTTCTAATCCAGCCATTCTAATATGTATGAAGTGGTATCTCATTGTGGAAATTTTTTTCACTTTAATGAATTATAATTGACAAAACTGTAAAATATTTAAAGTGTTCAACATGATGATTTAATACATGTGTCATAGTGAAAGAATTCCACTGAGTTAACATATCTAACACCTCATTTATTTACCCTTTTTTATGAGAACACTTGAATTTTCTTAGAAAATTTTGATTTTGCAATATAGTATTATGAACCATAGTTACCACAGTTACCACATTATACACAGTGGATCCTCAGACCTTATTCATATTATAACTGAAAGTTAAGGGCAACCCTCTCGAGTCTTCTCCCTCCTTGGGAGCTTTGTACTATCACTTTGCTATCACTCAATAAACCTTGCTTTGCTGCTCCCTTGCCCACCGAAAAAATAATAATAATAATTACACACACACACACACACACACATATATTTATTTCTTTATTCATTCACCTGTAGTAGGTATTTATGTTGTTCCCATACCCCAATATTAAAATAAAAGCTGCAATGGATATGGGAGTACATTTGAATACTTACCCAAAAGTGGAATTGCTAAAACATATGGTAGTTCTATTTTTAAATTCTTCAGGAACCTCCACACTGTTCTCCATTGTGGCTGTACAAGTTTCTATTTCCACAGACAGTATAAAAGGTTCTCTTCTATCTACATCCTTAGCAACATTTGCTATCACTTGCCTTTTTGATACTAGCCATCATAACAGGAGTGAGGTGATTATCTCATTTTAGTTTTGATTTATATCTCTCTGAATATTAGTGATATTTAACACCTTTTCATACAACTCTTGGCCATTTGTATGTCTTCTGTGAAAAAATGTCTATTCAAACCCTTTGATCATTTTTTAGCTGGATTTTTTTTTTTTTTTTTTTTTTGGTGCTGTGGAATTGTAGGAGTTCCTTGTATATTCTGGATATCAATCTCCTATTAGAGATATCATTTGCAAGTGTTTCCTTCCACTCCATAACCTGCCTTTACACTATATTGATGGTTTCCTTTGCTGAGGCATTTTAGTTTGATGTAGTCCCACTTTTTAATTATTCCATTTGTTGCCTTTGATTTTGGTGTCAAATCCAAAAAAAAAAAAAAAATCAGGACACATGTCAAGGAGATGGCCCTCTATGTTTTTCTACTGAAAGTTTTACAGTTTCAAGTCTTATATTCAAACCTTAACCAATTTCAAGTTGATTTTTACATACAGTATTAAGACAGGGATTCAGTTTCACTATTTTATATGTGAGGACCAGTTACCCCAACACCATTTATTGAAGAAGCTATCCTTTCACCCATTATATATTCTTGGTTCCTTAGTCAAAAATTAAATGACCATACATGAATGGGTTTGTTTCTGGGTTTGCTAATTTGTTCCAATGATATGTGGTTCTGTTTTTATGAGGCTTTCCCATATAGTTTGAAATCAGAAAGTGTGACTATTCCAGCTTTGTCAGTCTTTCAAAGATCATTTAGGATACATGGAGTCGTTTGGGGTTCCATTTGAATTTTAGGACTGTTTTCCTATTTGTATGGAAAATGCATTGGAAGTTTGATAGGGAATGCACTGAATTTGTGGGTGACTTTGGATGATTTGGACACTTTAACAATATTAATTCTTTGGATACAGAACACAAAATACATTCAATCTATTTGTGCCTTCTTCAACTTCTATCATCAATGTCTTTTATTTTCCAGTGTATAGATCTTTCATCTCCTTGGTTAAATCTATTCCTAAGTATCTTTCTTTTTGATGCTATTATAGATTAGACTGTTTTCTTAATATCTCTTTCCAATAGTTCACTGTTAGCATATAAAAATGCAACTGATTTTTAAATACCTATTTATATCCCGGAACATTACTGAATTTGTTTATTGATTCTAGCGGGTTTTTGATGAAGTCTTCAAGGTGCCATCTGCAAGGGCAATTTTACTTCTTCCTTTCCAATTTGGATACCTTTTTTTTTTCTTGCCTAATTGCTCTAAGATTTCCAGGACTATGTTGAATAACAGTAATAAAGTTGGGCTTCCTTGTTTTCCTCCTGATCTCAGAGGAAAATAATTTGGCTTTTCACCATTGAGTAGGTTAGCTTCAGGACTCTCATATATAGGTTTTATTATGTTGAGGCACAATGGTTCTCTACCTACGCTCTTGAGAGTTTTTATCATGTAAGAGTACTGAATATTGTCAATAATTTTCCTGCATCTATTGAGATAATCATATGATTTTAATCTTTCATTTTATTAATGTGATGAACAACATTTATAGATGTGGGCCTGTTGAACTATCCTTGTATCCCAGGAATAAATTCCACTTGATCATAATTATGAACCTTTCAATATATTATTAAATTGTATTTGATGACATTTTGTTGAGGATTCTCTTACCTATGTTCATCAGGGATATCAGCCTGTAATATTTTCTTCTGGCATTCTTGTTCAGTTTTGAACAAGCTACTATATAGCTGTAGGTCAAATGGGATTTCTATTCTGGTCCTTTGATATATGTTCTATTTTTATGCCAGGGCCATACTATCTTGATCACTACAGCTTTGTAACATAACTAGTAGTCTGGAATTGTGATATCTCCAGCATTGCTTTTCTTGTTCAAGATTGCTTTGGCTATTCAGGGTCTTTTGTGGTTCCATACAAATTTTAGAGTTTTTGTTCTAGGTCTGTGAAAAATGCTGGTGTTGATATTTTGAAAGGGATTGCATTAAATGTGTAGATTGCTTTGGGTATTTTAATAATATTTGTTTTAATAATATTAAATATTTTAATAATATTTGTTCTTCAGGGTGCCTGCTTCTCTTCTTCTCCCTCTGACCCTCCCCTTGCTTGCACTCTCTGCCTTTCTAAAATCAACCAATCATTCAATCTTTAAAATAGAGAAAGTTTTATATTTTTATTCCTAATCTAAAAGCCCCCCCCCTTTTTAAAAGATTATATTTATTTGAGAGAGAGAGAGAGGGAATGTGAACAGGAGGGTGGGAGGATCAGGGGTGGGTGTAAAGGGAGAAGCAGCCTCCCTGATGACCAGGAGTTTGAGGCATGGGATCCCAGGACCCCCTGGGATGATGACCTGAGTCAAACAGAGACACTTAACCCACTGAGTCACCCAGGAGCCCTGAATTCCTTTGTTTCTTTCCATTGTCTAACTGTCCTGGACTGTCTTAGATTTCCTGTAAAATGTCAAGTAAAGATGAAGAAACACTGGATTAAGAGTCATGCGGAGAAAGGGGAACCCTCTTATACTATTGGTGGGAATGCAAGTTGGTGCAAGCCAATTTGGAAAACAGTGTGGAGATTCCTCAAAAAATTAAAATTAGAGCTACCCAATAACCCTGCAATTGCACTACTGGGTATTTACCCTAAAGATACAGATGTAGTGAAAAGAAGGGCCATATGTACCCCCAATGTCCATAGCAACAATATTCACACTCGCCAAACTGTGGAAAAAACCAAGATGCCCTTCAATAGACAAATGGATAAAGAAGATGTGGTCCATATATACAATGGAATATTCCTCAGCCATCAGAAAAGATGAATACCCAACTTTTGTATCAACATGGGCAGGACTGGAGGAGATTATGCCAAGTGAAATAAGTCAAGCAGAGAAAGTCCATTATCATATGGTTCCACTCACTTGTGGAGTATAAGGAAAAACATGGGGGGCATTAGGAGAAGGAAAGAAAAAGTGAGTTGGGGGAAATCGGAGGGGGAGATGAAGCATGAGAGACGGTCGACTCTGAGAAACAAACTGAGGGTTTTAGAGGGAAGGGCAGTGAGGGGATGGGTGACCCTGGTGGTGGGTATTAAGGAGGGCATATATTGCCTGGAGCACTAGGTGTGGCGCATAAACAATAAATCTGGGAACACTGAAAAAAATAAAATAAAATTAAGATGTTAAAAAAAAAGACTCATATTATTATAGGGATAGAGAGATCTGAAGACACAGAAAAGACACACAAAGAAGGCGTCCATTTGATGATGGAGAAAGAGACTGTAGTGATGAAGCTAAAAGCTAATCATGAATTATGCCAATGAACACCTAAGCTAGGATAAAGTCTTGGAAGAGATTCACCCTCAAAGCTTTCAAAAGGAACCAACAGTCGTCATGCCCAGATTTCAGAATTCTGGCCTCCTGAACTGTGTGTGAGAAAATAAATAAATTTCTGTTGTTTAAGTCCCTTGGGAGGGTGCCTAGGTGGCTCAGTGGGTTCAGCCTCTGCCTTCGGCTCAGGTCATGGTCCTGGGATCGAGTTCTGCATTGGGCTCTCTGCTCAGCAGGGAGCCTGCTTCCCCCACCTCTCTCTCTCTGCCTGCCTCTCTGCCAACTTGTGATCTCTCTCTCTCTCTATGTCAAATAAATAAATAAAATCTTAAAAAAAAAAAAAAGTCACGTGGTTTGTGGTAATTTGTTACATTAGCCCTAGGAAATTAGTACAGAGGCTAAGATAGTCAATTGGAACCAGCATGGTGGTAGAAAAAATTTTAAAAAGGTCATAATAAATAAATATTTAAAGAAACAAACAAGAAAAAAAAAAGACTTGATGAATTAGATTTGGTGACAGAAATGGAAAATGAGGTATTAAAGAAGAACCCTCAGATTATAGATTAATAAAATGGATGGCAGACTGTGATGGCATCTGATCCATTTCGAAATTTTACAATAAACTTTTTGCCTTTAATTTCTATCTATAAATTCCTTCTTGAGTTTTCTGGGCCAAAGTCTGTATTCTAATCTTAATAACTAATAGACTATTCATTTATCATCTTTGGTAGCATTTCAGAGATATGTAACTAAAGCAAAAAGATACAAAGGGACTAACTGCCAATCCCAAAATATCCCAAAAAGTACACTTAAATAAAAATTATCTTTATTTTTCTAATCCTCATGCAACTATAAACATTAAAATATAGCATTTACATTTTATTTAAATGTCATTGTTCATATTGCCCTATCACTGGGATAAGTTATTCCTATCCTAACATTCTCTTTCATGTATAAATCAATAGAAAAATCTCAGAGTAAGTAAATTATTTGAATACTCATGACCTATACTTGGATTTTTATTATTCCAATTTTACATTTAAAATACATTTCATAAGTTTAATTTTCCAGTTAATTTTATTTTCAAATCTTAAATTTCTGTCAATTCCTCAGAATTACTTTTTTTCCTTAAAGATTTTATTTATTGGACAGAGAGAGAGAGAGATCACAAGCACGCAGAGGAGGTAGGGGAAGCAGGCTCCCTGCTGAGCAGAGAGCCCGAGGCGGAGCTAGATTCCAGGCACCCCCAGAATTTTTTTTTTTAAGATTTTATTTATTTATTTAACAGAGATCACAAGTAGGCAGAGAGGCAGGCAGAGAGAGAGGAGGAAGCAGGCTCCCTGCTGAGTAGAGAGCCCAATGTGGGGCTCCAGTCCAGGATCCCGGGATCATGACCTGAGCTGAAGTCAGAGGCTTTAACCCACTGAGCCACCCAGGTGCCCCCAAAATTACTTTTGTAATAAAAATTATTCAAACTAAATCACAATCTCAAAGTGAATTATGGGGAAATTATCTAAAGAAAAACCCACCTAAGATAGTTTTTTAGATTACACAAGTTTTCAAGTATTTATTCTCTTGAATAATTATTTCCTTTATTAAAAAATATATATATATAAATTAGCATCGATTCTGGGGCACTTGGGTGGCTCAGTTGGTTAACATCCGACTCTCGATTTTGGCTCATGATCTCAGGGTCGTGAGACAGAGCCCCATGTTGGGTTCTGGAGTCACTTTCATCCTTTTCTGTTTAAAAGAAATCAAAACTATATCTTAATTAAAGCTAAGTAGAAAAATAAGAAATTATTCAGTTAATATCTAGAACTTATATAGTGATTTTTATAAAGATTTCTCATATAATGCGACAACAAGGATCTACAGTTTTTAAATGAAGAAAACACAAAAGGAAATGTTTTAACAGAAGTATCAATACTCCCACATTGTACATATATAGTAGCTTTGGATTACTAGTTAAGCTGATTAAAAACTATACATATTTAATGAGCAAGTTAAATTTTATCAATGCAGATAAAGCTATCAAGTTATGTAGCACCTTTCTCCTACAGATCTCAAAGCATTTTCAAAAATTTTCTTTACCATCTTCCATGAAGTGAGCAGATGGCAAGACTCTTCTAGCTTTAGATGGCAAAACTTAGACACAAAAAGGTTAAGCCGTTTCCCAGACAGTCCAAGAGAATCAGGAGACAGAAATAGAACCCCATACTGACTCTTAATCTCCCATTAAAACTACCAGACCTCACTTTTAACCCTTGTCTTTTCTGATCCTAGAATTTTACAAAATAACAACAGTAAGGACACCAAGAAACCTGGTGTTTACTAAGTGCTAGCCACTGACTGTATGAAGGACTTTGCATGCATAATCTCCTTTAAGCCATACAACAGCCCTGCGGTATTATCACTACTCCCATATCACACATAGAGAGGATTTCAGTAAACTGATCACAGTCACACTGTTAATAAATAGTAAACTCAGGGTAGAAGAATAAATGAAACAAGATGGGATTGGGAGGGAGACAAACCCTAAGTGTCTCTTAATCTCACAAAACAAAGAGTTGCTGGGGGGAGAGGGGTGGGGAGAATGGGGGTGGGGTTACGAACATTGGGGAGGGTATGTGCTTTGGTGAGTGCTGTGAAGTATGTAAACCTGGCGATTCACAGACCTGTACCCTGGGGATAAAAATATATTATATGTTTATTAAAAAATTAAAAATTAAAAAAAAATAGTAAACTCAGGATTTGAACCAAAGAGGTTTGACTCTATAATCCACAATCATGTTACATCTGAACTACCCCCAGCAGTCAAAAGATTTGCAGTCTCATCAAACTAGATTTTGTACTTATTTGCAATTTGGTCTAGGTAGATAATCACTTGTCTCAGATTACACATGTTGTCCCTAAGTAATTGTTAGTGGTGCCCTTTTCAAATATCATATGTCTCTCTGTTTAGATTATAAATTATAAAGTCAGCTTAATATTAAGCATGTGTTTTATCTTGTCTTTATTTTACTGACTTTAGTTTGATTAGAGGATATCCAAGTTTTTTTTTAAATTCTAAAATAATATAACAACTTAAAAACCATTAAGACATAGGTATCTAGGAGGGTTTTTACTTATATAAATATTCACTGTGGTTCTCAAAGTTATAAATTTTCATACAGAAATTGAAGTTATCAAACACAAAAATGCTCAGGTCATGACCCCAGGGTTCTGGGATCGAGCCCCGCATCAGGCTCTCTGCTCAGCGGGGAGCCTGCTTCCTCCTCTCTCTCTCTACCTGCCTCTCTGCCTACTTGTGATCTCTGTCAAATAAATAAATAAAATCTTAAAAAAAAAATTAATCCCCATTTGAACCCATTGTTGATCATTGCTGAATACTGAAGAGTGCAAAATAACTGAACAACTAAATTGTTAGTCTTCCAAAGGAGAAAGAATTTCAAAAAGCTAGTGAGATCTATGTTGGGAAAGAGCTCAGATCCCATGTAAAAGCTATGGTAAGTAAGAATATAGAAGAGCTATATCATTTAACAACTGCAGAAAATTTATATGGATGATGGCAACATAGTCTTTCTGAAGAAAATACGAGAAACGATTAAGAAAGAGTCTTGGGCCAGACAACACGGTGTAGACTCAATTCTTCCTACTACTTCCTAATAATTGTCACTATAAACTTTGAAATTTCAAAAGGTAGCCATAGAACTCTGAAAATAGAGGGGCACTTCGGAGGCTTAGTCAGTTAAGCATCTGCCTTTGGCTCAAGTCAGGTCATGATCCCAGGGTCCTGGCTTCAAGGGCCACATCAGGCTCCTTGCTCAGCAGGGAGCCTGTATCTCCCTCTGCTCCTCCCCCTGCTTGTGTGCTTGCTCTCTCTCTGCCAAATAAAATTTAAAAATCTTTAAAAAAAAAATTCTGAAAATGGAAATAAGTCTGACATGCTGAGGGCCCTAGGACTGGACAAACACAATGGCAGGGCATCTCATAACCCTTCTTCAAGAGAAGGTGACCCAGGCCTTGCCCCAAACTTAGCAACAGAAAGTAGCCTACAAAGGCTCATTCCTTTTGACATTAGGTAAGCCTACCAGCACTGGGGAGGGCATACTGATAGGGAGAGCAAACTGAGCAGTCAAGAGAAACACTCCCCAGTGAGACCCAGTAGGTAGCTAAGTGGGGCACTGGAGAAAATGTCCCACTACAACATAAGACCAGTCTGGTAACTGTTCTCTGTCTCCTATAGGCAGTGGAATCCTGCCTCAGCAGCCCCAGCCTGGGAAGCCTCTCTGTCTCCATCGGCTGGAGACAATTTTCTCCCTCCTAGGGAGGGAGAAAAGGCAAAGATGGCTTATTCTGGGGAAGCTCTTTTCAGTCCCTCACCTAACACCAGCAGGGTCTATGAGGAAGCCCAGATAAACTAAGGAGACCAAACAGTATTGCAATGGATCATACCCTTTAACAGAAACCTTATAGCTGCATGCTAACCTATATAGGTGACGGCCTGCCAAAATAAAAGATTTTTTGAAGTTTTTAAAAATTTTTTAATAAAATAAAAGATTTAATAGGACCCAGAGTTTCCTAATAGCTAAATATTCAAGATTCAATAAAAAAAATTCTATATTATACCAGAAAACAGGAATATTACAACTTGAATGTGACAATCAACTGAGATGAATCAGATGTTTAAATTGAGAAGGAATTCAAAGAAGTCATCATAAAGTGCTTCACGGTCAACAGGAAATTCTCTTGGAACAAATTAAGAAATCACAACAAAGAAATAGAAGTTACAAAAAGGAACCATAAATAAATTATAGTACTGAAAATAAAATAACACTGATAAAAAGCTCACTGGAACAGCAGAACAGTAGAATGGTGATGACAGAAGAAAGATTTGGCAAACTTGAGGGCAGATCAACAGAATTTACTAAATATGAACTATACAATAAAACAGACTGAAAAAAATAATAGATTTCAGAAGAACAAAGACCTGCAGGACAATATTAAAAGATCAATCATCCATATGACTGGAGGCCCAGGAGAGAAGAAACAGAATAGGAATAAAAGGGTATTTGAAAAAATCATGGCTGAAGTCCTCCCAGAAGGGTTAGCAAAAGACATAAGCTTATCCATCAAGGAGCTGAGCAAACATAGACAGACAGACCCAAAGAAATCCAAGGTAAGACATATCATAATTAAACTTCTGAGAATCAACAACAAATACATCTTGAAAGCAAACAGAGAGATAGTACCTATTGGGGAAACCAATTCAAATTCCAAAGGATTTCTCATCTGAAACCACCAAGGCCTGACAGAAGTGAGACATTTTTCAAGTACTGAAAGAAAAAAAAAAAAAAAAAACCTGTCAACTGCAAATTCTGTACCTGGTGAAATTATCCTTCAGAAATGAAGGGGGAATAAAAATATTCTCAGACAAAGGAAAGCTAAAACCATTTTTTACTAACAGATGTACCCTTAGAGAATGACAAAGGGGAGTTCTTCTAACAGAAAAAAAAATGACAAAAAGAAGAATTTTAGAGAATCATGAAAGAAGAAAAACATCATGGAAAAAGCAGAAATAAGAGGACATAGTCTATCCTTCTCATGAGTCTTATAAATATTTTTTGATTAAAGCAAAAATTACAATACCATCTTATACTCAAGACAATGATATTTTAAAGCAGGAAGGGTAAAGGACCTAGATGGAAGAAAAGATTTCCATACTTCACTCAAAGTGGTAAAATGTTGAAACCAATAAAGTGTGATGTCACATATGAATATTGTAACAGCTCTTGAGCAATCACTAAGAAAACTATATAAATACACTCAAAACCACTGTGAACAAATCAAGAAACAGACCTATTGTTGAAATAAGTCAGTTCTCAATCTTGGTGCTCTGGAGAGTGCTCCCTGAGTGAGTGACCCACCAAATTGAGGAGTGAGTTCAAGGTAAACACATAGCAAGAAAACACAGAATTTTCATTTGGAAAGAACTTTACAGACTAAGCAGTCCAACTACAGCCTCTCCATATACTTCTCTGCAAATGCATATGTGTTTAGGGAGGGAGGCAAAATCCATCTGTATTATTGTCACCTGCATTTAACAGTTAGTCAAATGAAGAGTAAGTAAATTCACCCAAGATACTGCATTGATATTGGTAGGTTGCTTGCCACCCTTTGATCACCCTTTGATGCCACCTTTTGATCACTTTCCCATTGTAATCTTTGGTCTATCTCTGAGAGAGAAAAGGAAGGTATTCAGTAAAATTACTGAATCTTACCCATGGTCAAGGCTCAACTTATTCTAGTTAAGCTAAAGATAGAAGAATAGAGATTGTAGATTGGAAGAAGATATCAAACTCACAGGGTCTCCCATTTCTCATTTCTAAATCTAAAGCTGCCTTAAAGGAGAAAGGGCTTCCTTCAGGAAATATATTTATCCCCACATTCAGATTGTTTCTCCCCATAAAATAAACTTATTCCTTTCTCCACAATGTACACTTTATCACATATGAAAGGGTCTAAAAACTACAAAGAACCCCCCAAATATGCAGTTCTTTTGTTATTTTATAACACAGCTTGGAGATCGTTTGACACCTATAGAGAGCATTTCATCCTTTAATATAGTTACTCAGCACTCTTCATTTTACCCCAAGTGCTGACACAATTTACGTTAATAATATTCATTTAGGATATATACATACTAAAAATATAGAACTCCACAAGGAAGCATAATTATCAAAATCTAAATATTCAGATACATTCATAACTTCATCCTATTTCATTTTTTATAAACTATTATTCTTTCCCCCAGAAATCTACCTGGTGCTTTCTCTCTTACACTTTTATTTTTTAAACTGTGTTGTTAAATTAAAACAATGCCACAAAAGAATATAGCACAGGGGTCTACTTTTCCAAGTAGTGAAAAGGGTACAAATTTTAAAAAAGAGAAAGAACAGATTCTTCTAAAGATTTTGTTATATATACACATAATCACACACACATAAATATAGTAATAAAATAACTGCACAGAGAAAGTACAATGGGAAGAAGGATGTCATACTGCAATCACACACTTTTGTTCAGAAAAAAAACATTACAAATAAAATTCCACTTCTAGATCTTGATTTTAATAATGAGTGCGTAGTTGCAATTGCAGTTATAAACCAAATTTTGTTTGAAATAAAAAAATTCCATAAATTACCACTTCACACTTTCTCAAGATAAATTCTCCAACATCCACTACCTCCTCCTCCTGCCATATACACACATATACATTATTTAGTATGAATTTCTGGCAACTGCTTTAAATTATTTATTTTAAGTGGTATTTTCCCAATACTATTTACTCTTGGATAAAAGGTCCTTTTGCATCTAATATTTAAAGTAATCTAATGCTGACAAAGAAAACTGACTAAAAATAACAAAAATGGTCCTATTAATAGGGTTTCAATGAACATTCCTCATTATTTAAAAAAAAATGTAATGAATACTAGGCTTCAGAAGACATGGGATTCAGAAAAACATATTAAGTTCCTTTTGGCTGAACAAAATGATACATTTAGAATTCAGTAGAGGACAGGAACAGGAAAGCATTATTCAAAGGAATACAATTTCAAGTTAGAGACTAATAGCAATATCTGAAGCATAACTGTCAATCCAATAAATAGTAAAGACGAGAGAGGATTAATAACCCAGCAAACAATCATGATTTCTACTAGCAACCAACCCCTGTTCACTGTGGACAACAGGTATTCATAAAACACTCTTTGAAAAGCCATGTCCTACATGTTGGGAGGAGCACTAAATGTGTATGTAAGTAAGGAATCACTAAATGCAACATGTGAAACTAGTCTTACACTGTATGCACTGTGTGTTAACTAGAATTTGAATAAAAACTTGGAAGAAGAAGAAGGAAAAAAAAAAAGCTATGCCCTAAAGTTAATTCATGGGCTAAAAAGCAACTCAACAAGTTACTTTTAAATATAAAATAATCAAATCTATAAATCAGGATTCATTTAAATACTTTATATTTTATTATAGGCATAGCCAGTTACCAAAATGTTAAGAAATATTTTAAAATTTTTAAATTGAAAATAACTTTTTAAAATGCCATCACTCTGCTTTTAATAAACGAGAAAGGGACCTTTATTACCTTATTTTCAAGGCAGAACACCTCCATCCAACTCAAGGACCAGTAGTATTACAAGAAGGCTTATTGTTTAAAACTCCTGGTTTAGGATGCTATCAAGAGGATGGAGGTGAATAAAACATTAATACTAGAATACTAATGCCTCGTCTTCACACATTAGAATCATCACACAATCTTAAAAATG
This sequence comes from Mustela lutreola, assembly GCF_030435805.1. Taxonomy (NCBI): domain Eukaryota; kingdom Metazoa; phylum Chordata; class Mammalia; order Carnivora; family Mustelidae; genus Mustela; species Mustela lutreola. The sequence continues at coordinate 31,506,477 of NC_081303.1, forward strand.
TTCCTTACTCTTAAGATTCTGGCCAGTTCTACTGTGAAATGGAAGAGTTCCATAAGGTAAGAGTTTTCAGTAGTCCCTTAGATAGAGAGCAAATACTTTCTAAATACTTTGAATACTAAATACTGTCTAAATACTTTGAATAAAAAATATTCATTATAAGATGCTTAAAATACCATCACTACTACTTGGGAATGTTAATCATGCCTTTCTCAAAGAAAGTTTGAAGAATGGAATCACTAAATAACCACCATTGGTGATTATTATTTTAATTTACTGTCAGCAATTTGCTGTATATTATTCTGCCAGTGGTATAAAATCATCACTAGTATGTACTGTACATCTATAGTAGATAAAACACTGTATTAAACGTATACCAGACATGGGCTACGCCTCCTTTAAAAAAAAAAAAAAAAGCTCAGATCTGGGAATAAACCCACAAATGCTGACAGCAATTCATATGTTCTAACCACCAGATACCACTTTTCTTCAGAACAACAAACCACACACATAGCATTCAAAATACCCTTTATTTTGGCCAAGGTTGTGGTTATATACTGTGCTTAGTTAAAATTGTTTTAGTTAAAGCCTCAAACTATTTTGACATTTTAGTGGCAGTATCTTTAAAAAAATGGACCAAACACAGGATTTGTTTTGTAAAAGCAAGAGAGTAAATAATCATCTTCAAATCTATATATTGGAAACCAAGAGACATACTAAAGATAATTCAATGAGAAAATCCACATGAGAATCACAGGAAAAAATGCCTGTGGTTTACTGACTCAAGCTCCGTCACTAAGAACCTGTATACTCATATGGATAAGGTTTCATAATCATAGATTCAGAGTCATTACTCATCTTACTCTTCTCTTTGCTTCCTCACAAAGATATACCAGCCCTGAGCGTGAGAAATTGACTAAAAACTGCCTCAGGCAGATAAAAATATGACAATCATCTTGGCAATGAAGACAAACCTCCATGTTCATTAATCAAGCTACCAGTGGGAAACACTATATCATAATGAACTAAAAACACAGGTGTGGGAAATTGTTAATTATTCAAAGTATTCCAATGAAGACTAAAATCTTGTATTTTACACATTTAATAAATGAACACACAGATATGAAACACAAATCAAATAGCAAGACTGTAACATATTTAGAAAACAAATGAAAAACTGAATATAATTAAAAAGTCTCAAAACACCACATCCTTATTTTGGATGCAGGATAGATCCTTTACAAAATACAAGGGTAAATACTCAAGAGAAATGAAACATAGGTCCATGTAAAAACTTGTTTATGAATGTTCATAGCAGTATAATTCATAACAGCCAAAAAAGTAAAATAAGCCCATGTCTACCAACTGATGAGGGTATATGTAAACAAAATGTGCTATATCCATATAATAGAATATTATTTGGCCATAAAAGGAAATGCAGTACAGGGGCGCCTGGGTGGCTCAGGCATTAAGTGTCTGCCTTCAGCTCAGGTCATGGTCCAAGGGTCCTGGGATCGAGCCCCACATGGGGCTCCCTGCTCAATGATGGGAAGCCTGTTTCTCCCTCTCCTACTACTCCTGCTTGTGTTCCCTCTCTCACTGTGTCTCTGTCAAATAAATAAGTAAAATATTATTTTTAAAAAAAAGGAAATACAGTACTGACAGATGCTATAAAATTGGGTGAACCCTGAAAACATTATACTAGTAAGAGGCCACACACAAAAGCCCACATATTATAGGATTCTATTATATGAAATCTACAGGCACATCTATAGAGACAGAAAGTACATTAGTGGTTACCTATGGTCAGGGAAGGGCACTGGGCAATTGGAAAGTGACTGCTAATAAATACAGTTTCTTTTTCATGTTATAAAATTTATTGCAGTGTGGTTATACAACTCTTTGAATATACTAAACACAATTAAATTGTATACAAGTGAAAACACCATGATTCCACATAAACGAGATACTGAGAGTAGTAAAATTCTTAGAGACAGAAAGTACACTGGTTACCAGGGGCTGGGGAGAGAGAAGAAAGGGGTGTTACTGTTAATGGGAACAGAATTTCAGTTAGGGAAGATGAAAGACTCAGAGATGAATGGTAGTGATGGTTGTACAGAAATGTGAATGTACTTAATTCTACTGAAACTCTACACTTGAAAAGATTGAAATGGTAAATTTTATGGTATGTATATGTTACCACAACTTGAAAGTTGAGTTGTATACTTTGAATAAATTGTATGGTATGTAAATTATATCTCAATAAAGCTGTTAAATAAAAATAAATAAGGTGAGTGTATAAAAGGATGAATAGTAAGCCTGCCGCCACAATGGGTAAACTCCTGATCTATAATCATAAAAGTTGAGTGCCTCTGCTGATAGACTCTGGTTAGCCTCAAATAAGATGGCCAGATGTGCCAAGGTCAGGGTGCTAAGCCTTGACACTCACTAATCCCACACCCCCTGCCTGAGTGATTTCATCCACTCCTGTGGCTTCACCATCCATATGCTCATGATTCCCAAATGTAAACCTTCATATGGAAACTGATCTCTGCTGCTGAGCTGCTGCCCCATTATTTCTTAGTGCTCAATTGGCAGATGCTCCCAGGTTCTTGAAAATGTCTCAGACATCATATGCTCAGAAGGCCACAAAAATGGAGAGGTAAAAACAGCGGCCTGAAGTCAGAAGAAACCTGGGACCCACCACTTAACTAGCTGGGCAGTCTTAGAGATGTAATGGAACCTTTTTGATTCTCTAATTCGTTACTTTTAAAAGGAGAATTCTTCCAACTACGTCACAAGATTATTCAGAGGAATAAATCAGATAAATGCATATAATAAATCAGATAAATCAGATACTCAGGTTGAAAGACCAAGCATATAGAAATTACTAAACATGTATCCACTGCCTCCACCTTTGAACATGCTCTATTTCTTTATTCTCAAATTTAGTTAAAAATGTCACCATGTTCTAAATCTATGAACTTTGTTATTATTAATCCCTATTTGCCTACTGCATTATTGTAGAAATTCTGTCTACCTCAGAAATGCCATTTTACTGGAATTTCTACCATCATTTATTGAAACTTAATTTAGGCTTCTATTATGTCTTGAACTCTGACACAATTTAATTGTATCATCATCAGTCCATCATCCATGCTAACATGAAGTTGTTCTACAAAATAATGAGACTTAGCTTCTACTTTAAGAATCTGTTACCTTTGAAATCCAAAAGCCTTGGCTTGACATTCAGCATAGAACTCTTCCAACACTAACTTACTTTCCTTTGTAGTTCCATTTACTCACATGCCCACTCTTTATGTTTTTCACTTTGTGAACTTCTCACCATTCCCTGATGTACTCCTGACACTCACATTGTTCCCGGTGAAGAATACTCCTAATTCCTTTCCTTAACTTGGGAGATTTTTATTAATCCAAACCTATTTCAAATGACATGTTGTCAGAGATTGCGTTATCTTTTACATATCTGCCTCCTCGCCATGTTGTATACGAGGAGAACATGGATGATGCGCTACATTCATTCTGTGTCACCCTTAGTTGCTGGTGATGAAGGGGGAAAAGGGGGGCGTCAACACTAAAGATCCAGATCCAGTTACATTAAGAAATTTTTGCTCTAAGGTAAATACCAGAGATAACTACTGTTTGGTATAAACCACACCATTAGATTCAGCCAGTGAAATAAATTATTAATGATAATATTTAAAACCAAAACTGAATCCTGTTTTGTTATTATTGTTTTGTTTTTTGCTTCTTAAGACTACTAGAAAACCAAGGAACTATTCATTTTTAAAGGCCTAAAGAGTAAAAAAATGACCCAGTTGCAACATACATCAAAAAATATTTCTTGGATGACAAGGCAAGTTTTAGAATGGTTAATCAAAAATTCTACTAGTTTTTAGCCTTAGGCCCTAACATTATAATTTCTCTGATTTTGGAAACTGAGATTAATAGCAAATTCTAACACTGAGAGACAGGTACAAATTTATGGCATCATGTGAACCACCAGACTACTTGCCTATGAAGAAATAAATTCTATCCTAGGTTATAGGTGGCTCAGCACTCAAGATTATTAGGAATAGTCTAGAAAAACTACTCTATCACTGATGTCACCATTAACTACCATAGACCACACTTAACCTATGTATCTTAGAGAGTATGCACCTAGTATCTCAGCAAAGAATGTCTTCTGATTATCTCAGGGTTTGGTAATGAAAGGCTCAACAACTCAAATTTCCAGAAATTCAGCATTTTGAAAAGAGATACTGGCAGCCAGAACATGGGATAACAGCTAAATAATCTTTTTTAGGAAATGGACTAGGATATTTCAGATAATTACGTAATCTAAGAAATTTTATTACGTAGGATACTGGGCTCTCTCTTATACATTTATTTCTCTTATACATTTATTATGACTTGATGAATGTAACTTAAATAACTTTATTTTAGCAAAAAAAAAAAAAAAAAAGTCGCGCTGGCCAGTTATTTGTTAAGGAAAGTCTTCACACATAAAGCACATATTTTTTCCATTTTATTTGTCAGATTGCTCAGAAATTGCAAAACCACATGGAAAGAGTGAAATCTGATCATTTAAGAATTAGACAAAAAGAAAAAGAAAATTTTACTTTTAAGAATATCTCCATTGGGGGGGCGCCTGGGTAGCTCAGTGGGTTAAAGCCTCTCCCTTTGGCTCAGGTCATGATCCTGGGATCCTGGAATTGAGCCCCACATCAGGCTCTCTGCTCAGCAGGAAGCCTGCTTCCCCTCCTCTCTCTCTGGCACCTCTCTGCCTACTTGTGATCTCTACCAAATAAATAAATAAAATCTTTAAAAAAAAAAAAAAAAGAACATCTTCATTGCAACCTTTGGTACAAATTCAATGAGGGAAGTAAACTAAAAATAAAAGTAAGGTTTTTTTTTTTTATCAATTATGCCTAATAAGTAGCTGAATTTTTATGTTAGTTGGATTTACTGGATTTACTTAAGTATGAAGCAAAAATAATTACTCATTTTCTTAACACTGGAAGGTAATTTTACTTAGTACATATTAATAAACTAAAAATCCAGGTGAAAATAATTTTAAAATGAAACAAGCAGAAAAAGTTATCAATAATAGTGACTGCAAAAACTTAAGTCATTTTGAAGTAAAACTGTTAAATTAATAAAAACACCATAAATGAATTCACTAGAGATAATTTCTTTTCTTTTTTTCCTAGTAAGCTCTAAACCTAGCGCAGAGCCTAACATGGGGTCTGAACTTACTACCCTATGATCAAGACCTGAGCTGAGATCAAGAGCCAGAGGTTCAACTGACTGAACTATCCAGGTGCCCCCACTACAGATAATTTCTAAAGCGTTATTTATATTCTAAAATTTAGAAGAGGATTACATTTTATTCAAAGGGTTAAAAAAGCAATACACAATTTTGACCTCAAAATCACTTGATAATAGGATCCAAAAAATATTACTGTGTAATCTGAGTTACAGGTGATTTACCAAAACAAAATTAAACAAAAAAATGATCTTAACAAAAAGTGCTAGCACACCTCAGTAAAAAACACCTTAAAATAATCGCCCACCATACATAGGTTATCCCAGACATTTCAATGATAGTAAAATAATAGGAAAAAGAATGATTTTTTAAAAACATCTCAATATATGCCAATTTAATACAACTCAGTATTCAACTTTGAACGATACTCTAAAATATCAAATACGAAACTTCTTAATGTGAGAAGTATATTTAAATCTAGAGTCAAAATCCTATTTCCTGTAATACTGGTTATTAACTCTAAAGATTTAAATAATAATAGGTGTTACCAGCGGTATGTTGCTAAAAATTTAACAGCTACCGCTTCTGAAACACTACCACCCACAACCATCACCACCTTTTGATTTGCAACATTTCTGAGGTATTAATAGCCCTACCATGGTTAATTTGAAGGTATCAATGCAATGTCACTACATGGTAATTGAGAACAGATACCCATTAATAGACTGACTTCTGCAAGCTGGCTCCAGTACATCACTGGGCATTAACTTCCATTGAACTGACAAGCACTGGGCTATAGACTTTACATAGCCTATTCCATTTAATCCTCACAATAAACTACAAAGTATGTATTACTTCCTCTTCCAAAAGAAGAAATGGAGGCTCTGAGAGACAAAGTAATTTGCCCAAGGTCACATTAAGAATGAGTGGCAAAGCCAGAATCTAAAAATATTTTTAATTGCTTTAATTATCGTTCTTCATTCCCACCCATAGTTTTTATGGGTCTGATTTTTAAATGAACTAACTCATTCATTTGTCTACTTATTTGTAGTACTACAGTAATGGCAATATTTTTTTGATAAGAAAAGTGAGATCATGACCTGAGCCAATATTTTTTATTGATATTTATTGTAGTACTATAATTGATGACATATACAAAGAGTTTGAAACAGGTTTTCATGTCTCCAAAGACTGTTTTTCTTTCCCCTAAAATATTCTGCTTCTAAAATAAGGAATATCAGATAAATAATCAGTAATAAACTAGAGCTCAGTATAAAAATCAACATACTATATTATCATCTTTAAAATTAACTATAAAGTATGCATTAAAAACAGAGCTCAATCACAAGTATAAAATACATGGTGGTTTATTTTTCTTTTATTAAAAACATTTTCAAAATTCTGATGGAAAAGTTAAAGAAGTCATAAACAAATGGAAGTGTACATACACACATACAGCTCTTCGGTGGGAACTCAACATGTTGTAAAAAATATTGCAATAGTTCTTCTACTAACTAAACAGTTAGTAAATAAAAAGCTAAAATAAAGTACTCAGAACTGAGAACACATTTAGTGAATATCACTTAGACAAAACTGGTTATCTTAAGAAATTATTTATAGGGGTGTTTGGCTGGCTCAGTTGATAAGAGTATGCAACTCCTGATCTTGTGGTTGTTAGATCGAATTCCACATTGGGTGCAGATAAATAAAATCTTAAAAAAAAAAAAAGAAGGAAGAAAGAAAGAAATGACTGGGCCATCTGGTGGGTCAGTCCAACCTGACCTGATTTCAGCTTAAGTCATTATCTCTGCGTCATGAGATCAAGCCCCACTTCGGGCTTCATGCTCAATGGGGAATCTGCTTGAGATTTTTCTCTCTCCCTCCCTACCTCCCTACCTGCTCTCTTGTGCTCTCTCTCTCAAATAAACAAATACATCTTTAAAGAAAGAAAGAAAGAAAGAGAGAGAGACAGACAGACAGACAGAGAGAAATGATTCATAAATGTAAAATTAAGATTGAAACATTTCTTAGGGCCAGCTCTATTTTTTTTATTATTAAAAAAGAGGAAGAGTCAGAATTTAACCTCAGATCTAACTCCAAAATAAGGACTAAGCAGTATATTATAATCATAAACCTGCTTGGTACCTGAAAATAAAATTAGAAATTTTAATTACTTAATTAAAATTAAAATCGTTAGTTACTAAGGATTGTGTATGGTTTTAATGGTCTTCCTTATATTTTTCTCTGAAAAAATTTATACGATGATTTTTTATTTTTATAATTGGAGAAAAGTTTATTTGATTTTATGAGGGAGGAAATGTTATTGCTTACAGAAATGGAAAAATCTGTGAAATAAGAGAAATTCCATTGTGTTATGGACACTGGAGACGGTATGTGCTATGGTGAGTGCTGTGAAATGTGTAATCCTGATGATTCACAGACCTGTACCCCTGGGGCAAATAATACATTATAAGTTAATAAAAATAATTTTTTAAAAAAGAGAAATTCCAGGAACAATTTTTAAACAGAGATTCCCAGAATATCTTAAACATATGCTGAAGTCATGTAGAAAAGAATAATTTGGTACATATTAATATACAAAATGCAAATATTAATACTGTAATACAAATAGCTAATTAACAGCAAATATTAATAGCTAATATCCTAGCTAGGTAGGTGTTACACTAAATCACTGAAATGCAGTGATTCTTTTTTTTTTTTAAGATTTTATTTATTTATCAGAGACAGAACACGCACAAGCAGGGGGAGAGGCAGGCAGAAGGAGAAGTAGCCTACCCATTGAGCAAGGCACCCACTGCAAGACTTGATCCCAGGACTCTGGGATTGTGACCTGAGCCAAAGGCAGATGCTTAACAGACTGAGCCACCCAGACATACCTGAAGTACAGTGATTCTTATGAGAAATGGCAGAAAGGAACATATTTCTCTGTATTTTGCAGACACCTCTTTTAATTTATAATAAAGAGTAAAGAGCAGGTCCAATTATAGAGATCTGAGGTACTATATAAGTTCTTATACTAATTAATCCTCAGCACTATTTATGAATGCACATCTTATGAACTTACAGTACTTTTGTTTTTTCTAATTTGGTTGATTTCCTAGAATAAATGAGGAAGCTGCTAGTTACTTAATAAAATAATGTGCTATATTCCCAGCACTTAAGAACACTGTCTTAGGACTCAATGTTACAGTTGTTGAATTAATGTATAAAGTCCCTTCCAATAAGATTTTTAATGAAAAATCTGTTAAAAAATTGAATGAGCATATTAAAACAAAGTTATCTAGAAAGAAAAATAGTCTTCTAATTCCCAAGTTAGGGGTCTTTAAAAACATAAAACTGGGAAGACAATATTCTTACTACTAGGACATTACAAATAATGTCAGTTTAACCAGACATAAACTATAATCAGAAATAGAGAACTACATGGGGTATATTTAATTTCCTTTCCTACTTTCTTTTTTTAAGCTTTCATTCCTATCTCTACCTACTGAAAGAGGAAGAAAAATAATTTAGGAATGAAATTACCTCCCAGTAACTTAGAGTTTACATTCCATGCATGTTTACAGTTACATAGTATTTTCTACCGTTTCACATAGCTAGTAAGTGGCAACTAGTAGGCCCTATGATATTTTGTTGATCTGATATGCTGCCATGGGTTTATGGTTACTCCTCTCTTACTGGTGTTTCAATTTACTTCCACTATTGAAATCATGTTGACTTAGTGTTTAGACATTGGCCCAAAGCAGTTGGAATTACTTTCAACTATAAAAAGTACAAGTTATATTTTTTATACTGTATCATTTGACCTACATATTCTCTGACCTACATCAGATAAATTAATATATATTACACAACTGGAAGGTTGAATGTGGAATAGTAGTGAAGCCTTTGAGCTTCTCCCTCTTAAACTGGTTAGAGACCCTGAGCATGATATATTTCACTGCTTTAAGAATGAGGGTAATTGGATGCCTGGGTGGCTCAGTGGGTTAAGCCGCTGCCTTCGGCTCAGGTCATGATCTCAGGGTCCTGGGATCGAGTCCCGCATCGGGCTCTCTGTTCAGCAGGGGCCTGCTTCTTTCCCTTCCCCTCTCTCTGCCTGCCTCTCTGCCTGCTGTGATCTCTCTCTGTCATCTGTCAAATAAATAAATCAAATCTTTAAAAAAAAAAAAAAAAGAATGAGGGTAATTATGGTCAGCTATGGAACAAGAAATCTGTTCATGCTCAGAACATATACAATGCTCAGAACAAGGTTGGATACACAGAATTTAAGACTAGAACATTGCAATTTACTTACATTTTTTACCTATAACACCCATCAGGTATTCTACCCGCCTTTTTTTTTAACTCTATCAGTTTAAGTTCATTTTCCTAACAGAAACAAGACCTAATATATATATATAGAACAAATGCTATGTGTCAAACACTGTTTTACACACTTTAAATACATACAACATTACCTAATGCCTCTTGCATCCACAGTTCATATTGAGGAAAAAAAGTAACAAACACTCATAGGTTTCAAATTAAGAAATATGTTGATTTTCTTAACACAGTCTTTAAGACATCTACGGTTTAATATTCCATAACTTGCTATAATACTATAATAGCAACCCTAATGAGAACACTTTATATTCACATGGCATCTGTGAATAGATGTTATGTAAACTATAATGTACATAATATTTTCAAATTTTGTCTATCATTTGAGAGAAAGGCATTACTATTCCGCAAAGTGTAAAGAGAGATTCAGAGGTGAAACTTCGCAGATGATAACTGGCATAAATGGAAGTAGAATTCAGGTCTCCTGGGCCAACTGTATCCTTCTCTTGTGGGGAATGAGAAATGCAGGAAGATTCACACCTGCAGAAGGTTAGAAAAGCATGGACATGGACTCTCTGCTGAGTATGACCTACTGCCCACAGAGAAAAGGAGATCTCCGGACAAGAACAAGCTCCAGTCTTTGTATTAAATAGCACATTTCAGTCTTAAGAGCTTGAATCTTCACTGGTGAAGCACTTAGAGGATATCATAGTATTTGTTTAATTAAAATTGTTGATCTGACTGGAAAGACTACTTTGTACTGTTATTTAATTACTGACTTGAAATCCCTCCTAATAGCACCTTAAACTTTTATGCTTCCACATGTATAATTATTCTATGATTATAAGTGATAAAGAATATTAGGAAATATATTAAGAATGTAATAAATGCAGAATATTTTGTATCTCCTTAAGTAAACCATAAATGTATAAAAAGTAGGGACATAATCTTTGAGCACATCACACATACTAGGCAGTCAATAGCTTGGCAAATTTACTAGAAACTGAAAATTAACTACAAAAGCCCAAAATCTTTATGAACACCAAAAAACCAACAACAACAACAAAAATACCCCACCCAAACCTCCAAAATCCTATAGCTTTCTTTTATCAAATGCATACACATTAACTGTTGAGAGGCACCGATCCTAAGAATTTATTTCAAAATTTTAATTTCCTTTGATACTCCTTGATATCATCCTATCATCACCTGCCAGGGAAGCACACATACTGGCATCCAAGGAAATCCAACAACCTAGTCTTCCAAAAACTCAACAGAATGTTAATACAGGCACATCAATAAGATTTTACTCTTGGTAATTACTTATAAATGAAGGGTAAGAAGAAAAAAGATAAGCTTAATAGTATCTTTAAAACTCACTAAGCAAAAGAAAATCTAGGGAGGACAAGGCTCAGGAGGAATACTGAATTTGGAAAACTCTTTAATTTTTTACTGGTATGTCACCATTTAGCATTCTTCATCTTCATTTTAAAAGAAACTAAGCTGTACTCCAACAACAAAATCCTTCAACAACTCCCATAATTTTCTAAAGAGTTTAACTTTCATGATGTGGTCAACCTTACAGTAAAGATTCGCTCAAGTATTCTAATAGCAAGAGCTGGATGCAGATATTATCAGAGTTTCAGTGCTGAGGTTTCCAAAAACAACAAACAAACAAACAAACATGGGTCATAAAGCAGAACTGAAATAGTTCAGCAGATAAGGTCAATCATTTCCAAGGCAATCACATAAAACTTTAAGAGTTATTATTTTGGATTTAACAATGCTAAAATCAATATAAAATATTTTTAAATTTAAAGAAGTCCTAAATGATATTTTTTTAAAAAAGTAATGATTCTTTTGCTGAAATGAATCAAATACAAGCTTCTATGTTGTCATCTGAACAAATTCAAGATTTGCATCTCGCTTCCATATTCAAATTGTGTATTTTTATGACAGAAGCAAATCAAATTCCAACCAGTTAAAAGCTACCAATACAATTCTGCTCTAAATAGTTCTCTCTTATAATATTTGTTAGTTTTTATGAAAAGATAATAATAGAAATTCTGTTTAATTCTCAAATTTCTCATGAGGAAAGTATTTGATTATTTCTCCTCCAAATCTCACTTAACTTACAAAAGTTTATCAATGGAGATAAAAAAGGGTTAAAAAAACAAAGCAAAACAAAACAAAACACTTTTATACAGGCTCCAAAGTAGAATTCAAGAGTTTAACATATGAAAAAAAAAAAATCCTTAATTTAACCAAATCTATTCATTACTATTATTTACTATTATTCATTGAAAAAGGATTTCTGAAGTCAGGTTTATCACTTGTTAAAAATTCAAATTAAATAAATTTGTTTTATAATGAACAAACAGAATGGTTTATCTTATTATAAAGCACAATTAAAATTTCAATACTAATTAAAATTGAGCCATCCCTTCTTTCTCCCCTTATCACAATATACCTTCTCTTACTGGCTCATTGGTTGATTCTCCTTTTAGACTCAGCATCCTGGAGAAGCCATTGGAAAGAGTAGAGAAAATGCCACGGATGAAATATCCCTGTTGCTCAGATTCCTCTGATGTCCCTGAAGTCGGCCACGGTCTAACAAATCTGATATTGCAGCGGGGTTCTGGCTCTGAAATAGATCTGGTGAACGGAACCCGAAGTGACCGGGTGTTGACCAGGTTCAGCTTCTCTGTTGATGTTCCAAAGACCTCATTAGCAGAGGAAGAAGCCTTATTGCCAACCATCTTTGGCAGGACCTTTTGTTGAGGTTCATCCAAGTCTTTTTTATTAGTCTCCAACCTCTCCCTTTTGCTCCCTTTCCACCTATAGCTGGGATGTGTTTGCCACCGATAAGCACCCAGTGGCTTTCCTAGACTGGAAGCAGCATGTTCATTTTTCTTCTTCTTGCTTTTCACTGGACCACGCCAAGGATAGCTCTTTAAGCTTGCTCCTATCTCTGAATTTGCATCAGCAGGTTCTGACAAAGATCTTCGATAGCTTGGAGGACAAGGTGATGTCTGTCGCTTAAAGATGCTCATCTTCCACGACTCCATTTTTTAACAACTTCTCTAAAACGTTAAGTTTCCTCTACTCTGCAGTCTTTGCAGTCGAACCACACTTGTCCGTGCAGTCCAAAATATTCAACTGCTTAAGCAGCTTTCTTTGTGTGGCTTTGAACCACAGCAGATGTTGCTGCTTAAGAGCTGGTGTCATGTTATTACCCCATTTTCCCAGATCTCTGAAATTTCAGCAGCACCCAAAAATTTCTTGCCTGAAGCAAATAATCTTCAGAGTGCAGCAAAAGTAAAGATTTCCAGATCATCTCGCTTCCTGCTGTAGGTTTCATCTCTGTACTAAGTTTTCAGGAAATGATTTTAAAGAAAAAGAAGTGAAATAAAAGCAACAAAAACCCACAAACACCTCTATGGGCCAATAGCAGTTAAGTGTTCACCACGCAAATGACAGTGGGTTAAAAACAGATTGTGAAAGTACTCAAGCTGACATCCACAACTGACGGAAGAAAGAAAACTTGCCTAAAAGTCTGCCCTAGAGGTGACAATTCTTCAGAATAGTTTCTAAAGTCTGTATTTCAGAATTTAATTTCAAGAAAATCACTGCTATTTATACCACAACTTCTCTCAAAATTAATACTGTTTTTCAACCAATAGGTAAAGTCATATACTCTTTTGTTCAAGTAGGCACTGCAAGGAGGAGGAAAAATAAGCTAAAGAATGCCAAAATTTAAAGCCATTTTAAAAATAACATATACTAGGGAGAATTCTAAAAGCATAAATGGACAGAAAAGAGACCAGGGACAGAGGGTATTTGCTATGAACTACAGCAAAGGAAAATCAAAGTCTTGGGGCAATATCTTGTGGGAACTGGAACACAGGAACATACATATTTAGATGATTTCTAGAAGGGGAAAGTTTGCTTTGTAAATCTAGTTGGAACAAGTTGTCTGGAAATATATTCCCTATCTGTTTAGACAAAGAAATTCCTTTACTCTTCTTTGTGCTGCTTACAACTTAAAAAAAAAAGAGCTGACTATTCAAAATTCTGTTAAAGCAAGTACCTTATAGTGAACCAAGATCATGAATGCCAAGTTTTTGGCTGGTTAATTTTTTTTTTTTTCAAATGTCTGCTCATAAACTCCTAAAAACAGGGGTTTCAAATGGAAAGCCTGACAGACTTTAGGCCGCCAATAAAAGAGATATAACATGGTAATCAAATCACTTTGCAAGTTGCAGAAAAAAATAATTTAAGCTGGAAAATTAAAAACGTATTCATGTAGTTGCAGAACACGTACAATGAAAAACCGTCCTCAAACTAAGTCTCTTTACTATAGAAATTGGACAGTTAGTACCTTATCTATTCTTTCAAACATATTAAAATGTTCTAGTTATTTCCATTATCATAAGGCAATAATCCATTTTTTTCTTTATATAGGCTCAAAATTTATTATGTCTATATTAAAGAAATGTTGAAGTACTTGGTGTTCCCAAAAACATAACATATCAAAGTAGAGTGTCTTACAGTCATAAAACTTTCTCGTTTAAAAAAAAAAAAGGCAAAACAAACAAAACCCAGAAATCTGACTTTGCACAGAGAAAAACAATAAACATTAAGCTCTAATCTCTATTAATGGTGCATCACACTATCTACAAAAATTAATCTGTGATGAAAATAAACCTAAATGTAACATGTAAAACTGTAAAGCTTAAAAAATAAGCCAAAGGAGAATATATTAGCAAACTGAGGGTAGATGAAGATTTCTTAGAACACAAAAGAGCAATAACTGACATAGGAAAATAGGAATAAATATAAATGCACAAAAATCAAAAGCTTCTGCTCAGTACAAGATATATTAAGAAATCCATAAGCAATTCATAAAATGAGAGAAAATATTTACAATACTCACAATTTGTACCACAACATATAAAGAACTTCAACTAATTAGTAAAAAAAGAAACCTAATATTTAAAAATAGTCAAAAAGAGTTGGACAAAACCTTCACAAAGAAAGCTATATGGTCAATAAGCATATGAAAAAGTACCTAATCTCATTAGTAATTAGAGAAATACAAATTAAAGCTACAATGAGATATCGCTAACATGCAATAGCCCTTTAAAGGGCTAAGAACGCAGGTGTTGGTGAAGATGTGGAGCAACCAGAAAACTCATAACTAGCAATAGGAACATAAAATGGTTCAGTTAGTATGAGAAATTGACATTTTCTTTACAAAGATAAACCTAGGGGCACCTGGGTGGCTCAGTGGGTTGAACCACTGCCTTCAGCTCAGGTCATGATCCCAGGGTCCTGGGATCAAGCCCCGCATCGGGCGCTCTGCTCAGCAGGGAGCCTGCTTCCCTCTCTCTCTCTGCCTGCCTCTCTTTCTGCCTATTTGTGATCTCTGTCAAATAAATAAATAAAATCTTTTAAAATAAATAAATAAATAAACCTACATCTAGCCTGTGACCCTGCAGTTCCACTCATAGGCATTTACTCAAGAGAAATGAAAATACACATACTTGTACTTCAATGTTCACAGCAGCTTTATTTAGAAGAGCCATAAACTAGAAACAACCCAAATGCCCATCACAGTAGAATGGATAAAGAACTTGCAGTATTTTCATACAGTGATGTACTACTCAGCCAGAAAAGAATGAACTATTAACAACAACAACAAAACAATGCGGATGAATATTCCAGATACTATGACACCAAAAGAAACTGGACACACAAGAGTAAATACTGTATGATTCCATTTCTATAGAGTTCTAAAACAGGATAAACTAATGTATAATGGAGGGGAAAAAAAGCAGTTGTCAGTGGTGGAGGACACTATTAGCAGAAAAAGGGCACCAGGAAGCCTTCTGGGGTGATGAAAACTTTCTAAGTCAAGACATAGATAGGAATATGGGTTTATGTAATTATAAAAGCCCATTCAAGTAGTCACTTAAGGTTTATGCATTTTGGGGACACCTTGGTGGCTCAGTTGTTTAAGCATCTGACTCTTGGTTTTTGGCTGAGGTCATGATCTCAGGGTTGTGAGATGGAGCCCACACTGGGCTCCGTGCTCAGTGTGGAGTGCGCTTGAGATTCTCTCCCTCCCTCCGCCTCTGCCCTTCCTCCCGCTTGTGGCTATGCATGCTCTGTTCCCCTGACAAAATAAATTATTTTTTAAAATATTTATGCATTTTTCCATAATTAAATTTTACCTTAAAAACTGTAAGCAATACTGAACTTGGTAGTTAGTAGGTTTGTTACCCAGCATTACAAGTATCGATTCTGAATCCACTCTCTGTGTATTTTAAGCTTGAGGAAAGGAGTAAACACATCGAAGAGAATAAATGGATGGATGAATGAATGAATACATACATACACACTAATACTAGAACCAATACTATGTGCCTCCTGATATGTTGAACTGTGAAGGATACATATTTGTATATTATTCTGTAAAAATACACAACCTAAATTTAATCTAATCACAAGAAATATCAGATAACCTCAAATTAAAGATGTGCAGAATAACTATCTTTGCTTCAAAAATGTCAAGGTGAAGAAAAAGAAAAGTTATGGAACTGTCAATTCAAAGGGGACTAAAAAGAGGTTATTAAAGCAATGCATGATTTTGGGTTAGATCCTGAACTGGGGGGAAAAAACAAGCTATAAAGGACATTATTGGTACAACTGACAAAACTAAAATACGGATTATGGATTAAATAACAGAATCATATCAACAGTAAATTTCCTTATTTTGATTATTTTTTTAAGATTGCAAAAGAGAATGTTCTTATTCTTAGGAAATTCATACAGAAGTATTTAGGGATATATGGGATTGATGTTTCTTTCTTTTTTTTTTTTTTTTTAAGATTTTATTTATTTATTTATTTGACAGAGAGAGATCACAATTAGGCAGAGAGAGAGAGGAGGAAGCAGGCTCCCCACTAAGGAGAGAGCCCCATGCGGGGCTCGATCCCAGAATCCTGGGATCATGACCTGAGCCGAAGGCAGAGGCTTTAACCCTCTGAGCCACCCAGGCGCCCCGGGATTGATGTTTCTAACTTACTCTCAAATTACTCAAGAAAAAAGTATACATAGGAAAGTAGTAAAATAAGATAAAGCAAATAGGGCAAAATGTACACAATTATTGAATATAAGTAAAGGGTATATGGGAATTTCTTGAATTTTAGCAAATTTTCTATAGGTTTGAAATTACATCAAAATAAAATATTGAAGAAGTAAAATTCTTAATTCTTTACTTCGTTTGGGTCTATAATACAGACAGAGATCATTTCAGAGTATCTTTTGACTAATATAAAGAAATATCTAGATACACAGGTTTCTTGGGAGAAGGAGGTTAATCAAGATCACCCCCTATTAAAATATCTCAATGGAAAATTAAGACTATAATTTTGAGGGGTGCCTGGGTCACTCAGCTGGCTATGTGTCTGCTGAAGCTCAGGTCATGATCCTGGGGTCCTGGAATCAAGCCCCACACAGTTTCAGGGTCCCTGTTCAGCTGGGAGTCTGCTTCTCCCTCTGACCCTCCCCACCCCGATTAGTGTACTCTTTCTCCCTCTCTCCCTCCCCCCACTCCTCTCTCTCGCATAAATAAAAAAATATGTTTTTAAAAAAAAAAAAGAGAGACCATAATTTTGAGAAAAGTTGCAAAGTAGGAGAACTTGAGCCCTGTAATCAACATTGTGAAATTCAGACTCAATGTTAAATGAAAAAATTCTTTTATACACTAAAGGTAAGGTAAAAATAAGTATTATAGTTTCCTTTTTTTTTAAAAGATTTTATTTGTTTATTTGACAGAGAGAGAGATATCAAGAGAGGGAACATAAGCATGGGTAGTGGGAAAGAAGCCAGCTTCCCACTGAGCAGCGAGTCTGACCCTGGGATCATGACCTGAGCCCAAGGCAGATACTTAACAACGGAGCTACCCACATGCTAATTATCATAGTTTCTAACCTCATCAACTCAATTCTTTTGAGGAAGTACCACAAATCTTCTTATCATAAATTTCCTTATTAAGGAAGATGGAACTGGAAACACTAAATAACAGAGAAAAAATTCAAGAGAAATCAGAAAGCAAAAGAGCTACAGACAAGGAAGTGACAGTCTCTAAGAATAGCTAAAGGAAAAGATTCATCTCCTAGCTGCTGAAGTTTAAGTCAAGTGCTTCAATCATTTTACCGTTACGAAGAATATTTATGTTAGTTATTTCTCCAAGTTTTATCTTTTATCTGAATTTAAGACAATAACTTACCACTCTACATTTTCTGAATTTTTCCAAATATATATAATGAATTCATGAATTTTTAAGAAAATAATCACAGGATTTATGGTTTCATGAAATTAGAAACAATGACAGTTGTACCACTGAATTACCACATTCACTATAAATCCCACTGTAAAAACTGGCTGCGGATTAAAGTGTCAGTACAAGAACATTTCAACCTCAAGTTTTAATCAACTACTTTAAAATTTTCACAATAATAATAGGTAATATTTATTTTTTTTAAGGTTTTTATTTATTTATTTATTTGACAGAGAGATCACAAGTAGGCAGAGAGACAGGCAGAGAGAGAGGGGGAAGCAGGCTCCCCATCAAGCAAACAGCCTGACGCAGGACTTGATCCCAGGACCTCGAGACCACGACCCAAGCCAAAGGCAGAGACTCAACCCACTAAGCCACGCAGGCGCCCAATAATAGGTAATATTTGAAGCACAACTTTAGGAATTATTCTGGCTACTATGTCAAAAGAAACATGTGAGTTCTATAAATAAAATGCAAGTATTTACATCTGCATAGAGTAATATTTCAGATTGTAATTGAGCACCTACCACATATCAGGCTCTCTATTAGGACTATAGGAACAAAAAGAGCACTGGGTGTTAGAGGCAACTGATGAATCATCGAACATGACATCTTTTTTTCTTTTAAGATTTTTTATTTATGTTTTTGACAGAGAGAGACACAGTGAGAAAAGGAACACAGCAAGGGAAGTGGGAGAGGGAGAAGAGGCTTCCCACAAAGCAGGGAGCCTGATACTCGATCCCAGGATCCTGGGATCATGACCTGAGCTGAAGGCAGACACTTTTTTAACAACTGAGCCACACAGGCATCCCTAAATACTACATCTGAAATTAATGATGCCATTAATAATGTTATGCTAGCTAACAGACTTTAAATTTTTAAAAATTAAAGTAAATTAAAAAAAAAAAGAAGAACAGGGCAGATGCTGTCCCTGTCCTCTTGGAACTGCCTATTGATCAAGAAATGCTTACATTAGGAAGGGAAAATTATATAAGGTGTTTGAGAGGTATGCAGCAAGAGGATTTTTACCAAGTCTAAGGCTTAAAGATAGAAGCCACTTCTGAGATTCTCTTGAACTTGAGTTTCTACTGTTATAGTCAATTCTAGTAACACATGACATGCATTCTGAAAAATCACCACACTATACAAAATTGCACAATAAAACTACAGGGCTTATGGGGAAGACGGGGTTGGGAAGCCACACTCAGGAACCACAACAATGACACATAAGAAGGACAGGAAGCTAATACAAACTACAGACCATTTTATACACGTTAAATTGTTAATGAACACCTATGTGCTAAAATAAAAACGTCAGGTTTGAAAAAACTTTAAATTGCCTGTGGAAGTGGGCATCAGAAGGGTTGAGGCTTCTCCTTTTTCGGGATGTAGTGGTAGGAAGGTAATCTGAAATCTGAAAGAGAGCCCACTAGCCTGGGTGGATGGATGTGGCTCATAACACAGTGGAGAACCAGGGTAGCTGCTAGCTGGTTGACAGGTATGCTTTCTGAGTATTTCCTATGTGATACAGTTTAAGTGGATACAGTTTTCTGCGTTCAGCTAGTGTTTCTCAGACAAATGGCATAAACCAACACAAAATGCACGCAATGCTCAAATTGTTCCTTAATATCAGCACATGGTACAAGTTTTGGTTTTGAAAACAAGCATAAGAGAACCGACTGTATTTCATCTCTCCTTCCATATACAACTGACCACTGAACCACCGCACAGGTCCACTTATACGTAAGGTTTTATATATATATATATATAAATACAGTAAAGGACTGTAATTGTATATTCTCTTCCTTGTGATTTTAATAACATTTTTTCTAGCTTTTTTTTTATTATAAGAATACAGTATGTAACACATACACAAAATATGTTATCAGTAAGGCTTCTGGTCAACAGCAGGCTATTAGTAGTTAAGTTTAAAATTATTATTAAGTAAAAAATTATTATTAAAATTATTAACTCAAAAATTATACATATATTTTTGACTACACAGGGGTCAGTGTCCTTAACCCCTGCATTGTTCAAAGGTCAACTGTAAAAAGGAGGTAAAAATCTACAGGAGATGTTACCAGTGGAAAGTACAATAGCACCAGAGGATAAATGGCTTTTTTTTTTTTTTAACTTAAGTATAAATAACACACAGTGTTATATTAGTTTCAGGTCTATAATAACTCATCAATTCTATACATTACTCGGTACTCATCACAGTAAGTATACTCTTAATCTCCTTTATCTATTTCATGACCCCCTGAAAACTGTTCTCTGTATTTGAGAGTCTGGTTTTGTCTCTTTTTTTGGTTCATTCATTTCTTAAATTCCACATTTAAGTGCAATTGTAAGGTATTTATCTTTCTCTGATGGACCCTCTAGGTCCATCTATGTTGTTGCACGTTGACAATTTCTCATTCTTTCTTATGACTGAGTAGTATTTCTTTATATATATATATTTATATATATTATAATTATATTATTTATAATAATCAAGATTTGGAAGCAACCCTAGCATCCATTGATAGATGAATGGATAAAGAGCTTATATATATATATATATATATATATATATATATATATATATAATATATATATATACACACATATATATGTATTATAATATATATTATAGATATATCTATAATATCATATAGACATGATAGATGAATGGATCCTTGGGTTGCTTCCAAATCTTGGCTATTGTAAATAATGCTATAATAAACATAAAAGTGCTTATATCTTTTCAAATTAGTATTTTCTTTATCTAGATACTCGGTAGTGAATTACTGGATCATATGTTATTTCTGTTTTTAACCTTTTGAGAAACCTCCATACTGTTTTCCATACTGGCTGCCCCAATTGGCTTCCCCACTAACAGTGCACAAGGGTTCCTTTCTCTCCACATCCTCATCAACACTCATTACTTCTTATGTTTTTGAGTTTAACCATTCTGATAGGTATAAGGTGATATCTCATTTCCCTGATGACGGGTGGTGTTGAGCATCTTTTCATGTGTCTTTTGGTCAGCTGCATTTCTTCTCTGTAAAAATGTCTGTTCAGGTCCTATGCCCATTTTTAATAGGCTTATTTGTTGGTTAAAAAAAAAAAAGGATTATTTGTGGGTTTGGGGTTGAGCTGTATAAATTCTTTATACATTTTAGATATTAACCCCATAGTGGATATTTATGATTTTCAAATATCTTCTCCCATTCAGTAGGTTGCCTTGTCGTTTTGTTAATGGTTCCTTTGCTGTGCAAAAGCTTTTTATTTTGGAGTAGTCTCAATAGTTTATTTTTGCTTTTGTTTCCCTTGCCTGAGAAGACATTTCTAGAAAGATGTTAAGGCTGACGTCCAAAAGATTAGTGCCTGTGCTATTGCTTCATCTGTCACATTTTGGTCTTTAATCCATTTTGAGTTTATTTTTGTGTTTGATGTAAGAAAGTGGTCCAATTTCATTCTTTTGCATGTTGTTGTCCAGTCTTCCCAGTACCACTTGTTAAAGAGACAGTCTTTTCCTCTCATATTCTTATCTCCTTTGTTGCTATTTTTTTAAGCCATTTTCCTTTTTAACAATAAAATCTATTGATTTTCATCTCTATAATAATTTCTGTAATATATGTAATTTTACAATGAGCATGTATATTTTTCTCCTTTTGAAAGCATAAAACTTATTTATATATATACTATATATATATTATAGTAATATATATACAGAAAATCTACAAACAGCAAAAATAAAAGCCTTAAAATTAACCCTGAGAATTTGAATTAGAGAACAGGGAAGTAGAAAAGTCATCAGAGATTCACTTAACCAACTCTTTCACATAATCAGACAAGGCCAGATCAAAGAGATTTGTCCATAATTACTTAGTTAACGGCAAAACAAACAACAAACAAACAAAACCATGTGTATCCCAATTCTCAGTTCAGGATTCTATAACCTCCTTAAATTAACATTTTTCCAAATTAAGCTTCCCAAGAACACAGTTGAAAATTTTAGACTTAAAGACCCTAAGTGTGACATTAAATCCAGTTACTCTAGTGTTATTTAAATGCTAAAATTCTTTCTTTTTTAAAGTTTAAAATAGGCTATACTTTTCTCATTAAAATGTCCTTTCAGATTTACTTCATTCAACTAAGGGAAGCAAGCAGCAATGAAAAGGCAAAACTTGAGCTTTCTCAGTGTACAGTAATCTGCCAACACTTCCTATCTTAAGATACACCTTTTCTACACTGAAATTCTATTCTAAATATCCCACATGTCCTTTGGGAATAGAAGACATGACATATGCTACAATTAACAAAGAGTTCTGGAATTCTATTACTAGAACAAGAAAATACATACCTTCTTGGACCCATTCATGAAAAACTTTAAAAATAGGAGCCATTTCTATTAACTAGAAGAAGACATCTTTCAAAAATATAAAGTCTTTGTTTATACAAAGCTAACTAATTAATAACAAAACATCCCTTTCCTACCTCCTATCAATGGAGCACATCTGCTTCCCGAAGAAACACTTCCTGTGGCAAAAAACTACCTCCCTTCTAAGTAGCAGAAATCAAAGACACACCTGACACGTACGCAACTGCTTCTTGTTGAAGAGACAAAGATACATCTAGAAAGGCCAAATGAAGATTATTTTTAACAGACAAGTGTTGGAATCAATGATCTTTTAAAATAAGGAAGCATTTTCAAATAAAAACAAAAACAATGATAATTCCTAATGCCATTATTAAAAGTCTTTTTTAAAAAAATAATAAATAATAACTCTTGTTTCCCCTAACCTCTCTAATCACGTCTTCTCTATCAAGTTGAAATCCTGGGAGTTTTTCAAACCTGGGTCCTTAGCACCCACTCCCCAAATTCTCACCATGCACATCATCATTCCCAGTTACCGTTGTCAACTTACACCTCCAGTTCAGAACTTGTCTCCACTGAGCAACATTTTCATATATTCAATTTGACATTTTGTGCTGAGTTCAAATTCAAAATGTATAAAACCAGGGGCACCTGGGTGGCTCAGTGGGTTAAAGCCTCTACCTTCAGCTCAGGTCATGATCCCAGGGTCCTGGGATCAAGCCCCGCATCCGGCTCTCTGCTCAGCAGGGAGCCTGCTTCCTCCTCTCTCTCTCTGCCTGCCTCTCTGCCTACTTGTGATCTCTATCTATCAAAAAAATAAATAAAATCTTTTTTTAAAAAAATGTATAAAACCTAATCCCGTGGTCTTTTCTTTAAAATCTGGTCTTATTCCAGTGCTCCTTATCCTAATAAAGGGCACCATATCCATTCAGCTGTTCAAGCCCTGAACCTCAGTCATCCCCTTCTCTTACCATTCAATATGCAGTCCATGAGTCTTGTTGAGTTTCCTTCCTATGTATTATTTAATCTATCAACTTCTCGCCATTTCCCCTAAATTAAACTACTATTACTTCTTTTTTAAGATTTTATTTATTTATTTGACAGACAGAGATCACAAGTAGGCACAGAAGCAGGCAGAGAGAGAGGAGGAAGCAGGCTCCCTGCTGACCAGAGTCCAATGGGCTCAATCCCAAGACCCTGGGACTATGACCCAAGCCAAAGGCAGGGGCTTTAACGCACTGAGCCACCCAAGCATCCCACTACTATTACTTCTTACCTGGATTACAACAGCCTCCCAAATTCATCTACCTATTTCTACTATGGCCCTATGTAAACCATTATTCTTGCTATAGTTTGAAGAATCTTTTCAAAAAAAAAATTTATGGCATCCTGTTTAAAACCTTCCAAATGGTTTCCCACTACTCTTACAAAAAGCTGCACAAAACAAGCCAATACTCCTTAACATACCCTGGTCCCTAGCTACTTCACCGCTTTAGCTTCCCTCTTAAAGACAAACTTAAATCCTTTCAGTCCTTCATACTAGCCACTTTGCTTCCCACCACTGGAATCTTGCTCACATTGCTCCCCCTGTATATGGAAGGACCTTCCTCCCCTCATCCACTGCCTACTCATGCTTCTGATTGCAATTCAAGTGTTGCCTCCTGGAAGAGGCCTGTCTTGATGCCTCCCTAAGTCAAATCTCCCTATTACAGCCCTTCACAGCCTCATGCATCTATTATAACTTCGTTTGTATTTGGACATTTCTTTGTGAGATTATTAATCAATGCCTGTCTTACCCACAAGGCTATAATCTCCATGCCTGTTTTTATTATCCATAGTGATCCCCACTGTTTGGCAATGATGGGCACTCAATAAATATTTATCAAATTAATAATATCTGAGAAAGATCTAGAATAAAAGTACCTAACTTCAGAATAATAGCACTTACTTAACATTATCTCTGATACCATAAAGATCACATCAAAATATATACTGGGGGGAGAGTGGGGCAGAGTAGGGAGAGAAAACAGTCCTAATACTCTGCAGGAAGTTGTTTTCCTTGAACCAAGCAGCTATTTGTTTCTTCAAGGATATGGACAGTGAGAAGTATTAAAGGAGGAAAATAAGAATAATGCAAAATGGGAAAAGGACAAGAAAGAGGCATGAAATAATGTTCTAATTGTTAAGAATTTTTGTTCCAAAAATACATATTTAGTTAATGCAGAAACTATTATCTTAAGTCACACGTATATGTGAGGCAAAATAGGTTGTTAGTTATAAGGAAACAAAGAGTAGATCATCTCAGGCCACATCAGTCTAAGTAAAGAAGTGGTGTATCAAGTACCTGTGTTAAGAGAAAAAAAAGAAAAAATTTAAAGAAACTAAGAAAGGTTAAAGAATTTTCAAATAGTATTAAGTTTTATGAAGCATAATGCAATAAAATCATGTCCTCAGCGTTTCAGGACAGTACCGATTATTTAATTTTCATTCTTCACAAGAAAAAGGAGTTATACAAATTATAAACAAAAGTACTTTATTTTATTGTTGTAAGACTTTCCAGTAAATAAATTTTTAATCAGAAAAAAAGATAGAAAAGAGGATTTGTGGCATTTATTGTGGTCTTTAACATTCACCTAATACAGGCTCCGTGTTTATCCTAAGAACCATATTCAAAGGGCATTACAGAGCTGGCAGGTGGAATTAAAATGCAACAACAGATTATCAGTCAATGTTTGTGAAGGACAATCAATAAAGGTAATTACCACATGAATCTACACTGATTTATGTCATGGCAGAATAATCTGGAATTGTAGGGATGGATTCCGTCAAAAGTGATCCAGATTTAAATATATTTTTTTCACTGCTTCCTGTTTAGCTACAGAAATCTGATCCTACTAAGAGCCTTTATTCCTTTAAAAAATAATTTCCCTGATTCTCAAGTTGTGACTCAGTCTGACCATGTCTATTTGCCTTCTGCCAGGATCAGCTTCTCTGTGGGAACTGGAAATGTACGCATACCCAAGGAGTGATGCAAGAGCTGAACTTTCCCCAAGGGCAGTGCCAGCATCCTAGGACTTCAGACTTCTGTACTTCTTCCTCTCCTGAACCACCTTCTAGGAGATGGAATGCAAAAGAAATCGTGCAGCCTCAGAGGAAAGTGCTGAAAATTATACATTCATTTGCCTATTTAGTCATACTTTCAAGGGAAAAGACTAGGCCTCTACATTACTTCCCACTTTCATCCCGTTAGATTCATTTTTAGCTTTGGAAGCCTGTCCATTTATTGACTTAAGCTTAAGCTAGGTAAATATGATCTATCAATCTATTCCTCTATCTCTGAAGTACTGGTTTTATTATTTAAAGAAAATTTTAGATCCACTTCATTATAGATCTGTCATCCTCTAACGGCTGTTCTAAATTTATCCCAGACTGACCCGGAAGAGACAAAACTATGAAATGCTTTTAATTTTAAAGTAGTTAATATGTTTTTTAAATTTCTTCTTCCTTCATTCTTCTATTGCACTAATGCATTCTCCTTTGTATTTCAGTTTAATGTATTTCTGACGTATTCACAAGACTTTCAAGCTCAAGGTACCTATAGAGTACAGAGTAGGCTGTGTCAAATTTGCACTGAAATAAATTAAAGGAGTATGATAGGATACCAGACTTTTACAGTTGGCCAAGGAGAAGAAAAAAAGAAACATAGCACAAAGTTACCTTAAAACTCTTGGGGCACTAGCTTTCAGCCCATTCCCCATCCTGACATCTATCTCCTCTGCCAAAAATTACTCAAACCACTGTTGCTGGCAAGTTAGCTTAAGTGGTTGGAATTTTTATTTGCACCCATGTACTTTTTCTCTCCCAATCTGTGTTATACAGTTAAGAAATGTGTGTGCATTCATTTGTCTTTCAATCAAGGGTTCTTTTCTTAAGAACTTAATTCACATAAGTTTAACCTTTGAGACTAAGAAACTGGTCCCTCTTCTTTCCACAAAATGAAGTTTTCCTTCATCTAGTATATGTTAATAATTAGAGCCTTGGCATTTTGCTGCAATTTATTCATTCATTTCTCATCTCATTCAGTAAGCTGACTGTTTTCATATTGTCTGTTATATGCCACAAACCACGATAGGTCCCCCAGCTCTTAACAACTGTTTTTACAATTTAAGTGAAATAAATAAATTAAAATGATAACTGATACGATGAAGGCCTCTGTGGATGAAGTGAAAGCACAGAGGATGGATTACCCAAGTCAGCTTGAGGAAATCAAAGGACATCTTGCAGAGAAGGTAATATTTCAATTGTGAGTAGGCAGGAATTTACACTCAGTGAAGGCAAAGATGTAAACAGTAGAAAAGGAAATCTTATTTCAAATAATTTCTATTTGAAATCAGCACTGCTAAAAGCTTGAATCTCAGACCTCTGGTAGTCCACAAACTGTGTGCCATGAGGCTGAGTCAAGATGAATACAAAAATAGAGAATAAGTGTTTAGAAATCTTCACAGAAATGTAACAGAACAATTTTCTGTCTGTTGAATCCAATAAAAAAGCTATTTTTTTATTTCATCTCTCTAGTTATTAATTTTTATTGTATTTTGCTAAAGTTTTAGTTCCCAACAGACTGAAAATCTTTAAAAACAGATAGTTTGAGTAGTGCAGTTACTAAAATGCATCTAATTCTGACTCTAACTCTCATATTGTTCCCTGTTTTAAGCTTCTTTTTGGATCTCCAAGGAACTCTGAGAGGCTTATCCCCTGACTTCAGGAAGAACTTTATATATCAATTAGATGATCCATTTTAATTAAAGGATCAAGCTAACAATTCAGCAATGCTGACCAAACTCCTTGAAATTTTACTAGAGGGAGGAACAGCTGGTTCACATACTTTGGTACATGTTATCACAAGTAGAAGCAACTAGATGTGGTAGAATATTTTTCTACTTAATTTTTCTAATACTTGAAGCCATTAATCCTTCCCACTCTTTTATGAAATAGGCCTTTGCACATCCTTGGAATCATGTTCCTTTAAAGCACACAAGTACACATAGAAATAAGACATGTTTGATTCAGATATAAACTCAAATAGGGACGGTCTTTACTATCTAAAAGCGTATGCTCTAAAATAAAAAATTCGGGCGCCTGGGTAGCTCAGTGGATTAAAGCCTCTGCCTTCGGCTCAGGTCATGATGGTCCTGAGATTGAGTCCCACATCGTGCTCTCTGCTCGGCAGGGAGCCTGCTTCCTTCTCTATCTCTCTCTGCCTGCCTCTCTGCTGACTTGTGATCTCTCTGTCAAATAAATAAATAAAATCTTTTTTTAAAAAATAAATAAATAAAATGGAAAACTCACAGTGAATGCCTATTCCTGCTATAAATGGGGTCTCCCCCCTCCCCAGGGGTTGAAACCCAAAGTTTAATATGCACAGGTTCATATACCAAAGACACATAAACTCAGAAGTAAAAACTCAAGTTAAATCTTTCACCAAAATCATTACATCATATAAGTCTTTGTTCTTTACTTTGCAAAACAGTTCAGTCTAGCTGATGATGGCTTCTCTTCTGTCAATCTTATCAGTAGCCACTTTTTTCTTAGATTTCAATGACTCAGGATTTAATTTATAAAATATCAAAAGGTTTGATAGGGTACAAACACATAAGGGAGCACTTAATGAACATATTTAGGTAACCTCAGAAGTATGAAATCACACACATATTTAAGATACTACTATTTAGGGCTTTATATATTTTGTTACCTTTTTTCCTCTAATTATTCATTGTATTATTTTGGTTTTACAAAATTCTGGATGTTTACAAGTACCTTCAATTATTTTGGTACCTATTTTTAGTTATTAGAAAATACAGATGCACATACAGAAAAGCCAACCTAGTCTATACTGAGATGAAAAATAAAAGAAACATAAGTTAGACTTAATTCTTTGCTATCTATCCATCAAAGAATAGGAAATACAGGGACACCTGAGTGGCTCAGTTGAGCCTCTGCCTTTGGGTAAGGTCGGGATTCCAAATTCCTGGGATTGAATCCTGCATTGGGGGGGGGGGGGGGTCCTTGCTCAGCAGGGAACCTGCTTCTACCTCTGCCTGCCACACCCTCTGCTTGTTCTCTCTCTCTCTGACAAATAAATAAATAAAATCTTTTAAAAATAAAATATGATATAATAGATAAAATCTTTAAAAAATAGGAAACACAGTCGGTAGCGAGGTTTTTCAAATTCATTTTAGATGTAATCATTTTTTGTGCTTGTTAGGGTGTGTTCTGGGGACAACTGTCCAGTGACCTGAATGACATTTAGCAGCATCCCTGGCCTCTATCCACAAGATACCAGAAACACACGCTTCACCACCCTAGTCATGACCATAAAAAATGCTTTCATAACATGGTTAAGCACCATTGTTTAATAATATAGAAAAATCATTTTGAACTTTTTTTCCCAACACATAACATTAGTAAAAAAAAAAAAATTCTGAGCATACATCTCTATCCAAATATATTTACTTCTAAGTTATATATATGGACTATGTACTAATGTTATATACATTGTAAAATATAAATACATTTAAACAGAAGGAGATTAAAAAAATTATCATGGAAGTGCTAATAAATTTAGAACCTGAACCCCAGAGGATTATCTTGTGTACCCCGAGGGATGTACATACCACACTAAAGACAGTGGTATTGATTATAGTCACAGAGAGAAGAATTGTTTCTTTTACTGGATTAGTTACTGACTATAACATATTCATGCCATTTATAAACTGAATACAACTCTAATATAAAGTATAAAGGGATATTTTGACCTTTGTTGAAAAGTGGAAATTCTAAAGTTTCTATGAAAGTATGTTAATTAAATTTTGGATATTGTAAAGAAGCATGACCTTGAGAACAAATGACTCAGGATGAATTCTCTGGTTGACTATGATCTTTCCTTCTTCTTTCTGGCTCAAAAAATGACAGGTAGATGCCTGTATTCATACCAGTTCCCACAAAGTTCCACAACCCTATTTTCAGACTAAGTCCACTACTAGACCAGTGATTAGTTATTTTTATCCTCACATGAAAATTAATTTTTATTAAAAACATTTTGGAAATATATACCAAGGAATGTAAGAACTATAATTATGGCTATTGCTGAAAGTCCGTTACTTATGCCATAATAGTGTAACCACATAACAGTGGTTTCAGAAAATATAATGAATTGTTCACTTAGAGGAACTCATAGTTGACACTGATGTACTTAATATCTGTGTAACTGCTCCAAATATTACAAAGATAATACAAATCAGTATTTAGGGCACATGGGTGTCTCAGTCAGTTGAACATTGGGCTCTTAATTTCAGCTCAGGTCATGATATCAGGGTCCTAGAATTGAGCCTCATGTAGGGCTGGATGACAATAAGATAAATGCCTTTATCTTAGATGCTTGTAAGTACCATGTGGGTCTTAATTTTATAATGCGTGCCAATGAATGTGGTGCCACATTATTAAGCAAACTTACTGTTCCCATCTAGGAAACAGTGAATGAAAACAAAAGAAACAGATAAGGGAGAGCACACAACTTGGGGTGGGGGTGCAGGTAGTAATAAATTTGAGAAATTAGGTACTTTTCCCGACACCTGCA
Organism: Mustela lutreola; assembly: GCF_030435805.1. Classification (NCBI taxonomy): domain Eukaryota; kingdom Metazoa; phylum Chordata; class Mammalia; order Carnivora; family Mustelidae; genus Mustela; species Mustela lutreola. Next base: position 31,536,451 of record NC_081303.1, read on the forward strand.
GTTCATCAAGAACAATATAATTTAGTTCACCATTAGGCTAATACACAGATATTTATAAATACTAAGTATGATTTACCTCCTATTAAATAGTAATACTCAGTCTATAAATGTTTGAATTAAAAGTAGAATCAGAAAGTAAGTTAAAGGATTTTACTATTGCAAGGTTTTATTTAAACATGCTTTGTGGTAAGAAATATTTTAAATAATGTGTGAAGTCAAATTACTTTAGTGGTAGACTTTTGGGTGACATAATTAATATTCTGCTAAAAATGAAACTGTAGTCATTCATTTCCTGCCATGAACAAGTAACTGATACGGAGCTTGCCATCCTGTTGTAAATAACTAGAAAGCCAGACAAAACATTTGACACAAGTTTTGAGACATTACAAAACAGGAAGGACAGGACTAGGATCCCCAATACAAGGAAAACATATCAGATAAATCTTATGATAATCCTGGATTTCAAGCCAGAGTCACCTTCTGAGTATTGGCACAGAGAGGAACACTGGCAGAACACAATGGTCTCACTGAATATGAGGAGATAGAAGTAAAAGTTCAGGGAGGCTGAGGCTGATGGGATTTGCAGTGTAACGTACTAGAGGAAAAGGAAATTACACAAAGAGATCCAGAAATCTGCATGGTGATCTGACTGAGTTACTGGCTGTATAATTAAGCTGCATGTGTGTAGGATTAAACTTCATGTCTACTAGCAAAGAAAGCTGCTCAACAGCTATAAGCTGGAAAATCTTCACAGCTCACTCAGGACTGGAGGATATTTGAAATCCCTCAAACAAAAGAAGAAACCTTGTTTAATACCCAAACCATTTGCACATATTTTCTTTGCCTTTTTTTGTTAATTTTTTATTTTTTATGAACATATATTTTTATCCCCAGGGGTACAGGTCTGTGAATCACCAGGTTTACACACTTCACAGCACTCACCAAAGCACACACCCTCCCCAATGTCCATAATCCGACCCCTTCTCCCAACCCCCTCCCCCCACCAACCCTCAGTTTGTTTTGTGAGATTAAGAGTCACTTATGGTTTGTCTCCCTCCCAATTCCATCTTGTTTCATTGATTCTTCTTCTACCCACTTAAGCCCCCATGCTGCATCAACACTTCCTCATATCAAGGAGATCATATGATAGTTGTCTTTCTCTGCTTGACTTATTTCGCTAAGCATGATACGCTCTAGTTCCATCCATGTTGTCGCAAATGGCAAGATTTCATTTCTTTTGATGGCTGCATAGTATTCCATTGTGTATATATACCACATCTTCTTGATCCATTCATCTGTTGATGGACATCTAGGTTCTTTCCATAGTTTGGCTATTGTGGACATTACTGCTATAAACATTTGGGTGCACGGGTCCCTTTGGATCACTACGTTTGTATCTTTAGGGTAAATATCGAGTAGTGCAATTGCTGGGTCATAGGGCAGTTCTATTTTCAACATTTTGAGGAACCTCCATGCTGTTTTCCAGAGTGGCTGCACCAGCTTGCATTCCCACCAACAGTGTAGGAGGGTTCCCCTTTCTCCGCATCCTCGCCAGCATCTGTCATTTCCTGACTTGTTGATTTTAGCCATTCTGACTGGTGTGAGGTGATATCTCATTGTGGTTTTGATTTGTATTTCCCTGATGCCGAGTGATATGGAGCACTTTTTCATGTGTCTGTTCGCCATCTGGATGTCTTCTTTGCAGAAATGTCTGTTCATGTCCTCTGCCCCTTTCTTGATTGGATTATTTGTTCTTTGGGTGTTGAGTTTGCTAAGTTCTTTATAGATTTTGGACACTAGTCCTTTATCTGATATGTCGTTTGCAAATATCTTCTCCCATTCTGTCAGTTGTCTTTTGATTTTGTTAACTGTTTCCTTTGCTGTGCAAAAGCTTTTGATCTTGATGAAATCCCAATAGTTCATTTTTGCCCTGGCTTCCCTTGCCTTTGGCGATGTTCCTAGGAAGATGTTGCTGCAGCTGAGGTCGAAGAGGTTGCTGCCTGTGTTCTCCTCAAGGATTTTGATGGATTCCTTTCGCACTTTGAGGTTCTTCATCCATTTTGAGTCTATTTTCGTGTGTGGTGTAAGGAAATGGTCCAATTTCATTTTTCTGCATGTGGCTGTCCAATTTTCCCAGCACCATTTATTGAAGAGGCTGTCTTTTTTCCATTGGACATTCTTTCCTGCTTTGTCGAAGATTAGTTGACCATAGAGTTGAGGGTCTATTTCTGGGCTCTCTATTCTGTTCCATTGATCTATGTGTCTGTTTTTGTGCCAGTACCATGCTGTCTTGATGATGACAGCTTTGTAATAGAGCTTGAAGTCGGGAATTGTGATGCCACCAACTTTGGCTTTCTTTTTCAATATCCCTTTGGCTATTCGAGGTCTTTTCTGGTTCCATATAAATTTTAGAATTATTTGTTCCATTTCTTTGAAAAAGATGGATGGTACTTTGATAGGAATTGCATTAAATGTGTAGAATGCTTTAGGTAGCATAGACATTTTCACAATATTTATTCTTCCAATCCAGGAGCATGGAACATTCTTCTATTTCTTTGTGTCTTCCTCAATTTCTTTCATGAGTACTTTATAGTTTTCTGAGTATACATTCTGTGCCTCTTTGGTTAGGTTTATTCCTAGGTATCTTATGGTTTGGGGTGCAATTGTAAATGGGATGGACTCCTTAATTTCTCTTTCTTCTGTCTTGTTGTTGGTGTAGAGAAATGCAACTGATTTCTGTGCATTGATTTTATATCCTGACACTTTACTGAATTCCTGTACAAGTTCTAGCAGTTTTGGAGTGGAGTCTTTTGGGTTTTCCACATATAGTATCATATCATCTGCGAAGAGTGATAGTTTGACTTCTTTGCTGATTTGGATGCCTTTAATTTCCTTTTGTTGTCTGATTGCTGAGGCTAGGACCTCTAGTATTATGTTGAATAGCAGTGGTGATAATGGACATCCCTGCCATATTCCTGACCTTAGCGGAAAAGCTTTCAGTTTTTCTCCATTGAAAATTATATTTGTGGTGGGTTTTTCATAGATGGCTTTGATGATATTGAGGTATGTGCCCTCTATCCCTACACTTTGAAGAGTTTTGATCAGGATGGGATGGATTTGCACATATTTTCAAAAGGTAAGACATCGGTAGTAAAAGTAAATTAGCCCAATAAAAACAGACTTTTTTTTTTTTAAGATTATTATTATTATTTTTTTTTTTGACAGAGAGAGAAAACACAAGCAGGGGAAGGGGACGCAGAGGGAGAAACAGGCTTCCCACTGAGCAAGGAGCCAGATGCCAGACTTGATCATGACCTGATCCAAAGGCAGCTGCCTAACCGACTGAGCCACCCAGGTGTCCCGAAAAAGGCTATTCTAGAGCCACCCATATATAGCTTTAAATCAAGCCTCAAAATTAACAGCTGATTCTCAAGAAATGTAAACTCAATCATAATTAAAGACAACAAAAAGCAAAAAAAAAAAAAAAAAAAAATCAACAATGTAAAATTCACAATGTCCAATATCCATTCAAAAGTGACAATCCATAATATGAAGAAAGAAAATGTGAAATAAAAACAGTAGGAAAGGGGCGCCTGGGTGGCTCAGTGGATTAAGCCGCTGCCTTCGGCTCAGGTCATGATCTCAGTGTCCTGGGATCAAGCCCCGCATCGGGCCCTCTGCTCAGCAGGGAGCCTGCTTCCCCCTCTGTCTCTGCCTGCCTCTCTGCCTACTTGTGATCTCTCTCTCTGTCAAATAAAATAAATAAAATCTTAAAAAAAAAAGTAGGAAAATTAATCAGTAGATAATATGCTAGAAATGAAAGAGATGATAAATTGAACAGCCAAAGACTATAAAAAGTTATTATAAGTGTTTAAAGATTTAAAAGGAAGATAGAATAACAAAGAGAGAAATAGAATTAAAGAATTAAAGAATTAAATGGAATTTATGGAACTGAAAAATACGTATCTGAAATGAAAATTTTATGTAATGGACAGAAGAACAGATTCATTTCATTAAAGAAAATATCAGTGAACATGAAGACAGAACAATTCAAAAATATACAAATTAAAAGACAGAAGTTGAGTAGGGAGACTGAAAATAATGAACAGCAGTCTGTGGAACCATATCAAGCAATTCCTGAAGGACAGAATAAAAAGAGAGGGAACAGAAATAAAGTTGAAGAAATAGGCTGAAATTTCTTTTCTAAATTTTTAACTAAAAATCCATAAAAACAACAACAAATCCCAGGCAGGATAAACCCAAGGAAACCACACCAGGACACATAATAATTAAACTGCTAAAAAACAGTTATGAAGAGAAAAATAATAAAATCAGCCAGAGTTGGGGGACATAATAGGAAGAGGAACAAATATGAGAATGACTGTTAATTACTCTTCAGAAAGAATCAAGCTTTAAGATGATGGAACAACATTTTATGCAAAAAAACAAAAAACTGTTATTCCAAATTCTATGTTTAGCAAAAAACCTATTCAAAAACGAAGGGGAAAAAAAACCAGACATTTGTGGAAAAAAACAAATGCTGACTGAATTCACTGTAACTAGACCCCACTTGGGCCTAAAAGAAGCAGAGAAAAGCAAAATTTGAACAGAAATCAATGGAACTGAGAACAGGAAAAAAAAAAAAAAATGGAAAAAACAATCAACAAAACCAAAACCTAGTCTTTTGAAAGGAGAAACAAAAACAATAAATCTCTTTTCAGGATAACCAAAAGTGAAACAAAAGACGCAAATTATTAATGTCAGGAAAAAAGACGTCATAACTGCTGATCACATGAACATTACATGGGTAACAAATGAACATTACAAACAGCACTTTGCCCACAAAAATGATAACAAATGAAACATTTCTTGAAAGACATAACTTACCAAAACTGACACAAAACACAATAGATAATCTTAATAGCCTATGATATAAATGAAATTGAATAAATAATTAAGAATTTTCCAAAAACAGGAAACCAGGCCCAGATGGTTTCAATGTTGAATTCTACCAAAAACGCAAGGAACAAGTAATGCTAAATCTCCATAATCTCGTTAATAAAACAGAAGCAGAGAAACCAACTTCTAACTTGTTCGACCAAGCCAGCATTATACCAATTCCAAAATCAGAGACAGTACCAGAATGAAAAAAACAACCTCTCATAAACCCAGACAATAAAAATCTTCAACAAAATATTAGCAAGTCAAATCCAGCAATGTATAAAAACAACTGTACACCATAAGGAAATGGGATTCCAGACATGCAAAATTAGTTCAACATCTGAAAATTATTTAATGAAACCTACCATATAAACTGGATAGAGAAGAAAATCATATAATTTTATCATCTGAGGACAAAAAAATGATTTGGAAAAAATATCCAATACTCATTCATGAATTAAAAACAAATCATCAGCAATTTACTCAACTTCAGAAAGAACATCTACATAAAAATGTATAGCTAATATTTTATCTTAGGTGAAAAACGGACACTTTCTCCCTAAAATGGCAAATAAGGCAAGGATGTGCTTCCTCTCCACTCAACATCCTACTATTAAGTTTTAGTATTCAACATCCTACTATTCAACATCCTATTTAACATCCTACTATTAAGTTTTAACTAGTGCACTAAGAAAATAAATAAAAGCCATCTAGATTGGAAAGACAGAAATAAAAATGCCTTTATTTACAGATGACATGAATGTCTGTGGAAAAAAATGCAAAATCCACACAAAAACACTGGAACCAATATGCAGGTATAGCAAGATCACAGGATAAAGTCAATTGTTTCCCCCCTTATATCAATAACAAACAACTGAAATTGGAAATTTCTTTAAAATACTATTTACAATGGCATCTCCCCTCCACCTAAAAAAGAGAAGAAATACGTAGGTATAAATCTAACAAAATATGTACAGAATCTATATGTAGAAACTACAACATATTGATGAAAGAAATCAAAAAGCTAAATAAATGGAAAGATATTCCATGTTAATGAACTGGAAGACTCATTATTAGAAAAGTGTTAATTCTCCAAACTTGATCTATATACTCAATCCAATTCCAGTAAAATTCCTAGCAAGTTACTTTGTGGATACTAACAAACTATTTCTAAAGTTTGTATGAAATGGAAAAAAGATTAAGAATACCCAACATGATACTGTAAAGAGAACAAAGATAGAGGATCGCATTGCCAGATCTTAAGATTTACTATAAAGCTACAGAAATCAAGACAGTATGTTACCGGCAAAAGAACAGATAAATATATCAATAGAACAGAACAGAAAGTCTGGAAAAAGACCCATGCATATATAGTTAACGATTTCTGATAAAAGCCAAAAAGGCAATTCAGTGGAGAAAGTACAGTCTTTCAACAAATGGTGTTAGAACACTGGATGTCTATATGTAAAACGATGAACTTCGACACTTAGTCTAACATCTTTCATCAAAATTAATTAAAAATGCAAATGCAAAACAATAAAACTTCTGCAAGAAAACATAAGAATTCTACATGACCTGTTTCAATGAGGGAAAAAAAAACTGTTAAATAGGACTTTATTAAAAATTGCTTTGCAAAAGACACTGCTAACAAAAAAGAGAAACCAGAAACTTTGGAGAAAGTATTTATAGAACACATATCTGATAAAAAGACTTGTACTCAAAATACACAAACAACCTTTAAAACCCAACAGTAAGAAAATAACCCACTTAAATGGGCAAAGAATTGGAAAAGAAACCTCACCAAAGAAAATATATAAATATTAAATATGTATATGAAAAGATGGTCAACATCTTCAGTTGAAGAAATTCAAATGAGAACAACAATAAGATATCACTATACACCTATTAGAATAATTAAAATCCAAAAAACTGATAATATCAATTGTTGGTGAGGATGCAGAACAACAAGAACTATCATTCACTGCTGGGAAGAATGCAAAACTGTACAAATGCTATGAAATGCACTTTGGCAATTTTTTACAAGGCTAAACATAATCGTACATAGTTGCACAACCCAAAAGTCATCCCCCTAGGTCTTTGCAAAAACTATTTAAACACTTATGTCCATACAAAAACCTGCACATGAATGTTCTTAGAAGCCCTATGTATAATCACCAAAAACTAGAAACAACCACAAGTCCTTCAATAGATAGCATCTATTCAACAAAAGAAAGTAATGCCACATAAAGAAAGCAAGCCACATAAAGACATGAATTATAAATGTACCTCAAGTGAAATAAAAGTGTACACTAAGTAAACAAAACCAGTTTGAGAATTCTACATAATCTATTATGTCAATTTTATGACATTCTGGAAAACAAAACTACAGTGATGGTAAACAGATCAATAGTTGTCTGAAAATTGAGACAACAGGAATGTTGAATAGCTGAAATACAGTAAAGTTTTTTTTAAGTGGTACTCTGCTGTATAATACTGTAATGGTCATTACACAACACTATACATTTGTTAAAACCCATAAAAGTATACAGCATAAATGGCACATCTTAAGGCTACATATTAAAAACAAACCATTTGGGCAGGTGGGGGATCCCAGGATTAAACACAGAATGTAATAAAACAACCTATGTCCAAAATGAATGTGTGAAAGAAACAATCTCACTAAAGGAAGCTGGGGAGGGGACAAATGTAACTCTAAGTAACTCTGGAAATTAGTGGAGTCTGCAACACTAAAAGTAATTACATATACACACCATACTTCAGCAGATAAAGCTGCTTTCCACGGGGATCTAGATTAACAATTCTGAGATCTCTATACATGTATACTGGAACTGAACAAGTAAACAGCCATCAGATTGTGGGAGCAAGGTTTCTCAGAGTTGGAGTGGGAGTTGACAGACAAGCCATGGAAGGAAGGCAGATTGATGTATGCAGTAATAATGAAGCTGGAGACATCAGCATAAACCCATGTTTCTCATAAGTTTATATAGATACACACAGTTACATCTAAAATGTGTATATGCATTTGTCCACTGAGAGGGTCTAGAAGCAACAGGGCCCCAGTATAAATAAGCACACACAGTGCCCAAATCTTGAGTTCTAATACCATACTCCAAAAAAAGGAATGGGACTCTTCGGAGAAATGGCTAACTCTAGGACACAAGTACAAAATATATTAGATGGGTCTGGAGCATCTTGTAGTGCCAGAAAGTAAAGAAAGTACTCAAAAAAAAGAACAATGATGAGGTAAGTCAAAAGGACAAGAGCAAACTGAAAGAGCTCTCCATGGCCAAAGTTAGAAAAATGTGAAGAACAAAAAATATAAAGTACTACTGAATTATAACCCAAATACAAAATAAATATCCATGAATTTATAGTGATATAAATAAATAAATGAGGGGGGATGGGCAAGTAGAAAATAACAAATCTCCTACACACCACAATTTCAAATAATTATATAGATGCTGCATCTTCAAGGAGATAGACCATAACTCATCATTCCTTAAGTGTACTGAAAAGGGGACTTCTTTCCAACGGTGTAGATAATAAAAGGATAAAAGTAATTACAGTGGAGAAATTTAAACAATACCTCAGTCAGGTGATCAAGGTCAACACCAAAAGTGTTACATCATTTTCTTAAACCTAAGACCTGAAACAGTAACTGAACTAGATGAAAAAACTGCAAAAGAAACTTCTTGACATTGGTCAGGGATATAACATCAAAAGCACAAGCAACAAAAGCAGAAGTATTGACAAACAGGATTATAACAGACTAAGAAGCTTTCACCCAGCAAAGAAACAATAAAGTGAAAAGGCAGCCTATACATGGGAGAAAATATTTGCTAATCATATCTCCTAAGGTATTAATATCCAAAATGCATAAGGGACTCCAACAACTCAGTAGCAGAAAACAAAATAAGTGGATATAGAAAACAGGCAAAGGCCCTGAATGTACATTTCTCAAAAGAACACATACAAAAGGCCAACAGATATATAAAAGGGTGTTCAATACAACAAATTATCAGGGGAATAAAAATCAAAACCACAATGGGATATTACCTATCCCTGTTAAAAAGGCCATTATCAAAAAGATAAGAGATAACAAGTGTTGATGAGAATGTAGAAAAAACGGAACCCTCATGAACAGATGGTGGGCATGTAAATTGGCACAACCATATGGAAAACAGAATGGAGATTCCTCAAAAAATGAAAAATAGAACTACCATATGATCCAGCAATCTCACCTCTGGGTATATATCAAAAGGAAATGAAATCTGGATCATGAAGAGATATCTGCACCCCCATGTTCATGGCAACATTATTCACAATAGCCAAGATATGGAAACAACCTAAATGTCGGTGATAAATGGAAAAAGAAAATGTGAGACACAGACACACACACACACACACACACACACAGGAATATTATCCAACCTTAGAAGAGAATGAAATCCTACAATTTGCAACTTGGACAAACTTGGAAGATATTATATGTTAAAAAAAAAAAAGACACAGAAAGTCAAATATTGAATGATTTCTCTTATATGCGGAATTTAAAATAGTCAAATTCATAGAAACACAAAGTAGAATGATAGTTGCCAAGGATCAAGGATTGGGGGAAATGAGATACTGGTCAACAAGTGTAAAGGTTCAGTTATACAAGAAGAATAAACTCTGGAGATCAACTGTATAGTATAGTAACTATGGTTAAAAATACTGTTCTCTGGAGCAGCTGGCTGACTCAATCAGAAAAGCATGCAACTCTTGATCTCAGGGTTGTGGGCCTGAGCCCCACATTGGGTATTGAGATTACTAAAAGAAATAAACTTTAAAAAAAATCCTGTTTTCTATATCTGAAATTTGCTAAGAAGGTAGATCTCAAATGTTCTCAACACACACACACACAGGTAACTATGTGAGGTGGTAGATACACTAATTAGTTTGGTTTCACAATGTATACTATATCAAAATATCAAGTTGTTTCCAGCTGGGTAGAACACCATGCCCCTACGCACTCCACGGCAGCCCACCAAAGCTAGCTGAGACACCCAACCAAAGGATATCTCTCGAATGCATGGCTCCAGTGGCCAAGGCAAACTAAGTTTCTGGGCCCTGCTGGTCTGAAAAACTTGGAGAGAAAGTTCTTGGCATGCTACTATCCTCAAGGCATTGCAGACAGCACCAAAATACACACCTAGCATTCCTGTACAAAAGGCCTATTTACTTAACTTGGAGCTTCAGCTTGAGGAGCAAGCTTAAGGTATACCACACACTTACAAGCTACAGAAGTCTTTTCATGGAACACGGTCCAGGGATACCATCTTTGAGCTCTCACATGGCCTTTCTACAGTTCATTGGTACCTCACAGATAGATGCTCATACACTTGTTTCGAGCCTCCAGTTTTTAAACTGTCACTGAGACCCCTCCAGACTGTATGGTCTAGAGGCCAGAAGGGTCCATGACTGCAATCCCACAGGACTGTAAGTATTTGCATACTTTAAAAGCTGCTGCCTAGAGGTCTAGTTTCCAATCAACATGAAACTAGGTGCTGAGATCCTTCCCTCTGGAACAAGTCTTGGCACACCCTCAATAACTGGGACCTATCAAGAGAACTTTCTACTCAAGGCCACTCATGCAAGACAGGGAGATAACTGTTTCTTTCCTACCACACAGAAACAAATACAGAGACTCAAGCAAAATGAGGAGACAGAAGAATACGTCCCAAGATAAAACCTCAGGGGGAAAAAAAGTTAATGAAACTGAAATAAGTAATTTACCTGATAAAGAATTTTAAGTAACAGACATAAAGATGATCACTGAACTCGGGAGAAAAATGAATGAACACAGCAAGAGCTTCAACAAAGAAACAGAAAATAGAAAGTACCAAACAGAAATCTCAGAACTGAAGAATAAACTAAAATATACACTGGAGAGTTTACACCAGATTAAATGATGCAGAAGAAAAAAATCAGTGAGATAGAAGACAGGGCAGTGGAACTCACCCAAAAAGAACAGGTAAAAAAGAAAAGAAGACAGTTTAACAGACCTATGAGGTAACATTAGGTGGAACAGCATTTGTACTATAGGGATCCCAGAAAAGGAAGAGGAAAAAGGCAGAAAACTTATTTGAAGCAATAATGGGTGAAAACTTCCCTAACTTGGGAAAGGAAGCAGACATCAAAATCCTCAAAGCCCTTGGGCTACCTGGGTGGCTCAGTTGGTGAGGTTTCTGTCTTCAGCTCAGGTTATGATCCCAAGACACTGTGATCAAGCCCTGCATGGGGCTCTCTGCTCAGTGGGGAGTCTGCCTCTTGCCCTCCATCTGCCTCTCCCCCAGAGCTCATGTTCTCTCTCAAGTAAATAAAATCTTAAAAACAAAAACAAAATCAAAAAATCCTCAAATCCCAGAAAGTTCCAAAAAAGATGAACCCAAAGAGACCCAGACAAAGAAACACTGTAATAAAAATGTCAAAACTAAGGATAAAAAGAGAATCTTAAAAGTAGAAAGAGAAAAACATCCTGCTGCATACAAGAAAATTCCCATAAAACTATCAGCAGATTTCTTAGCAGAAAATTTGCAGGCCAGAAAGGAGTGACATGATATATTCAAAGAGCTAAAAGGGGGGGGGGGGGGGGGAATCCCACCAAGAATACTTTACCTGCCAAAGTTATCATGAAGAAATAAATAAAATTTTAAAGACTCTACTCAGATAATTAAGAAAAAATATACAAATTACCAATATTACAAATGAAATGGGAACATTACTACAGACTATACTCTAAAAAAATAAGGAAATATTATGAATAACACTAGGTTATTAAATCCAACAACCTAAAAAGGAATGTGTATCTGTTTCATATCTGATATAAAAATTAGCCAACAGAATTTCAGTGGTTTCTTTTCTCCAGTTTCAATTGGTATCTCTGGTTATGAGCTATGGTTATTTGTAATACAGTAAACTACGCTTATTTTTTATAAAAGTCCCTGTTCATGATTATTTTCATATTTTTCTATGCACAAACATTTTTGATACTTCTAGTTGTAAAACCAATTAAAAGTTGTGTTTAGGGTAGCAATGGATCCCTCTTTTCCTTTTCTTCCAATGTCATGTTTTTGATACCAATTTTGCAAAAGTGAAAAAAGGAAAGATTTTTAAAATTAACAATGTGCTGTCTTTCTTGTTGAGCATTACTGGTACTTGGCTCAACTTAGACTCTATATGCTTCATGAAAGAAGCTAAGATAACTCAGACCATTTCAGTAAAATATATGGCTTTTTTGTGATTGGTTAGAAACACATGTAAAGACTTTAAAAGAGAGAGAGAGAGACTCTTAGGGGAAAACTTTTTATCTGGCACCTTCTACACCTCAAAGCTACATATAATAATAGGATTTTACTGTAGGTAGAACACCCAGATTAATAAATATTTCATAGTCAGTCTGAAAAATTCAAGTGAATGGACACTTATTTTAGATGAGCTTTGAAGTTTTCTCTCTCCTTGTTATTTATAACAATAAGCAATTTTGTAAGGGCTGAATGCACGACAGCATATTTGGCTTTCTTTTTCGTCACCAGAAAATTGTGGTTATTTTCTGTGTCATACGAAAAAGAGATTTTTACTTATTATCCACATTAGCTACTTTGTTGGTCTGTTTTTGTAGGTGGTCACTGGTTGAAGCTGGTGTGACTAAGAGTGGCAAGAATAGATCATCAGGGACAGGAAGGGGGTTTTCAAAACACAACCCCACTTAAGACGTGGTAGCCATTATCATCAGTTCTGTGTGCTGTCTTTTCAGAGTGACAAAACCACAGTAGAGTGCTGCCTATTTTGATAAAACCTGAGTTACCACTTTAGCAAGACATATTTTTCTTCCCCCAGCTCCAACATGGTGTGCATTGGATGCTCTCAGTTTTCAACCTTAAAGTTCCTTTCTTCCTCCTTCCCTTACCCTCCCTTTTCTCCCACTCCACACTCCCCCACCTCTTCCAGCTTTTTCTGTACTCCTCAAAATAAAAGGACAATACTCTCCTATTTTTTATCCAGAAAGGAAAAAGAGTATTGTAGAAAGAACACAGTGTTTAGAAGTGGACTAACCTGAGTGTGAATTTTGTCTTTTTCAAAGCAAAGTTACTTTGTTCGGAAGGGTCTCAGAAAGTGGTATGCTAGAGCTGGCTCATACTACTGGAGAGCCAACTTTCCCCCAGTCCCCTCCACTGACTCCATTTTAAATCAGTTGGCAGCTTGATCGGAGCATTTATATCACAGAATGGAGCAAATGCTACAAATCAGAAAAAAAAAAAAAATTTTTTTTTAACCCAAGGAGCCAGTCGTTAAATATTCACCAACACATCATGAGCTCAGTTTCCAAATTTCTCAAACAGGACTAATGTCAACCCTGCAAATCTGTTGTAAAAATTTCAAATAATTTAAATCAAACATCTAGCAAAATGCCAGATACATAAAAGACACTTAGTATGTGATAGATATCAGTATTGTTACGGTATTACAAATAGAGTCTGGCTATATGAAACCTCTATAAGCCATGAGATCAATAATGTAAAAAGTATATTAAGGCAGCTTAATTTGATCTTATTAGGGTTGTTGGGTCCTTTAGAATCTATACATGAGAAAATTAGCACAGTATCCCATATAAGAGCCCACATAATTGTTAATGAGAACAATTTATTTTGCATTTTTTCCTTTTTCCATGTTCCCTTTTAATTATTATGTCCTCTGCCCAAGTTGTCAGCCACCACTAAAAATCATATGAATGCAACTTTTTGAGTACTGACATGGAAAGATTCAGAAAACCATAAGACCTGTGAAGAAGTACCACGAACGGTAAAATCATAAAGAGAGGCAATTCAGTGACCATAATTAAGCATCTAAGGAACTCTTAGGTGACCACCTGTTCACCATTTCTTCTGACAGCTGAACCAATATTTTGGTTTCAATAGGGAAAAGAGAAAGTTAGATTTAGGCAAAACAATCTCAAAAATTATTCTTATGTTCTAGAGCTTTTTCTCTCTCATTCAAAGTTTATGAAGAGAGAGAGAGAGAGTGTCTGTGTACGTCTGTATGTCTGTATATTATCCTAAATGAGGAGAGCAAGAGAAGTATTACCAATAATCTTGGACTGTAACCTCTACTTCTGGGACTTGTGTTCGAGGCTTTCACAAACTCATTTTAATGAAGGCTTCAGAAATTTGAGCAAAATTGTTTGCCTATAATTTATGCATAATGAAATGACTTGCAATAATGCCTCCAAAGTGTCTCAGAGTAAAAAATGTTCATGAATCTGTTTAGAAAGATGCCATTTTCCCTCCCTTTGCTAAATAATGATTTCAATGGTATTTTACTTTAGCTCTTAAAAGAGATACGAGCTCTTCATTTCTGATTATCACTGCACTGCAAACATCACACAAGTAAAATAAATTATTAAAATAATTTGTCACTTTTACATTCTTTAAGTGGCCAGTACCCACATTTCTCACTCAGTCCTATATGTCCTCTGATGTTGATTTATTACTTGTATTGAAGTTAAATTTTTTTATTATAATCTAATGCCTAAACGTTTGCCCTAGTGCGTTAAGCCCTCAAATTCCTTTTTTTTAATCACTGACATGAGTCTTAAGATCACTAATGCTCTTAAAGCCAAAAATCAATTTAATAAGCAATACTGAACACAAAATTTGAATACTGTAATCACAAGAGAAATAACAGAGACCTTCAATATGAGATTTTAAGTTTTAGCTATGAATAGTTTGAAACTTTATGGAAATAATGAATATCAAAACTGGGTATGTTTTTCTGGTCTAAAACATAACTGAAGTATGCATTAATTCCAGAAAGTATTTACAAAATATTTTAGAATTAATCATGTCCTGTCATTTAAATTAGTTATTTAGACTACAGCTGTAGGCCTATTCCCTGCCTACCTCTCTGGAATCATCTTACATCACTCCTCTGGTTTACCCTCCATGCCCAATGTTATTTGCCTTTTTTTTTTTTTTTTAAGATTTTATTTATTTATTTGAGAGAGAGCAAAAGCGAGAGAGATCACAGAAGAAGAGGGAGAGGCAGACTCCTGGCTGAGCGGACAGTCCAATGTAAAACTCAATCCCAGGACCCTGGGATCATGACCTGAGCCAAAGAGCCACGCACGTGCCCCCATTATTTGCTTTCTTAAATTTTTCTAATACACTATTCTTTATTCCATGGGGTCCTTTCTCATGCTGTTCCTTCAGAATTGAATGCTCTCCCAGTGCCACCCTCCACTCTAAAGCCCAATTCAAGTATCACTTTCTCAGAGAAGGTTTCCCTATTTCTCAGTGAAGGGCATGTTCCTTTCCCTGACAGAAATCACCACTTTATGTTTATATATTCATTGTCTGTGTAATTAAAATTTAGGTTACACAACAGCAGAGGCCTTGTCTATTCCTGTTCACCATTATAACCTCAAGATTTAACAGAGTCTCTGGCATGCGGTAGGTAATGACTGACTGAATGAATAAATGGTATACACAAATTACTACAAAATTAGCTTTAAGATATATGCAACATGAGATATAATTCAAAATTACAGCATAAGTACAGAATCCCAAATAACACTGATGTGGGTAAAGTATTTTGAAAACTTAAGCTCATTTAAAAAACAAAAAGTCTCAGGAAGCATCACACCCTGTATTCAAGACACTATTCTATCAACTACTTAGGTTACCCACTGTTCCTTTAAAAACTGAAGGAGATAGTAAGATGAAGGAGATAGAAAATATATTAAATTGATTTTTGGCTTTAAGAGCATTAGTGATCTTTCTATCTGGAGATAGAAAATTTAGACTGACTTCTGTATAAAGGTCTACACTGATAGAATCCTCCAAACACATCTTTAAAATTGCAGCTAATCTGCAGAGTTTCATATCACTGTTTAATGACAATTTAATTAAAATTCTGAGGAGTTGGTACCGGCTACCTAAAGCACACATGAAGAAAGATCCTGTTTGAATCTAGGCTCAGGGAGGATAAAGCTATGAGGGAGAACTAATGAAGTATCGGCCAGCAGGGCAGAAGCCCCAGAGAGCAGTGGCATCTGTATAATGTATTTGCTCATCCTGGTTAAATAGAATAATATATTTTATTTATGAGAGATATAAAAATGTGAGAGCATTTTGTGAATCACATTAAAATGTATTTGTGTGAATGTATAACTGGACTAAATGCCAGTAGGGGAAAATAGCATATATGAAAGGACAGTGGGATAAAGGTAGAAAGGTGGTGTATCGAGAGGTTATTAGCTACCTATATTACTGACTGTCTAGACAAAACAATGGATTAAGAGGCAAAGAGGCCTAAACCACATAATTAGCTCTGACAAGTTTCTTAGACTTGGATAGTTTTTAGACACTAAATTTTTGACCCTAAAAAATATCACCTCACTTTCTATGCCATATGCAATAGGTTTTGACACAGTAAGTTTTTAAACACTTGAACTAAGTGGGAAAAAAAAATCTAATATATAATGTTCATCACCATCGTTGTGTTGTTTGAAAGTGAAAATTCAGAAATGATATCACATTACATTCTCACCGTCTTTAAAACAGAAGAAAACTACTAATGGAGCATAATTACTTTCTAACAAGGATCAAAGGCAGTAATGGCCTAGCAAAATACACTGCATTAATTAAATAATTTAGTTATAATTAAATAAGTATAGTTATTATTATTCATGTGTAATTTATTTCAAAAGACTGCCAATACTAAGGGGCCTCACTGTGCTCAGTCAGTGAAGCATGTGACTCTTGATTGCATGGTTGGTCATGAGTTCGAGCCCCACACTGGTTATAGAGATTAGTTTAAAAAAATTTTAAGGGGACGCCTGGGTGGCTCAGTGGGTTAAAGCCTCTGCCTTCGGCTCAGGTCATGATCCCAGGGTCCTGGGTTTGAGCCCCGCATCAGGCTCTCTGCTTGGCAGGGAGCCTGCTTCCTTTCCTCTCTCTCTGCCTGTCTCTCTGCCTACTTGTGATCTCTGTCAAATAAATAAATAAAATTTTTTAAAAATAAAAATAAAAAAATTTTAAGAATGCCAATACTTATTATAAATATAAAATATAATAAAAATAAGGTAAAATAAATATATTTAGCTGGTAAAAAGGAGATACACTCATGCATTCACACACACACACACACACACACACACACATATGTGCTCATGTACGCATAGAATATTTCTGGATGGCTATAATGGCAATAGAGGACAGCTCCAGGATATAGACCTAAGAAAGGGAGGATCCAGAGTAGGAAGTGGATTTCCTTATTATCATATACCCTAATAGGTATCAAAATGCTTTCCAGACTCATATATGACTTTTCCCCAGAAAAAGCTTATAAAAATTTTCAAAGTTAAATGGATGGGATTAAATGGGAATAATTAATCATTCCTATACTTATTCAAAGGAAAAAAATATATGTTCAAATCATGGAAGTGAAAGGGATCTAAGATCATTCTCTTAAATTTTATTAAGTAGAAAACTGAAACAATTAAGGAAATTTTGTTCTCCCAAAGTTAACAGTCAGGTCTGTGATGTTAGATTTTAAAATCTTGAACCCCTTATTCTCGATAATATGATTCTCACTATCTCAGTTATCTTCATTAGAGGCATGTCAAAGCCTCCAAAGACAAAAAAATTTTTCCTTGAAGTTTCCTGGGACACTAGGTAAGCAATATACAACAATCAGGATTTAACAGTAATTTTTACTGATTTGAAAACAGGCAACTCAGAAACTGAAATCTGGCAAGGATGATTATTTTTTAAAGCGAACTCAGGAAGCAGCTGAATTTAGCTCAAGAAGGAACTAGCTGCTGCCTGCAATTGTCCTTGGAAGGTAAATGCCAAAGTCAAAGGGTTTATGTATGAACTCTTTACACTGCTTAAATCTAGAGGCAGGAGCAGGAAACTAATTAGCATCTCATTTATTATGTGTTTAGGCCTTCTTAACTGACCTAATTATAACTCATCTCAAAGCAATCTAATCATTTAGGGAATTTAGTCTAGAAACAGTTCACTTTCATCTAACCTATGGAATTCACAACTCAGGTGCCATCCTGAAAAGAGAAGTCCCTACTAACTCTTCTTCACTTGAAACTCATCCTCACTTGAAAGCCCATGTACTTATGTTAGGGCACCATTCAGATTACATGTATTAGGAAAGGATGGCTTATGTCTCAGCAAAAATTGACAAATACTTTTAGAATTTTCCAGCTTCAGACAGTGGAAACTCTATCATCAAGCAAACATTAATTTTAGATAGTGAATAAAAAGAAAGATGAAGAATATTAGAAGAATCCTAAAATTAACCACCAAATTATTAGGACATAGAAAGATAGAGACAGGTTATTGTTAGGATAGAGAAAGACAGACACAGACTGGAGGAGATACTCTATGACCCAAATTAAGCATTTAAAGAGAAGTGTAGGGGTGCCTGGGTGGCTCAGTTGTTAAGTGTCTGCCTTTGGCTCAGGTCATAATCCCAGGGTCCTAGGATTGAGCCCTATATCAGGCTCCCTGTTCGGTGGGAAGCCTGATTCTCCCTCTCCCAGTCCCCCTGCTTGTGTTCCTTCTCTCACTGTGTCTTTCTCTGTCAAATAAATAAAATCTTAAAAGTAAATAAATAAATAAAGGTCTAAGAATATTGCTGACCTTCTCCCAGAAGAGAAAAAATTATATATACTAATTTTTTTTCGTATCACCCTTGTTTATTAAGAGACATTATTTATTTATTAAGGGACATTCAAGATTTTTCTTGAAGCTTCCTGGAATCATTAACAAGCAAAAGGAAGAGGCTGTATCAACTAAGTAATACTTGTCCCAATGCACTAACTCTCTTAAAAGTAATTTCCATAGGCTATGAACTGTGGGCACCCACATGGAAATAATTAGAAAAACAAAAGGTATTTTTAAATTATCTTTTAAATGTTAGACTTGATTGCACTATAAAATACTTTTTTTAAAAAAAAATCTTTGATATCCTGGAAAGCTGTACACAGTAATTAAAATTCCTCTCCTGGAATGTGGCAGGATAAAGACTCAGTGACAGACAATATGTTAGCTTTTCTTCTGAGTTTTAATGCCATGGTTTCAAGAGAGCTCAATTTTCAAAAACGGATTTCCTCAAGTACAGCATTTTAATTCCCACTTCTTCTGGTCAAAAAGGAAAGTAGTGGTGAGTATAAGGCTACCCTATGCTTGGTCAACTTCAGAGAGTTAAACTGTGTTCCAAGGTTCAAAGAAAGAGAATAGATTGCTTCCACATTTGTTAGGCTCCACCATGACCTCAGAGACTCCTTTAAAGATTTACTTAAAACTATGGACCATCTGCCCCAAAAGAAAATACACACAAATTGTGTAATTTCAGAAAGTACCCAAACTCCAGGTTAGGACACTTTGCCCTAAAAAAGAATAGCAGATTTATACACTTAGAGCCAACACACATGCTATATTTCAGTGTAATGATGACTTTTTATATTTCACTTATTCTGTGTATCTTATAGTAAAGATCACTATTTCCAGAAGCAGGAATACCAAGAATTGCCTGCAAATGCCTTACTAGAGATATATTAGACTGTTAGAACTATTTTCTCATTGATCATTCCCTTACGGCAGTGGTTCAAAAAAGGGGGCTATGCACCCCAAGGAGGCGCTGTGGAAGTTTGCAAAGGTATTTTTGGTTACCACAGTAACCAAGGTTGCCACTAAGGGACATATATGTTAGACACCTTAGAATACATGGATATACCCATACAGTGAAGGATGTCCTATCAGACATTCATGTGTTAAACTAATTCATAATTACCTAAGCCTAAAACTTAAATGTTACACACATAAACCAAAGGCAATTTTGCAAAATTTTAAAATAGACTGAATTTCTAAGAATGCAATTACCAAAAAAATAGATAAAGATTGTATTTTGTTTTGTTTAGAACTTCAACATTGTAGTTCACCTTTCTGGAAAATCATGTGCAAGTGGCAACAATACCTGTGATATTTTAACTACCAATAAAACATGCCTCTACCAATCTGCATTTGAGAATGCCACAATCGTGATGATTCTATGTATAGATGCAAGCATCTGAGTATTTTATCATGTCTTCTTGCACAGTCATGCTTGAGCATTTACATCTCAAAGTACATATTATTCTAAATTATTTTCCTTATTATTCCTCATTTGTATTACTTAAGGCATTATAACTACTTTTAACTTACATGTGAGGTAAATCTATAAATGTATACTATTTAAATATATATTTAATTTATACCTATACACACAGAGGGGTGTGTGTGTGTGTGTGAATTCTGTCTTAAGATAAGGAGAATATCATAAAAGATTTGCTGTAAAAATTGACCATGAGTCTGATAGGGTTGAAAAACACTAATCTAGGAATTGCAATACTAAATTTAAATGGAAAGCCTGCCAAACTTCTTTTTGAACAGCATTTAATATTGTTACATGGTAGTGCATAGGATTAATTTATAGGGTTTTTGTTGTTCTTGTTGTTTTTAGGGAGAGAGCACGAGTGGGCCATGGATGGAAGGGGAGAGGAGGAGAGAGAGAATCTTAAGCAGGGTCCACAATCAGCACAGAGCAAGCCTGAGGCAAGGCTCAATCTCATGATCCTGAGATCAAGGCCTGAGCCTAAATCAAGAATCATATATTTAGGGGCACTTGGGTGGTTCAGTCATTAAGTGGCTGCCTTCAGCTCAGGTCCTGATCCTGGGATCCTGGGATCCTGGGATCGAGCCCCTCATCAGGCTCCCTGCTTTAGCAGGAGCCTGCTTCTCCCTCTTCTACTCCCCCTGCTCGTATTCCCTCTCTCACTCTCTCTCTGTCAAATACATAAATAAAATCTTAAAAAAAAAAAAAAAAAAAAAAAAAAAGATCGAATGCTTAACCAACTGAGCCACCCAAGCACCCCTGTCGGGTGTTTGTTACCTCTCCCATTACGATAGAGGTTAGAGTTATAGTCAGCTTCTCTTCGTTCCCAATTATTTCTACAAGTTACCTAGGCCATAGTCAGAAGTGGCATTCTTTTCAACTTAACCCTTGGAACTCTCTTACCAGGGCCAAGTTATAGGTATAATTGACGTTGGGAAATTGGATGGAAAAATTAGATTAAAATGGCATAAAATGTAGTGGTACAAGATCACACCATTTGTGGATCAGATCATTGATGTGTGAATACACAGAGACCCCTTAAGCTACATCGTCCTTGCACCTCTGCTCAGTGAGGACCATTCATTCAAGGGTGCTTGGAATTGAATTCAACTTTTATATAATTTGGGAGAAACTGACATCTTTACTATATTGAGTCTTCTAACCCATGAACAGAACATGTCTCTCCATTATTTTACATGCACTCTGATTAGATTTACCATCATTTTCCAGTTTACAGCATCCATGGCCTGCAAATATTCTGTTAAATGTGCACCCAAGTATTTCAAATTAATTAATTAATTAATTAATTAAATGGCATAAAGGACTTGCAAATATTTGAAAGAGACATCTCTTTCATCTCCTATCAATTTCTCATTGACAACTTCTCCAAACAGGGAATAGTCAATAATAGTTTCAAATTTAGTTAGGCCTTGCTTAAGTTTGAAAAAGATTGTCATAAATGAATGGAAGGAAGAAAAGAATGGAAAAGGGAGGAAAGAAAGGGAAAAAGAAAAAGACTGTTGCTTGTGTTGGTAAGGCAAATCTATAAAATAGAACATGACAAAGACTATGCAAGAACATATAAAATGTATATATACCTATAAACTTAATTATTCAAAAACTGTTAAGCATAATAAATCCTTTTTAAAAGCACTGAATAACAGAACCAAGAGAGCAAAATTATGGACATGGTTACTCATACTCCCATAAGAGACCATGAAAACAAAAAGCAATTAACACTTACTGCTTCTAGGACTTCACTCTTCCATCTCCTCTCCCCATTAGGCTAAAACTTCATAAAACATCTCCAAGTGGAGATTCTGATTCTGAATAGCATATGTTTTTATTAAAATAGCTATATTAAGTACTAAGTAAAGAACTTTTTACCACAGAAAATGTTCATAACCTTTTCTCTCTAGTAAGATCTCATCCACACGGACCACAGGTACAATATTGCCTGAGTGGACAAAACACCATTTTCAAATAGTCAATCCTGCTTCCTTCGAAACTGTTCACTGCTCAGATTCAAGTTTGAATTACCCAGGCCAATATTTTAGGCAAGCTACTCAGGTATCAATGATTATTTTCATTCTGTAGAGAAAGTTGCTCAGATAAAACAAGAGTTTTACAGGTTATAAATGTTTCCTTAGCCTTTACCTTGTGGACAGAAAATCAGTTACTGATTAAACTGCCTGAGCTCCATGGTAATGATGCTTCTCAACACAAAACCAATACCAATGTGAAAGTTAAGAGTGAACAGGAACACCATGCTCATAGATCAGATTACTTTAAAAGGCCTATGTTTCGGGACGCCTGGGTGGCTCAGTGGGTTAAGCCGCTGCCTTCGGCTCAGGTCATGATTCCAGGGTCCTGGGATCGAGTCCCACATCGGGTTCTCTGCTCAGCAGGGGGCCTGCTTCCCTTCCTCTCTCTCTGCCTACTTGTGATTTCTCTCTGTCAAATAAATAAATAAAATCTTTAAAAAAATAAAAAAATAAAAAAATAAAAGGCCTATGTTTCATTTCATGTCTTTTCAACTCATATCTTCAGGATTAGAAATTGCATGTGCCAGCCATATAATACTCAAGATAAAAATACCCCCATACTCTAAGAAACTACTGGTGTAGAGTGGTGTATAAATTTACTGACTGCTGATTAAGTAATAATTATTATTAATTTATTAAGGAAATAAAGACAATTAAAATTATGCGGAACAAGAGTATGTGTCAAGAAATTGAGCCAAAATGAATCCACTTGCCCCCAGAGTAGCCAAGATAAAGTGTCATAGAAAGTAAATTAGAAATAATGAACACTTAAATCAACAAAACTGAAAAAAGAGCTGACAATTTTAAACAGAAAAACACTCAGGCTCAGGCTGGTATGTATGTATGTACATACGTATGTGCATGCATGTATGTGTGTGTTTAATTGTAAACAAATGCTGATGCATGAATAATTAACATCTGAAACCTGAAAACCTGCAAAAAAGCTAAATATAAACCAGAATTCCTGAATAAAAAAGATATATGAAAAGAGCATGAAATATGAATCAGTAACATGTCTTTCCAAGAAAAAAGGCAACACAATCAGCTTCAAATATGAACACAGAAGGACCAACTCTAAGGAAAAGAACCCCAAAGAACTCCCCTTGAAAAGTATGCTGTAAACCAGGAGAGAACATTTTAAATAGCTGCACATGTCAATGAATATTAAAAATATTTTAATCCTCCTAAGAAGTGTGTTTCTAATTAGACACTCCCTTTTCTGATTATGTATTTTATTGCAATGGCAGAATTAACTATGACTTAGCTCTTCCCACAATAGCAGCTGTTAGATTTAACTTAGCAGCTTCCTCTTTTATGTTCCTACCAAAACATGTGTATACTATATATGTACACTTAACATAACTTCTTCTAGGGAAAGACCACAGAATGTCTCTATCTCAACTTAACCTGTTACTGAGGCAACTTACTGTATTTTTTTTCTCTTTTAAAATAGAGAGAGGAAATCCTTTAGTCTACTTCATAAATGTTTAGTTCTCTGGTCAACATTTTATTCCCTATAAAATGCAGGCCAAGAATCTACTTCCAAATGTCTTGGAATCTTTCTTAGCAACTAAGTAACAGAGAATATTGCCTATATTCAATTTTGTTCAGAAAGGAGGAGCAGTTTAAGCAAGAAAAAACAAATCTAAAATATTAGGTGAGGAGGACGGTGAAGGAAAAGTCACACATTAAGTATTTTTAAGAGTGGAAATAAATGTATTCATAATCACTTAGCCAAACTGCTAATCTATTTTAAACCTTCCATTCTTCCATGACGTGTATTTCTTTAAAATATAAAGTGGAATGTTAAGAAGCCAGCACTCTGGCAAGCATAAACCCTCTAGTAATTTTTACAAGTTGCTTTTTGGAAAGGCCCACCCACCTAACTCCATCCCCATTTTGAAACTGTTCTGTCCCATAATTAAATACTATAGCCTTCATTTTAAAGGTTGAAAGCAGTTAACTGCAACTGCTCTCTACATTCAGAACTCAACATATGGCTGCAAACCCTAAAAGGCTAATTTCAGTAATAAATAGAATGGTTGGGAAAAGGCACAAACTTGAGAATTATAGAAAGAAATATTCAATTAATGGCTGTGACATTAGAAGGACCAATAAGCCTTCTGCCTATCTCTTGGATTGTGCTCCCTCTAAGGGTAAAAGATAAAGATCAGGTCTTAGACCCATTCAGTAGTTAGCATCCTCATTAAATACCAGAAAAGGAAGGCAGTTAGTGTCAACTGTAATGATTTAAAGAAACACCTTCCACAAGTGAAGTCATCCAAGTATATGAACCTACTAAAAAAGTCAAGCAAGCCCTTATCTAAAAGACACATAAAAATAAATGGACACTTCACCAAAATAAAATCTTTTTTTTTAAAGATTTTATTTATTTATTTATTTGACAGAGAGAGATTACAAGTAGGCAGAGAGAGAGAGAGAGAGAGGAGGAAGCAGGCTCCCCGCTGAGCAGAGAGCCCGATGCGGGACTCGATCCCAGGACCCTGAGATCATGACCTGAGCCGAAGGCAGCGGCTTAAGCCACTGAGCCACCCAAGCGCCCCCAAAATAAAATCTCTTAATAAGAACTGTCACCAGGGCGCCTGGGTGGCTCAGTGGGTTAAGCCGCTGCATTCGGCTCAGGTCATGATCTCAGGGTCCTGGGATCGGGTCCCGCATCAGGCTCTCTGCTCAGTGGGGAGCCTGCTTCCTCCTCTCTCTCTGCCTGCCTCTCTGCCTACTTGTGATCTCTCTCTGTCAAATAAATAAATAAAATCTTTAAAAAAAAAAAAAAAAAAGAACTGTCACCAAAGATCCCTTGGGGATTTTCTAAACTATAAACAGAACTTGCCAATCATAAAGGGAAGAAAAAGCAACCATTACAAGTTAAGAAGACTTAAAGATATCCAAATGTACAGGATAGGTATTGGATTTTTTTTTTAAGTACTCAATGACTAAGGAAAAAAGAGGTAGTCATAAAAATGTCAAAAAATTGATCAATGGCACATTTTTAAAGGGCACGTAGGCAACTCTATGCATTCATGTTGCAAATAATTTTGAGGTTAAAGAATATATATTCTATTGATCTATTATTGCCCTAATAAAAGATGAAAACTAAGGATAGTTTCATTGATTTATCTTCATTGTCTTAGAATTCTTAAAAAATTTTTTAAGGATTTTATTTATTTGACAGAGAGAAAGACAACAAGAGACGAACACAGCAAGGGAACAGGAGAGAGAGAAGCAGACTTCCCACTGAGCAGGCAGCCCGATACAGGGCTCAATCCCAGATCCTTGGTATCAGGACCTGAGCCGAAGGCAGTCACTTAATGGCTGAGCCACCCAGGTGCCCTAGAATTCTTAAATACTAAAAGAAAAATAGTTTTATAGTTATAGTTAAAAGAATAAATTACAGAGCCACAATTAACTTTGACATTATCATACATGTTCAAAAAATGTATTTAAGGACTTTGGTTTCCATATATGAGCTGTACAACACTTGACAAACTCTAAGACTCCACACATTAAAGAGGGGTAGTAAGAATGACTAGAAATGACCTTAAAAATAAAAGAATCAGGGGCACCTGGGTGGCTCAGTGGGTTAAGCCTCTGCTTTCAGCTCAGGTCAGGATATCAGGGTCCAGGGATAGAGCCCCGCATCAGGCTCTCTGCTCAGCAGGGACCTGCTTCCCCCCCCCCAAACCCCGCCTTCTGCCTGCCTCTCTGCCTCCTTGTGATCTGTGTCAAATAAATAAATAAAATCTTTGTAAAAATAATAAATAAAAATATAAAAGAATCACCATAGGGGCACCTGGTTGGCTCAGCTGGTTAAGTGTCTGCATTTGGCTCAAGTCATGATCCTGGGGTCCTGGGAATGAGCCCTACACCAGGCTCCCTGCTCAGTGGGAGCAGGGCAGGGATGGAGGGGCTGGGGGGGGGGGGTCTGCTACTACCCCTCCTTCTGCCTCCTACCCCCTCTCATGCTTTATCTTTCTCTTTCAAATAAAAACTTAAAAAAAAAAAAAAAGACCATAAAATGTGACCTGCTACCTACTTCTCATGGGATGGTACAGATAGCCTCATGGACTGCTGTGAGGTTGAACATAAGTTTGTAGGCAAAAAGGCAGGAATACAGAGCCCAACATATTCAACCAGCCTCCAGAGTTAGCAGTACTATTGCTGAGACCCCACAGGCCACATTAAAGTTAAAGCATACCACAGTCCCAAATTTTAAAATGAGACATAAAAGTGGGAGTAGAGAATATCACACTCAAAACAGGAACACCCTCTCATAGACCAGCAGTGAAAGCTTCTGATTACAAATCGGGCTTTAAAGGAAATAGGCCCTAGAAATTGAGCTGAAGGTATGAAAAGAAAGAGACTTCTGGTAATGATGTTTCTGATCAATTTTCTCCTCAAGGGTACATCTATATCTAATAGATTTTGCTAGTAATAAGACAGTCTATGTTCTGGTCTGAAATTATTTTTTGGTTTGTCACAGGATCTAAAATGAGACTAAATTGTGTGCTATCTCTGATCTCCATTTTAATAAATGTTTATTATCAGGAAACAAACTCAACTGCAGAGAACAAACTGATGGTTACCAGAAGGGAGGGGGGTGGGGTAATGGGTGATGGGGATTAAGGAGGGCACTTGTCAAGATGAGCACTGGGTCATGGATGAAATTGTTAAATCACTATATTGCACACCTGAAACTAATAAAATACTATATGTTAACTAAAGAGAGAAAATAAAAACAAAATTATACTTTTTAAAAATGTGTTTGTTAAAACTGTAGAGAGTACTTAAGTTTAAAAATACACAGGACTAGGGGCGCCTGGCTGACTCAGTTGGGAGAGCATGTGACTCTTGATCTCGGGGTTTTGAGTCTGAGCCTGAGGCTGGGTGCACAGATTACTTAAAAAAATAAAATCTTTGAAAAAAAATGAAAAATAAAAATGCACAGGATTTTAGGAAAACCAGAACATATGCAGGTGGGTGCTTAAGGAATTTTCTGCCCATTTTACCAAAAGCAGGGTGCCATCTGCTTGTGCCATGAATCAAGCTAACCCTCAGCAGTCTCCAAAGTTGACAGGAAAATCTGGTTGTTTAGTTAACATTGAAAACACACTTTAAATCCAAGATGAACTGTTGTTTTTTAAACTGATCTTAGACATAGTTAAAAACTTGTTTTCCCCTTTAAAAGTAGCTGTTTTTCTATCCTTTCTTCACACAACTGCTTTTCTTTAAAAAAAAAAAAAAAAAAAAAAAAGGTTATGAAGACCACTGATTTCAAGAGTACTCTTCAAGTTGGGGCCACCTTGGGTGGCTCAGTCGTTAAGCGTCTGCCTTCAGCACAGGTCATGATCCCAGGGTCCTGGGTTTGAGCCCGACATCACGCTCCCTGCTAGGTGGGAAGCCTGCTTACCCTTCTCCCAATCCCTCTGCTTGTGTTCCCTCTCTGTTTCTCTTCAAGTAACTAAAAATCTATTGATTCACCATCTGAAAAATTAGCTCATCCTTTTATATTGGCAATTATTTCTATCCTTGAGAGTACAAATATCAACAAAGAAGAAAAAAAGCAGAGCTACATTATTATGATCGACAACATTCAAGTGGAAAATATAAATCTTCATTCTCTCATCCTGTTATTGCTTTATCTAATTGAAACTTCAAGTCTTCTGGGGAGGGGTAAAGGCCACTGTTATAGTGTCATTGTATATAAATAGCATAAAACACACATTTTAAATTAGTGTGCACATTATTAAAAGCCTAAAGAAAACATTCTTACCAGATATGGAGGAGAGGGGATTCCACACTATATTGATTAGGAAAGTTTGTGGTTTGATTATCTGAATGACAAATAGAAATACCTTCCTCAAAACAGAAGCTAAAAAGACCTGTAATAAAACACTGTAAAAATCTATGTAAAAGACTAAAAATCTAATTTAAACTAAGAAGTGACTCTATAGGGGTGCCACTCTATAGGGGTGGCTCAGTGGGTTAAGCCTCTGCCTTCGGCTCAGGTCATGATCCCAGGGTCCTGGGATCTAGCCCCACATCGGGCTCTCTGCTCGGCGGAAAACCTGCTTCACTTCCTGTCTCTCTTTCTGGGTGCCTCTCTGCCTACTTGTGATCTCTGTCTATCAAATAAATAAATAAAATCTTAATTAAAAAAAAAAAAAGAAGTGACTCTATACACTGATTTTTTAAAAATTCTGTTTCCTCTGTGAATAAATATACTAATAATGAGGTCATCTACCTCTATATCTTTTAAGACTGCATAGAATTTTGGCCATATTTGCATCATATTACATACCTATCGATTTTAATTCCATGAGAATATCTGTCATCTCGTGAAAAACTTTCACCTTAAAACTGTTATTTGGATAACATGCTTAGAATTTGTTGAAGTGCATTAATTTAAAACTCCACAACATGATCACATTGGTATTGTCACACAGCTATTATTTTCACACATTGAAATTGATCACAGCACATGAGCCATGAAAAAAGATTCCTCCTAAGTCCAATGTTTCTAGCACCTTTAGGAAATAAGGTTTTCTTGCCTTACTTTCAGGAAGCTGAAAAGAGATGAATTTGGCTTTGCTGAGATCAAGGCATAGTTAAGGGAAACCAGGTTTGTTGGCCTCTGCAATGGAGATATTACCATGGGTCTGGTAGCCTGTGTGTGTGAGTCTGCATGTATGCGCAGACATGTAAAAAGAGAAGGGAAAAGTGTGAATACAGTTCCATTCTCATATTCATTTATAACTAAGTCTTTAAAGGGCACAAGGCCAAGCAGTAGGTTGATGTTTGCCGTTATTAAGATACTAGAAAGCAAGGCAGGAGAAGAACTCAGCTTCTTCGTTAGGAAGGTCTACTTTTTCATAAGGTCCCTTTCAGTTCTAAAAAATAAAACACTCAAGGAACATCAATTACTAGGAACATAAAGATGAATATAACATAGTTCTCGCTCTAAAGTTAACCTGATGAAAAACTTAATCACCATGTTCACTACTCCTAAATAATTTTATGCATACATACACACTCACACAAATATATATGAAATATTCAAAGCACAAAAGCATGTGTCTGAATAAACTTAAAACTTTGGCCTCATGAAATAGGAAAAATAATTGAAAATTGACGATATTATCACTCCACAAAAATAATCTCTTTACCACAGAACTATCCAAGAACAAGCTTTTAATATCACACTTAATAAGCAGCCATCCAGGGCGCCTGGGTGGCTCAGTGGGTTAAGCCACTGCCTTCGGCTCAGGTCATGATCTCAGGGTCCTGGGATTGAGTCCCACATTGGGCTCTCTGCTCAGCAGGGGCCTGTTTCCCTTCCTCTCTCTCTGCCTGCCTCTCTGCTTACTTGTGATCTCTCTCTGTCAAATAAATAAATAAAATTCTTAAAAAAAAAAAAAACACAGGCAAATAAGCAGCCATCCATATTTTGTTCCCTTTAAAAAAGAAAAAAAAATCCTGCACTCATAGAAGAAAATGACATCAACAAATTGAATGATATTTATTTTTAGGAAATTATTTAGAATAACTAGGGGAATACGGTTTAAATACCACATATACCCCCCCAAAATGCTTAATATATCAAGAAATATTGTATTTATATACACACACACACACACAATATATATATATATATATATATATAATACAATATATCAAGAAATAGGGGGTGCCTGGATGGCTCAGTTGGTTAAGCATCTGCCTTTGGTTTGGGTCATTATCCCAGGGTCTTGGAATGAGTTCCACATCAGGCTCCTTGCTCCACAGGGAGCCTGCTTTTCCCTCTGCATACCCACCCACACCCCACCCACATGAATAAATAAAATCTTAAAAAAGGAAAGGAAAGAAAACAGAAATAAACCCATACCTTTATAAACAAATGATTCTGACATGGGTGCCAAGACTGCTCAATGTGGAAAGAACAGTCTCCAAAAAAAGGTGTTAGAATAACAGGATATCCACATACAAAAGTATGAAGATAGACATTATACGTCACATCATACACAAATTTGGTTCAAATTCGATCTTTATAGATCCTGGATACTGGTTCCTTATCAATATACTGATACGATTTGAAAATATTTTTGTTTCCTTAATGTCTTTTGACTATTAAACTTTTTTTTTTTAAAGATTTTATTTATTTAACAGACAGAGATCACAAGTAGGCGGAGAGGCAGACAGAGAGAGAGAGAGAGGAGGAAGCAGGTTCCCTGCTGAGCAGAGAGCCTGATGTGGGGCTGGATCCCAGGACCCTGGGATCATGACCTAAGCCGAAGGCAGAGGCTTTAACCCACTGAGCCACCCAGGCGCCCAACTACTAAACTTTTAGAAGGATTAATTCTGTGAAACACTGGATTAGACAATAGTTTCTCTGATACAACACCAAAAGCACAAAAATAGGTAAAAATAAACATGACTTTATCAAAATTTAAAGGTTTTGTGCTTCAAGACATCATCAATAAAAGGAAAAGATAACCTGAGAATAGGAGAAAATATTTTCAAATCATATATGTGATAAGGTCTACTATTCAGAATATATAAAAAAATTCTTACAAATCAAGTCAATTAAGAATTGGACAAAGGAAAAAAAAAAAGAAAAGAAAAGAACTGGGCAAAGGATTTGAATAGACATTTCTCCAAAGAAGTTATACAATGTCCTATAAGCAAGCAGCAAGATATTCAGCATCATTAGTCACAAAGGAAATACAAATCAAAACCATAGAAAGGTGCCACTTCATACCTACTACAATAGGTATAATTAAAAAGGTAGACAGTAACAACTACTGACAGGATGTGGAAAACTGGAATCTTCATTCACTCCTGGTGAGAAGGTAAAATGGTATGTTTTGTCATTTCCCCCCAAAAATTAAGCATAAAGTTAGCACATGACCCAGAGATTCCACTCCTCGGCATATACCCAGAAAACTGAAAACATGTCAACAACAAAATTGTTCATGAATGTGCATATCCGCATTATTCATAATAGTCAAACTGTGTAAACAACCCAGATGTCCATCAGCTGGTAAATATAATACATTCATACAATGGAATATAATTCAGTCATAAAATGGGATGAAGTACTGATATGCACTACAGAAATAACATGGATAAACCTTGAAAGCTTTATGTTGAGTGAAAATAAGCCAATCACAAAAGTCTAAATATATGTTTCCATATATATGAAATATATTCAGTAGTCAACTCTATAAAGACAGAAAGTGAATCAGTGGTTGCTAGAGACTAGGGGGAAGAGAAAATGGGTAGTGACTATTAATGCATTGTGGGTTTTCTCTTTGAGGTGATGAATGTTCTGGATTAGATACTAGTAATGTTCACACCCAAGTTACTGTGCAATACTAAAAACCACCTAACTGTACATTTTTAGAAGGTAAATTTTATGGTATGTGAGTCATATCTCAACTTTTTAAATTATTTGAGAGCAAAAAATAATGTCTCTGAGATCTTCATGGATGAAAAGAGAAAGTAAAAACAAAATAAAACTGCAAAACAGACACTTGGGGGAACCCTCACCTGTGCTAACAAAAGAGAAAAAGAGGCCAGAGAAGCAATCACAGAGTATGCAGAACTTATTATAATCCAAAGGAACACACAGTCAGCAGTGTCAAATTCTTCTGGGAATCATTTTGAGTGATGAATATGCTTATTAATACAATGAGTCTCACCAATTTAAGTTCTCTCTCTTCAAGGAGAAGCCTGGTTATTACCCTAACCTTCTTCTCTAGTTGGGGCCAATTCTGCACATCATCTTCTTTCAAAATGTTCCATTAAGTCAGGCTTTTCACTGTCTGACCTTTTCTTCATTAGATGGGATTAGTAAATGTTTATCCAATAAGCATAATATAAATGGAATTCTTTTATTACCATTCTGGTTCTGATCTCATTTCTTGAATTTAGTTATTAAAAGAAAATCTACCCTCTTGACTAGCTTATAAAGTACTCATTTTATTACTTTATTGTTTTAAGTTATTCTCTTTCTTTTTTCCTCTGCAAAAGTTCTACTGTAGCTTTCAATTACACAGAACAATTTTCCCAGAGAATGACTGGAAATTTAAAAGTTTTAATCATTTTGATTCTTACTTTGGACATACTCATCCAAAATGGCATTTTATGGGGGATTAAGGAGTACATTTATGATGAGCACCGGGTATTGTATGGAAGTGTTCAGTCACTATATTGTACACCTGAAACTAACACTCACGGTATGTTAACTAGCTAGAATTTATTTTTTTTTTTAAGATTTATTTATTTGACAGAGACAGAGATCATAAGTAGCAGAGAGGCAGAGAGAGGGAGGGGGAAGCAGGCTCCTAACTGAGCAGAGAGCCCGATGTGGGGCTCGATCCTAGGACTCTGGGATCATGACCAGCGCCGAAGGCAGACGCTTAACCGACTGAGCCACCCAGGCGCCCCAACTAGCTGGAATTTAAATAAAAACTTTAAAAAATGGTCTTTTATGGAATATATGCAGAAAGGCAAAAAAAATCAAAGATTTTCTTATTTTTCAACAACTAATAAGTGAGAGCATTTTAGAAAAAGAACAAGTGCATAGATAAATCAGTTTATTTGGAGCCACTTTCCTTGCATCACACTTTGTTCTGTTTGATTTTATTTTCCAGGGCATCTGAAAACTACTAGGCTGTAAGCAGTCCATCTGGTCACCCAAGACAAAGTCTTGGCACTACTCTGAAATAAGATATGCTTGGTCTACCCTCCAGTATTATGTGACTGGCCTAGTTAGGGGATGTCTACACATGAGAGTCAGAGAGACATCATCAATATGGATGCGATGGTGTCATCATGTCATGAGTAATGTTTCCTGTAGCAATGATATGCAAACTGAATTAGAAAGATTAAAATATGAATGATAAAGAAGAAAAGAAAAAAAGTCAACATATCTAGTGTAATACCAATTTGCACAATTTAGTTTGAAACACCAAACAGCACAGGCTTAAACCTTCACTCTTTTAAAACTATATTTTAGATTCCCAAACTAATTTTTAAATTAAGTCTTCTGTTTCTGTATTCCAATTTTCAAGTTATATTTTACCTTATTGGTTCCAGTATAATTAAGACTTTTTAAAGACTATGTTTTGCCAATATAGAGCTCATAAAGTATTATTCCCTAGTCTGAATTTAAGCCTCAGAATCCAGAAGTCACCAAGAAACACTTCAACTAACGATACTTTTTAAAACTTGCATGTGGTCCCATGCCTTATGACCTCAGAAATATTAGAATGATGTTGATACCTACTAAAAGAAGCATCAAGTAAATTTTAAGGGAAAAATTCACTTACATACTTGCACAAAGAGCAACTTGAGGACTTGAATTATAAGGGGAAAATGTGTGGAGGATGAAAGTAACAGGTACTATCAATATTTTGAGAAAGTTGCCATGATACCAAGGTTCTCCTATTAACTCTGTTACAGTAAAAATCAGTTCCATTTATGGAGTACCTAAGAGGTGCTAGACGTTACATGTAAATTGTTTCATTTAATCCTTAAAAACACCACCATTTCCCCGCTTTACAAATGAGGTAAATAAAACTTGGTAACTTTGTCCAAGGAATACACAAGGTAGGAAACAGAGCAGGGCTTTGAATCCAAGTTGGTCTAATTCCAAAACCTATTCCTTCACTAGGCTATAATGTTCTACCTTCTGTTCTACAGGAGGGTTGCAAACCCAATGCCAACAGAAGTCCGTCAACTAAACTAAAGTGTATGCAGTGAGTTTAAAAAAAAAATTAAAATGAAGAGTAAGGTGGTTTTCCAACCAAGCATATATCTGCCTATCTAATCTGGTACACATTGTACAAGCATAACAAAGCAGCCAAATAAAATATGTCCACGGGCCACTAATATGCTGGACCCAGGTTTAAAAAAAAAAAAATCATCATTAGAGAATCACCAGAAAATAAAAAGTAATCCTAATAGGAAAGCATTTTGAAAAAATTAGTGATTTTCATATTAGATGTATAGGACTGAAACCAGTCATTATGGAACAAGTAGACTCCTTTACTCCTGACTCTTATATAAAACCTAGCAGCAATAATAAACTTTGTAGTAAAGCATCATTTAATATTGGTAGTCCTCTTTTATATACAGCATTTCCAAAGATAAATTTGAAGGCTGAAAGCATACAAATCTAAAAATAGACGTACATGTTGTAATGGTGGTCGTGTGTTCTTACAGTACCAAACATAATCAAATCCCCAGTTAAGGCTTTAAGGGTACTACCTATTTCCTGAACATCGCTCATCCCCCAAACCACCAACCCAAGGAGCAGCAGATAACCCTCACTGGCAACTCAACCCTCTGTTCCCTCTAGGAATTTGAACCAGTTATTTCTCTTTCCTACAAGGCTATAGTCCTTCCACTGACCAACCCTCACTCCCCACAAGAGCAAAAACTGGGTGGTAAAATGGAAGAGTAACAGAAAGGAAAAGGCAGGACATAGGGGAATCCCAGGCCGATGGGCACCACTATAAGCAAACAAATTCCAAACCACGGCTGTGTGGTGATCCAGAGAAGCCCCTAGGCTATCTAGGAAAACTGAGAGGTTCCCTTCATGAGGCAGGACACAGTGAAAATATTCAGACCACAGTCAGCCCAATTAACTAAGCTAAAAAAAATAATGTCAATGATCTGGGGCAAGAAATACCATAATGCAAAAGTCTCAGGAAACAGAATATAGAAGATTCAATCCCACATGCAGGAGCTCAGGATGTCAATATAAGCTCAGAGTGTTTATGAAAGTCAAGAACCACAAATACATACTATCATTTTACACATATACAAAGGAGGCTACCATAATATAATACCCATATATTAAGAACAGTAGGTATTTATGAACAGATATTTAGGCTAAGTAGAATTGCTGATTTACGGATGAAATACTACACTGATAGGGCCATTCATGAAATGACACTGCCAAGTATCTGGCATATAATCATATTTTCAACCTGTTCTAACATTACATTTTATTTTACTTAGTATTATCCACCTATACATCACCGTACCAGGTTTTTAACACTGACCTTTTTAAAGAATCATATATATCAGAAAGTCTAATAATGTTTGATCCTCTCAGCTCATTTTCTCTTCTCTATCCATTCAACAGGCTCTGTTAAATGCCTTCCATCTAAATATCCATCACTTATTCTTCTACACAAAATTATTGAGCAGCTCTAAAGAAGTCTAATACTTTAGCTAACACTACTAATTTAGCCACTCTAATTTTATGTATATTTCTTTCAAATAAAAAATTATGTATCTAAGCACAGCTGATGTTATAACAACAAAAAAAATCATACATACCCTCTAACCCACCCACAACTATTATAAGTACCAAAATTTCTCACTAATACTCATATCATATTCTAAATTTATTGTTTACAAAGAAGCCACTAAATGAACATATTACTCATATGATTCTAGAACTAATTGATATAACCAGAAAGGCAAGAGGGTAGAAATCACAATTAATACTTACCTAGAGATGAGTGATTTTTATAATGTACAAAATGAAAATTAAAGGTCAATGAGGGAAAATTCTCAAAATAAATAAAAATTGAAAATACTATTGTTCTTAAATCAATAGCTTAATTTCTTTTCATTTATGTACGTGCTTTCAGCAGCAAATAGTGAATAATTTGGTGGCTCCATTCCAGCATTTAATCTGCCTCAAATAAAATCATTTGTGAGCTTCTAGTTAAAAATTTGGGGGCTGCAAGTTTCTATTACAAGTAGTAATTACAAGCTCCCAGCTGGGAAGTAAATATTACCTGAACAGAACTTCTTAAAATGTTCTTTACAATTAAATACCTAGTAATCATTCAACAAGGCCAGAAATTTAAGGTTTATGGTGGGAAAAACAACCAAACACTACTTTACAACAGGTTTCTGGAAACTATGAACTCAACTGCCAGTTCACTAATTACCGGAAAGGAAAAAGGATGTTGGTTCCAAGAATCTCTGCAACAATTTAGATAGAGATGTAACAGGACCTAAATAAGTTGCTCCTTGCATAGAACAGGGGTACAATATTCTCAACAAAGTCCTGTAGGTTACACCCACAGTCTGTTGAAAGATAGTCATCGGTAGGAAAGCCATTCACCGGGGCTTAAGTAGAACTGATAGAGGAAGTCTGATATATTCAGCATTTTCTCTAAAAAAGAAAAACTTAGGCTGGCAAGATGACAGGGAACCAGCAAGATCTGTCTCCCGTGTTACAAAAGATGTAGGAGGCTGCTTGAGAACTGACTAAAAAAAATGCCCTGGAAGACAGTAACAGATTTTTTAAAAAGTAACATGTAAATTATAACAATAGGATATCACCACCACACTTCCAATCCTTTTTTTTTTTTCCTGCTTTATCACCTATTTAATGATAGGGGAGGGGGAGACTTCCTTAAAATTTTAAAAATAAAGGGTAAGTTTAGTAGAGGAAATATATATAAATTATAATTAAGAAATTTGTTGGAAGACAATACATATAACCTGATGATCATGACTCAGAATTGCGCAGTTTACATCGGAATGGCATGAATGCTCTGAAATAGCCTACTGATCTCTGGACCAATTGAAGAACATGAGAACAAGGACCTGTTTGCTGGTACTATATGGAGATTATCTGTCTAAATGCTAGTTTACAGATCTGGACTTCAGTGTAGAAAACTGAATTAATGATAGAACCAAAGTGAATGACTATTTCTTTTACCTATAATAAGTCAACCAGGCTCAAAATCTGAAAATTCCTTTTCCTTTCTTTTATGCTTTATAATTACTTAAAACTAATAAAACTTCTCTCAAAATGTTTATCTAATCAGCATACAATCAAAATATCCCCCTCAAATATTGATCAATTATGTGGCAGGTTTAACTTGTGTCCACAAATTCTCTGACAGACTTCCTTCCAGGAGGTGGAGCTTGATTCTCCTCTCCTTGAATGTGGGCTTGACTTGTGAGTTGCTTCTACTGAACGGACTACTGAAAGAGAAAAAAGCAACTTTGGAGAAACATGGCATCCATTCCCTTATCAAGGGATCAAAGTTAACATCACCAATAGTAAGTCATGTTGATACCATGTCCCCTTGATATGACACAATGAGAAGGGTTCTTCAGACATCTGTGGTATTCTTCCCCAAAATACATAAGCCTAATCTAATCATGAGAAGACATCAATCCAACCCAAACTGACAGACATTCTACAAAATATCCAAGTACTCCTCAAAAGTATCAAAGTCAGGAAAAACAAAGCCTGAGAAAGCATTATACATTAGGAGAGACCAAGGAGATATGACAATGAAATGCAACATGATTTCCTGGATTGGATCTAGGAACAGAAAAAAGTATTCGTGGGAAAACTGGTGAGATCAGAATAGTCTACTGTTCAGTTAATAGAACTGTACTGATGTTAATTTCTTCATTTTGATCTATAGTTATGTAAGATGTTAACACTAGGAGAAGCTAGGAAAAAGAAATATGGGAACTCTGTACTATTTTTATAACTCTTATATAAATCTAAAATTATTTCAATATAAGGGTTATTTTTCTTCAATTTCTTAACCATATCGTCCCTTAACTTTACAGAGCTGCCACTCTAACTCACAGACCCTATCTATCACAGAGATTTTCCAGATTCTCATGTCTTTAGGATACCCCTCTCTGATTTATCTGACACGTACTGAACGATCGTGTCTGATTTATCTGACATGTACTGAAGGATCAATCTTAACCATTTCTATCATCTCCTACTCAAAAACCACAGGTTTTCTTACCCAAACTGTAAATGGTCCTCAGTGTGTCAGTATTATTTATCACCAAGCTCATCACTAAAGGGCATCTGCAAAATAGCTACACATTGCTTACCTAACCTTACATCTATACTGGAGATACTTTTTTTAAAAAAAGATTTTTTTTTTAAGATGTTATTCATTTATTTGACAGAGATCACAAGTAGGCAGAGAGAGAGGAGGAAGCAGGCTCCCCGCTAAGCAGAGAGCCCAATGCGGGGCTCTATTCCAGGACCCTGAGATCATGACCTCAGCGGAAGGCAGAGGCTTTAACCCACGGAGCCACCCAGGTGCCCCAAGATTTTATTTATTTATATGAGAGAGAGAGAGCACAGAAGCACAGGCCTGGGGGTTGGGGTGGAGTAGAGGGAGAGAAGCAGACTCCTCCCTGAACAGGGAGCCTGAAAACATGGGGCCCGATCTCAGGACCCTGAGATCAAGACCTGAGTTGAAGTCAGATCCTTAACCTACTAGCCACCAGGTGCCCCAGAGATACTTATTTATCTTTTATCATATACCAATGGCATTTAAAAAACTTTTAATTCAGAAATAATACTGGGCAATAAATGGGGGATTTAAGAGACAAAAGTATGGATTTTGCTTTTAGAAGGTTTTTCTTAAGTACATGATGGTTTTGTATTTTATATTTTTATCTTATTTCCCATCACTTCAGTGAACTTTTTTAGTAATTTTGCTAGGTTTCCTTCAAATGATATTTTAGTTTTCTAAATATTTAATAATATCTTCTATAACAAAACACAATTTTCTATTTCCCAGTATTTACATATCTACTTCTGACAATGGTTAAGAATCTAAATTAGTTCTCTTTTCACATGAAAATACTCATTAATTCAGATGCCTGGCTGGCTCAGTCAGTAAAGCATACAACTCTTGATCTCAGGATTGTGATTTCAAGCCCCATGTTGGGCACAGAGATTACTTAAAAATAAAATCTTTAAAAAAAAAAAAAAGTACTGATTAATTCTCAATAATTACAAATGATGATATTATAAAATGACACAGTAAACACACAGCTTGACCTAGAAGGGAACAAATGGTAACGGAATTTCCAAATCTTATCATCACACTCTAAGAAGAGTCCCGAAAACATTCTTCCCTTTGCCAAAAAGCTTTTTTCAGTCCATTTTATTAATGGACAAATAATTCTCTAATTAACTTTAAAAATATTTTAACTACATCCAGTAAGTTATTTCATGGATATTGATGCTGATTCTAAATTTTATATAGAATGACAAAAAAGCAGAACGAGTCAACATGATACTGAAGCAGAAAAATAAAGCTGCAGTACTGAAGTTGCCTGACTTCAAGATTCACTATAAGCTACAACAATCACGGTAGTGTGACACTGCAAAAATGACAAATAGTCAATAGAATAGAATTAGAAAGTGCAGAAATAGACCCAAATAAATATAGTCAACTAAAAAAAGTAGATAGATATAGTCAACAGATTTTTGACAAAGGAGCAAAGGCAATAAAATGGAAAAAAAAAAAAAAAAGATAGTCTCTTCAACAAAAGACGCTGGAACAACTGGACATCCACAAGCAAAAATTAATCTAGACACAGACCTTACATCCTTCACAAAAATTAACTCAATAGATAACAGACCTAAATGTAAAACACAAAACTATAAAACTCCTAGAAGATCACATAAGAGAAAATATAGATG
The DNA here is from genome assembly GCF_030435805.1 of Mustela lutreola. Classification (NCBI taxonomy): domain Eukaryota; kingdom Metazoa; phylum Chordata; class Mammalia; order Carnivora; family Mustelidae; genus Mustela; species Mustela lutreola. Next base: position 31,576,204 of record NC_081303.1, read on the forward strand.
ACCTTGAATATGGTGATGCCTTTTTAGGCACAACACCAAAGACACTATGTTTGAAGGAAATAATTCATAATCTGGATTTCATCAAAATTAAAAACTTCTGCTTTGTGAATGACAACTACTAAAGGAAAAGATAAGCCACAGACTAAGAGAAAATATTTGCAAAAAAAATATCTGATAAAGCACTGTTATCTGAAACATACAAAGAGCTCTTTAAAATTCAACAATAGGAAAACCTGAGGAACAAAAAAAGAAAGGGCCTGGGTACCTGGGTGGCTCAGTGGGTCAAGCATCTGGCTCTTGATTTCAGCTCAGATCAGGATCTCAGGATTGTGGGTGGGATTAGGTCCTGCGTCAGGCTCCATGCTCAGCAGGGAGTCTGCCTTGAGGATTCTCTTCCTTTCCCTCTGTTCCTCTCCCAGCTCACACTTTCTCAAATAAATAAATAAGATTCTTATTTATTTCAGAGAACACGTGCACAAGCAGGGGGAGCAGCAGGGAGAGGAAGAACCAGGCTTCCAGCAGAGTGGGACGCCTCATGTGGGACTAGATCCCAGGACCCTGGGATTATGTCATGAGCCAAAGGCAGATGCTTAACTGACTGAGCCACCCTGGCAACCTAAGAAATCTTCTAAGAAATCTTTTTTAAAGGGGCAAAAGAACGTAAAAGACGCCTCACCAAAGAAGGGATACAGATGGTAAACAGGCATGTGAAAAGATGCCCCATATTATACGTCATCAGGGAAATGCAAATTAAAACAAAGAGATAACTACTACACACCTATTAGAATAGCCAAAATCTGAACTCCAACAACACCAAATGCTGGCAAGGATGGGGAGTCACAGGAACTATCACACCTTGCTGGTGAGAATGCAAAATGGTACAGCCACTTTGGAAGACAGTTTGGTTCTTTCTTACAAAACTAAACATACTCTGACTATTAAGCCAGCAACTGCACTCCTTGGCATTTTGCCCTCAAGAGCTGAAAAGTCATGTTCACACAAAAAAACTTCTAGGGGCTTAGCAGCTTAATTCACAATAGCCAGAACTTGAGTATCCAAGACGTCATTCTGCAGGTGAATGGATAAATAACGTGTGGTACATTCAGACAATATAATATTATTCAGCACTAAAAAGAAATGAACCATCAACCCATGAAAAGACATGGAAGAACCTTAAATGCATATTACTAAGGAAAGAAGCCAAGCTGAAATGGCTCTATACTATGTAATTCCAACTACATGACATTCGGGAAAAGATAAAATTATGGAGACAGTAAAAAGAGCAGTGGTTGAAGTAGAGGAGAGGGATGAATAGGCACATCACAGAATTTTTAGGGCAGTGAAAATACTCAGTAAGATACTATAACAAAGGATTTATACCATTACATAGTTCTCCAAACCCATAGAATGTGCACCACCAAAAGTGAATGTTAAGGTAGACTGTACACTTTGAGCAATCATGAAGTGTCAATGTAGATTCATCCTTGGTAAAAATGAACCCATTCTGGTTGAGGGATGTTGATAATGGGGGAGGCTCAGCATGTATGGGGGCAGGTGGTGTATGAGAAATCTCTGCACCTCCCTCTCAATTTTTTGTCAACTTAAAACCACTCTTTAAAGAAGTCTTGGGGCACCTGGGTGGCTCAGTCATTAAGCATCTGCCTTTGGCTCAGGTCAAGAACCCAGGGTTCTGGGATCGGGCCACATTCCTGCTCAGCAGGAAGCCTGCTTCTCCCTCTCCCACTCCTCCTGCTTGTGTTCCCTCTCTTGTTGTCTCTCTCTGTCAAATGAATAAATAAATAAATAAATAAATAGTCTTAAAAAGGGGCACCTGGGTGGCTCAGTCAGCTAAGCATCTGCCTTCAGCTCAGGTCATGATCCCAGAGTCCTGAAATGGAGCCCCACAACAGGCTCCTTGCTCAGCAGGGAATCTGTTTCCTCCTTTCCCTCTCCCTATACCTGCTCATGCTTGCTCTTTCTGTCTCAAATAACATTTTTTTAAATAAAAAATAAATAAGTAAAATGAACTTATAGAGTAAATGACCTCCCAATTCCTTCTAGCTCTAACTTTTTATAATCCTCAGTAACAGGGACCATTAAGGTAAATGTGAAGGGATTCTGGGAAGATGGTGACGAAGGCTGCATATTTTGAATTTCTTTAAAATCCCCCATTAAAACAGAACAACTAGGATACCTAAGTCATAATTTACAAACAATATTTATAACAAAACTACATAACAAAGTATTCCTGTGAACCTCAAAATAGAAGCAAACAAGGAAATGACACCAACAACTATAAGACATGTCTAATCAAAGTTTCTGTCAACACAAACTGACCTTAAAGTACATTGGCACATACTTTCACAAATATGCAAGAACCCAGGGAATACTGTTCCCCTGAGTCCTTTCCGAAAACATACTATAAAATGGCAACGTTGAGTGAAAATTTCTGAAATGATGGAAATGTTCTCTTTCTATGCAGTCCAATATTGTAACTTACCAGCTACATGTGACTATTAAGCACTTGAAATGTGGCTAGTATACTATGGAACTAAATTTTTATCTTATTTTTATTAATTTAAATAGCTATGTGGTCAGTTTTTAATGGTACAGCTATAAAATGAGGATTAGACAACTTAAAGTACTAGTGTGTCATAAGAACAGGCAAAGTATCCCAGATAATAAATGAAGATATGACAGAATCAAAATGAATGAATGAATGAATGAATGATGGCTCTACCAATGGTTGATAACATCCCCAAAAGAGAGACCATAATACACTATATTCCTCCTGACGGAACCATACAGTAACTTAAAAAGTGGTCTTACGGGGCGCCTGGGTGGCTCAGTCAGTTAAAGCCTCTGCCTTCGGCTAGGGTCGTGATTCCCAGGGTCCTGGGATCGAGCCCTGCATTGGGCTCTCTGCTCCGCAGGAAACCTGCTTCCCCCTCTTTCTCTACCTGCCTCTCTGACTACTGGTGATCTCTGTCTGTCAAATAAATAAATAAATAAATAATCTTTTTATAAAAAAACCTTGTATACAAAAGATCACAGCAGCATTATTCTTTTGTCTTTTTTCCCCAGTCTTACTGAGATATAATTGGCACAACTGTACAATATAAGTAATGATTTGATATAAGCTTATACTGCTAAATGATTACCATAATACGTTAACATCAGTAACCTCATATAGTTATAAAATTCATTTCTTATGATGAGAATTTTTAAAATTTACTCTCTCAGCAACTTCCAAACATACAATATTTGGTAACTATAGTCACCAATGCTGCACATGACATTCCAGAACTTATTTATCTTACTAGTTAAAGTTTTACCTTTGGACCACCTTTACCCACTTCCACTCCCAACCCCGCCCCCACCCCACTTCTGGAAACCACCCAACTGTTCTCTTATGTTCAGTTTATTTTTTATTCCATATAAAAGTGAGATCATACAATATCTTTCTCTGCCAACTTTATTTCACTTAGCATAATGCCCTCAAGGCCCATGCATTCATGTTGTCACAAATATCAGGATTTCCTTCTTTTTTTATTACTGAATAATTATTTCCACAGTATGTATAATATATATATATATATATATATATATATATATATATATATATATCACATTAGGTTGTTTCCATATCTTGGCTATTGTCAATAATGCTGCAATGAACATGTAGATAGAGATAATTTTGGAGACAATGATTTCTTTTCTTTTGGATATATACCCAGAAGTGAGATTGCTGGATCATATGGTAGTTCCATTTCTTATTTTTTGAGGAACGTCCTCCATACTGTTTTCCACACTGGCCACACCAATTTGCATGCCCACCAATAGTGCATAAGGATTCTCTTTTCTCCACATCCTTCCCAGTACCTGTCTTTTTGATGATAACAGCCATTTTTTAAAAGATTTTATTTATTTATTTGACAGAGAAACAGAGACAGCAAGAGAAGGAATACAAGCAGGGGGAGAGGGAGAGGGAGAAGGAGGCTTCCCACTGAGCAGGGAGCAGGATGCGGGGCTTGATCCCAGGACTCTGAGACCATGATCTAAGCCGAAGGCAGACGCCTCAGGACTGAGCCACCCAGTCACCCCAATAACAGCCATTTAACAAGTGTGAGGTGGTATCTCATTGTTATTTTGGTTTGCATTTCTCTGATGATTAGTTATGTCAAGCCCTTTTTCAAGTACCTATTGGCCATTCCAATGTCTTCTTTGGAAAATGTCTATTTGGTTCCTCTGCTCATTTTTTTAAACAGTTTGTTTTTGCTATTGAGTTATATTAAGCAACAATGCTTTTTTTTTTCAGATTTTTAAAATTATTTTATTTATTGACCATTTTCTAATTATAAAAGAGAACTGTACCCAAACTCATCCCTATGCCAAACTGCGATGGACTCAAAAGCTTCTAACTGTACCCACCACCCTCCTTTATTCATAACTCACCAATTTGGGGGTGGGAGGGGAGGAATATATTCACTCATTGATATGTGATCCCTAACCTTATTTAAAACTGAATTAACTTGAAGGCCCAATGGAGGGAAATGGGATTCTGCAAACCAGGAACCAACATTGACTCTGCTGAGCAGAATTATTCTTATTAGTCAAAAAAGTATATCAATACTTTGGCTGAATGGCCAAACAAAATGCGGTATATCCATGTAATGGAATACTATTGAGCAACAAAAAAGAATTACTAAGACATGTGCTACAAATGGATGAACCTCAAAAACATGCTCAGTGAAAGATACAAATGAATATATATTTTATAATTCTATTTAAATGAAAGGTCCAAAAAAAAGGCCAATCTATTAAGACAGAGAGAAGTAGATCAGTGGTCACTGAGGGCTCAGGCAGAAATAAGGAGTCATTATAAATGGGTACAAGGTTTCTTTTCAGGGTGATGAAAATGTTCTATAATCAGATTGTTATACTAGCTGCATAACTAAATATACATTCACTGAATTGTTCACTTAAAATCAGTGTACTCTACAGTATGTATATTATGCCTCAATGGAGCTATTTTTAGAAAAAAGTCTTGCAAAAAATACCTAAATAAAATGAAGTCTATGGTTCTACCTACAAACATAAAGAAAGAGCAGGTACAAGATGACATGTTAATAACACAACAGAGACACAGGAAGCAAAACCTACACTATGGTAAACTGTAAAGGAAAATCAATTGTTTCTTCAAAGAAACAGTGCAAAGGGGAGGATAGGGGAGGAGCTTCTATACCTTTTCCAGGCACACCACCCTCCTAGCACCTCCACGTGTTTATAAGTTCAGCCAATTCCACTGTTCAAGAGCTCCTGAAGTGGATGGAACTAAAACTTCCCACTTTCTAATCACTCTGGTGACCAGCCCCATCCAGAGGCCAACCTGGGGCCCCATCCTAAGTCACCTCTGTGAAATCTCAGGTGATTTTAAAAGGAGCTTATCATAAATAACAAAAGACACTCCTAAGACTCAGGAAACTCCAGGGGTCCTAGAAGCTCTGCCAGGAAAAGGGGACACTGATTCACCTATAAAACAGATAATGTAAAATGGCCTTTTATTCAGCCCCGACAACTCTAAAAAGCAGGCAAAGAAAAAACACTAACTAAAATATAATCTTCAAAAAGCACCATCACAGTGCCTGGCACAGACGTGCCTGGGTGCCTTAGTCAGTTAAGCCTCTGACTCTTGATCTCAGCTCAGGTCATAATCTCAGGGTCTTGAGATCAAGTCCCACATAGGGTTCTTTCTCCCTTTCCCTTGCACCCTCCCTGACTCCCTCAGCTCTCTTAAGAAAGAAAGAAAGGCAGGCAGGCACCATCACAATCTAGGCATGGCTTTACACATAAACTTCATGTTTTGAAACCTGAATACAAAACCTACATTAAAAAAAAAAATCAGAAAGCTACAGACCTTTATAAATGTTGAGCTAATTCAAAACCATGTCTGCGGGGTGCCTGGGTGGCTCAGTGGGTTAAAGCCTCTGCCTTCCTTTGGCTCAGGTCATGATCCCAGGGTCCTGGGATGGAGCCCCGAATTCAGGCTCTCTGTTCAGCAGGGAGTCTGCTTTCCTTCCTCTCTCTCTGCCTGCCTCTCTGCCCACTTGTGATCTCTGTCAAATAAATAAATAAAATCTTTAAAAAAAAAAAAAAACATGTTCACCACACTACTATAGAAAGAGTCCTGGAACTTCCTTCCGCAGGAGACAGGGATTACTGCACTGGCTTTTCTTACATGAGCATTGGTCAAAAGTATTTATCTTCTCTGGATCTGAATTTCCTTCTTTGAAATATATTTTTTAAAAAAAAGAAAAGAAAAGAAACCAACACAAAAGATGAATTCACAATGCTTATCTGTTTGGGGTTGTGGTAGTTTCCAAATCCAGTCCATAACAGCTATTTCTAGTCAAATTATTTCCATTAGCTAATGAGGGAGGATACCCAATGGTCAGAGAAGAGATAATGAAGTATCAGAGTGATCTCATTTGCATGTTAAATGCAATTTATTCTAAGTGCAACAGAAAATCGTTCAGACTGCATTATTTGATGAAATCTGTCTTCCATTTAGGAAGGTGGTGGAAGGAAAGATAATGGGAAAAGCATTTAACTAGAATACAGGACAATTTTGATTCCAGACAAAGAAAGAAGAGCCATCCTTTAAACTGACTAGGTTGGGGCGCCTGTATGGCTCAGAGGGTTAAGTGTCTGACTTGGGCTCAGATGAAACCCAAGCTCCTGGGACTGAGCCCCAAATCAGGTTCTCTGCTCAGCGAGGAGTCTGCTTCTCCTTCTCCCTCTGCTGCTCCCCCAGCCTGTGTTCTCACTCTCTCTCTCAAATAAATAGTCTTTAAAAATAAATAAAGTGACTACATTGTTCCAATGTGGCTCACAGAGAGAACATGAAATCTCTCTCTCCAAGTGCATATACAAAGTTTGGCAAAGGTAAATTAATGAATAAAGTATGGGAAAAGGCAAAGGTCACAAACTCTATAAGCAAAGAACAGAAAATTAAGAACTGAGGAATAGAAGAAGAGGTTGATATGGTTGAAGAGGCAGTAACAGGAATACTGAGGTAAAGGAGAAAACATGAATTAAAATCACAACAGTTTTAGAATTTCTTATATTGACAGTATGTACAACCAGAAATAAAAATAATCTACCTTACAACACATGTTACTTAATCAGATTTTGGCATGCTCTTTAAGAGGTTAAAACTCCTACAAGCACCTAGTATGTTCCCTTGTATAAAGCAAATACTCAAAAAATATTAATGCTTCCTATCTCATTCTCAGAAGAAATCTCTGAAAAGCTTCTTATGTACCTAGCATATAAATTAATGAATATTTTACACTGGTTTAAATCATTCACAGGGCAGAATCCTTCTTAATGAAATGATTTTAATCATCTATATTTAAAAGAAAGGGAAGGATTAAAAAGAAAAAATGAGGAGGGAGGTTAGAGAGAGAGAGAGCAAGAACTTAAGCAAGTAGTTGAGAACTGGTTTTTTCCCCTGGATCAGAGAAAGAGAAGTGAAGTGGAAAATTACAGTAAAAGAAAATGTAATTTGCAAAATTACAAAGACAATTTCTAAGATTATCTAAATAAACCCACATATTTACACGTTGATATTCATGTAAGTATAGAGTAACAGCTTTAGGTGGCCATGAACAGCTCCCCAAATTTCTAAAGTCTAAGCTAGTTAACAGTAAACAATGAAATAGATGGACCCTTTTTAAAAAATGAGTTAAAAAAAAAAAACTGAACACTTTAGTGACTTCAGTGTAGATGCTCATGATAAGCAAAAAACTCATCATTTTGGGTAAGGCGGAACAATGAAATCCACATCACTTCAAGAATAAAGCTGCTCAATAAGGTGAACTCTCTGGATGTACATATGCATACAACCTAGTTCTTTCTAGACTGCATACAGACCACCAGGGAATAGTATCTTGCCTTGTATAAGCTCATTTATTTGCCAAAAAGAATCTGTGAGCTCATATATAATTTTAATGGTTTGTTCATGTGTACTTTCCCATTTTATTGCTCATATAAACTAATGTAAGGAGACTTGAATGGAAAGTAAAGATAAAGACAATTAAAATAATCAATCCAAATATAAAAGTTCAAAATAAAATGAGCTGTTGACATAAATATCTACTTTTGCATACTCAATTTAAAGGAAGATTTAATTACAGCTGTAATCTGCAACTTTATAAATAATCCAAGTTGTATGAAATCAATGAACCAATCTTAAAACAGTGGAAATAGCCAAAGGCTACTGCTGGAAGGAAGCATTTTATGCTATTAAATAATTTTGGCACTCATGCCAAGCCTTTATATAGACATCTCCACCCACAGATTAGCCTGACAGACACCATGCTGAGACTAGTTTGGTGTGGGAAAGGTTACTGCCATCCATCACTGTGAAAATTAATAGCTTTATAATAGTTGAAGAAATAAAGGTATGGCACAGCAACCTTGCAGCAAATATAATTTGCTACCAAAAAAGCGTAGGCAAAATCCATTCACAACATTCTCTTCCCATGGCCACCTACAAGTTAATTCATTATTCAAATGCCAAAGACAGCAGCAGGCACACATATTCAGCCAATAAGTCACCATTATAAAAACTGCATAAACATTTCCAGCTCAATCATCTAAGAATAATAGAATGAGACAGGAACATGTTTCCCAAGTATCTCAGCAATAAAACTTGCAACAGCTTTGAAAACAACATGATTACAGGCAAAAATGGGCCCAGCTAATCTTTTTTTAGTGTCTCATGGAATAATGTATATATCCCTAGTTTTCTCTCATTTTCTTTTTGAACATCAGAAAACAAAGAATTCAATCTCACGAGAATTGGTAAGCATTAAAAAGCTAAATAAAGCTTGCAAGGCTACATCTTTATCAATTTGCAAAGGATGATTTCAGAATCCCATTGAGGACTCCAAGGCTTAAGCACGGGGAGTAAAATTAGTCTTCTCTATAGTGAAAAATCAAAGTATAATGTTTCTTATTTCCCAGAAGTATCTTTTTAAAGCCCTCTCAGTACAAGTCCATGGCAACTGTCCATGTTCTTTCCAATAAGGAATTCATCAGAAAGGTCTTGCTAATAGATGACTGAAATTAACTACATATTGGAAATAATCAACTAAATTTTCAAGAGCTACCTACTGTATCTCAATAGAAACAAAAACTATTCTTTTCCTCATTTCAATAGAGAATGCTACTTTCCTACCCAACATGGGTTCTCTCCTCCTTCCTTAATAATGGGGACCCCATAAGCTTGTCAAATCACTATGCTGTACACCTGAAACCAAGGTAACATTGTGTGTCAACTATACTCAAATTTTTTTTTAAATAATGGAACCCCAATTTATTTAGGGTATCAAAGCACCTAGTTCAGTTTCCCAGTTTCCATTATAGATAGATGTGCCCATGTACCTAAGTTCTGGCTAAAGAGACCAAGTGGAAATGATGTGTGTGACTTCTTGGTAAGGTTGCTTTTTGTAATTGACTCAACTGAAAGATGGGTCTTCGGGCTCTTCCCCCTTCCTTTCTGTCGCTATCTGAAATGCTGACACAATGGCTAAACTGCAGCCACAGCGGGCCATAAGGTCACCTGAAGGATGTTTCTTAGAAGACAAAAAAAATTTAGCTATTAAAATAGTTGATGGCCCTCCAGAAGGCCACAGTACATGAACAAATGCACATTATATCTATGACATTAAAATTTCACAATGGAATCTGAAAGGCTTCCTGAGATTTTTCTTTTTCAGTCCAACATATGAGAAGCTCAGAAATTCATAAGTGCCAAAAATTACATGCAAATAAGACATCCTTCGATAGGTGAATGTGTAAACAAATTATATCCAGGCAGTGGAACATTATTCAGCAATAAAAAGAAATAAGCTGTATCAAGCCACTAAAGGCCATGGAGGAACCCTAACTGCATATTGCTCAGTGAAAGAAGCCAGTCTGAAAAAGCTACATATGTATGATTTCAACCACACAATACTCTGAAAAAAGGTAAGATTATAAAAAAATATCAGGGGGAGAGGAGATGGGAGGAGGGATGAAGAGGTTGAACACTGGGCATTGTTAGGTTGGCGAAACTATTCTGTATAACAGAATGGTGCATACATGACATTACTTATCTGCCAAAACCCATAGAACTATACACCACCAGTGAAACCTAACTTAAATTTGGGTTAATAATAATGTATCAGTAACTGAGGGTTGCTGGAGGGGAGGGGAGTGGGAAGGATAGGGTGGCTAGGTGATGGGGACACTGGGGAGGGTATGTGCTATGGATAGCGCAGTGAATTAAGATTGATGATTCACAGACCTATACCCCTGAAACAAATAATTCATTATACGTTAATAAAATAAATAGTAATAATAATAATGTATCAATATTGGCTCATCAATTGTAATAAATGCACCACACCACACTTATGACAGAAATAGTACATGTTTTTCAGGGTGGAGGGTAAACAAGAACTCTTTATACTTTCTGCACAATTTTTCTATACACCTAAAACTGCTCTAAAAAAGGGCAGGGGATAGCAAGTGGGGGTGGCAGGAAGTGGGGAAGTTAATGAAGGGAACAAAGGGCTAAGCAGTACTGATCTAGTCTGAAGAAAGGCTCCAGCTATTTAAGTTTCAAACTTTAATTAGCTTTCAGAAGTTTCAGAATAATGCAGAACTGGGTTCAAATCCCGAAATTACAAATAAGGTGACCAGCTCTTTAACTTCTTTCAGTATTGTACAATGCAGGTAAAATACCAAATAGGGTATATTTTTAAAAGTGTTATGTATAGCAAAGTAAATATATGTGCACATATAAAGTGCTTACACTTTGACCCAGAGGAGCTCAGTAAAAGGTACTCTTCTATTTTTTTATCATAAACACCAAAATCTAGTATTTCATTCCCATAAAAGGTAATAAAGCATCTTGACTATTTTAACACTACTTCAATTTACCACACCCGGAAAAAAATCCACATTATTTAAAAAAAAAAAATCCTGTGGTACCTGGGTGGCTCAGTTGTTGATCATCTGCCTTTGGCTCAGGTCATGATCCTAGGGTCCTGGGATAGAGCCCCACATCAGGCTCCCTGCTCCATGGGAAGCCTGCTTCTCCCTCTCTCCCTCTCCCTACCTGTGTTCTCTTTCTCGCTGTGCTTCTGTCAGGTGAATAAATAAAATCTTAAAAACAAACAAACAAACAAAACTGGGACACCTGGCTGGTTCAGTCCGAAGAGCACGCAACTCTTGATTTCAGGGTTGTGAGCTCGAGCTCAACACTGAGTGTAGTGATTACTAAAAATAAATAAATAAATAAATAAACAAACTTTAAAAAAATAAAAATAAAAAATTTAAAGACAATTTTAAAACTTAGGACAATTGATAACTTTATATAATTATAATATGACATGGCTCACATGATTTAGTGAATAGTACAGTACTATATCAAAAAAAAAAATAACTTCTCTATATTTTTCCCCCCAATCACAGGCAACTTTCCTACTTAATAAAAACTAAAGAAAATTTTGTTTATAGCTCTGTGCCAAACTGATAATTAGAATGAAGAATGAACAACAGTAAACAGTTACTTTTAAAAATTCAAAAGCTCTTGTTATCACTCTGGATTTCTATTTTTTTTTTTTTAAAGATTTTATTTATTTATTTGTCATAGAGAGAGAAGCGAGAGCAAGCACAGGCAGACAGAGTGGCAGGCAGGGGCAGAGGGAGAAGCAGGCTCCCCGCCAAGCAAGGAGCCCGATTCGGGACTCGATCCCAGGACGCTGGGATCATGACCTGAGCCAAAGGCAGCCGCTTAACAAACTGAGCCACCCAGGCGTCCCTGGATTTCTATTTTTATGTCAGATGTGATATATATATCAAGAAAGAGGCCAATAAATATGCTTACAGAGATAATCAGAAAATGACTAATAATAATCTACTAGACTTAACCTGGATCATCTAAAAATTGCAATTTGGACAAAAATTTTAATATTCAATTTTTCAAAAACATGGTCCTCTATAGAAAAATGTTCTCTTAATTCCTTCAGAAAACAAAAGAAATCTAAATAGAAAATGTGTACCACTAAAGACTGACAAACTTCCAAAAAGCTAGACTCCACTAAATATTTTCTTAAAATCTGCTCCCTAACATCAGTACCAGAAAAACAAATAACAGAAACTTACATTTCTTGTATGAAGTATGATCATAAAATCTTTGGTTTATTATTAACACTTTTATTACTTTTTTTTTTTAAGATGTTATTTATTTATTTATTTATTTATTTATTTGAAAGAGAGAGAGAGCACGAGCAAGGGGAGGGGCAGAGGTAGAGGGAGCAGACTCACCACTGAGCAGGGAGCCCAATGTGGGACTTGATCCCAGGACCCCGGTATCATAACCCCAGCAGAAGGCAGATACTTAACTGACTGAGCCACCCAGACACCCTGCTTCAATCACTTTCATTTACCTCTTCTACCCAATAATATTCTCTCCTTTGAATCGATGATATATCTACAACACTAAGAAATTTTCTTTTTCAAAATGTCCAATGGAAAATACTTATTTTAGAGCACCTATAATATGGAGTAAAAATGCTTGCAGTTCAGAATCAAAGGAAATAGATCATTTCCACTCCATTTTAGAAATGAAGGAGCTGAGAAATAAAAAGGTTATGCTACTTGCTCAAGGTTTTATGGCTCTTAGGCATAATCTTATAATCACTATCCACTCTAAAAAAAAGACCAACACAATGATGTCTATGATGCATTACAAAGAGCACATGCACAATAAAATCAGTTCAATTCATGATGCTACTCTAAAAAAGTATTTTGTAAAAATCTACATTTGAGAAATAACTACATGAGGCATAAAAGAACCACCATTCACATAGTCATATGCAAGAGTATATATCTCTCGCCTGACAGTATCAGGGAACTTGAGGGGAATTAGCTCATGACTTCAGAATGATTATTAATTATTATGCTCCTGTTTTTATAAAGGTGGCCAAAAGATGTTTAGATTCCAAACAAATTTCTCCCTGTGAAGTCAAATGCAGACATTACCATTTTTCTATTCCTACAATAATAAGAATACTTAACTGACGTATCTAAAAATATTTAAACTTAATTTTAACTTTGTCACCTATGTGGAAAATTTGTGAAAAATAGAAGAGTGACGGGAAATTTAGACTAACCAGCTCTAGGAGCCAATAAGTAAATTTTCTCTCAATCGAATCCTGCCAATGACTTTATTCTCCAGGGCTTCATTTGGGAACTTTTTTTTTTTTTTTTTTTTTAAGATTTACTTATTTATTTTTGGGAGAGAGAGAGAGAAAGCATAGGTGCCCATGTCGGGAGAGGATCAGAGGGAAAGGGAGGATCCCAAGCAGACTCCCCCTGACCAGGGAGTTAGACATGGGGCTTGGATCTCACAACACTGAAATCATGACCTCAGCCTAAATCAAGAGTTGGTCACCTAACTGACTGAGCCACCCAGGCACCCCTTCGTTTTGGAAATTACTTAAAGGACATAACAAGTAAATAAAATGCAGGATACTAATCTGATATTGGTTTGGACAAATTTTGGGGGCTAACTGGCTCATCAGAGAAGATGAAAATTTGCTGAACTATAGAGGAAATCAAGCTGGAGGAAAAAAGCAAGTTAACATTAACTGTGCATAAAATGGCAAGCTCTAAATGGTGGGAATTAACTTTTGCTTGGCTAAAAATTTCAATAAAATATAATTTATGTATTTTATAATTTTCAACAACATACCTGGACTGCTTCTGTAACAATAATTTTTAAGAAAGGGAACAGAAGGGGAAAAGACACAGAAGAGAAGGTAAGAGGGAAGGAGAAAAAAAGAAAGAAGGACAAGGACACCAGGGTGGCTCAGTCAGTTAAGAAACTGACTCTTGATCAAGTCATGACCTCAGGGTCTTGAGATGTAAAACCCATCCTTAGGCTCTGTGCTCAGTGGAGAATCTGCCTGAGATTCTCTCTCCCCCTCTGCCCCTCCCCACACTCATGCCCACGCTTTCTCCCACTAAAATAAATAAATCCTTAAAGAAAAAATAAAACAAGGATAGAAGAGGAGAGGACGGGGAAGGAAAAAGAAGAAGGGAAGGGAAGTTAATAAGGAAGGAAAAGGGGAAAATAAGGAAGAAAGAACAGATACAGTTTCAGAATTAGACCTGGCCTAGGTTCAATTCTTGACTGTACTATTTAAGAGATGTGTAACAGTGGTCAAGTTACTTAACCCCTTCAAACTTCAGTTTGTAGAGAATATCATCTGTGTTATAAAAACATTTATAAGAATTCAGTGAGATAATGAGGTACGTAATATACACTATCTAAAACACTAAGAATTCATTAAGTAACAGTCATCTTCATCCTCTTCTTTCTCCATAGCTAACAGAAAGTAGGAAAATATACCCGGGCTCCTCTCCTAAATGCTTCTCTAAAGTGCAGAGTGGGAGAGAATTAAGAACATCTCCATTTCCACAAAGTCTCTGGCAATCCACAGGAGCCGAAATGGTAAATAAAAATGGTTAATAAAAATGGATTAACTCTAGACTCACTATATATTTTTATATTAGTTTAAAAAGTCAGTATTTGGTATTGGTTTAATCAAATCATCCAAGTCACCAGTCATGATGTTGGGCCATAGATCATTTCACAAAATCCTTAACTCTGCTATTGACTATTTGAAATTCAAAATAGTTGACTTTATTTGAAATTGTCAGTGTCTAGGGTTCACTCTCTTTTGAAAAGCTCTTCCTTGTCAGTATAAGGTTTATTATTATGGGTAATAAAATTCCCATACTTTTAACATGATTTAAAAGTTAACAGAGGTGGGGCGCCTGGGTGGCTCAGTGGGTTAAGCCGCTGCCTTCAGCTCAGGTCATGATCTCAGAGTCCTGGGATCGAGTCCCGCATCGGGCTCTCTGCTCAGCAGAGAGCCTGCTTTCCTCTCTCTCTCTGCCTGCCTCTCCATCTACTTGTGATTTCTCTCTGTCAAATAAATAAATAAAATCTTTAAAAAAAAAAAAAAGTTAACAGAGGTCCATAAATTAACCCCCAATAAGTTTCCCTACTTTTATCCCAGATGACAGATGCAAAGCAACAGAATGCTGTTAGCATGAATAGAAAAAGGGAGATTGGAGTGTAGGTGCCTTAAAAGTATTCCAGAAAATCTGCTTAGCCAACAGTAAAAACTCCAGAGAAAAACAACAGAGGGAGACAGCAGAACTCACTTCAAATGTTCAGTTCCTAACTTCCTTAAAAATGCAGTAACTGGAAGAAAGAGGACAGAGGGAAAAAGAACTTTAATTCTCAAGGCAGAAACAGAACAGAGAGGGGAGGTTCTAGCTCCATTTCTGTAGTTATTTTAAAGTTCCTTAAAGTTTTTAAAGGATTGGGTGCCTGGGTGGCTCAGTGGGTTAAAACCTCTGCCTTCTGCTCAAGTCATGATCCCAGAGTCCTGGGATCGAGCCCCTGCTTCCCTTCCTCTCTCTCTGCCTGTCTCTCTGCCTACCTGTGATCTCTGTCTGTCAAATAAATAAATAAAAAGTCTTAAAAAAAAAAAAAAAAAGTTTTTAAAGGATCACAGACTTACACAGATCTCCTCTATAAACATTTATTCACCGGATTTTGAAAGAAGAAAAAAATTCTTGAAACCAAGTAAACATTAGATTCTCAAATTCTGAATAATAAAAGAAAAATTAATCCTCTTCTATTGGGATTAACTGCAGCCTGCTGTCTCAAAATTTGGGAAATCAGTGTTAGGGCCCCAGTAGATGTAAACTCTCCAATGGTTTCCACTAAACTCAGAATTAAATACAAAAACATGCTTACCACAAAAACCTCAAAGGGCCTTCAGATCTGGCTCCTACCTACCTCTGCAATCTCATTCCCACTACATGCAGGCACAAAGCTTTGATTAGTTATTAAAACTGTCAAGCTTGTCTTCAGCTATAGCTTTGCACATTATTCCCACTGCCTGGATAGGACTGGATCTTTAGGTCTTAGTTTAAGTACATCTCCTCAAAGAAACCTTTCCTAACTGCCTTATCTTTTCATCATTTCAGGGACAGGAGTAAAATTAAGGTAACTAACTGAGTATCTAAGAAACAATGGGCAAGCTTTCATCTGATTTCCATTTAATCTTCACAATAAACCTCAGAGATAGGTATTATTCTTATATTAGGAGGAAAACAGATACAGAGACTAAATAGCTGGTCCAAGATCACACAGGTAATATATAACAAAGATTCAAGCCCAAAGTAGTCAAATCCCAAACCCACAATCTTTCTGCAGCACAATATTGCTTCTCTGTTTAAACAGAAACAATTTTACTAGGAGGAAATGCTTAATTAAATACAAAGCTACAAAAAGGCCTACAGTTTATATAAAGATCTATAAACTGACAGTCTGGATAATTAACTCTGTATTTGGAACCCTCATTTGGCATCTGTATTTCTTTTATATTACCAGTTACCTAACTAGCATCATTAAAGGAACAACAGCTATTTCTCCTAAGACTCAAAGATTTTCATAAGATATATTTAAAATGCAGCTATTTTTCTTCTGTACTTTATATATTTAGTATAATAGGTAACTAAAGTAGTTGAATTACAGAATTTCTGAGTTTACTCCAAGAAGAGCAGGTAATACATACTCAAAAATGGCAACTGTTTGTTTTGGTTTTCTTAATGAAGAGGCAAGATTTTTAACATTCTCCAATTAAGGTTAATAAATTAGAACAATACTGAGGCAAAGCTAATTTGAAAAAGCAATGCCCAAGTACTCTGGAAATATATATTTTATCTTGGTTTCTTGCTGTTTATATACATGCCTAATTTTCTTAAACAGGGCTATAAAATTATAGAAGGCAAGGTCTTTAACCTACACATAACCATAATACCTTGTGATGGAAGGACTCAAAATATTTTTTTAAGATTTATTTATTTATCTGGGCACCTGGGTGGCTCAGTGGGTTAAAGCCTTTGCCTTCAGCTCAGGTCATGATCTCAGGGTACTGGGATCGAGCCCCACATCAGGCTCTCTGCTCGGCAACCTCCTCTCTCTGCCTGCCTCTCTGCCTACTTGTGATCTCTGTCTGTCAAATAAATAAATAAAATCTTTTTTTAAAAAAAAAGATGTATTTATTTATCTGAGACAAAGAGCATGCACATGAGTGGGGTGAGGATGAGGGGCAGAGGGAGAGAACCCCAAGCACATTCCCTGCTTAGCATGAAGCCCAATGTGGGGCTTGATCCCATGACCCAGAGACCATGACCTGAGCTGAAACCAAAAGTTGGAAGCTTAACCAACCCCCTCAAAATATTTTTAAGATGTCAATTATTAGAAAAATAAATCAATTTTCTTTTATATCTCTTGTGTTAGCTTTTTTTTTAAAGGATTTTATTTATTTATTTGACAGAGAAAGAGACAGTGAAAGAGGGAACACAAGCAGGGAGAGTGAGAGAAGGAGAAGCAAGCTTCCCACAGAGTAGGGAGCCCAATGCAGGGCTCCATCCCAGGACCCTGGGATCATGACCTGAGCCAAAGGCAGACACTTAACGACTGAGCCAACCAGGCACCCCACCCCTGTGTTAGTTTTTAAACATGTCCACAAATTCTTTAGTGTTCCTCCCATTAGAATATGAACCCTAATTTCCCTCCCCTTAAGGGTGGGTTGAATAGTGACTTCCTTCTAAGGAAAAGACTACCACAGAAATGATTGTATCTGATTTCCAAGACTAGGTCATAAAAAAGCCGCTCATGTCTCCCTGTTTTGGATTATTCAGAGTAAACTAGCAGCCACATCCTGAGAACACTCGAACAGCTGATAGAGAGGTCCACATGGCTAGGGACTAAGACTTCCAGCCAATAGTCAGAAAGGACATAAAGCCTCCTAACAACAGTCATCTGAGTGAGCCATTTTCTGGC
Organism: Mustela lutreola; assembly: GCF_030435805.1. Lineage (NCBI taxonomy): Eukaryota > Metazoa > Chordata > Mammalia > Carnivora > Mustelidae > Mustela > Mustela lutreola. The sequence continues at coordinate 31,594,193 of NC_081303.1, forward strand.
CCCAAACAAGCCTTCATATGACCTGGGCAATAGGTCAAGTGTCAATAGACACTCTGAGCCAGAACAACCGCACTTATTGGGTCCTCAATTTCTGGCCCACAAACATGTATGAGATAGATAATAAATGGTCACTGTTGTTTTAAACCGCTAAGTTTGATGGGGGGAGGTCATTTGTTATACAGTGATAGATAAAGAATTAAGAAATCTCAATTATGAAATTCCTCACATTGTTTCTCATTAACATCTGCCTCAACCTTTATTCCTTCCTAACACTCATCAGCATCTTGGGGATCAAGGTAGTTACTTATTCAGAAAAGGCCCTGCCACATGATCCTGTCACACCTCTCCCTGATTTGGCAATCACTGATCAGAACATAATTATCTGAAAATAGAATATCCCTTAGATTGAGTAAAGTAAGTAAAATAAGAGTTTCCCACAGAGTAGGAGTAAAGTAAGAGATTGAGTAAAGTAAGTAAAATAAGAGTTTCTGCCAGACTTAGAACCTGGGCTCTACTTGGACTTCCTAACTGGGATGACTTAGCTAACCTCAAGGGGATTCTTCCTGCTTTCTCTTTCCTGTGATCCTATGAACAAGCTTTCACAGCAGGCCAAGAGCTTCACCTAGAATGTTTATGGAACCTCTAACAGACTAAGGTGCCTAATTTCACATAAGACAAATTTTCCAAGTTTTGTTAGATAGTAAGGTACAGAACAACTTAAATTACTACCCCTCTCACCAACAATGCCTTACTCTGTTTAAAAAAAAAAGAAAAGAAAAAGAAAAAAATAACACAAAACAAAAAAACCCACAAAACAATAGGAAGCATTTTCTGGTGGCACTTTTTTAAAATGAAGAGAAGCAAATAATCTCCTCTTACACATGCTGTGGCATTGTGACAGGACAGACATTCAAGTCTGTCCTACCATTCATAAGTTGCTGGTTTACTCATGGCTGATAATCATGGAAAGGCAGAAGATAGGTGTGTACTGTCATGCCATTTAGAATCACCTGGGCTCATTCTTCAGGCAAGGTCCCTAAGGAGCTGGAAGTAAGGAGAGCAAGGGAGGGATGCAGGAAAGGCAGGATGGCAGGAGACAAGGCACTGACCTCTAACACACACCAAATCATACTCTTACTTACGTCATGGATTTCATTTCCGTGTCCCAGTCGTTCTTATAAAGGTATCATTTAAATTTCCAAATTGCAAGAGGTGAATGAAACCAACATTAAAGATGTACAAATCACAAACATACCCCCCAACCTCCGAACCTCAAGTAAAATCCATCCCGCTGTTCAAATTCTATCTCCAAATTAAAAACCCAGACACATCTCCCCAACTTGAAACAAGTATCGTGCATCAGTTCATTCCCAGACCTTAGTTCTATTTGCCAGAGCTTGTGATTATCAAGTTTCTTGTGTGTCCATTCAATTAGAAATTATTTATTTTTCAAATGCTTGTATTCTATTTCCTTCTGAAGGAAGGAGCTATGCTTTATATTTATCTGTATCCCACCCAGCACGCTGCATATAGTAGAAAATAAATATTGCGGATTTAACTGTGACTTACAAAGTACCTGCTGTTCATTTATTTCTAGAACTAACAATTCCAATAAACAAACTTTGCTTGTTTACATACATTTCATGTAACTTGAATAAATCTACAAAAATCATGTCACAGCACCAACAAGATAAACAGAACAAAAAATGTAAGATACGTGTTTAAATACTGTAATGAAGTATTTGATCCTTCTAGGAAAAAAATCTTAATTGTCCTATATGACATCTTATAGTAATTTATGTTATCATTCATAACCTAATCACTTTCCTGTTGGAAACGCTAACAAGATTGCACATCTGATCTTCAAGCCTACCGAAGATTATAAAAATATGAAGAGGGAAGAAAACAGATACGCTATACTGATAGTAAGTCTTTTCCCCACTGTGTAGATTTTTATTAAATCACTCTGACAAACATTGAGCGTTTAGACGCCAACATTCATAGGTGGCATCCAATTGTTTAAAATGACCCAGTGGATTGTTCAGTGTATTAGGTAGAATATAAATCTGGCTACTGACACAGAGACTTCGGGTGGCTTAATCAAGATAGAGATGTGTCTCTCTCATTCCTAAAAGTCCTTATGTAAATGGTCCAGGGCTGGTGTGGCAGCATCATGGTGTTGGGAAAAAACAGGTTCCAAGAAGTCTTGTTTCTGAGTACTTGATCCAGCCATAGTAGCGAGTTTTGTGGGGGTTTTTAAAGCCTCAAAATGAGGAAAGAATAACTGGAAGAGGAGATATAAAGGCTCAGAAAAAGAGTGGCCAAATCAAGATTTTTAAAAAGGGATGAACAGCCTAACCATGTCAAAACCCACGAAGGACACCATAGTAGCATGCAATTGTTGATTTTTATAAAGATGTCAAAGTAATGAAGCATAGTGATTAAGAATTCAAGCTATGCGGTCAGATTACCCAAAATTCACAGTAACATTCTGCCACTCACAATTCATGTGACCTTCAGCAGATTAAAATTGTTTTACTTCCCTGGGGATAACTTACCTAATCCTTAGTCAAAAGATACAAATACCTAATTTGTGAGCTGATGAGGAAATAAGATAATTGATACAAAATGTTCAACTTAATGTCTCATTTCTGGAAAAACCACCACCTTAACAGTTATAAAAAGAATATTAAATTAAATATTTGCATATGCTAAGAGGTCAAGAAAATGAATTTGAACATTCCCACCAAAAAGCTCGTTGTTAAAACTCTTGACACTTCTAAGTTATACTCTTATTATCTGCAGATTTAATTATACAAGTTCATCTAATAACCTAACAAAATCAAATTTCAAATATTATTTTTTAAGAATAAAGAAGAAGGAAGAAAGGAAGAAGATAAAAGGAACAAACATTTATATGACAAGAAAAGCAAAGTCAGAAGACCAAGAATAGGGGCGCCTGGGTGGCTCAGTGGGTTAAGCCGCTGCCTTCGGCTCAGGTCATGATCTCAGGGTCCTGGGATAAAGTCCCGCATCGGGCTCTCTGCTCAGCGGGGAGCCTGCTTCCTCCTCTCTCTCTCTGCCTGCCTCTTTGCCTATTTGTGATCTCTCTCTGTCAAATAAATAAATAAAATCTTTAAAAAAAAAAAAAAAGAAGAAGAAGAAGACCAAGAATAATATTTATTTATATCTGCCCAATAAGGTAAAGAAAAACATCTTTAGCCTTGGGGATTTTCCCCAAAGGTAACATTCTAAGACTGGAACCAAATCAGATATAGTAGATATGACATAAGCCTCTTTGAATATTTCCCATATGATAAACTATTCAGATTGACAACACTGTAGTCAAGACAGGATTCATCATCTGACTTAAACAAAATACAAAAATTAAAAATGGATTCTCTCACACAGAGGTGATATGCTTAAGGTTAAGAGGATTATTTTAGGAAACAAAAGATCCTTTTTCACATACTAAAAGAATAGGTGCTGCCCAGGAGCATATTAGCATAAAACAGAAAATTAAGCATTTCTCTTTCTACTTTCATCCTCTGAAAACTGTATAAGTTGGCTTGAGATTCTTTCTTTTCTACCCCTGCCTCTGCCCTTCTCCCTGCTCGTTCTCTCCCTCAAAATAAGTAAAATAAAAATTAAATAAATAAATAAAAATAAAGAAAATAAAGAAAAAGGTTGGGGGGTAGGGGGCGCCTTGGTGGCTCAGATGGTTAGGCAACTGCCTTTGGTTCCGGTCATGGTCTCTCCAGATCCTGGGATCAAGCCCCATGTAGGATGTCCAGCTCAGCAGGGAGTGTGCTTCTCCCTCTCCCTCTGCATCTCCCTGTTTATGCTCTCTCTCAAATGAATAAATAAAATAAAAAAAAAAAGGCTACAGACTGTGAGAAAATATTTTAAACTGACATGTCTTTATAATGATCTTGCATTCTAAAAATATATCAGGAATTTATACAACTCAATAAGACAAACAACCCATTTTAAAAATGAGCCAAAGATATGAACTAACATTTCACTTAAAAAGATATAGCAATGTAGGGGCACCTGGGTGGCTCAGTTAAGTGTCTGACTCCCGGTTTCCACACAGATCCTGATCGCGCGGCTGTGAGATGGAGCCCTGTGACTGGCTCTGTGCTTAGTGCTGAGTCTCCTTAGGGTTCTATCTCCCTCTCACTCACTCTCACTCTTCCTCTCTCTAAAAATAAAGTCTTAAAAAAAAAAAAGATACAGCCGCATAATAAGCTCAATATCATCAGTAACCAGGAAAATGCAAAATAAAATCACAATGAAGTAGGTACATTCCTGACCCACTAGGATGGCTACTTAAAACATACATACAAATCAATATTGGGGGAAGATGTGGAGAAATGGGAAGTCTCATATATTGCTAGTGGAAAGGTAGAATGGCACAGTTGCTACAGAAAACACTTTGGCATTTCTGAAAAGGTTAAACATGGAGTTACCACATGCCCTATCCCTTCCACTCCTATATATACCCAAGAGAACTGAAAATATAATAACACAAAAACTTACACATAAATGTTCACCACAGTATTATTCAGAATAGCCAAAAAGTAGAAACACAAATGTCCATCAATTAACAGATGGATAAACTAAGTGGTATATCTATACAACAGATGATTATTCAGCCATAAAAAGAAATGAGGTATAGATTCATGGCTACAACATAGATGAATTTTGAAAACATGGTGAAAGAAACCAACCACATATTATATGATCCCATTCATATGAAATGTCCAGAAAAGGCAAAATTAGACAGTCAGAAGGTAGATGAATGGTTGTCTACAACTGGAATGGGAATTAAGTGCAAACGGTGATGGAAATGTTTTAAATTGAAGTGATAGTTGCACAACCTATAAGTTTACTAAAAATCAATTTTATAGAAAGTAAATTACACCTCAATAAAGCTGTTCAATGACAAGAAAAGACATATCAAAAAAGGTACAGAGAATTATGTTCTAAATCACATAAAATGATTCTCTTTGTATTATAATGTTACCAGTTTGAGATACTGAGGACCTCAATCTTCACAAGCTACCAGGTAGATTTCTATTATTATCTCCATATCACAGACAGGGAAACAGGGAGATTAAATAACTTGTTATTCAGTTAATCAACTACAGAATGAGGATTGGAACTGTAGTTTAGCTGTCTTCAAATAACAAAAATTGACAGGTCTTTCATTTTGTTTATAATGCAATGGCATTCCCTATATAGATCAATTTCTTTAATTCTGAGGTTTTCGAAAGGAAAGAAATTCTTTAGATCACTGAGGAGAGGATGAATACCTAGCTACTATTATAGAAAGTAACTTCATCAGGGTCAGTAGGCCTGAATGATAAACCTTGTGTAAAAATGAAGGAACTGAACTAGACTATCTCTGAAGACCCTTTCAATTTTGTTCAACAAAATGAAAAGTCTTCCAAAGAAAATAGAGGCATTTTTACCACTGGTTTTCTAGAGCTTTAGTAATTTTGCCACTAGAACAACCATTTGCTCCCTCCTAATTTTTTTATAAGCTTTAATGAGTAGGGTGAAGGCCTTGCTCTCTATCTGGCCCTATTTTCCACTAGTCATTCAAGTCACTCATTGCAAACTTCTATTCTTTTCTTTTCCTTTCTTTCTTTCTTTCTTCTTTTTTTTTTTTTTTTTTAAGTAAACTCTCCCACAACGTAGGTCTCAAACTCAAAATCCCAAGATCAAGATTACAGATCTACTGACTGAGCCAGCCAGGAGCACCACAAATTTCTATTCTTCAGAAACAAAGTAACAATGACAAAATTAAATTTGAGTTATGTGTAACTGTCCTGATCAGAAACTGAAGGAGAAATATGTCTATGGGCTAGGAAAGTACATGCATGAAAAGTCTAGATTCTACACTAAGTATTAAGGAAAAAAAACAAACATACTAATCATCTTCCATACAAAGATCACCACTGTAGGAATATATCTCCAGCCTAAAACTCACAAACTTACAAAATATAATGTTCATTCCATTTCATCTATAAGTCTTGAGTTTCATTGCTAGCAGGTATGTATCTCAATTTAAGTTCCAAAAAGATGTGTTCTTCCCAAATAATCTATCCTTGAAATTTTAAAAATCAGAGAAGCATTATCAATGACACAAAGGAATGTTGTATCATTTTTACTTACTATTTAGGGGATGGAAAAAGTTAATGCTGCTCTTGCTATTCCCACAGGAAAAGGGGGACTACCACTTCCTTGTGCTTATAAATGCTTCCATTTCAGAACAGAAAGCATATTTTCATGCTGCCTATTTTTTAAGAGGCTGTATATCTCACTAAAATTTAAGAAAAACTCAAAGCCAAGAGAAAACACTGAACTTAAACACACATAAATATACTATCATATAAGTACATTATAACAGTGATTGTGAGAATGAAATTGCTTTTAAAACATGAATCATCTTGGTATGTTTCTATCTTTAAACCACTGTGTCTTCCTATCTGTGACACATTCTGGAAATAATAAAATTAATCCAAGAAGAGGGGGCTCAATCCATAATCTGTGAGCCAATATGACTGAGGGGAAAAGAAGTTATAAAATGAAGACCAAAGAATGAAAAGCAGTTTTAATCTTGTAGCCGCTCCAAGTGGATGTTCGGTTCCCTTGTACTGAAGGCCAGGCCTCAATCAACCCACTGAGTCAGGTTTACTCAGACAGTCATGAGGAAGCAGACTGCATAGGACAGCATGCTCTGTAACGCATGACACACCGTTTCTGAGCACAGACCTGAAGCATTAAAACAATGTTAACAAAAGTCATTTATGGGATTGAATGAATGCAACTGTTCCCTTTTCTTCCATCTCTCCACCATCTCCCCTGGGTTATAAAAAAAAACAAAAAAACTTTCAAGGGGTAATGAAAGTACAAATTCCTTAAAAAGGCAGCTAAGTTATAAAATATATATACTCCTAAAGCTCTCCTACAGTTTTATTTAAATAAATTAAAAACAAGGGCACCTGGGTGGCTCAGTCGGTTAAGCGTCTGACTTCGGCTCAGGTCATGATCCCAGGGTCCTGGGATGGAGCCCCAAGTCAGCTCTACACTCGGCAGGGAGTTGGCTTGTCCTTCTCCCTCTTCCTCTACTCCTCCCCCTGCTCCTGCTTACTCTCTCTCTCTCTCTCAAACGAATAAATTTTTTAAAAAATATAAATACACTAAAAATGAGAGAATTTTAATAAATTATTCAACATAACTGTAGAGACATGGCTAAATTCTTTTAAAATGAATAAGAAACACTGGGATGCCTGGGTGATTCAGTCAGTTAAGCAACTGGCTCTTGATCTCAGCTCAGGTCTTAATCTCAGGGTGGTGAGTACAAGCCCCATGTGAAGCCTCGTTAAAATAAAATAAAACAAAACAAAAAACATACTGCCTAAAAGAATGGTGTTTCTGTAATCCTACTTGTTCAGAGTGCACACGCACAGTGCATAGCCCAACCGAGCTGCTCGATGCTATTCCGCAACAACACTGCCAGAGTCCAGAATTCTACCTCTCTACCGCTATGCCTAATCTAGTCAACTAAATTGCACCCATCTTCCTACTTACAACATTTATTTACAGTTTACAGCCTTGAAATATACATATATTTGCATGAGTTTGAAACTTGTCACCTCCACTAGACTGTAGGTTATTTGAAGGCGGGACGATGTCTTCTCCTTTCTAGTGTAGCAGTTTAAGAGCACAAGCTCAGGAGCCATACTGCCTGGACTCATTTCCAACCCCCACCATTTGCTTTATGACCCTGACGAAGATATTTACTATCCCAAAGCCTCACCTTTCTCATCTGCAAAATGAGGATAACTGCATATGGTTGTTGTAAAAATTACATGAGTTATAAATTCTGAATGTCTACAACAGTGTCTTGCACACAGTATACACTACAAAATATTAGTTATTATAATTACCTGTATCCTCTACAATACCTAGCACCAAGCCCTGCTCCTTTAGTAGGTGTTCAAGTATCTGCCAATTGGCTACAAAATGTACATATCAGCATTTCTCTCATCACCACCATGTAGTTGATGAATAATGAAGTCTCTACTGCTCAAGAACACCTTCTTGGGGTATGTGGCAGGCTCAGGTGGTGGAGTGTGCGATTCCTGATCTCAGGGTTGTCAGTCTGGGTCCTACGTTAGGTGTAGAGATTACTTAAAATCTTAAAAAAAGAATCTTCTTTAATTCTTCAAAATGTTTTTCTCAATCTAAAATGTAGCATCCTTACTTTCTAATATAGCGCTAGAGTATTTTTCTTACATAGCTTTTAATAGCAAACTACTATAACAGAAAATGTTAAGTATGTTGTTATATTTTTGCTGTAGTAGGGAGATTACACTTGACCCAATATAATATCTTTGTGGCTCCAACTCACAAGACAATAAAGTTCCTAAGAACTTAAACTCCTGGGATGTTTGCAAAGAATGAGTATTCACAGCAAAACTTTGCACTAGAGGTGGGAGAGATGTGAGAAAAATCACTTGTTTAGTAATAGAACTAGAATCACAGCTTTTGAAAACTAGTGAGTAAGATATACTCCCAGTGAAGAGGATGCAGATATATGTATGCTGGGAGAGTTTGAGGAGGAGGAATTGGAAAATAACCACTGAAGCACAGAACAGATTCTTCAGTTGTTTGCTCTGCATCTGTTCAACAGTCTCAGCTCCTAAGTAGGAGAGAGCAGGAAACCTAGGACAATCCAATTTTAAGCTCGTTAAAATATCACATATATTATCAGAATACGAGAAACTTCATATATATTCTTGTAAAAAATAGTTTAAGTTCTTAATCTCAAAAGCAAAACAAAACAACACTTGCAGACATTTATCAAAACAGAAAACTTGTGGTATTAAAACGACAATGAGATACCACTTTACACCCAGTAGAAGGCTATTATCAAAAGAACAGAAATATCAAGAATAGGCAAGGTTGTGGAGAAACCAGAACCTCTGTGCATTGTTGGTAAGAATGTAAAATGGTGGAAAACATTAGGAAGGTTCCTCAAAAAATTAAACACACAATTAAGATATGATTCAGCAATTCCACTTCTGGGTAGATAGATATCCAGATGAACTAAATGCAAAGACTCAAACAGATATATGTACACCAATGTCCACATAAGCAAAAGTCAAAATGTAGAAGCAACCCAAGTGTCCATCCATTGACAGATGAATGGGGGGGGGGGGGGACAAATGTAGTCTCTCCATACACTGGAATATTATCCCATTTTAAAAAGGAAGGACATTTTGACATGTGCTTCATACAATAAGGAAGAACCTTGAAGACATTATGCTAAGTGAAATAAGTCAGCCCACAAAAGGACAAATATGTATGACTCCGTTTGTAAGAGGTACCTAGATTAGTCAAAGTCAGCATAGAAAGTAGAATTGCGGTTGCCAGCACTGGTGAGAGGAAGAACAAGGAATTACTGTTTAATGAGTAAAGGGTTTGTTTAAAAAGATGAAAGAGTAAAGGCAACTGGGTGGCTCAGTAGGTTAAGCATCTGCCTTCAGCTTAGGTCACGATCTCTAGATCCTACGATAAAGTCCTGCGGTGGGAATCCCTGCTCAGCAGGGAGTCTGCTTCTCCCTCTCTTTCTCTGTCCACCCCTTCCCCACTGCTCATTCTCTCTCTCTCAAATAAATTTTTTTTAAAAAAAGAAGATGAAAAAGTTCTGTAGAAGTATGCTGGTGATGGTTGCACAATTATGTGAATATACTTAATGCCACTGAACTGTATACCTAAAAATGGTTAAAATGATAAATTTTATGTTACATATACTTTACAATTTATTTTATTTTACTATAATCAACTTAAACATTTCTGCTTCCATAATAAGTACTTTTATTCTTTTTTTTTTTTTTTAAAGATTTTATTTATTTATTTGACAGAGAGAAATCACAAGTAGATGGAGAGGCAGGCAGAGAGAGAGAGAGGGAGGCAGGCTCTCTGCTGAGCAGAGAGCCCGATGCGGGACTCGATCCCAGGACTCTGAGATCATGACCTGAGCTGAAGGCAGCGGCTTAACCCACTGAGCCACCCAGGCGCCCATAAGTACTTTTATTCTTAATAAGTATCCAATATATAAGAAAACTGGCCACCTAATTTTATACTACTTTGTTCATATAAAACAGAATTTTTCTAAAAATCATGTTTCTTGTTTGGACCTCCAAATTTGCATTTTTCTTTTTCTTTTTTGTTTTACTCTTTTGTCTTTTTAAGAAGGCTCCACATCCAATGTCGACCCCAATGCAGGACATGAACTCACAATCCTGAGATTAAGACCTGAGGTGAAATCAAGAATTGGATACTTACTGACATGGATGGAACTGGAGGGAATTACACTAAGTGAAATGAGTCAAGCAGAGAAAGACAATTATCATACATTTTCACTCATATGTGGAACATAAGGAATAGCACAGAGGACAAAAGGGAAGGAGGGGAAAATGAAGGGGGTGGGAATCGGAGGGAGACAAACCATGAGAGACTCTGGAGTCTGGGAAACAAACTGAGGCCTTCAGAAGGGAGGTTTCAGGGGGCATGGGGGAGCCAGATTATGGGTATTAAGGAGGGCATATGTTGTGATAAGCACACAACTAATGAATCATGGAACACTACCTCAAAAACTAATGATATACTGTATGATAGCTAATTGAAAAACATACACACAAAGAATTGGATGTTTAGTCAACTGAACCATCCAGGTGCCCTAAGAGGGCAATTCAAAAAGAGAGGCTGGGGGGCCTGAGTGGTGCAGTCAGTAAGCATCTGACTATTGATTTCGTCGTTAGCTCTGGTCGGGTTCTCAGGGGTGGGACTTAGCCTCTAGTCATGCTCCCTCAGCAGGAAATCTGCTTCTCTCCCTCTCCCTTTGGCTCTCCCCTAGCTTGCACTTGCTCTCTCTCTCTCAAATAAATTCAACCTTAAAAAAAAGAGAGAAAGAGAGAGGATCTTGTCTTATGCAGCACACATCTAATAGGCTATCATACATAAAAGAGAAACGACCCATTTTATTAAAGATTTTGCTGAAACTATTGAAAGAAAACATATGTTTAATCAAAATGTCTGCAAAATAAACACCCTAATGAAAGAGTAACCTAACAATAATATCATGACAATCTACCCAGTACTCAATTTTTAGCCTCTTGTCCACTGACCTCTTAGGTGCAGAGAATATGGTCTATAAATCAAATCATATTTTAAACATTTGTTTCATTAAGGCAGGGTTTCTCAACCTAGGCACTACTAGGTCTGATATTTGGGGGAGGACAATTCCCTGTCATAGGAGCTGTCCTGGGCACTGTACAATGTGTAGCAAGGCTCTGATCTCCCCCATTAGATACCAGTGGCTCCCCTCCCTCCATCCCAGATATGACAACCAAAAAAGTCTCTAGACATGCCCAAATGTCCCTTGAGTGGGGCAATATTAACTCAGCTTAAGAACCATTGCTCTAAGAGCACCTGGGTGGCTCAGTCGTTAAGCGTCTGCCTTCGGCTCAGGTCACAATCCCAGGGTCCTGGGATGGAACTCCATATGGGGCTCCCTGCTCAGTGGGGAACCTGCTTCTCCCTCTCCCTCTGCTGCTCCCCCTGCCTGTGTGTTCCCTCTGTCGCTCTCTATCAAATAAATAAATAAAAATCTTAAAAAAAAAAAAAATTGCTCTAAGGCCTGAACAACCTTGACAGCATTGCAGACTTTCTTTTCTACTAGTAATTTAATAAATATTAACTACTTTCCTTCCTCTGATTTTCAAATTTCATAACCAAAACCCTTGAGCACCCAGGAAGTGCTTCAGGAGCACCCATGGATATAACTTTCATTTTTTCTGGGGTTCTGGGTATTTTCCTTGAGGGGGGTGAGAGAAAACTGAAAATCCTGACAAAAACACATCATAATGCCAAATTTCATATAGCACTGTATGAAAAACCTCAAATTTTCCCCCTCCTTTCTCTTTTTATATTTTAAATCAAGGCCAGTTTTGGAAAAGCAGACAGGTGGAAGAACACTGGGAATGAGAGGGTGCATAGCAAAGGGAGGACCAGAAGGCAAGTTGAATGTGCAGCTTACTTGTACCTCTTCAGCCCAACAGGAACTGAAATGTAGTCTTTAGAAGACTTTCAGTACTTTCTACCCTGCTTAAACAAACATCAGATGTTCCAAGCTCTGAATTGTAAAAGGTGAAGTCCAAGTTACATCCTCAGGAGAAACCAATAAATTAATGTTGAAATTATATGTTAACGTTGTTTGAAACCACTAAAAAGCCGTTTGATTCCTTTTCTCCCCCAGGTGATAAAATTCTTTTCCAGTTTTATTGAGAAATAATTAACATTTATCACTATATAAGGTGTACAGCATATTTGGTTCTTAAAATTAAAATATTCTTATTCTTCCCTGTCTTCAAAGATCTCCTAATTCAACCATTTTAAACAGGAAAGCAATATGTATAAAATATTGAATCCTCTGTGAAAATAAGTCTTCAGGGGTGCCTGGGTTGGCTCAGTGGGTTAAACCTCTGCCTTAGGCTCAGGTCACGGTCTCAGAGTCCTGGGATCTGGCCCTGTATTGGGCTTTCTGCTCAGTGAGGAGCCTGCTTCCCCTCTCTCTCTCTGCCTGCCTCTCTGCCTACTTGCACTTGCTCTCTGTCAAATAAATAAGTCTTTGGGGAAAAAAAAAAAAAAAAGCCTTCAAATTTTAATGTGTAACCAAATTACCTGGGTGCTTGTTAAAATACACACCTTAGCTACAGCTCCTGCAGATTTTGATTTAGTGGGAGATAGGGGTATGAAGGGTCCAGTGATCTGCATTTTAAAAAGCATTCCCAGTAATTGTTATATAGATGGTCTAAAAAACTTTTTTTTTTTAAGATTTTATTTATTTATTTGACAGAGAGAGAGAGATCACAAGTAGGCAGAGAGACAGGCAGAAAGAGGGGAAGCAGGCTCCCTGCCGAACAGAGAGCCCAATGCAGGGCTCGCTCGATCCCAGGACCCCGAGATCATGACCTGAGCCGAAGACAGAGGCTTAACCCGCTGAGCCACCCAGGAGCCCCTAAAAAACTCATTTTTAGTAACACTAGTTGACATGTTGAATTTGGCACCAATGTTATATGTTATAAAATACTAGCATTCTCTATCCATAGACTATATTATATTTGGTATTTATCACCACTAGCTCTGGTCAACTCAACTAAGATCTAAAAATAAAAATAAAATTTGAATACAATGCAATTAAATGGTCTAGAATAATGTGTAAGGAAAGAAACAGAAAGTAAGCACTAACAGATTCATTTTATGATCAAGAGCTAGACTATAAAATCTGGTAAATCTGTATCATTAATTCTTCCCTCATGTAAAAACTACACTTATCCCACCTATAATTTTATATAAAATATGCCAAAGAAATAAATAAAATTTTACTGGTTATAAAAGTCCTAACTCTCCAATAATGGTTTTTCATGCACCACAAATATACCTGCCTCTAACAAATAGTACAGTCACTTCATAAATCAGTCATTTCGATTCATTTTGTTCCGATATAAACATTAAGATGACATGTTAGGACGTAAACAGAAAAATGACTTCTCGGGTCTTTTTTGACATCCGATCATTTTTACTGCATTCCAACTACAGTGTTCATTCCTGAGGACCTGAAAATACTATTTAAGCAAATGGCCATGTCAATTTCATGTTCTCCATTTTTTACTTAAGCACAGTTAATGTCATATTTTGCCTTCCAAAATACTCAATTTTTTCAACTCCAATGTCAGTTTTAGAAAACTGATGAGCGGTCCCATACTTATCTATTTTTCCTTATACCAGACAAAAATAGGATTGCTGATGAAGCATACTAACGTTTTCACACTTCACCTAACATTCCAAACCCATTCAGTTCAACATTTCAGTAGTCTCAAGCTGGTGGCACATTTAGTCATAATTTTTTTCAGCAGTAGCAACAGGAATCAGCTCCATAGACTCCATGCTCTTTACGAAAACTCAGGGTACTCTTTGTTTTCAGGACAGAATACCCCATTTTTAAAAAATGAGGCAGTCCTAGAGCCAGGCTTAGCTTTTAAAGAGCATCTATCTCCAAAACTTCCAAAGAAACCCAGAAATGAAAAACAGTATCAGGAAGACTAAAACCAAAAATGAGGTAAGGTTAATGAAAAATGCTAATAATAAAGGAGAAGGGCTGGGTTGTTTGGTTTTTTGGGTTTTTTTTGTTTGTTTTTTAATTTGTTTGTTTTTAACCTATGTACAGAGAAACATGAACAAAGGAGAGAAAGGTTTAGGGTTTGGGAGGAAAAAGTATAATGACAACAAATGACAAACAGCAAAATTACTTGTTTTCTATTAGCAGAAAGCAGATCCAACACTGCATTGGGGTCTCTAACTATGAGCAAAGTCACAACCTGTTTTAGACCCAGTTCCATTACCTATAACTCTATTTATTTCACAAAATTATTATGAGGAACATGAAAGGAAATGTCTATCAAACATGTCCAAGAGCTATGCAGATATAAATTTTTAATCCTTTCATAAACAAAATATATTTAAGAAAAAAACATTAAGAGGAAATTGGGAAAAGATTAAAAATGTATTCACAAAATTTCAGAAGGTGATCATATATGAAGAAAATACCATATCAATTTTCAAAAAGCAATTACGGATAAGTCTTAGGAACTAGAACCAAGTGAGTCTGTTAATACTCACCTGGAAAAACTTGAAAATGTATTATGGAACAGGTGATTTGTGAAAACTTGGGGAAAAGGAGGTTGGTGGGATCCTGCTTTGATTTTCTCTAACACATTGAAAGAACTTGAAAGAATCATATTGTCATATTCCAAATCTTTTTATTTTTATTCATTTATTTGAGAGAGAGAGAGAGAGAGAAGGAGAGAATAAGCAGGGCACCAGAGGGAGGGAAGGAGCAGTGGCAAAGACAGAGGGAAAAGCAGGCTCCCTGCTGAGCAGGGAGCATGATGTGGGACTAGATCCCAGGACGCTGGATCATGACCTTAGCTGAGGGCAAATAATTAACCACTTAACCAACTGAGCCACCCAAGCTCTCTGTCATATTCCAAATCTTAACTGGACTTTATTTACAAGATTTTGCTATTTCCTTCACTGAGGTATATTTTATTTTTAAACATAAGTAAATCTATTTTAAAATGCAGGCTTATTAGTTACTTGGAAGACACGTTTAAGGACTTTTTAACTAACAAATGAAAACATCATACAATACTTAACCAGAATGAGTTAGGGTTGAGTTCATCTCAGAAACTAAACCTGACTGAGATATTAGACCATAAAGCTACACAGGTCAAATCATCAAAAAGATTATGATTTGGGGCACCTGGGTGGCTCAGTGGGTTAACTCTCTGCCTTCGGCACAGGTCATGATTTCAGGTTCCTGGGATAGAGCCCCACATCGGGCTCTCTGCTCAGCAGGGAGCCTGCCTGCCTCTCTGTCTACTTGTGACCTCTCTCTCTCTCTCTGTCATATAAATAAATAAAATCTTTTAAAAAAAAAAAGATTATGATTTAAACAGTATCCGTTACTTTCTCAAAGACTTTCAGTTAACTCTACTAAAGAAAGTAAAAAAGAATATTTTGATCTTTAAAAACACAAAATAGGGATGCCTGGGTAGCTCAGTTGGTTAAGCGTCTGCCTTTGGCTCAGGTCATGATCCCAGAGTCCTGGGATTGAATCCCACATCGTGCTCCTTGCTTGGCAGGTAACCTGCTTCTCCCTCAGCCTGCCATTCCACCTGCTTGTGCTCTCTCTGACAAATAAGTAAAATCTTAAAAAAAAAAAAAAATTAAAACACCAAATATTCTCCTTCCAAGGTCTTCAAAAGTATCCTTCAATATGTGGCATGGCTCCACAAAATGAGAACAACAATACTTATTTGACCTCTAACAGGACTGCTATGAGATCAGATTGAGACATTATGTATGAATATGTTATTAAGCTCTATACCAATACTGGGCATTATATTAGCCTATGCTTAGATCAACTGAAGACTGATGATTAAACCGATAATTACAAAAACAACCTGTTAAGAAACTTTGAGCAAATGTATCCATATTTTTAAAAACTATTCTTATTGGGGTGCCTGGGTGGCTCAGTGGGTTAAGCCTATGCCTTCGGCTCAGGTCATGATCCCAGAATCCTGGGATCGAGCCCCACATCGGGCTCTCTGCTCCGCAGGGAGCCTGCTTCCCCCTCTCTCTCTGCCTGCCTCTCTGCCTACTTGTGATCTCTGTCCGTCAAATAAATAAATAAAATCTCAAAAAATAATAATAATAAAAACAAAAACTATTCTTATTTAACTGAAGTACTTATTAAAAAAGTAAAGTTTAATAATGGTTAATGATCTAAATAATGGGCTCATAGAAGACCTTTCTAGCATTATATTACTCAATGAATTCTTGTATGTTGATATCCTAATGTACAGAAGACTTTTAATTTACTGATATCATACTCCCTCATGGAACCCACACCTTCTTCATAAAGCCATAGTATATGCTCATTCAAGAAAGAATTACTGTTAGTTATGAAACTATCAAAATGAACAACTCTCCTTTGCAATAAGTAGTTTTCAATACAGTAAGGAAACATACATAAATAAGTAGAATACAACTTAGATGATGAAAAGTTCCATAACAGAAATATAATGAAAGTTTAACAGAAGTTCAAAGAAGGCAAAGGTTATTTCTAGCTATATAGGGGAAGGTTGATAAAGAAATGTCAGGAGGGGGGTGCCTGGGTGGCTCAGTGGGTTAAAGCCTCTGCCTTTGGCTCAGGTCACGATCCCAGAATCCTGGGATCGAGCCCCGCATCGGGCTCTCTGCTCAGTGGGGAGCCTGCTTCCTCCTCTCTCTCTGCCTACTTGTGATCTCTGTCAAATAAATAAATAAAATCTTTAAAAAAAAAAAAAGAAAAAGAAAATAAGAAATGTCAGGACGGGTGCCTGGGTGGCTCAGTGGGTTAAAGCCTCTGCCTTCTGCTCCGGTCATGATCCCTGGGTCCTGGGATTGAGCCCCACATCAGCCTCTCTGCTCCGCGGGGAGCCTGCTTCCTCCTCTCTCGCTCTGCCCACTTCTGATCTCTCTCTCTCTCTCTCTGTCAAATAAATAAATTAAATATTTAAAAAAAAAAAAAAGAAATCATATTTGTGTTGGGTCCTAAAGAATAAGTAGGATTTGGAAACATCCCTAAATAAAATACGTATTTCTCTGAAAGAAAAAAATGCTTCCAGTTCATTAGGGGAAAAAACCTGTATCTTAGTAAATAGTACTAATATCCATTCAGTTTTTCTTCACCATTGACACATCTCCCCATCTCTCCCTGTATTAAGTGTCCCATATCTAATCCTTCGCCAAATCTTATTCATTTTAACCTCCTAAGTATCTCCCAAGTCTGTCCACTTCTTTCTTCTCCACTAGCCCATTATCTCCCTAGCCCAAATTACCATCATCTCTTGCCCAAAATAAAATAACCTTCTGACTGGTGTCTCTGCAGCACACCAATCTATATTCTACATTTCAACAATAGTGATTTTTCCTTAAGCTAAAAGAACAGGCATTATCTTCTAGACCCAGATCCTTGACAGATGATCACTTCTCTAGCCTCATCTTATACCACATGCCCTCTCACTAACTGCGATCCAGCCAGTCTGGTCTTTATTCAGTTTCTCAAACTTATCAGGCTCACTAACACCAGGACCTTTGCACATTCAATCCTCTTCCTAGAATTTCACCCACTCCTGCCTAATACCTTTCACCTAGTTAACTCCCACTCACCCTTTAGATCTCAGTCACTTCCTCAAGAAAGTCTTCTCTATTCTGCCAAACTGAATTAGATCATTTAGTTATATAAACTTAGGACAGATACCATGTACTTTCATATACAGTATTTGTTAGATTGTAATTATTTATTTACTTTTTGTTTGATTAATAATTACCTTCCTGGGGCGCCTGGGTGGCTCAGTGGGTTAAGCCGCTGCCTTTGGCTCAGGTCATGATCTCAGAGTCCTGGGATCGAGTCCCAGATCAGGCTCTCTGCTCAGCGGGGAGCCTGCTTCCTCCTCTCTCTCTCTCTCTGCCTGCCTCTCTGCCTACTTGTGATCTCTCTCTGTCAAATAAATAAATAAAATCTTTAAAAAAAAAAAATTTGCCTTCCTGGGGACACCTCGGTGGCTCAGTTGGTTAAGCCGCTGCCTTCGGCTCAGGTCATGATCCCAGGGTCCTGGGATCGAGTTCCGCATCAGGCTCCTTGCTCAGTGGGGAGCCTGCTTCTCTCTCTGCCTCTGCCTGCCACTCTGCCTGCTTGTGTTCTCTTTCTCTCTCTCTCTCTGACAAATAAATAAATAAATAAAATCTTTTTTTTTTTAAATAAAAAATAAAAATTACCTCCCTGACTAAACTATAAATAATCACTACTAGGACAGGGTCCATAAATTATTTTGCCTTAGGGGGTGCCTGAGTGGCACGGCTGGTTAAGCTTCTGACTCTTGGTTTTGGCTCAGATTGTGATCTCAGGGTTGTGAGATCAAGTCCCCGGTCAGGCTCCAAGCTTAGCAGGGAGTCTGTTTAAGATTCTCTTCTCCATCTGCCCTTCCCCATGTGCTCCCGTGTGCGTATGCATGATTGCTCTCAATCCCTCTCTTAAATAAACCTTCAAAAAATAATAATTTTGCCTTAGGTTAGACCTGCCAACAAACATATTTGTTTCTAAGTCAATTTGTTTTCTTTTCAGTCAAAATATCTACAGTGAACCAACAAATATAGACACTATATATATATATATAGAGAGAGAGAGAGACACAGTTCCCCACACCCTTGCTTACCATTATATATTTAGCAAAAATTGCTGTTTTTAAAACCCAATAGTTAGCATGATATAGTAGCCAGTTAGTTACTTGCTAATAAGAAGCTTAGGAAGTTTAGTCTAAACCTAGAAAAATTTACTTTGCTTGCCAAAAATCAGTACCTTCAAAGAAGAGAAGAAAACATTTCAGAGATTTATTATGGTCAAATAAGCATTCCCAACTTCCACTCCACCGTTTACAGGAAGAGATATGCTGTGAAATTTGTAGTCAGGGCTTATGCCATTAATAGTTTGTGGTATATTTGGAGGAATTTAAGGTAGCATACGAAGATTTTTTGTTATATTGAACTAAAAAGCTATGTAAGTGACAGGAAAGAGATGTGGTGACCTTCTTGGAGCACTGACTTTGAATAAGTAAAAGGCACTAAAGAAACCCAACTTGTCAGAGCTCAGGATCATACATACCCGAAGATGTGCAAACACCAGATTTGAAATTGCAGAAAGAAAAGAATACTATTAATTTGCCCTCAGATGCGTTGTTATTCAGGCCCAAATCAGATATAGAAGGATGTCTGCTATCAGCCAAACCAGATTAATAAGGACTAGATTTGCCCTTCTGCCTGAAGCAACTAAAATTATTATTTTCTTATATTATCTCTCTTTAAAAGATAAAACAAAAACAGTATCTTATTGGGGACTTTATAAGTAGAGTAAATTGTATGACAACAATAGCACAAAGGCCAGAAAGTGAGAAATTGAGGAGTATAATGTTATAAACTTCTCACGTATACACAAAATAGTATAATATCACTTGAAGGTAAACTGTTATAAGCTAAAATAAGTACACTATAAAGTAATCACTGAAGTTATACAAAAAAGATAGAAGAATTACAAAAAATACACAATTAATACAAAAAGCATTAAGAGTAAAAAGAGCAAAAAGAACAGAGTACAAATAAAAAATTAACAGTAGGATAGTAGATTTAAAATAAACCATTCAATTTAAACCCAACCAACCACAATAAATATAAATAACCACATTGAATATAGTCTAAATACCCCAGCTGCAAGACTAGATAAAAGATCAAGACCCAAATTTATGCTGCCTATAGGAGACTTTAAATATAAATAATCAAGTGGGCTAAAGTAAAAGGATGGAAAAAAAATATCCCATATTAACATAAATCTCAAGAAAGTGAGAGTGGCTACATTATTAAGATAAAACAGATTCCAGAACAAAATATATCACCAGAAATACAGGAACATTTTATAACAATAAAGTATATAACATTATGTCTTTATCAGGAGGATAAAAGAGACCTAAATACCAATGCTCCTAACAAAGCTTCAATATATGACATAAGATGTGGTAGAACTGCAGGAAAAAATGGATAAAACCACAATTACAGTCAAAGAGTTCAACAAATGTCTCTCATTTACTACTAGAAAATGAGAAAAAATATAGATTTGCACAATACTAGTCAACTAGACATAACAGATGTTAATAAAACACTTCATGGCAGCAAAATACATATTTAAGTGTGTACTACATTCTGGGCCATAAAACAAGTCTCAGCAAATTTAAAAGGATTCAAATCATATAAAATATATTGTTGCCCACAAATCAGAAAACAGTAATAAAAAGATATCTGGAAAACCCTCAAATATCTGAAAATTATAAAACATATTTCTGCATAGTTCATGGGTCAAAAACAATTTTGCAGTCAAATGCTCTACCACTGAGCTATACCCCCTCAAAAACAATTTTGAAAGAGAAATGAGAAATTAATTTGAACTGAATGAAAATGAAAACACAACATATTTGTGGGATGCAACTAATACAGTAGTTAGAGGGACATGTATAGCAAGAAAATGCCTTTACTAGAAAAGAAGAAAGGTCTCGAAACATGGCCTCAGCTTCTACACTAACTAACTAGCAAAGGAATAACAAATTAAACCCAAAGTACAGAGAAGAAGAGAAAAAATAAAGACCAGAACAGAAATCAGTGAAATTAAAAAGAAAAGAAATTTTAAAAAAGGCAATGAGGGGTGCCTGAATAGCTCAGTGGGTTAAAGCCTCTGCCTTCGGCTCAGATCATGATCCCAGGGTCCTGGGATTGAGCCCCGCATCGGGGTCTCTGCTCAGCAGGCTCTCTGTCTTCTCTCTGCCTGCCTCTCTGCCTACTTGTGATCTCTGTCAAATAAATAAATAAAATCTTTAAAAAATAAAAATAAAAAGGCAATGAAACCAAAAGGTGATTCTCAGATCAATAAAATTGATAAACCTAAACCAGACTAAGGGGGAATAAAATAGGTAAGACACAAATTTACAATATCAGGGATGAGAGAAGTAACATTGTCAAAGATTCTATAGATATTAAAATGATAAGGAAATACTATAAGCAATTTTATGCTGACACGTTTGAAAACTGAGACAAAACTGACACAAGCCTACAAGACACAAACAATAAAAATTCATTAAGAAGAAATGAGTAACATATATGGCACATAAATGGCCTTATATCTACTCAAGAAATTGGATTTGAAGTGAAAAATCTTCCCATAAAGAGAAGTCCAAGTCCAGATGGCTCCTCTGATGAATTGTACCAAATGTAAGAGGAATATTACCAATTCCATATAAACTCTTGCAGAAAATTAAATCTGAAAAAAATACCTTACAATGCATACTATGATTTCAGCACATTCTGAAACCAAAGCCAGATATATCAAAAGAAAACCACAAACCAATATTTTCCATAAATGTAGATAATTTAACATAATTTTAGCAAATCAAAGAAACCAAGTAACACGTAAAAAGCGTAAGACTTGACCAAGGAAGGTTTAAGCCAGAATGGCAAACTGGTTTCAAAAGTCAATGTAATTAGGGGCACCTGGGTGGTTCAGTCAGTTAAACATCTGCCTTTGACTCAGGTCATGGTCCCAGGTCCTGGGTTTGAGCCCCTTGTTGGGTGCAGGAATCCTGCTTCTCCCTCTCCCTCTCCCTCTGCTCCCCACCTCCATGCTCTCTATCTCAGATAAAAATAAAATATTTTAAATAAAAATCAATGTAATTAATATTAAAAGATGAAAAGAGAAATATATATATGATCATCTCGACAGATAAAATGCATTTCACCAAAAAATTCAACATCCATTCCTGATTTAAAAAAACAAAAAACAACCCTCTCAAGAAACTAGGGATAGAAGAAAATGTCTTCAAAAATTGATAAAGGGCATCTACGGAAAAGCAATAACAACAAAAAAAAGCTATCACACTTAAATAGTAAAAGACTGAAATTTTTCTTTTATTCTTTTTTTTTTTTAAAGTAAGTTCTATGCCTAATGTGGGGCTTGAACTCATGACATAGAGATCAAGAATCACATGCTCTACCAACTGAGCCAGCAAGGAGTCCTTGAAAATATTTCTCCTAAAATAGGAAAGGATGTCTGCTCCTATCCCTTCTATTAAGTATCATCCTGGAATTTCAAGCCAATGTAATCAGGCAAGAAAAAATAGTAAAAGGCATCCTGATTGGAAAAGAAGTAAAACTGTCTTTATATGCAGACAACATATATGATTCTATATTCAGAAAAGCCAAATTAATCTACAAAAGAATCCCACTAGAAATAGCAAATGAGTTTATTATCGAGCCTGTAGCCTATACGATGAAATGCAAAAATATATTCTTTACACTAGCTGGAAATAATTGAATTAAAAGTTTTTAAATCATACAATCTATAATATCAAAATTATGAAATAGGGGTAAATCTAACAAAAAATATGCAAGACTGTATACTGAAAACTTTGTAGCGAGAAATTAACAACGAAATAGAGATGTACTGAACTGAGAGACTTAATATTATTAAGATATTAATCCCCCGGCAGACTGAATCTAAAATTTATACGGGCGTGCAAAATGACCTACACTAGCCAAAATAACTTCTTTTTTCTCTTTTCTTCTTTGAAGATTTTAAAGATTTTTATTTATTTGGCAGAGAGAGACATTGAGAGAGAGAACACAAGCAGGGCAAGTGGGAGAGGGGAAAGGAGGCTTCCCGCTGAGCAGGGAGCCCAATCTGGGACTCCATCTCAGGACTCTGAGATTATGACCAGAGCGAAAGGCAAATGCTTAACGACTGAGCCACCCAGGGGCCCTTCTTCTTTTAAGATTTTATGTATTTGTTTACTAGAGAGAGAGAGAGAGAGAGAGAGAGGGAGAGCATGCATATGAGCAGGAGTGGGAGGAAGTTGTAGAAGGGTAGGGAGAGAGATTAATTACAACCCTGAGATCCCAACCTGAGCTGGAAATGACAGCCAGACATTTAACTGACAGAGCCATTCAGGCACCCTGGCCAAAATAACTTTAATTTTTTTTTTAAGATTTTATTTATTTATTTGACAGAGAAAGATCACAAGTAGGCAAAGAGGCAGGAGGGGGTAGGGGTGGGGGTGGAGCAGGCCCCCTGCTGAGCAGAGAGCGGAGGCGGGACTCGATCCCAGAACCTTGAGATCATGACCTGAACTGAAGGCAGAGGCTTAAACCACTGAGTCACCTAGGCACCACCAAAGTAACTTTTAAAAAGAAAAACAGGGGCACCTGGGTGACTCAGTGGGTTAAAGCCTCTGCCTTTGGTTCAAGTCATGATACCAGGGTCCTGGGATCCAAGCCCCACCTCCGGCTCTCTGCTCAGCAGGGAGCCTGCTTCCCTTCCTCTCTCTGCCTGCCTCTCTGCCTACTTGTGATCTCTGTCTGTCAAATAAATAAATAAAATCTTAAAAAAAAAAATGGACACTCGACTTAAAAAATAAAAAGAAAGAAAGAAAAGAAAAACAAAGTTAGAGATTTATACCTAACCTTAAAACTATAGTAATCTGGGGTCGGGAGGAATTATAGTAATCACCCGGGTGGTTGTCAAGTAAGCCACCTGGGTGGCTCAGTTGGTTAAGCAACTGCCTTAGGTGCAAGTCATGATCCCAGAGTCCTGGGATCGATTCCCTAATCAGGCTCCTTGCTCAGTACAGGGTCTGCTTCTCCCTCTGCCCCTCCCTCCCAACCCCCTACTCATGCTCACTCAATCTCTCTCTCTCACAAAAATAAATAAAATATTTTAAAAATTACAGTAATCAAAATAGTATGCTTGTGAATCAATACAGATAACAGAAAAGAATATAACGCAGTCCAGATATAGACCCATTTATATATTTGATTTTCAACAACGATGCAAAGGCATTTGAGTATAGAACAGTCTTTTCAAAAAATGGTGCTAGAACATTAAATATACATTTCTTTAAAGATTTTATTTATTTATTTATTTGACAGAGAGAGAGATTACAAGTAGGCAGAGAGGCAGGCAGAGAGAGGGGGGAAGCAGGCTCCCTCCTGAGCAGAGAGCCTGATGCAGGACTCGATCCCAGGACCCTGAGATTATGACCTGAGCCCAAGGCAGAGGCTTAACCCACATAGCCACCCAGATGCCCCTAAATACACATATTTTTTTTCAAGAATTCCAATATTTTGCATCATACTCACTGAAAAAATAAAAAGAAATCATAGACCTCAAATTATAGAAGTTTTAGAAGAAAACATAAGAGAAAATCTTAGTGATCTTTGCCTACACAAAGATTTTTTTTCTTTTGTTTTCTTTTCAGTAACTCTACACCCAACGTGGGCCTCAAACTTATGACCCTGAGATAAAGATTTCTGAAATAAAACATCAAAAGCACAACCTATAAAAGGAAAAAAAAAATCAACATCATCAAAATTAAGAACTTCTATTCCTTGAAGACACTATTAAGAATATGATAAGG
This sequence comes from Mustela lutreola, assembly GCF_030435805.1. Lineage (NCBI taxonomy): Eukaryota > Metazoa > Chordata > Mammalia > Carnivora > Mustelidae > Mustela > Mustela lutreola. The sequence continues at coordinate 31,618,885 of NC_081303.1, forward strand.
CAAGTCACAGACTGGGGAAAAACAAGAATAAATCACATACCTGATTAATGATTTATATCCAGAATATATAAAGAATTCATATAATTCAATCAGACAAACCCAATTTAAAAACAAAAAGATGTGATTGGACATTTCATTAAAATAAAATGAAAGTCTGATTAGCACATGAAAAGATCATCAGTCATCAAAAAAAGTAAGTCATCAACAAAAATGCAAGTTAAAATCACAATTGGTATCACTACACACTTCTCAGAATGGCTAAAATTGAAAGAACTGACCATACCAAGTGTTGGTGAGGTAGTGATACTGGAACTGCCATACCTAGTAAAATGGTACAAGGGTTTAGGGAAATAGTTTAGTAGTTCCTTGGAATGTTAAACATATACCTACCATAGGACCCAGTCATTCCACTCTTGGGTATTTGCCCAAGAAAAAGAAAAGCATACGTCTATACAAAGACTGGTACACAAATGTTCACAGAAGCTTTGTCATAGTCAAAAATATAGCAACAACCCAAACATTCATTAAAAGATGAACTGAGGGGCACCTGGGTGGCTGAGTGGGTTGGAGCCTTTGCCTTCAGCTCAGGTCATGATCTCAGGGTCCTGGGATCAAGCCCCGCATCGGGCTCTCTGTTCAGCAGGGAGCCTGCTTCCCCCTCTCTCTCTGTCTGCCTCTCTGCCTACTTGTGATCACTCTCTGTCAAATAAATAAATAAAAAAAAAGAAGTATATGAACTCAGGGCACCTGGATGGCTCAGTAGGTTAAGCATCTGCCTTCAGCCCAGGTCATGATCCCAGGGTCCTGGGATGGAGCCCTGTGACAGGGCTCCCTGATCGGCTTTTCCTTCACCCTCTACTCTTCCCCGCCCCCATTCATGTTCTCTCTCTCCCAAATAAATAAATAAATCTTTAAAATAAAAGAAAGATGTATGAACTGATCAGAACTCAAGACTATACCTCATTTCCCCAGCTACATTGTCTGTAGCTCAAAAAAATCACAGATTTTGAAAAATTATAATCTATTAGTAGGAAAGAAGTTAAATTTCAGAACCAATTCACACACCTTAACTATGGTATAAATCATCCTTTAATTTTCTGAATCCTTGAAATACAAACTTCAGGATAGGTTTAAATTATAAAGCATATGTACCACAAGGATAGCCAGGTTCAAGAGGAACTAAGAGGAAAGCAGGAAAGACCCATCAAGAGGCCACTGTTGGGTGCCAGGGTAGCTCAGTGGGTTGAACCTCTGCCTTCATCTCAGATCATGATCTCAGGGTCCTGGGATCAAGTCCCACATCGAGCTCTCTGCTCAGCAGCTTCCCCCGCCCCATCTCTCTCTCTGCCTGCCTCTCTGTCTACTTGTGATCTCTGTCAAATAAATAAATAAAATCTTAAAAAAAAAAAAAAACTTTAAAAAATAATAGTAAATAAATAAATAAAGAGGCCACTGTTCCAGGGCTTTTAGAGAAGAAGATGTGAATTCTATAAATATCCTAAAATATCTGCTATCTGGCCAAACTCTGATCAATGTTTGGCCTTACCTGGCTCTATGAAAGTGGATCCTCTTTTTAGAATTATTAATATTGAAGTGGAGAGCCATCTGAAATGTAAATCCTGGAATAAATAAAGCTGCATCCCAGATGAATAACTCAAGGTTCTAAAGATGGTGTGGTCTCTTAGATTTCGGTATTCTCGGGGGCACCTGGGTGGCTCAGGTTATGTGGGATCAAGCCCTGCACTGGGCTCCCTGTTGAGCAGGAAGCCTGCTTCCCACTCTCCCACTCTCCCTGCTTGTGTTCCCTCTCTCCGTGTGTCTCCTTCTATCAAATAAATAAATAAAAATAAAATCTTTTTTAAAAATTTCAGTATTCTCAGTGGCTTGGTCAAAAAAACAACAGGACTAGAAAGGCATGCTTTCATTAAAAAAAAAAAAACACATTTCCTATTTATTATTACTGCTAAAAATACATAAATTTCAGATAGCTAGGAGACTTAACCTTTTTAAATATAGAAATATCATAGGGTGCCTGGATGGTTCAGCTAGTTAAGCATTCAACTCCTGATTTCAGCTCAGGTCATGATCTCAGAGTCGTGAAATCAATGCCCCCATTGGGCTCCACGCTAAGCACAGAGCTTGCTAAGGATTCTCTCTCTTCCCTCTGCTCCTGCTCCCTCCCCACCATGGGCTCTCTTTCTCAAAAAAAAAAAAAAAAAAAAAGAAAAGAAAAGAAAGAAATATCACACTATTCACCCACATAGTTTTCTCAAGTTGTATACAGTTAATAAAACTTGGACAATGCTACAAAGATACTCAGTAACATCATAACATCCAAAGCATATCCAGCAGATCAAATGTCATTAGTTTACAGTTATGGTGATATATAAAACATATACGTAAACTACGAGTTCAAGGTTCAAATGAACAAACATCACACTTTATGCCTTTTATAATAACAGTTTGAATTTTTTATAGGTAAGAAGCCAAATTATATAGTAGTTAAGAACATAACTCAAGAGGGAACTGCTTGGGGACGCCTTGGTGGCTCAGTTGGTTGGACAACTGCCTTCGGCTCAGGTCATGATCCTGGAATCCTGGGATTGAGTCCCACATCGGGCTCCCAGCTCCACAGGGAGTCTGCTTCTCTCTCTGACCTTCTCCTCACTCATGCTCTCTCACTGTCTCTCTCTCAAATAAATAAATAAATCTTTAAAAAAAAAAAAAAGAGGGAACTGCTTGGATTCAAATCCTCCATCAGCCACTTATTTGCTATACACCATGAGCAAGTTCCTTTACAACTCCATGCCTCTGATTCCTCATCAACAAAATGAGGGTAATAAAAGTATTTAATTCATAGGGAATTCATGAAGATTAAATAAATTCACAGGCATAAAGCACCCAGAACTGTGCCTGGCTCATAATAAGCACCCAGTAAGTTTTACTTTGTCATTACTGCTGTTGTTATAATTCAGCTCATGATTGGCACTGTTTACTAGAGTTAAGATTAATATATAGGATAACTAATGCTATCACAGACAATTTAAAAAATATGAATATATCTACTAAGAAGTAATATAAAACAAGGACTTGAAAAGACAGTTTTCCAAATAAAATCTAAAAATGGTCAATAAACACATGAAAAGATACTCAACATCACTTTTCATTAGGGAAATGAAAATCAAAACCACAATTAGATATTTCACACCTAGTAAGATGGCTATAATAAAAAAGGATGGAAAATAACAGTAAAAAAGTGTGAGCAAGAATGTGGAGACACTGGAACCCTTGTGCATTACTAGCAGGAATATAAAATGGTACAGATACTGTGGAAAAGTTTGGCTGTTCTCAAAAAGTTAAAGAGAACTACCACAAGATCCAACAATTCTACTCTTACGTTTATATCCAAAAGAACTGAAAGCAAGTTCTCAATGAGATATTTGCACACCAGTGTTCACATAAGCATTATTCACAATAACCAAAAGGTGGAAATAAACCAGTATCCACGTGATGAATAAACAAAATGTTGTATACACTTATAATGGAATGTTATTTGGCCATTAAAAGAATGAAATTTTTGATATAAACTATAAGGATGATACATGTTACCTTAAAGACATTATGTTTAGTGAAATAATCCAGATACAGAACAACAAATAGTGTATCATTCTACTTGTATGAAGTACCTAGAAGTGACCAATTAACAGAGACAGGAAGTAAAATAGAGGTTACCAGGAACCAGTGGGAGGGGGAAAAGGACAGTTATTGTTTACCAGGTAAAGAGTGTTGGGAATAACAAAAAAATTTTGAGTATAGATAGTGCTGGGGATTACACAACATCGTGACTGTATTTTTAAAAATAACTTTTATAAGATTTTGTTTTTAAGTAATCTCTATATCCAATGTGGGGTTCAAACTTACAACCCCAAGATCAAGAGTCCCATGCACCATGGCCTAAACCAGCCAGATGCCCCAGGACTGTATTTGAACTGCACACTCACGAATTGTTAAAATGAAATTTAGTGCGTATATTTTAATACACACACACAAAGAATCTGTTGGTTATCCTACTGAGCATTTTCACTTTTATTGCTGCAGTTCACCAATGAAAAGCTCAATATCCATTCTTTTTTTTTTTTCTTTTTTTAAGATTTCATTTATTCGGGGCGCCTGGGTGGCTCAGTGGGTTAAGCCACTGCCTTCGGCTCAGGTCATGATCTCAGGATCCTGGGATCGAGTCCCGCATCGGGCTCTCTGCTCATCGGGGAGCCTGCTTCCTCCTCTCTTTCTTTTTTTTTTTAATCTTTAAATTAAAAAAAAAAAAAAGATTTCATTTATTCATTTGACAGACAGAGATCACAAGTAGGCAGAGAGGCAGGCAGAGAGAGAGAGGAAGGGAAGCAGGCTCCCTGCCAAGCAGAAAGCCAGACGCGGGGCTCAATCCCAGCACCCTGTGATCATTACCTCAGCCGAAGGCAGAGGCCTTAACCCACTGAGTCATCCATGCGCCCCTCGATATCCATTCTTAACTACGTAACTCTGAAAGAGGCAGAGAAGCATAAGACCTACTGTTAAATTCTAAAACAACTTAGAAAAGAATTAAAATGCTACTTTAAACAACTTGTGATACATTTTAACACAAATATATTAAATTGGAAACAGTAACTATGAACTTAGATAATAAAGATAAAGTAATCTTTCAAAAAAAAAAAAAAGTTATTGGATTGGAATTCAGATTCTGGCCTTACCCAGATTCTAATCTTACTTCACCAAGAATCTTTAAAGCAGGGGCACCTGGGTGACTCAATGGGTTAAAGCCTCTGCCTTCTCCTCAGGTCACGTCGTTCTGGGATCGAGCTCCACAGGCTCTCTCTGCTCAGTGGGGAGCCTGCTTCCTCCTCTCTCTCACTCTGCCTGCCTCTCTACCTACTTGAGATCTATGTCTGTCAAATATATAAATAAAATCTTAAAAAAAAAAAAATCTTTAAAGCATTAATTTTTTCATGATTACCTCCCCCCCAAAATAAAGACTTAACCATCTTTCATAAATTTGTTGAAAGAGAAAAAAGCAGGGCATTTGGGATTGCAGGGGAAAAGAATTTTATGAAAACAATTTTAGGGGCGCCTGGGTGGCTCAGTGGGTTAAAGCCTCTGCCTTCAGCTCAAATCATGATCCTAGGGTCCTGGGATGGAGCCCCACATCAGGCTCTCTGCTCAGAAGGAAGCCTGCTTCCTCCTCTCTCTCTCTCTCTGCCTGCTTCTCTGCCTACTTCTGATCTCTGTCAAATAAATAAATAAAATCTTTAAAAAAAAAACATAATTTTATACAATATGTTTACAAGTAAATGGAATAACATTACTTTATATAAGACAAACATCACTGTTAGTTAAGTTTCAGAAAAAGAAAGATGACTGGCCAACAAATAGAACATAGTAATATCTCTTGAAGGTGACCCTCTGGCCTATCAAGGTCTATACCAAAAACACAACCTAAAGTGCAAGTAACTAAGTAACTAAATAAAAAATTTCCTCTTAAGACTTCTGACTTCTGGGACGCCTGGGTGGCTCAGTTGGTTAAGCAGCTGCCTTCGGCTCAGGTCATGATCCCAGCCTCCTGGGATCGAGTCCCACATCCGGCTCCTTGCTCGGCAGGGAGCCTGCTTCTCCCTCTGCCTCTGCCTGCCATTCTGTCTGCCTGTGCTTTATCTCTGATAAATAAATAAAATCTTTAAAAAAAAAAAAAAAAAAAAAAAAGACTTCTGACTTCTACAAAACAGCAAGAAATATGGCCCTATCAAATCTTCTGTATTACCCTTCTATTTTAATAGGAATCACCACAGATGATGCTGTTCTTTCTTTCTTTCTTTTAAAGATTTTATTTATTTATTTGACAGACAGAAATCACAAGTAGGCAGAGAGGCAGGTAGAGAGAAAGGAAGGGAAGCAGGCTCCCCGATGAGCAGAGAGCCCGACGAGGGGCTCGATCCCAGGAACCTGGGATCATGACCTGGGCCAAAGGCAGAGGCTTAACCCACTGAGCCACCCAGGTGCCCCGATGCTGTTCTTTCTTAACTGTGTTATCAAGGTAGATTTAAAAAGTAGGCATATAAATCTTCATTTCTATAAAAAGGAAAACCATGGTTTTTTGGTTTTTTTCTTTTGAAAACCATTAAGTTTTTATGAAGCCAGAAAATACTATAGAGTCTTTTCTTAGATATCAAAACATGTCTTTTATTAGTAGCAATTGTCTTGGCCATCTTTTTCAAGGTCTGTTTGTTGCTACAACCTAATCAATCACCAACCACCTGGGCAAAACTAGCACATTCTAAAATAGGAACATGCATTTGAAAGGTCTTGGGTTTTCTCATTCAGAAGCATTCCTGAAATTTACAAATATAAAGACTCAGTGGGTTAAGCCTCTGCCTTCGACTCCCGTCACAGTTCTCTGGGTCTTGGGATCTAGCCCCAAGCCCTGTACTGGGCTCTCTGCTAGGCGTGGAGCCTGCTTCTCCTCCCTCTCTGCCTCTCTACCTACTTGGGATCTCTCTCTCTCTCTCTGTCAAATAAATAAATAAAGTCTTTAAAAAAAATTGTATGGGGCGCCTGGGTGGCTCAGTGGGTTAAAGCCTCTGCCTTTGGCTCAGGTCATGATCCCAGGATCCTGTCGGGCTCCCTGCTCTGCGGGAAGCCTGCTTCTCCCTCTCCCACTTCTCTGCTTGTATTCCCTCTCTCACTGTGTCTCTCTCCATCAAATAAATAAATAAAACCTTTAATTAAAAAAAAAAAAGAATTCTGGAAAAGGCAAAACTATGGCGACAGTAAAAATATCAGTGGTTGCCATGGGGTAGGGGGTAGGGATATGGAGAGATGACTAAACAGAGCACAGAGGATAAAGAGCAGTGAAGATTCTGTAGGGGGGCACCTGGCAACTCAGCAGATGGAGCATGCAACTCTTGATCTCAGGGTTGTGAGCTTGAGCCCCATGTTGGTATAGAGATCACTTAAAAAATAAAAGCAAAAGAAAGGAAGGAAGGAAGGGAAAGGAAAGAAAGGGAGGAAGAAAGGAAGGTAGACTGATTCTGTATGATACTAAAAGAGTGGATACATGCCACTCATTTGTCCAAATCCACAGAATATATACACCAAGTTCACTAATATGAACTATAGACTTTGTGTGATAATGATGTATTAATATGGGCTCATCAACTGTAACAAATGTGCCACTCTGGTCAGAGATGTTGATATTTGGGGAGGTTATGTCGAGACAAGGAATGTAAGGTAAATCTCCATACTGTCCTCTCAATTCTGCTAAGAATCTAAATCTGCTCAAAAAAAAGTCCTTAAAAAAAAAAAAACTTTGGTTAATTGGTTAATTAATGGTCTATATAAACTATGATTTTCCAGAGTCTACTCCATTTTCCAACCTTTTTTTTTTTTCAGTTAATTTTATCGTTAATGTTAGTTCTTGTTGCCATTCCTTGAATTAGGCTTTGACATAATAAACCTCCCTAGAATATACCTATATTAAACCCATGCTAAAACGTCAGTCCTTAACTCAGTACTATGTAAGACATATACCTTAGTCATTCATCCAGCTAAAACTAAGTGAAATAATATATTCAAACCATGTTCAAAAGAATTTTCATGAATGTCACTTCCTTCTTAACACTCTGAGAAACAAAGAAAAGAAGGAGGACATCAACAGCTGAGATGAAAGCCAGCAACTATGTTCTTAGAGTATTTGAACCATTATGTGTCTATGTCAGGTTATTTCAGTTGGAGCCTAACATAGTATATATAAAGCCCCGATCATGGATTTGACCCTTAGCAGACCAACTGCTCTGACTCTATACTCATGCTCTTCCCTCCTTCATTTGGAAATATAGCATTAATGAAAAGGAATACCACTGGGGAAAAAACTCCATTTTTTGAAGCAGTATTATTACCATTAGAATTCTGAGGGCTTTTAATACATGCTAAAACAATGCTTGAGGCACTACATGACATCTATGTAAACATACTTCAATATGTTAAAAGTAGCAATACAGAAGTAGAATTTAAATTATAAGCCATAGGGGTGCCTGGGTGGCTCAGTGGGTTAAGCCGCTGCCTTCGGCTCAGGTCATGATCTCAGGGTCCTGGGATAAAGTCCCGCATCGGGCTCTCTGCTCAGCAGGGAGCCTGCTTCCCTCTCTCTCTCTCTGCCTGCCTCTCCATCTACTTGTGAAGACTCTCTGTCAAATAAATAAATAAAATATTTTTTAAAAATTAAAATTAAATAAAATAAATAAATTATAAGCCATAATTTCATATATTAGTGGTAGGAATTGCTTTCCAGGAAGGTCACACCAATTTGGCACTAAGTCTCGGGCCTTTAAAAACATACCCTTCTAGGAATTCAGCCTAAGGAAACAGTCAGAAATTCAATTTAAAGACTTGTACACAAAGACAATGAGTAGACTATAAAATCTGGGAAAATGTTAACATCTAAAATAGGATAATGATTAAATAAGTTATGTTAAATTATACTCATTAACAAATAATACTTTCATATTATAAAAGCCTAGTAATAAAACAGTGTGATACTGACACATCAGTACAGACAGACCAATAGAGTAGAAAATCTTGAAAGAAACTAAAATACAAATGGTAGTCTATCAAAGGATAGACTTTTTTTTTTTTTTTTAATTCATTTGACAGAAAGAGATCACAAGTAGGCAGAGGCAGGCAGAGAGAGAGAAGGGGGAAAGCAGGCTTCCCACTGAGCAGAGAGAGCCTGATGCGGGACTTGATCCCAGGACCCTGAGATCATGACCCAAGCCAAAGGCAGAGGATTAACCCACTGAGCCACCCAGGTATCACTAGCAAAGGATAGAGAAGTCATCTTAAACCAGTGGACAAAAGATGGGTTACTCAATAAATGGTGTTAGGACAACTGGAAAGCCATTTTTTTTTTTAAATGAAATTGTATCTATATCTCATACCTTATAGCAGGATGAATTCCAAATGTATCAAAGATTTAAGTGTAAAAAATGAAAACAAAGAAGTACTTCATAAACCATGAAGAATTATTTTATAACCTCAGAAGAGGATGGGCCATACTAACTTTAACATAAAAACAAAAAGCCATAGAAGACAAGGAGGATACATTCAACTGCATGAAAATAATTTTCTTATAGAGAGGGAAAGAAAAGACAAATGAAAATACTGGCAATTCATCACAGATAAAAGCCTCCTTATTTAATAAGGAGTTCCTACACATCACTAGGAAAAAGATTCAACAACCCAATAAAAATGGGCAGAAGATATATATAATCCACAGAAAAGGATACATTTATTTATTTATTTATTTTTAAGATTTTATTTATTTATTTGACAGAGAGAGATCACAAGTAGGCAGAGAGGCAGGCAGAGAGAGAGAGGAGGAAACAGGCTCCCTGCTGAGCAGAGAGCCCGATGCGGGACTCGATCCCAGGACCCTGAGATCATGACCTGAGCCGAAGGCAGCGGCTTAACCCACTGAGCCACCCAGGCGCCCGAAAAGGATACATTTAAATGGCTCTGTAAGATAGTCAATGTAAGAGAAATGAAAAATTAAACTAAGTCTATTTTTATCAATTAGATTTTCATATTCAAAAATTCTTGATAATTCCCTATGTGTAGAGAGATAATTCCCTATGATAATTCCCTATGCACTCTCATACATTGTTGGCGAAACATAGTTACAACCTACAACAAGAGCAATTTGGGAATATCTTTCAAAGCTACAAGTACACATATCTTTGACCTATCGATTCTAGGAATTTTTCTTACAAAAACATTCATACACAAGCAAAATGGCTTATATTCAAGATTATTCACTGCATTATCACTTGTACCAGCAAAACTTGGGGACTGGTTAAATAAATTATGATTCATTCAGGCATTATGCAGCCACAAAAAGAATGAGGAACTGCTTTACAAACTGACAGGAAACTATGTCAAAAATATATTAATAAGTGCACAGAGAGGGGATGTGAGGCAGGAATAACACAAGGCAGATAAATTCCTATAATGGGTTATCATTTACGTAAAAAAGGAGAAAAAAGCAATACATACAGTAAAAAATATGATAATATCAACTCAGATTAAAGCAATTAACAACTGGCTCCAGACCCCCAGAACTCCCAGACAACTTCAAGGGCCTGCTCCAGTTCATTGATTAACCTCGAAAAAAACATGACCTTGCATTTTTGAGAACAAAATTTCTTGGACCCCACTCTTCGTGGACGTTTTGTTTTTTTTTTTTTTTTTTTTTTTTGAGATTTCATTTGTTTATTTGACAGAGAGAGAGACAGTGAGAGAGGAATACAAGCAAGGGGAATGGAAAAGGGAGAAGCAGGCTTCCCGCAGAGCAGGGAGCCTGATGCAAGCAGGGAGCCTGATGTGGGACTACAACAGGACCCTGGGATTATGACCTGAGCCAAGGCAGAAGCTTAAGGACTGAGCCACCCAGGTGCCCCCACACCCCGTCCCCGTAGAGTTTTTACATATCCATCTACTTATCTGTTTCTCTGGGCAGGGAATAGGTATGGGAGGATACTTAAGAATTTCAAACATTGGGGCACCTGGGTGGCTCAGTGGGTTAAGCCGCTGCCTTCGGCTCAGGTCATGATCTCAGGGTCCTGGGATCGAGTCCCGCATCGGGCTCTCTGCTCAGCGGGGAGCCTGCTTCCTCCTCTCTCTCTGCCTGCCTCTCTGCCTACTTGTGATCTCTCTCTGTCAAATAAATAAATAAAATCTTTAAAAAAAAAAAAAAAAAAAAAAAGAATTTCAAACATTTATTGATTGTGTGGAGTGAACAATAATTGCCTGCCAGATGGTAAGTAAGGAGTATGCAGGAGGAGAGAGGCCTTCATCTTTTGAATACTGAATGATGGAAATGTTTATGTGTATTTTTAATTAGTGCTTACTTCGGCAGCACATATATATTTTTCTAATTAAATTTAAAAACAAAAATATATTTGAAAAAGTTTTAAACATTTTTAAAAACCTAAGAAAATACAGTTAGAAACAAAACAGGATTTAAAGTATATGCAATATGACAGCAAATACATACAAAAAAGTACATTTTGGGGGACGCCTGGGAGGCTCAGTTGGTTAAGCCTCTGCCTTCAGCTCGGGGCATGATCTCAGGGCCCTGGGATCTAGCACCACATTGGGCTCTCTGCTCAGCAGGGAGCCTGCTTCCCCTCTCTCTCAGCCTGCCTCTCTGCCTACTTGTGATTTCTTGCTCTGTCAAATAAATGAATAAAATCTTAAAAAAAAAAAAAGTACATTTTTGCACAGAAAAGACAAGGATAAAATACAACAAAATATTTTTAAAAAATAGTTATCTCTGAGAGGTGTAATTACAGGTCACTTTAATTTTCTTTGGATTTTCCTATAATTCAAATTCTTTACATTAAGCACTACCATATTCATGAGAAAAAAGGTATTAATTTTTTAATGGTATGACTCAAAGAAGTCAGAAATTAGAATACAAGGCAGAAACTTACTAGGTATTATCCGGGTTTTTAAGCATCATAAATAAAATCAAGTTTCCTTAAAACATTATTTCCAATCATAGAATAAAGAATTTATGGATAAAAAATTTAGAGATGAAAAATATCTAACCTGTCCTCTGCTCTACTTCTTAAAAATCACACTATGAGATTATTCTCATCCTCCTTCCTGGATGTTTTGTCCATTTTTGTTTTCTGTTACCTAGGTAATGGTACTTCCAGCATTTCCCTTAAAGACTGTGAAACTAACAATCTGGTATTTCTCACTGTCATGTTCTCCTGACCTTCAGCTTTGAAAGGCCATCTCCCTAAGGGAAAGCAATAAGATCTAGAAGCTAAAACAGGAGGCTGAGGAATCTGAGGTTAGAATTCTAATCCTGACAAACTGTGGAATTTGTCTCCAATTTGGGAACAAACTAAACTTCCTGATCCAGTTTCCTTAATGAGGTAACTTAAAGGATTGTTTTGAAAATATTTAGGACTATCAACTTTAAAGTTTTTAACTTTCTACACTATTCTTTTGAATTTTGTTTTCTTGCCTTATGTCAAATATTTTCCTATGTAAATTTTTGCTCTCCCGAACAGTATCTGCAAGTATTACCAATCTTTTAGACTTGGGAGTTGAGTAAGGGGTACTTTTAGAAAGCCCACTAAAAAAATGACACAATGGGAACAGAACTTAAGCAATGCTGAAGACAATTTATGGAGGCATAAGAATGCAATCAGGATCTACATTGGACTCTTTAGAGCAAAGACAACTCAGGCAACTAATGAATGTAACTAACACTTGGTGGGAAGGCAGAACTCAAACTCCTAACATCCAAACCTACTATAGAGATAAGGAAGATGATAACCTTTGTGTTACAGCCCAGCAAATGAAGTTTTGTCATGCCTTGAAGCGTTCAATTTTTATTTCTTTTGTTTACAGTAGACCCACTGACAGACACTACTGTACTACCTTGACCTCAGCATATCTTCTTCTCTACCTCTTGCACATCAGGTACTTCCTGATGGCTGCCTTCTCATTAGAAAATAAGCTACATTAAATTTGTAAAGGGTTCTCTACCTACAGGTCTTGCAAAGCACTTGATAGCCTTTGGGAAGAAAGAGGTTTTTACAAACATCAGAGGGCAATTATCCCTCTGCCAAGAGAGGGTGAAGCAATTTCAATAGTGCCCTCAGCACACTTCAAACTCCTCCTCCTGGTTAACAAGACCAAACACCTCTCTTGTTACTTAAAAGTTATTACAATAGGGAGGGACTAGGGAGCAGACAACTGAATTTTTTCTGGATTAACTCAGGCATTAGTTGAATGCTTTTTTGTGGCTCACCTACTTTAAAAGGTGATCAAATCACTCTGTGCTACTGAAAAGAGCAACTGCAAAGAACAATTACATAAACCCTCTGGTTCAACTTATCTCATCCTTCTTTCTAATGAAAGAAAGCATTAGAAACCACTGCCTTGCCACCACTTCCTTAGTAATCTCAGTAAAACCTACTTGCTTGGTCATGTGAATTCCTTTTTTTTCCCTAGCAAATCAAAGAAATTTATTTCATTCAAAATAATGAGACACAATTGTACATCATATTTTTTAAAGTACATGAACTGAATTTTATATGATGTAGAAAAGATAAAGACACTCCTGGTAAGTGAACTATTCTCAAACAGGTGCATTCTAGAACTTTGCATTATTTATGTCAGAAAATTTGTACATATCCTCAATTCCATACCATAATTCCTAAATCCGAAAAGGTCTGAAAACACTTTCTTGGGGCACGTGGGTGGCTCAGTGGGTTAAAGCTTCTGCCTTCAGCTCAAGTCATGATCCCAGGCTTCTCTGCTCAGCAGGGAGCCTGCTTCCCCCCACCCCCTCTGCCTGCCTCTCTGCCTATTTGTGATCTGTCTGTCAAATAAAATCTTCCAAAAAAAAAAAAAAAAACTTTCTTCATAACTTGTTTAGCAGTAAAATGTGACCTTCACTGACATAACACTATTTATAGTGTTATACCATATGTAGTGTGGAATTTTACTTAACCATAGGAATATTAATATGATTGATTCCTGGATGTTTTTCCAGGCCCCACTAAGGGGGTTATGTCACTGTATATATATCATTTTTCTACAATCAAAAAAAATTTAAATTCTGAAATACTCTAGTCTTAATGATTATGGAAAAGAGATTATAATTGTATAGTTCTATTCTTCAAAGATACTTTCATTCCTTGAAAATGAAATAGCATAGCAACAAACAAACATGACAGAGGGTACAAAAATACTAAGATATGATAAAGGAAATTGTCGATATCTCTAACACTAACAGAACACAAAATTTAAATGAGATATACAAACTTTCTCTCAAAGGAAAAAAGGGGGGGCTATATGAAATTAATGTAATTTAAAATAAACAGTATATTCCTAGGCATTCTTGATAATTCTCTCTTGTTTCAGTGAACAACTGTCTATGCCTAATATACATAAAATATATTGGGAATTAACATATCAGCCTTCAAAGCTAATGTCATATCCTAAGTACTGAACTCAAGAATTGTTAAAATATTAATAGTCATTATAGAAGTTCAATTAATAGTATTTGAGGAAATTAAAACACTTAAGTTAACATGAACTTAACGTGTTTTGGGATGTACTTGGTACACATTCACTGATATTCTTAAAGCAATCAGCTAGAGCAGACAAAACTTGGTTGAACAATTTCATTCACCACACACTAACACACAAAAAGAGTCAAGCATGGAGTTCATATTTAAGATATGTAAGAATGAGTGATTCACTGAGAATATTCAAAGTTAATTATGTTAAGAACATTCCTTATAAGGCCAGTGAATTGGTGATATCTAATTCATACTGGACCAAAACAAAACAACTTTCTGGACTTGTTACTGGTTACAATGTTTTAGGTAAATATAAAGACATATTCTCTAAAAATGCAATGAAACATATCTTATTCTTTGTCCTAATTCATGAAACATAAGCAAAACTATTTACTACAAACATGGAAAACTGTTCCCCATCAACTCATATCGAGTTCATGAGAAATTCTTACCAAATTCTCATTGTCACATTTCCAGAATTATATGGTATATGATGCAGTATGATTAATTCTTTCTCTGTTCTGCTTACTGAAATAGTACCAGCCTTTAGAAAATTTCCAGCAGATCCCTATCAGTCAATAAACAATAAGCTATATACTAGCTTAATGGTAAGCAATAATGCTGATGTTATTTATTTTATTAAGTGAATATTTTAGATAAGTCCTATTTACACTATTAAAATCAAAACCATATGATTTCTTGCTGAGAACTTTAGTGTGATAACTATTTCCTCTTCTATCTATCTGAGGGTACATCTGTGCATACACTTGTAGACCTGTTGTGCTGATGGGTGCAAAGCTCCAATGCAGTCGCCACCAGAGACCTGTATCTTCAATTTCTCCCAGTGTCCTGCACTCGCCATCCATTCATGGTAAAGTAGTTAATTTTAATGTTCTCATTGTTTACCAGAAAGCACAGACAGTGAGGCTGGCTTTGCCGCTCCCGTTTCCTTTTGCTAGGCGGCTGTGCTTTTTCAGCCAATTGACTTTGCTTTGAGGCTATAAATATCTGAAAAATGTTCTGCATTTGATGCTCTTGGATTCTGCATCCATATTTAGCTGTTTGTGGCATGCCTTTGTTTAAGCTACTCTGCCACCCATACAATCAGTCAGGTTGAGATCTGGATGGTCAAAGGACACATGGCTCAACATTCAACAGACACTATGAGCAAGGTACCAATCTGCTAGACACGGTGACAATGAAGGGGATGGCAAGACAGGAATACAAAGACAAACAAGACAGACTTCCTGGTATCAAACATTTTATAGTCTTGACAGGGCATGGGCACGGCTTATTATAAAACTGTAATAAAACAAATGAAGCATTTTACAACTAAAAGAAAATTAAGCATAGGGCAGCATATTTTCTCCTTAGCTATGTCTCAAAGATAGGCATTTGTGTTTTAAATATACATCTAACTATTATAAAGCTCTGACAAATTCCAGAAAAAGTTTTCCAATCCTGGCAATACACAGAACTCTGAATATATGTATTATCAACAAAATAATCAATAACAAGCTCAAAACAGGGCCTAGTCTTCGAATTTCGTGAGGCAACTAATAAAATATTATTTCCCAAAGTTTCTGTTAAGGCATTCAGGTTGAGGGGAGGGGTTGTTACTGACATTTGTTTGCAAGTTGATTTCAAACATAAGTATATGGTAGAGGATGTGAATCATGGCCAGAAGCCAGGAGCACTTAATACAGCTCCTTACTTTGTACCCTTTTAAATCCACATGCCTATTTCAGGCTAGTAGTTAAAACTGAATAAGCTTTACCTGAGCAAGATCCCCATTTCCCCCACCTTCCTATCTTGTCAAAACATTCCAAACAAATATACATCTGCCCTTAACATTCCTGCTTTCACAACTAAGTTCACTGACCTTTTGATAAAAGTGCTCCCCAGAAGCCCCTGACAATCATGATTTAAACTCATTAAGGGCTTGCCTATCCCCAAGAGTCAGCCTGGAATTGGTAGGCCAAGTTATAGGTGAAATAATAGGGCAGGCCACAGAATCAGACAACTCCACAGTTAAAATGGACCACAGATACCAATTAGTCCAGATTCTCCATTTATGTAGAAACCTAGCGCCACAGAGTTAAAATTACTTAGCCAAAGTTAGGCAACTAATTTGTGGCAAAGAGAGAATGAAAACCCCGGTTCTCAATTCCCAGTTGTATACTCTAGGTTCCCAGTTTCTGAATTTCTTTTAAAAACATTAGACTACACTCATAAAAGTTGGCTTAAATTGTGCAGAAGAACCTAAACATTCCAAAACAATCAGAAATTGAACACACAAAACAAACAATAAGGAAAAAAAATGAACTAGTGTTTTCCAAACTGATTTTCTATATTCAATTATTTTTACTTCAAAGCTTTTCAAAGAATTATGCAATAGGCAACTTAAAAACTAGCTAAGGACACATAAAAGTCAAGAATCATTCAGATAGCTTTGGAATTTTTACATCAAACTGAAGACAACAAAGTAGTATCCAGGATGAGCTTCCTTAGAGGAAGGAAAGTAGCAGAACTAAACAGTAAATAAAAACAACATCTGGTTATTGATAGGGAAGACAAAAAAGTTACAATGCACTGGAAAGTCTGCAACTTGACACTGAAACACACCGTCCGTATGAGTAGAGAATATATGTATGTATACTTACCCATACAGACTTAAGAATATCCACATTTTTTTTGTGTGTATATACACACATCCCCCTCCCACAAATCTACCCCTAAAAATGGACAACAAAAACATGCACATATTTTTATGGGTTTCAAGCAAAAACAATAATTTATGCTAGGTCTGGATTACACAGACAAAACAGTTTTGGACACTGAAATACCAAATTATCATATATTCTTGCAATAACATAGCCCTATCTCTAACTGTATGTAAAAAACAATGTGCCAAAGAAGTACGTAAGGATAAAGAGGAGGATACGATGGGGAAATGTAACTACAGTATACTCTAATTCAAGCTTATTTGCAGGTTCTCATCAACCTTTCCTATAAGCTATCAGATAAGTGGGACCAGCAGGTGGATGGAAAATCAGGCACTAAAGTTTTTAATTTGCTGAGAATGAATTGGGTGACCTTGCATCATCTCCACAACTTCTTTGCTTTAATTCTTTCGGGTACTTAGAATAACATAAAAAACCATATATAAACATCAAGCAAAATATAAAGTGGTACATATATAAATCCTTAAGAACTCGTTATAAAACCTATAGGATTTTTAGAACTGAAAGAGCCATTAAGAGATTATTTAATCCAGGGACGCCTGGGTGGCTCAGCTGGTTAAGCGGCTGCCTTCGGCTCAGGTCATGATCCTAGCGTCCTGGGATCGAGTCCCACATCGGGCTCCTTGCTCAGCCGGGAGCCTGCTTCTCCCTCTGCCTCTGCCTACCACTCTGTCTGCTTGTGCTCACTCTCGCTCCTCTCTCTCTGACAAATAAATAAATAAGAGATTATTTAATCCAATTCATTCATTTTACAGATGAAGAATCAGAGGTTAAAAAAAAAAAAGTGATCCCAAATCACATAGCCACTTTACTGTCAGAACCAAGACAAAACCTCAAATCTGTGGATTCCTTGTTCTGTGATCTTTCTGATAGTGATGGACTTGAAATGAACTATCTATCTATAGAGATATAATTTCTAAATCTTGATGACTCCTGAATAGTAAAAAGATACCCTCTTCTGAAGGATGAAGAAAAAAAGCATAATGTACGTGATCACTACAGGCTTAGATTGCACATGACTGGAGGATAACATCTTAACCTTGTCTTTGATCCCAGGTGCTTCAAATCTGCCCTCTTATATTCAGCCACATCACTAACGTCTTGTGTTCACGTGAGCTAAGTGATAAACATCTTGACGTTTTAATATTTTGCAAAGCCACAGCTCAGTCCTGAATTCCAGGCTATAAATCCTTGGGCTATGAGTTTTCCAAACCAGCATGGGTTTAATGCTGCCACAAGGCTCACCCTAATAGAATCTCATCATTCAGTTTTAATTAAAGAGGTGGTTACTAGGAATGCAGAAAGTGAAAGTTTTAGTGTGTTCATCACTTTTAACTTGCTGAGTAGCAACCCAGACCCTTTACAAAGAGAACCAGAAACAATAGTGCAATCTGACACAATCCACACCCCTTGCTAAGTGGTTGCCTTTGGGGGAATGAGGTTCAGAAAGAGGTTATAGATTAGTCTGTTCCCACCAAATAAATATTTTTTGTTATTCTATTTTATTTTATTATCTTATCCACTGCTAAGCTATTTCATAGTATCTTGGGTTTCCAGCCTTGCCTCACTCAAGAAAAAGAAAAGAAACTCTGTTCGCTGAATTTCATGGCGTGTTCCATCAGACCTCCTTGAAATTGGTTGACAGTTCCCTCGAAGTTAGCACCTGATTATGAAGTCTGCATGGCTCAACTCTGCCTTAAACTTCCTGCAGGTGTTTGAAAAGGTCCAAAGACCGTGACATCTCTCGGCTCAAGCGCTAGTCTGGAGAAACTTGTCAGAAACGCACGCCAGAACAAAAAGCTATGTGGGAAACTGACCCAGGAAGGATGGGGACTGAGAACAGGACTTGAGACTAGGAATGAATTTCAGCCAGAGCAAAAACACCAGCCTCTAGGATGGCCTGTGGTCCTTACCGTACACCCGCACCCAGCTCTGTTGCTGGCACACGGACTCCAGAAGGATCCGATCCAACATGCCACCAGCCACGGCCCCACCGACTGGGACAACTGCTTCAAGCTCCTCCGGGGGTAGCGGCGAGTCAGACTCCAGTCCTGGGAACATCTCCGGCCAGGACAGCGCCTCCGCGGCTCCTCCGGACGACGGGGAGAGCTCCATGGTGCCCCGGAGGGACAAGGCGGCGGTGGGGCCGGCGCGCAAGTCCGCGCCCTGCCTCCGGGAAGGGGAGGAGGAGACCGCAGCGGCGGGGGCAAGGACCGGAGCGGCAGCCGGCACCAACGCGGCTCACCTCCTTCCCCGCCGCCCCCTGCCCGCGGCTCGGGCGCTGCAGCCCACCTGCAGCCGGCGGGCGGGACCCAGGCCGGGAGGCGGATCCAGCGTGGCCCCGGCCGGGGGTGGGTCCGGGCTCAGGTGTGGGTCCCTCCCGGGAGGGGACGTGGAAGGACCCGGGAGGGGCGGCTCACCCGCCTGCCCCCGCGGAGCCGCCTTCCTCAACCCCCACCGGCGTCTCTAGCGGCCAGACCCGGCGGGAGCTTGGAGCCGGGGATGGAGTGGGGCCGGGCAGGGCAGGGCTGGGGGCGTCGCCGCCAGGGGCCGCCCCCTCTGACCGGCTCCCGCCGCCGCCGCCGTCGCCTCAAAGCTTCGGAGTGTCCGCTCCCTCAGGGAAGGGGGGCGGTGGCCCCGGGTTCACGCCCGCCAGTCCTCGGCCCCCACCCCAGGAATGAGCCGGCCCGCCCCCCTAACTCTCAGGCCACGGCTCCCGCCGCGGCTCGGGCTCCGGCTCCGGCTCCGCCACCGATCCCACAAGCCCGGCAGCCGCGGCGGCGGCAGGCGGCATCCCAGGGTGATAGGCCGGAGCAATCGAGGGCCGAGGGCTGGGCCGCGTGTGCAATCGAGTAACGAAGCGGAGGAGGAACTGCCACCAAAGGCAGGAAAAATCGGACACCGAATTATTCATCTGGCCAGTCCCGCCTACTTTCTAAAGACCCTCTACCGGACCGCCCAGTAGCGCGCGTTACGGGTCTCCCGAGCTGCAGCAAAAGCGGGGACGGCGTGGGGAGGCGGGGAGGAGAAGGGGTGCGGGAAATTTGAAAAGAAAGGAAAAGAGCTTCCCTTCCCCTCTTTCCACCTCTTTCCCTTCCTGCAGTTATTTATGTATTTGGACCGACATTTCGTTCTTACTGGAGGAAGAGATTAGAGAGGCTGCTTTATTTTACAGTTGCCCAAAGGGAAACGCCTCCTTCCTTCCCAGAGGAGAGAGACTTGGCAGCGGGATCTGGATTGTGGGATCTGCGCTTTGCGCCTGTCCGCGCCGAGGCTGGACTTGTCATCGGTTTAGAATAGCATGGTTACGAAGTGTGGTGTGGATGGATAGACGGGCCTCGCGAGCACAAGAAATGCTCAAAAGCCCAGTATTAACCAAACATGTTTCTCTTTCTTTTGCCTTTGATCTTTGTGCAATTATGTTGGCTTTTTTTCCTCTAATGATATCACAAGCGTTTTATTTTTGGTCTGTTTGGAGACTGTCTCCCTTGACCTTGGTTTTGATTTTTCTGCCCACCCAAAGCGGTATTCGCTAGTTCAGGTTAAAAAGATTGCTGGCAAAGTAGTGATAATTTTTAAACCGAAAAGTAACAACTTAAACAGTGCCTCGCACGTAGTAGGTCTCCAACAATGTTTCTTGAACATGCTGCTTGAAATGGAGGAGTTCCACAAGTATATGGTGCTTTTGGATTAGTACATGGGGGGCATCCCCCCACCCATTTCTTCCTACTTTGCACAGAGACTGGTCTACAAGGGAATGCTTTTGTTTTCTGGTCCTGTGATATCCTGGTATGTTGTTTGGGCTTATCAAGAACTATAAGGATGCATTTTGTAATTTTCTCCAAACTGTTTAGGGAAATAGTATTTCAAAGCAGGAAGTGACCTTCAAGATAATCTCATTCTGCCTTTTGTTTAATGGTTGAGGAAACTGAGAAACATCCATGTTACCTGACAAATCAACTATCAGTACAGGTAGGTCTGCAGTATCTCAATGATGATGCCTATTTCAACTTTGTTCCTCAAGAACCTTTTGTAACTGAGCTTGTTGATGCATGGTTTGGTGATGCATTGAAGTGATCATTTCCGGTATCTAAAACCCTGATTTCTTACTATCTGACTCCATAGTCAGACTTCCAAATCTAAATCATATTGTTCAGTGCTGGAGTGGAATGGGAAGGTATCGAAGCTAGGAGATTTTAGGGCCCGGCACTAAACAGAGCTATCAAATTTTTATTTATACTAAACTACTGCTGAAGTCATGGTAACAGAAGTCAGAGAGCAGGTGGATAATGGGCATCAGGTGTACAATTTGAGCACTCTTTATTAGTCAATATGTAAGGAATTTATTTAGCCAAGTAATTATCTCAAAGCAGCATTAGGAGTGGTGTATGAAACATTCACAGGTTTTTTTTTTTTTTTTTCTCAAGCTTATTCTCTTGTGGCATCATTCATTGTTGAGCTAAAGAAAAAGCTCTCAATAATCCTACTTTCTTCATCTAGACTCTCCAAATCCCCAGTCCCTGCTTCACCTCCCTGTCCTGCCCCCAGACTAGCTGCAGTGATTATCTAATTGCTTAAGTAATAATATGTCTGGAATTTATCTGATGTTTATAACTTAAAGAGAAAATAGTTCACAACCTGAACAATAGTTCTCTGAGATTAGCAGAACCAGTTTTTCTTTTTTTTTAAGATTTTATTTTTTATTTATTTGACAGGGATGACAAGTAGGCAGAGAGGCAGGCAGAGAGAGGAAGAAGCAGGCTCCCTGCTGAGCAGAGAGCCCAAAGCGGGGCTTGATCCCAGGACCCTGGGATCCTGACCTGAGCTGAAGGTAGAGGCTTTAACACACTGAGCCACCCAGGTGCCCCAGAACCGGTATTTTTTAAATCACCATTGAGCCAATGAAAAAAATTGAAGCATAGAATTCTATCAAGCAACCTACCTATAGTCAAATAGTAGACAGATTAAAACCCTAGTCTCCTAAACTTTTAATTCATTGATGGATCTGAATTCCTTAAGGTTTTTGTCTGCCCCACCACCACACTGAGTGAGTAGAGCTGTCCTAATAGTATGGGGCCAAAAGCAAATATTCCATAGTTTTTACAAATTATTATCACTTAAGGGATGCCTGGGTGGCTCAGTCCGTTAAGTGTCTGCCTTGATCTCTGGGTCCTGGGATGGAGCCCTGTATTGGGTTCTCTGCTCAGCAGGGCATCTGCTGTTCCCTCTCTCTGGGCTCCTCACCCCTGCTTGTGCTCTCTCACTCTCTCTCTCTCAAATAAATAAATAATCTTAAAAAACAAATTATTGTCACTTAAAGAAAATATTGGAGAAAAAACAAACAAAAGTGACAAGCCAATCGGCATTGCAGGAAAGCAGTTACTCCTACTACGATTTATACCAGTGGTATCTCCCTGGTGTAATCCCAGATCTTAATGTGAACATAAATCCTTGGCTGATAAAGTCTTAGTTTACATTGTAGTTTGCAAACAGGCCTTTGTGTGTGAACTACAATAGAGCTAAAGTCTCATTTCCCAGCCTGCCCTACCCCCTCCTCCTTTTCCTCCCTCTAGAATTTCAGACACTAAGCTCTCAGAGGTCATCTCCGTATTTATTGTCATTGGAACTCAATTCCAAGAATCAAATCGAAGCCCCAGGACAAATGGGAACTAAAATTGGGGAACTGTGGAGGAGAAAAAACTAATAAATTCCCCCAAGTAATAGGCTGAAAAACAAAGGTTGGGGTTTTCAAAAGAAAGAAAGAGGCCTTGGGTTCAGAGTGCATATTACCAATCCAGGTTTCCTGTTCTTATCCTAAAGTAGAGTACACCTATGAAAGCTTTCATAAACTGAAATGATATAAAGCAAAGAAGCACTTACTGGTGATTAAATGGAAAATTTTTTGAGCATTCCCAGACCCAAAAAATAACCTCTCAGGCTTTTCTGATACTCAGGACCTATCTTGCTAAAGGATGCACAAAATAAATCAAGATAACCTCACAGACTGTTCAAAACTATGGTGGCTCCACGCTGAGATGCTTAATGTAGTTCCAGGGGAAGGAGCTTGGGGGCACCACTCTTTGGTCAGGGCACACACTGCCTGTATCTGGGCTTACTGCAAATGCTGAACGTTATTTTTGCTTTTCTCCTTTTTTCATACAGTGAAAATCCTTATCAGATTTCCTTAGATCAGTGCAAACAGGTACTAATGTATGTCTTTCATAAAAGCAAAAGAGCAGGGCGCCTGGGTGGCTCAGTGGGTTAAGCTGCTGCCTTTGGCTCAGGTCATGATCTCAGGGTCCTGGGATCGAGTCCCACATCAGGCTCTCTGCTCAGCAGGGAGCCTGCTTCCTCTTCTCTCTCTGCCTGCCTCTCTGCCTATTTGTGATCTCTGTCTATCATATAAATAAATAAAATCTTAAAAAAAATAAATAAAAGCGAAATAGCATAATGAGAATTTTCTATGCATTCGAAAGATGCCCGTATTAAGGAGAGACAAGGATTTGGAACCTTGGCTCTCACAAACTGAGGACCAGGTGTGCATCCAGATTCTCCTCTTTTCACCTGTCAGAAAACACACATTCCCTCATCACAAATGTTCTTAACTATTTTCTTATAGCCGGTCCCTTTTAGGCTCTCTAGACACGACTCCGAAGCTGCTAATCCCCAAGCAGTAATGCAACATTTAAAGTGTGGCTCGGGGGCGCCTGGGTGGCTCAGTGGGTTAAAGCCTCTGCCTTTGGCTCAGGTCATGATCCCAGGGTCCTGGGATTGAGCCCCGAATTAGGCTCTCTGCTGGGCGGGGAGCCTGCGTCCCTTCCTCTCTCTCTGCCTGCCTCTCTGCCTGCTTGTGATCTGTCAAATGAATAAATAAAATCTTTAAAAAAATAAAAAAAATAAAGTGTGATTCGCCAGCAGCTCCCTTCCTATAATTTCTTTCCCGTTGGCCACGACGATGCAGCACTCCCGATTGCACTATAGCACTGACCATGCCCAGTTCATCATAAGGGAAGAATTTAGACATTTCTCGAGATTCTGTTGTCCATCTTCATTTTGCTCCTGCCTCCATCTCCAATTCTATGGTCATCTATTCACTTCTGCGGTTTCAACTCTCACTTGGATAGTGTTAACTTTAAGATCTCCATCCCTAGCCCCAGCCCCTGGACTGAGAACCAGTCAGGAGTCTGTAAATGCTGAACACCTCCAGTAAGATATGCTTCTGTACTTCAGACTCAGCACACGGGAAAGTGAACGCCCTCCCCCTGTCCTAGACCCAAACACCCTTCCTTTCATGAATTTCCTTTCTATATTCAGTGCAACTGGTAGGTTCTACCTCAGACTTGGCTTGAACGTGGAGTTACATTTCAGTCTTCTCCTCCACCGTAGCATAAATCCAACCAACCCCTGCTTTCTGCTCCTAGTGACACCATTCTAGCTCCGGCCAGGTTAACTTTCACCGTGCTAAAAGCAGTAACTTTTTAGTTGTCCTCCTTCCCCTGAGGCCTTTCTACCTCCAGTTTATCCTACACTCTGCAGTAAGTGAATTATCCTAAAGCACAGTTCAGACCTGGTCACATCCAAGCTCAAAAACAGCTCCCTGGGCACCTGGGTGGCTCAGTGGGTTAAAGCCTCTGCCTTCAGCTCAGGTCATGATCTCAGGGTCCCGGGATTGAATCCCGCACCGGGCTCTCTGCTCAGCAGGGAGCCTGCTTCTCTCTCTCTCTCTCTCTCTCTCTCTCTCTCTGCCTGCCTCTCCGTCTACTTGTGATCTCTCTCTGTCAAATAAATAAATAAAACCTTAAAAAAAAAACAACACTCCCTGCTACCTATTAAATAAAATCGTATGTTCTACCAAGATTAAAAGGGCCTACCAAAGATGGTCCCAAGCCACCATCGCTACCTGCTCCATTGCCTGTGTCCAGTCACCCCAATGGCCTACGATGCCCCCAAATACATCCGGCACTTTCTTTGCTCCTTGCCTCTCCTTGTTTCTGATATCAGGAATGTCCTTCCCTCCATCTCTGCCTGCTAAAAACTTGCCAAACTTCAAGCTCCCCTTCCCCCGCTCCTCAGGTTAATGCCAATGTCCTCTTCCAGCAAGTCATTTCCTATCCTCCAAACTGGCAATGATCTCTGCCCCCTCTGAGTTCCCATAGTATTTGTTCTTATCTGTCTGCTGGAACCACTCATGGATATATTATGGTACAATCCTCCGTGTAACTCTAATATCTGCTGTTAGGTCATAAGCATCTAGAGGGCAGAGGGCTTGCATTATTCATGTTCATCCTCCACGGTGTCTTTCACATATCAACCCCTCAATGAAACCAGAAGCCAGGAAGCAAGAAATTAAACTGAAAAAAGAAAACCTGACTGGGTTCATAAATGTTTGGGGCTACAAAAAAAAAAAATCAATTCAGTGATCCCAGACATGCAACCCCCACTCTCCCCTGCCCCACCCATTAAAAAAACGAGAGAGAGAAACACACTCTCGAAAAAACGAGAGAGAGAGACCCAGGAAAATGACATGAGTTGCCCAAGGTCACCCAATGAGTAACAGAGGAAGGATGGGAATCCCAATGCATCAACCCCATCCACAGATTGCTTGCTTCCTGCTTGTTTTTGTCCTCTAAATGGATTATTTTCTTGTTGATAAAGGTTTCTTCAGTAAAGTAATTTTATTCTTTTACATATTATTTAAGCTTAAAGCATTTGTGCCACATTCCTGGCCCCACATATAATTTTAGCAAAATTATACTTTTTTTTTTTTTTTTTTAAACCAAAGGACCAAACAGAGACATCAGAAAAACATCTGGTCTGATTCATCAGGGTAGCAGCAACATTTCTATTTATACACGAGCACAGCCCTATCTTTGTAGCTCTCAGCTGTTCCTCATTGCTCAGTACGTTCCCCTTTTCAACCTTGTCTGTCCCTCATCAAGAGAGCATCCTGCATCCCCAGTCTTAAACAAAATCTAATGCAATAAAGGAGAATACATTCCCTATTCTCTAGCAGAGGTCTGAATTTCAAAGGAACCGTTCCTTTACTTTCTCAGTCTCTTTGTTCCAGAGCATAGGACAGCCAGCCTCAAGTGGCTGGGTGGCTGCCATTCATTTCACTGCATTCCGGGTACAAAGAAGTTGGATTAAAAAACCAAGATAGGGCATGAATCAAATTTGGAAGCAGGTCAGGCAGAGAGTATTCTAAATGGGGAAACTGAGGTTGATGTAAAGAGGAGCATAAGTGCTCCATAAGGAGCACTGACTCTCCTCCAGCAACATTTGAGAGTGGTATAAATGAGAAAATGTTGATTGTAGGTCTTCATCAGTACAAGAAAAGCTTAGGAATCTTCCTGGGTTTTGTGAGTGCTTTTTTGTGCCGGACCCATGTCCCCTAAAAGAAGGTCTCTATTTGAACCAACCAATAATGATATCATTTGGGAAAGCATTGGAACACACCAGAGACAAGCAGACCTCCACCAGTCATTTCTTCTTGCCAAAATAATGACCTCACCTCAGCATTCAACTTCAGGAATGCAAAAAGAATAAAAACGCTCAGATGGAACCACAAGGGCGCCTGACATCAGTGTCTAATTAAAACCTTTAGAGGACCTAAAGACTGAAAATAATAAGGTGCCCACCTCACTCCATGTAATTAAAAACATTTTTTTTTTTTGCCACGTATCAGAAAGAACAACAAAGTTCTGATTTTTTTCAGTGATGACCACTACAGAACTTGTTTTAGAAATGGCAAACATCAAACTCTTAAAAATGTTGTATGCGCTTCTGTGAGCTCCTACTTCTGCCAGTGTTCTAAACACATCTTTTGAGCAATCCAGCTCTGTCTGGAATACACAGTACCAACCATCTATTAACTAACACAATCTATGAAGGGGATAATCTTTAGCAAATTAATTTCTGTGTTTTTCTAGTAACTATAGAAACACCAACTTACTTCACCCTAGCCAAATAAAATGATCACTTCCTTAGCTTTGTGGTTCTAAAGAGTCCTCAAAAGATGAAAAAAAAAAAGCCAAATGATTCTAGAGGAGAGATTTTTAGAGGACTTGCAACAAGACTATTCATTCATTAGCCGTGTCTTCTGCACTATGTCTCTGCATTCAAAATGGCAGCAACAAACCTAGTTAGGACAAAGTGTCTTTTCAAGTTTGCAACTCAGCAAAGGGACCATTTCTCCATTTCATGAGAATTTAAATCCATCGATCTCCTTGTCTTATTCCTTGACTCTTAGTCCCAAGTGCTGGCTGGTGCCCATCTGAAATACTCACACCAGTCTCTTGCATTCTCTTGCATCCAGTCCTACAGCATCAACTCCGGATCATTCCCACAATCTGCCTTCTGCTCCTCCTTCTCAAACAGCTGAGAAAAATGCTACTCTAGACTCTTATGCTGCTACAGATTCAAGGTCAACGGGGCCCCTCAGAGACTCCGTCATTCCCTTAGCTTGTCTTTGGTCAGTTACCTCTCCCGTTCCATTCAGTAAATCCACCCGGTAATCTTTGTCCCTCTCCGCCAGACCTAAGTCAACTCCCAGTTCTCATTCCCAACAAATGTTTCTGCCTCCTCTTTTAAGGAGAAAAATGGAGGCCATTAAGCAAGACCTCCTTCAAAATCCCATCCCTCCATCTTCTGCTTCAGCTATAAGGATCAGCGGTCCCTCATCTTCTTCAAAAGCCGAACCCTCTCACCGATTTCAGGGCCGAAGCAATTCATTTCCCCCTTTTTTTTTCTTTTTTGTCTTTCAACCACACTTTTTCAACATTGGCTCCTTTCCTCAAGTTAACGTGTTAACCTCTCCTTCTAATCAAAAAGTTCCCCACCACTGAAGTGCACCAAACTCTGCAACTTTCTTTGAAATGTAACCAAAAAATAAGATGGGTTGATGGATGGATAGATGGATAGATCCATGATAAACCAAATATGGCAAAAATCCTCTCTGTAGAACATTGGTGGTGAATACATGAATGTTCACTGTACAATTCTTTCAACTTATCTGTATGTTTAAAAATTTGTCATAATAGGGGCGCCTGGGTGGCTCAGTGGATTAAAGCCTCTGCCTTTGGCTCAGATCATGATCCCAGCATCCTGGGATTGAGCCTCGAGTCAGGCTCTCTGCCCTGCGGGGAGTTGGCTCCCCCCTCTCCGCCTGCCTCTCTGCCTACTTGTGATCTCTGTCAAATAAATAAACAAAATCTTTAAAAAAATTGTTTTCATAATAAAAACGTTTGGGGGGGCACTCCCAACTCAGCAACCTCCTCAAGTCACCGCCAAATCTTCTTACTTTTTGCCTCTGAACTTTTTGAAAATGTAGATTGTACTCACTGTCTCCACTACTTCTTCACCTCCCACTTACTGTTTTTAATTCAGATCTTTAAAAAGGATATAGAATGTTGTAAATATAATGAAGTCTTCTTTATATCCCACCCAATCCCTTTCTCTCCTGGGTACCAATAATACATCACGATTGTTCTAATGTTGGTATGTATCTCTCCCATGCATGTACGCACATGAGTATTAGCAAATCCTTTAATGAGTTCTTCTACTTTTATTTTTTAAGATTTTATTTACTTATTTGGGACGCCTGGGTGGCTCAGTTGGTTAAGCAGCAGCCTTTGGCTCAGGTCATGATCCCAGCATCCTGGGATCGAGTCCCACATCGTGCTCCTTGCTCCGCAGGGAGCCTGCTTCTCCCTCTGACTCTGCCTGCCACTCTGTGTGCCTATGCTCACTCTCGCTCTCTCTCTCTGACAAATAAATAAAATCTTAAAAAAAAAAAAGATTTTATTTACTTATTTGACAGAGAAAGAGAGAGCACAAGCAGGGGGAGAGGGGCCCCGTTGACCTTGAATCTGTAGCAGCATAAGAGTCTAGAGTAGCATTTTTCTCAGCTGTTTGAGAAGGAGGAGCAGAAGGCAGATTGTGGGAATGATCCGGAGTTGATGCTGTAGGACTGGATGCAAGAGAATGCAAACAGGCTCCCTGCAGAGCAGAGGAAGCTCGATATGGGACTTGATCCCAGGACCCCGGGATCATGACCTGAGCCGAAGGCAGTGGCTTAACCAACTGAGCCACTCAGGCGCCCAGAGTTTTTCTATTAATGTTTGACTTGTCTTCATGAAATTGTCCTATGCATAATATATCCTGGAATTTCTTTTTGAATTCAGTATTGTGCTTTTAAGATTTATCTGTTACTGCTCACAGATCTAGTTCACACATTTTAACTGCTGTGTAGTTTTGCATTATATAAATAGTCCACTACTAATTTCCACATTCCACTATGGATGGTTGTTTCCAATTTTATGGTTGCAAGCAATAAAACAGTGACCATCCCTAAAGCAATTTTCCTGTGCCTCTGTGTAAGTGATCCTCTAAATATATGTCCAGAAATCGAATTACTATTAGTAGGGTACACACTTATTCCATGCTACAAAATATTGGCAAATTGTTTTCCATGATTGTTGTGCCGATCTACTGTCCCATCAGCAGGGTATGAGAGTTTCTTCACATCCTTACCAATATTACACATTATCAGATTTTTTAATTTAGCCATTCTCATATATATGAAAAGCAATCCATTTTACATTTTGCATTTTCCTCTGGAGAGGTTAGGCATCTTTTCATATGCTCTTGGCAATTTGCGTTTCACCTCTATGAATTGCCTATTCATATTCCTTGATGATTTTTTTCTATTGAAGTTTTGTCTTTTTCTTACTTATTTTTTGAAGTTCTCTCTCCATATTTGCTGTGCCCTAATTTTTTTTTCTGTTATTTGAATTGCAAATATTTTCTGACCTTCTCTTTTAACATTGTGTATGGTATTCTTTCTAAAATAGAAATTTTAATTTTAATCTATCATCTTTTTTGTTTATGGTGTAAGTTTTCAGGTGTTAAGAAAAGCCTTCCCTAATCTTCCGGGGACGGCTTCCGTAGGCATTCAGAATGGTCCAGCGTTTGACCTACCGTCGTAGGCTGTCCTACAATACAGCCTCTAATAAAATTAGGCTGTCCCGAACCCCAGGTAATAGAATCGTTTACCTTTATACCAAGAAGGTTGGGAAAGCACCAAAATCTGCATGTGGCGTTTGCCCAGGCCGACTTCTAGGAGTTCATGCTGTGAGGCCTAAAGTACTTATGAGGTTGTCTAAAACGAAAAAACATGTCAGCAGGGCCTACGGTGGTTCCATGTGTGCCAGGTGTGTTTGTGACAGGGTCAAGCATGCTTTCCTTATCGAGGAGAAGAAAATCGTTCTGGAAGTGTTGAAGGCACAAACACAGAGTCAGAAAGCAAAATAAAAAAAATGAAGCTGTTTTGAGTAATAAAAAAATCAAAAGGCAAAAAAAAAAAAAAAAAGAAAAAAGAAAAAGAAAAAGAAAGCCTTCTCTAGGGGCCCCTGGGTGGCTCAGTGGGTTAAAGTCTCTGCCTTTGGCTCAAGTCATGATCCCAGGGTCCTGGGATCGAGCCCCACATCGGGCTCTCTGCTCAGCAGGGAGCCTGCTTCCTCCTTTCTGCCTGCCTCTCTTGTGATCTCTGTCTGTCAAATAAATAAAAATCTTAAAAAAAAAAAAAAAAGAAAGAAAAAAAGAAAGCCTTCCCTACTTGGAAGTAATGAATATATTTTCCTCTACTCTTTTCTGTAAGCTTTATTATTCTGCCTTTCACACTGAAATCTTTATTCCACTTGATATTTATTTATGTGTACAGTGAGAAAGATCTAATTTTTCCTTGTATGAATAGCCAGTGGACCCAGGAGCATTTAGTGAAGAGTCCAGCTTGTCCCCTGTCTTTGCACTTTCACTTCTGTCATATACCAAGTTCTCTCACATGTGTTGCTCTCTGTCCTGTTTAATTGGTCCAATTAGTCCATTTATCTCTTTAGCTTTAGTATCACATTTTGTTAATTTCTACCTCTTCTTTTTCTTTTTCAAAATTGCCTTGCCTATTCTTAGCATGAAGTCTTCCACGTGCATTTTATTTTTTTAAAGATCTTAGAGTGCCTGGCTGCCCCAGTAGGTTAAGCATCTTGAGTTGGGCTCAGGTCATTATCTATGAGTCATGGGATGGAGCCCCGCGTGGGCCTCCTGGCTCAGCGGGGAATCCGATTCTCCCTTTCTCTCTGTGCTCTCTCTCGCTCTCGCCCTCTCTCAAGTAAATAAATAAAATCTTAAAAGATAAATAAATAAAGATTTTATTTTTACGTAATCTCTACACCCAGTGTGGAGCTTGAATCTACAACCTCAAGGTCAAGGGTCGCAAGCTTTGCAGGACAGAGCCAGCCAGGCACCCATTCCATGTGCATTTTAGAATCAACTGGTCAAATTCCAGAAATTACCCTGTCAGTATTCTGACAGCCAACTTAACAAAATTCTCCTACATTAAAGAGAATTGCTTCTGTGTGATATTGAATTTTCTCTTCAAGGACATGGTATATCTCTCCTATTTTATACCCATCAAGAAAGTTATCGTTTTTTCCTCGGTGGTCCAAAGATGCATCCTCAGTGTTTCAACTTTCACCAATACACAGACAAATTCTCATGCCGTGCCTCCCTCTCAGCTCTGTCGCCTCAGTTCTTGTTTATTCTGGCTCATTCTGGCTCATTCTGGCTGCCCCCCCTTCCCGCTACTGCGACTTGGCATATTTGCAAGAGAACTCTTCATCTTCTCCATTCAACTGGTTTCTCCTCCTGTAGACACCCTCTTAGTTCATGACCTTGTTATCCGTATTTCATCCGAGAGGGAATTCTTTGATAGTCTCTCTCTTTCATTTCTCAAATCCAGTCATTCACCATGCCTTTACTGTTTACCTTCCTAAACATGGCTTGATGTATGTTCCTGCCTCTCTATCTCCACTATCCATGCCTCAGATAGGGCTCTCCTCATCTTTTTTTTTTTTTTTTTTTTTTTTTTTTAAGAGAGATTCTATTTATTCATTTGACACAGAGAGAAAGAGAGTGGGTGTGTAAGCATGCACAAATCGGGGGAAGGGGCAGAGGGAGAAGCAGATTCCCCGCTGAGCAGGGAGCCGGATGTCTGGACTGAGAAGAAGACAGACACTTAATCTACTGAGCCACCCAGGCACCCCTGGTCTACTCTTTTTACATACCATTCAGAGCCCACCATTGTCTAGGCCTCACCTTTTTCTCTAGCTTCATTTCCTCCAGCAACCCAAAACTGCTTGGAGTTTCCTGTATAGCCTATGTATTTTTTTTTCTTTATGCCTTTGCCAATGGTGTCCTTTCTAGAAGATAGATCTCCACTTCATTTACCTCGCCTACTCCAACCTCAAACCTAATTTCCCTCCCCATCTCTACCTGACTGACTCTTCACATCTTTGGAGATCCAGCTCAGCTGTCAGAATGCCATCCCTACCCCTGACTCCTCTGGCAGGCTTCACTAGGTGTCTCTCTTCAGTGATCTCATAAATGCTCTGATTATTACTATGCCTTGCGCTTACCATACTGCATTGTAATTATTGGTTTATATATCCCCACAGGACTGTCAACTCATCAATAGAAGTATTTGGGTTTTATTCATATTTAAAGTTCAACAACTTGGGCGCCTAGGTGGCTCAGTGGGTTAAAGCCTCTGCCTTCAGTTCAGGTCATGATACCGGAGTTCTGGGGTTGAGCCCCACATCTGGCTCTCTGCTTAGCAGGGAGTCTGCTTCCCTTCCTCTCTCTCTGCCTGCCTCTCTGCCTACTTGTGATCTCTGGCAAACAAATAAATAAAATCTTTAAAAAAATAAAGTTCCAGAACCTAGTAGAGTATCTGGCACATAAATATTTGTTGAGTTCAATGAATAAATGATGTAGTTGAATTGAATATGCTCTTTATAGAAACTTTTTGGTTTCCTATGTATTATTGCTTAAAACTCAGATTTCATCAGACTTCTCCCACCACATAGAGCTCACAAATTTAGTTTTTTTGCTCTGGCTAACCAATTCTAGGAAAAAAAAAAAAAAAGTGACCTATCAGTGTGGCTAACATTGGTCTAGGTTGGAGTATGGAACCATAGGGGAAAATAGAAACAAATATAGCAAGATAGGATGAAGAAAGAAGAGTCCCCAAATTGGAACACACAATACCTATCATCCATAATGAGGATTTCCACTAATACTGTGGTAAGCCGGATGAATATTTATGAGCTGAATCACATAGTTAAGGGCTCCTGACTTGTTGGTTATGTGATATCACTTTGAGGTTTACATAAACTTATCTGGAAACCCCATCCCATGTCTTAGGGAAAAAACAAGGTTCTCCTTGAACTCCCTGCAGCTTTTCTGAGCTCTCCGTTCTCTCGGTAACCTCAGGGTTTGATTTCTGGCTTCTGTAGAATGTCCGATCTTCACTCTGCATCTTGCAGCTGTTCCTTTATGTTCATTTGGCTCTGACCCAGGGGTGGGCTGTGGCCTCTCTTCCTAAATTTCCTACCTCAAATTCATGAGAGGCAGCTGTGTGCATTAGAATCCTCCTGGAGGTTCAAAGATAGTGTGTGCCATAATAGGGGGCTACTTGGCAAATATGCAACACTCCTAAGTAGCCGATTTAAAACTGAAAACTTGATTTCCTTGCCGTATTTCCACCAACCCAAAGTTAAGCCTCCTGACACTTTGCTCACTCTTCTTTCCCCATGCTTCTTCCTCACTTACTTTTTCTCTTTTCTTCCTGTATTTTCCAGTTTTTTAAAAGATTTTATTTACTTATTTGAAAGAGGGAGAGGGAGAGAGAGCCTGAGCAGGGAGGAGAGAGAGGGGCAGGCTCCACACGAGCAGAGAACCTGACGTGGAGCTTGATCCCAGGACCCCAAGATCATGACCTGAGCTGAAGGCAGAGGCTTAACCCACTGAGCCACCCAGGTGCCTGCCCCCACCCGTATTCCCCAATTTTTTATGTGGAAGGATTTTGTGATCTTTTTGTTGTTTCTTTCCAACCCATACAGAGCCTCTACTTTCATTCCTTAGGGACCTCTCAAGATATTATTTTAAACAAAGACAATTCCTTATCTAAAGAAAACTCTTGTGCCTATTTGTAAATATCTTCTCATTCCTCAACTACATTTCTATGTAAAGTGAGTATGTGTTTATGTGTCAGGTAACTAAAAATTCAATATTGTTCCTTCTCTTCCATGTGATTATTTCTTTCCAACTAAATATTTTATGAAACCTTATGTAGGGGTATCTAGGTGGCTCAGTCAGTTAAGTATCTGCGTTTGGCTTAGTCCGTGATCCTGGGGTCCTGGGATTGAGCCCTGTATCAGGAAGCCCACTCTCTCTCTGCAGCTCCCCTTGCTTGTGCTTTCCTGCTCTCTCCCTCTCTCTCAAATAAATAAATAAAATCTTAAAACACACACACACACACACACCCCTATGTAAAAGAACTCCTTTAGTTATTGCTGATGATTGGTGACTGAACCATGCGGTACCAATAAACACATATAGTTACCATCCTGGTGTTCAGGTTGGTACAAACTAAGCTGTAGTCTTTTTTTTTTTTTTAAGATTTTATTTATTTATTTGACAGAGAGAGATCACAAGAAGGCTGAAAGGCAGGCAGAGAGAGAGAGGCGGAAGCAGGCTCCCCGCTGAGCAGAGAGCCTGATGCCGGGCTCGATTCCAAGACCCTAGGATCATGACCTGAGTCGAAGGCAGAGGCTTTAACCCACTGAGTCACCCAGGCGCCCCTAAGCTGTAGTCTTTACAGAATTATTTAGTAACTGGAGCTTAAAACAGTCTTAATTTAATGCCTTTAAATAAACATTCTTCATATTTGGTAGATGTATATACAGCCAATCTGAATGGGGTGTTTCTGAGCAAGAGCAAATATTGACAGTTCCTAAATTTCTGGAATCCCAATGAAATTTTCTCTTTTAGAAAGACTTGAATTCATTCTTTCCACCAAATATTTGTCAAGAGCCTACTGAGGGTCAGGCACTGTGATAAACCCTGGGAGCTGAGTGGAGAAGGAAAGGGTTCAACTTCCTGCTCCCACGGAGCTTATATTCAAGCAGAGGACATGGTCAGGAGGAAGGAAATAGATAATTATACAGTGTTGTAAGTTCTATGAAGAAAGACATCATGGTGAGTTGATGGAGAACAGGGGAAAGAAAGGTACTCCCAGTAGGGTTGTTTGGGAAGTCCTCTCTAAGCCTTGATCTGTTATCTGAGATCTAAGTGATAAGAACAAGACAAAAAGAAAGGAGGAACATTGTTCAGAGGCTATTGCAATAGTCCTGGTAAGAGATGATGGTGGCTTAGATTAGGATCATGGCAGTGCAGGAAAAGGAAGGCAAATAGCCCAGATATATTTTGGAGGTAGAACTACAGACCTACCTCAACTTATAATAGAGCTATGTCCCCATGAACCTATTTTAAATTGAATATATCATAGGTAGAGGGGCGCCTTCGTGGCTCAGTGGGATAAAGTCTCTGCCTTCAGCTCAGATCATGATTCCAGGGTCCTGGGATTGAGCCCCACATCTGGCTCTCTGCTCAGCGGGGAGCAGAGCAGTGCCTGCCTCTCTGCCCACTTGTGATCTCTCACTCTGTCAAATAAATAAATAAAATATTTTAAAAATAAATAAATAAGTAATTTTTTTTTTTACAGATTTTATTTATTTATTTGACAGAGAGAGATCACAAGTAGGCAGAGAGGCAGGCAGAGAGAGAAAGGAGGAAGCAGACTCCCTGCTGAGCAGAGAGCCCGACGCGGGACTCGATCCCAGGACCCTGAGATCATGACCTGAGCCGAAGGCAGCGGCTTAACCCACTGAGCCACCCAGGCGCCCAATAAATAAAATTTTTAAAAAGATAATAAAATATCTTAATTAGAAATTGGGATAACCCACCAAACATCATAGCTTAGCCTAGCCTATCATAAATGTGCTCAAAACACCTACCTTAACCTACAGTTGGACAAATCACTAAACACAGTCTATCTTATAATAAAGTGTTGACTATTTATGTCACTTATTGAATACTGTACTGAAAGTGAAAAACAGAATAGATGAATGGGTACAGAATGGCTGTAATGGTTTTAAGCGTATTGGTTGTTGACCCTCACAATCGCGTGGCTGAGGGGGAGCTGCCACGCTCTGCCACTGACCAGTATCATGAGAGTTTAGTACCACTTATCACTATTCTGGGAGAAGATCAAAACTCAAAATCCACAAAGTATGGTTCCTACCGAATGCACGCCACTGTTACACCATTGTAAATTTGAAAAATCCCAAGTTGAACCATCATAAGTTGGGGACTATCTATTTAGTAGTATTTGCTGATGAGTCTTATGTATTTATGTATATTTATATATATTTAAAAATGATATTATATATTATACTTATATAAATATATGCATATATAAATACATAGAGAGAGAGAGAGAGAAAAAAAAAATCAGGGATAACTTCTGTGTTTGTGGTTTGGACAGCTACATAGTTCATTTGACACCAAGATGGAGAAGACTAGAAGAACAGACTTGGGCAGGAAAACCTAGGTTCCATTTTGGACCTATAAAATTGAGATGCCTCTTAGACATTCACATAAGGATATTGGATATATGAATCTGGAATCCTGGGAAAGGTTAGGGCTGGAAATATATATTTGGAGCAATCAGCACAAGGATGCTATTTAAAGTCACAGAACTGAATATGCTCTCCTAGGGAGAGAGTTATTCTTAGAGAAGAGAGCCCAGGACTGAGCACTGAGGCACTCCAGCATTTAGAGGTCAGACAGAGAAATGGAAGACAGAAAACGATGAGAAGGAGCAGCCAGCGAGGCAAGATAAAGCCAATAGAGTATGATAACTCAAAGGTCAAGGAAGAGGTGTGATAATTAAGGATAGAGCCATGCTTACTCTATATAACAAACCCAGTGCAACATTCTGCCCAATCTATAAGCTTTCTGAGCCTGAAGAGACAGGTCATGAATGCTTTCTAATATCGAACCTTCCACGGGGTGCCTAGCTGGCTCACTGAGTAGAGCATGTGATCAATCTTGGGGTTGTGAGTTCAAGTCCCATGTTGGGTAGAGAGATTACTTTAAAAATAAAATATTAAAACAACAACAACAAACCTTCCAGGAAAGGTTTTGTGACCTAATTGGGGTCTGAAGGGGCACGAGTTCAGGGCATTTGCCTGTGGTATGGGTCTTCAGGCCTGTGGCTGCTGCAGTAAACAGCAAGCAAGTGACTCCAATCTGCCTTCAGTTCATGTTGGCACAAATTTTTTGGCTGATTCTTCGTAGATAATTCCAAAAGATTTTTGTGATGAGAACAAAGTGTAAAGGCGTGATTATAAAATTAGTATGGGAGTTTTTTCACAATTTCCATGGTAAAAGCGGGATCATTTTTGTTCATTTGTGCCCAATTCTTTTTCACAGAAGGCACTAGAACACTAGGAATAAAAAGCGATGGCCCCTTTGTCTTCCAGTCCCTTGCGGTGAAGTCCAGCTCCCAACTGAAAGTGGGAGCATCAATGGAAAGAAACAACTTTTCATCTTATCTTACCATAAACAGCACTGACATTCTAGAAAGCATTCCTTTGATGACGAGTCCTGCGCCAATGTAGGATACAGCCATTTTGATACAGGCTGTTTTGTTACAGTCAATTTGCTGACACACAGCTTTGACACAGTCATTTTGATGCCAAGAACATCTTGATGTGGCTGCCTTGAAGTGGCTGTTTTGATATGGGAACATTTTGACTCTGCCTAAAAACAAACCAGTAAACTTTTCACTCAGAAAACATGATTACCAAGTAATGCTCATTGACTGATCTCTTCCCCCATTTCCCTGAGCTCCATCTCTTCCCCCCATGGGAGAAGCCAGACTGCAGACGTCGACAGTGGAAAGCTTGAGAGGAAAAAAAATCATCACGAGGGAGGGAGAAGGCTGAAACAGTGCACCCAGCTCAATAATACAACCTGAAGAAAGAGAAAGATAATTTTGTGAACCCATCCTGACTCAGCCTTTTGGAAACAGTCAGTGCATCTCCACAGCACTGAAAATGGTAGAGAGCACCCCAATCTTCTCCCAAGAGGTTGTAAGAGCTATGCCGTGACCAGGCATCTTTCTTTCTCTTTCTTTTCTTTCTTTCTTTCCTTCTTTCTCTCTTTCTTCCTTTCTTTCTTTCCTTTCCTTTTTAAACAGGAGAAAACCAAACAAATTTAATAACGTGTATGTCCTATATACATGGGAGATACCTAGGAAAACAAAACAATTTTACTCAGGCATTTCTTGGACAAGACATATGTCATTGAATGAAGAGTAGTACCATTGAGCAGGGTGGTTAAGAAGAACCATGACCCTGAACACTCAAACAGGAGGCAGCAACCCCAGGCTGCCAAGTAACTGATATGGGCCTAGAAGAAGCAGATGGTTGGGTTGATCCAGGGGTGATATTTTGTTATTTAGGTGTAACTAGACAATAGAGAAGAGAAAGCAAAATGCCTTGGCTCCTTGTCCCATTGGTATTATCAGGGGTCTATTATCAAGTGTCCTATTAGCTGAATGGAAGCTATAAATTGACTTCCTCTAGGCAAATTCTTTTTCTAAGAATTCTCTTGAAGCAATAATAGAACTGAAATACTTACTCTGGGAAACTAGTTAAATCACTAATATGATTAATGGTATAATTTCTCCGGTACTAGGTGTTCATAACATTTCAGCTTGTGAAATAAAATACTAAATATTTTCCAAAGATGAATCTCTGTCTATTTCTGCCACCATTATTCCTTTGAAGACTTAAAATGTTATTTAATTGATCTGAAGGTGTACATGGAGGATACCTCATGATGTACAGTGTGAAAACCTATACAGAGCATATGAAATGTTTCCTGGAAATATAAATTTCCCCTCTCCCAAAACCCACCTCTTATTTCAAGCATTTCCCATTTTGTTTTAGTTCCAATCCCTTCCAAACCCTCTGATTTCAATTTGGGTCAGCAGATATGAATTAAAGACTACCATGTGCCAGTCATTTTGCTTGGCACTACAGGGAACAAAAATATAAATATGAATAAGAAATAGCCTATGCTCTCAGGGAATATATTGGGGGAGTTAAGCTTGACTACAAACAAAATACAAAACAAATAGTGTTATCACTAGGCACTGTTATCCTTTTAAATATCATCTGATAAATTTTGGATGCCCTAAGCTGGCATAATCAAAATGATTTGGGACCACATGACTGGAGCAATTAAACCCTACTGGGAGAAAGAAAGAGAGAATGGCATTTAACTAAGATTGTCTCCTCTGTGATAAGCACTGTGTGAAGTGTTTTACATATCTTATCTCACTGAATTCTCCCAACAGTCCCATTTTCTAAAGAGGAAACAAGGCTCAGCAACCTGAAGTACCTTGCCCAAGGTCGCACAGCTCAGATTTGGTGGGGAGGTCAACTTCCAACCTGGCAAACTCCCTACTCATTTCAGACCCCTCAAGGAAGGCAGCAGGACGGGTTACAGTTGAAGCAAGAGAATTGGAAGCTCTTGACACTAGTGGTTGAAAGAGTGACGTGGGGTTATTAAAGCCACAGAAGATAAAACATGGGAATCACTGCCAATTTAGATCCACCACTGAGCAATTCAGTGGGGACATGGATCAAAATGACTATGTGGTAAATACAACTTTTTATAAGCTTTGTTGGGTTGTCAATGAGAGTAACAAAAGAAGTAAGAAAAACATAACTTTTACCTTTTAGAATGTAGAATACACCAATCCATCAGCTTCTTGAATCTAGACGGTATCTTTTCTTCCATTGAGAAAATTAATAATAATGACCAACAGTTATTGAATCCTTACTAACGCTGGGCTCTGTGCTGAATATACAGAATAGAAGCTGAGATCATGAATTTAGAAGCAGGTTGATAGGTTTCAAATCTTGGTTTCACTTAACTTTTCTGGATGTTAATCCCCTCATCTGAAAGGCAAGTCTACTTCAATAGGGTCTGATAAAAATACTCACCTGGTAAAATTAGCTATTATTATGAAGTTAGAGTAGGCTGGGCTTTTAAAAATTAATTTATTTATGAAAGAGAGAGAGAGAGAAAGAGAGCATGAGCAGGAGGGGCAGAAGGAGAGGGAGAGAGAATCCCAAGCAGAGTTCATGCTGAACATGGAACCCCACATGGGGATCAATCCCACGACCCTGAGACCACAACCCAAGCTGAAACCAAGAGTTGGTTGCTCAACCAACAGTACCACCCAGGTATCCCCAAGTTAGAGTATGTTTAACTACAATCCCAGTTTCCTCCCATTTATCCGTGGATAAATCCAGGCTTCCTTATTGGGGCTCACTGCAAGATGGGGGTCATGTACACAGGGTAAGCAGGAGCAAGTGAAGTCACAGAGCATCGTGGCCATTACTTCTGCTGGAAAGTCCTGTGTGATGAGGGGAAG
Organism: Mustela lutreola; assembly: GCF_030435805.1. NCBI lineage: Eukaryota > Metazoa > Chordata > Mammalia > Carnivora > Mustelidae > Mustela > Mustela lutreola. Next base: position 31,659,192 of record NC_081303.1, read on the forward strand.
TCTGCTGTTAAAGAGAAGTCCCCAAATGATGCCAAGAGGAAGTTGAACAGGCAGAGCCATAGATGCAGAACAAAACTCCAGGAAAGCCAGGGTAGTCTACTCCCACTCAGGTCTGGCTGCTCCAGAAAACCCCTCACTGTGTCTCTGATAGCCAGGCTCCACAATAACCCCTAATGATCCTCATCTAGTAGTCATGTTCTTGTACAGTCCCTTCCCACATTGTACCAGGGACATAATACAGCAGAAGAATAGGACAGAAGTGATGATATGACACAACCAAGATTAAGTAATAAAAGATCCTGTGACTTCTGTCTTGGTTTCTCTCCTCTTCTCTCTTTCAGATTCCTTACTCAGGGGAAGCCAGTTGCCATGTCTTGAGTACCTACATGGAGAGATGCACATGCTGAGAAACGGGCTTTGTGCTAACAGCTAACAGTAAGTGAACTTGGGAGTAGATTCTCTTGCTCTGTTCAAGTCTTCAGATGACGGCAGCCCAACCAGTGGCTTCAGTGCAATCTCCTGAGAGACCTTAGCCAAAAATCACTCAGCTAAGCCACTCTAGGTTCCTGATACTCAGAAACTATGAAATAACTGTTTGCTTCCTTCAACTGCAAATTTTGGGGCAACTTTTACAGAGCATAGATCTTTAGTAGAGGGTCCTCTTTGCTGAGTTAGCCCTCATTCCTGTAGCCTCGGTTCTATTAAGTCTGGACCTCTTTCCAGTGACAACCTTCCCCCTTCCCCTACATCCTTCTTTCTCAGCTCCTTTTCCTTCTGTCTGTGAAAGAGGAAATCTTTTCTACTCCTCGGAAAAAATCACTTGCCCCACAGACAATCTTTCTCTTGCTTCAGAAGTATTGCCTAGAGTAATCTTATTAATGGGTTAAGGGATTTCCAAATTAGGAAAACACCACTTTTCTCCTTTTTTCCTCTCTGGTCCTCCTCACCTCATGCCCCCAGCTCTACTTCATGGAATTGATCACAAGGAACAGTTCCAAGAAGGAAATGTTAATAACTTAAAAGTTAATAAATACCAATATATTATCCCATCAAATATATTATTTCCCTTAACAACCCTATGAGGTAAGTTTCCTTATCAGCCTCATTTCACTGACAAGAGATTGTCTTGCTTTAGGGCACATGGCTGATAGCCTAATTAGCCTAATCAGGATTGAACCCCAAGTCTGATTGATTCCCGAGTCTGTGCTTTTAACTATCAGGCAAGATCACTTCTTTATATCATTTATTCTAATGTTATGATATTAAAATCTAATGAAAAGTTAAGATTTGTGGAATCTACATATCCACTATAAACACAACACTTAAAATGAATCATTAATGAATATTAATTCTAAGAAATATTTATTTGTTCCAAGTCCAGTCAAGTAGCTGACATGTCTACTCATGTTTCAAATTTATTTGTGGAATAGGATAAGGTACTTCCCAGTCAAGGTCCTGGGTCTCATTCAAAGGAGGGACTTTGGCTAAAAGTGTATATCACAGTTGAGGAGGCTTTCCAAATTTACTCCAGACCCAGTTGGGACCCCTGTAACATGTTCGCTTCCCTTCTGCAAAGCAGCTCTCTCACATGTCCTCTGCTCTCTGCAAATCTGCCACCATTCCTCCCACCTACACGAGTCACTTCCTCTTCATTTCCAGCAAATGACTCAACATCTGCTGATAGGGGAATGTACAGACTGTCCAATGACAACCAACTCAACTTCCCACCACCATTTCTGAACTCTGGCCCCCCACCAGGCATATCCCATCCTTCTGGGTACAACCCAGGGTTTGGATTCCAAATCCTCCCACTTCCTCAGGAATCTTGCAGTATTGATTGCTCTCTCCCTCTTCATTTTTGCCTTCCCTTCACCTATTAAATCCATTCATCAGTATTGAAATGCTCAAGTCTCTGCTTAATGAATAAAAACGAAAACCCCAAATACCCTCCTGTGGACCCTGCCCATTTTTCCTCTTCCTCTTCTCAGCCACAAGTCTTAAGGAATTGTCTACACTGGGTGTCATGACTTTGTTACCTCCCATTCTTCACTGCACCACATCTTGGTTTATACCATCAACACTTCTTTCAGTGCTGACACTAAGGACACCAATGACCTCCTAACTGCAAAATCCTAGGGACACTGCTCATTCCATTCATTTCTTCACCTCTCAGTATTTGACACTAGTGTTCATTACCTCTTGAGCTGTTCTCTTTACTCAGATGGATTTTCTTTTTACCTCTCTGGCTGTACTTTCTTCCTCTGCCACTGCCTGTCCCTTTTCCTTGGGTTTCCATACTGGAGCCTCTACCTTTCTCAATCTACACATTTGCCCTGGGTGGCCCCATTCTCTCCCTTGGCTTTAATTATTGTCTATTTTCTGTGACTCTGAAGTTTATAATTCTGGCCTAGATCTCCCTTCAGAGCTTCATATTTAAATACATATCAATCTGTTTTCCAAACATTTCCACTGAGATGATCTATGGGCACTTCATGCTCTTTAAATTCACCTGCTTCAAACTCATCTGCTTTTCCCTCCCAACCTGTTTTTCCTGCTGGGTTCCTTGTGCCAGCAAATGGTCCTACTATTCAACCAGTTGCCTAAGGCAGAAATGTGGGTGTCATTCTCAAGTTCTTCCTTATTTGTATCCCATTTCCAATCAAGTCTGACAATTACACCTTTAAATATCTCTGGAATCCACTCACTTATTTCCATTTCCAAGCCCCTGCCTCCTCTGACCAGGATGAATGCAAGCATCTCCTGATAGGTCTGTCTGCCTCCAATCTTGTGTTTCTCTAATCTATTCTCCATCCTGCAGCCAAGTGTGATCTCTCTAAAGTGCAAATCCTTCAAGATAAAACCCTAACTTCTTGGCATCGAATGATGGCCTTTTGTGACCTGGCCATCCATCACCAACTCTCCTGTCTTCTCTGTCTCCCACACTCTTGTATCTGGCCTTGATGAACTGAACTGATACTGGGTCTTCTGTTAGAACTCTGTCCTTGATCTCAATCTAACTCCTCTCTGGGACATCTCTCCTTCAATAACATTTACGTCTGCATGTTTTTGTTAATGTGGAGTAGGTTGAAGTACTTTCCAGGCATGGTTTTCAGTCTCTTACAAAGCGGGGAATTTGGTTAAAAATGTATGTCATAGGGGTTGCCTTGCTGGCTCAGTTGTTGAGCATCTGCCTTCAGCTCAGGTTGTGATCCAAGGGTCCTGGGATGGAGCCCCACATTGGACTCCATGCTCAGTGGGGAGTCTGCTTCTCCCTCTTCTGCTCCCCCTGCTTATATCCCCTCTCTAATCTCTTCCTCTGTCAAATACATAGATAAAATCTTAAAAAAAAAAAAAAGTGTGTCATAGTCCTAGGTAGCATGAATCAATAGATCAAATACTCTGATTTCTTATACTTCCCTCAATCATAGTACATTTGTCTGTTTTCTCTCTTTAGACTCAAGTCACTTGAGACCATGTCAATCAAGAACAATGGTTAAGAATTCAGGCTTTCAAGCAAGAGTGCTTGGATACCAATTTAGACTCTGCAACATTCTAGTTCTATGACGTTAGACTGATAAGGAAAATCTGTGTTCTAAGATGGCTGAGTAAGCCAGCAGGGGAATCCCAGTCCCTATGCCAGGGCCCTTACGAGTTCTTCCCGCCCTGCTTGCCATGTGCATGCCAAAAATGCCACGTATACAGAGGAAGAAGTGTATAAATTACGCCCTTGCTTGTGCTCAGGGCTCAGACCTTTGGAAATCGCTCTTCTCTGAGCCCACTGGTGTTGAATAAACCTCTTATCCTCCAAGATCTCCGAGCTGCTTGGTTCTTCCATTGGGTGATCCAGTCCAGGTTTTGTAACAAGACAAATGCTAACTTGTGCCTCAATTTTGCCATCTGCAAAGTGGAGGTCTTAACAGTATCTATCTTATGGAACTGTTGTAAAGACTGAATGAGAAAAGCTACTAAAATATTACAAATGGTGACTGGCACATAGTAATCCCTCAAAAAAGGAGGCTGTTAATACTCTTGAAGGCAGGTACTATATCACTGATCTCTACAGAAATACTAAACATGTATGAAATGACTACATGAAGGAAATATTTGTATCTAAACTTGTCACCAAAGTTCTTAAGATTAACCCAAAAGTGAATATTAAATACATTAAGCACTATGCATAAAAATTACACCAATATGGTTGCTGGTCTCTTGGAGCTTTTTGGAAATGAGGTCATTCTATTTCTACTCAAGCACTCAGGGAATTATACTCCCTTGAGAAGGGATGTTGGACTTGAACAGGACACCTCAAGGTTCCTGAAGGCGGCATGACTGACTCTGAGGTAATGTCTTCTTTACATAAATGTGACTGTTAAAAGCAAGGAAACATGAAGGTAACTGTTTTAACTTGTTTGCCGGTAACTTAAGGCTCCTGGGCACTGTGTTCTCTCAGTGTCACAGACACCTGTAATCTCCCTCATCCTGCTCAAGAAGAGGGCTGTGTTCTGCGGGTGTCTTTCCTTTGAGTCATAGAAGCAGGCTTTAGTTCTCAAGCTTCACAAGCTTGTGTGCTTTAGAAGTCAATCTTTATTTTTATTTATTTACTTTTAAACGATTTTATTTATTTATGTGAGAGAGAGAGAGAGCACTAGCAGGAGGCAGTGGGGGAATTACAGTGGGGCAGCAGGAGAGGGAGAAGCAAACTCCCCATTAAGCAGAGAGCCCGAGGCAGGACTCCATTCCAGGACCCTGAGATCATGACCTGAAAGGAAGGCAGCTGCTTAACCGACTGAGCCACCCAGGCGCTCCTAGAAGTCCATTTATATTTATTTATTTATTATTTTATTATTTTTTAAATAAACATATAATGTATTTTTAGCCCCAGGAGTACATGTCTGTGAATCACCAGGTTTACACACTAGAAGTCCATTTTTAAAAAGTAGTGCCACCAGATGCTTAGTTCAGACAGGGGTGAGACAGAAACAGAATAAAATTGTTAAGTAGGATGGGTTTGTTTCCCTGAAAAATAGTCTAGTGGGGAACTGAAGTGAACTAAGAGAAGTTTCAGAGTAAGAGAAAGCTGGACCAGATATATGTGGGCACCAACCTGCCAAATATACGTACATGTGTAAATAAATAGGCATCCCACTCATAACTGCTTGCCTTCCTCATTGGCCCTCCTGCCTCTTCTAGGGATAGATAGACAGTGACACAGTATTTCTGTCTTCACAAAGAAAAGCTAGCATCTAGGGAAATGGCCTTGATAGACTGAACTATAAATACACTATTAATCAGAGCAATTTGCTCTTGAATTGTGCCCCCTTTCTCAATATCCCAAAGCAACTCTAGGTGAGAGGCAAAAAAGCACGATCACTAGCCACTTAATGAGTGTGCAAGGAAAGGTCAAATATGCCAGCACAGTGGGGAAATTACCTGAGTCCTGTCTCCAGAGGAAGTTATTTCCCAGGATCGGCTACATCTGAATAGATCCCACAGGCAGTGCCCCTTTGCCAAACGGCCTTCGTGTCCTAGAGCAAGGTAGGAAGGAAAACAAGGTTCGGAGATTAAGCCACACACAACGAGTCACCTTTGCTCTCTGCAAGAGTGATTGGCACAGCGCTTACAAATGGCTGTCCTCCAGAATGTCTGGGGCCAGGAGACAAGCTAAGCATCAGTACCAGACTATCGGCATTAATGGGAAAACAAAGTAGCAATTCCCAATCAGAGTCTATTGGCAATAAGAACAACACATTACATTCCTTTGTTTTATACTCTCATTGGACGTGAGCATTGTTTTTCAGGGCAAATGAGTGCTCCGTGTCAGCTGAGGAAGAGCAGTACTCGGCATGTCCCACACAATAAACGTCATCAAAGGCACATTCTCCTCAGTGAAAAGAATATTTTCAGCGTGAAGGTTGAACACTGAAAGGGGAGCCCCTTATTCCTCGTTGCATAAGAAAGCGCCTCTCTGGCCAATTTAGCTGCTGTTTTACAAGTCAAAAGGTGGCCTTTCAACTGCCAGCCCTTGTCCCTCCACGTGAGACTAAGAATTGAGCTGCTCTCTCTCCGCCTCTAGTGACCTGCTGGGTAATAAAGGTTTGTGCAGTCTTTTTGTTTCTTTCTTTTCTTTCTTTTCTTTCTTTCTTTCTTTCTTTTCTTTTTTTTTTTTACTTTTTCCTTTTCCTTTTTTTTTTTTTTTTTTGGTTTTTCAGTCAGAGTTAAGCTGACAGTCTTCCTGATGGTGGGGAGGGCAAGGGCAAGTTAAAATCCACCTCCAGCTCTGCGGGGAATGAAGACTCTGAGGCTCATTCTTGTCAGCAGGTGTAAGTCAGCCATACAGGGAGCAGCAAAATTGAGTAAGTAGGCGCCATTTTGTCTTCCATGTTCCCACCCCTACCACACAGAAATAAATAGTTTGAGAAAATGATCCAGGATGGCTGGGAGTCAGGCTGAATAGAAGGTCCCTGTTGAATGCTGCTTCATTATGCAACTTTCCCTTTCATTGAGGGATTCCAAATCTCGGTGGAACCGATTATGACGAGGAAAGGCTGACAGCCCTGGGAACCAGCAAAGCTGCCCTTTGATTTGTTGCTTTGAGGCCCAGTTTTATCATGGAATTGTTAGTTGAGTGCAAGCATGTGAACTTGGCCTGCCTGCATCTCTAGTTTTTAAATCTAGAGACTGGGATCCGTAACCTTTACCATAAATGTTTATAAATAGTTGCCTGAGGGGACAGTTATCAACATGCCCCTTTTTCATCACCCCCTAAACCTCCCCGGAGAGAGTCATTTTGTCTTTGGGTTTATTTTACACCCAAGGCTTACCTTGCCATCTCTCCTCTCTCCTGGTCACTACAGGAGGCGCGGTGCTTGGCTTTCTGTTTATATAGCCCCCACGAGGTGAGCATGAAAAGAACCTACTCAGGACAGGTTTTCTGTCCTCAGAAACTCAGGACCAATTTTCTAGCAAGAGAGATTGGAATTGAACCTTGTAGCTTTATCCCATATCATTTATCATTTCTGTGTGCTTAAGCTTTAACTGTTTTGTAAACTCTATGTAGTTCATTCTGAATACCTTTCAAAGGAGGATCTGGGGGTGTCTGGGTGGCTCAGTGGGTTGGGCCTCTGCCTTCAGCTTGGGTCATGATCTCCGGGTCCTGGAATCGAGCCCCGCATCAGGCTCTCTGCTCCGCAGGGAGCCAGCTTCCCTTCCTCTCTGCTTGTGATCTCTGTCTGTCAAATAAAACAGATTTATTCCTTAAAATAAAATAAAAGGAAGATCTGGGGTACCTAGTTCATCCCAGAGAGTGAGAGAGTTGTCTATTAAACCCTTCCACTTGTTTCGTTATGAGGTTCTGAATTTTAGACACAGAACGGCACCCAATATTATTTTACGATTCTGTGATTCTCAAAGTTGGTGTCAAATTCATAGTTTTGGGCCCCACTCCAAATCTGCTAATGGAGAATCTCTGGGGTTCTTGGGCAAGTGTAACTGGCAAAGTTGCCACCTTGTAATTGTTATGAGCACACTTGGATGAGAAGCACAGAAAACGTTACTTAGACCAAATGGGCCCCGGCTGACCTCGGTGCAGCCTTCCCTCTCTCAGGTAATGCTTATTTCCTTCCAACTACTCAGGCCAAAGGCCTCCACATTGTCCCTGACTTAACTTTTATTCTCTCATCCCACATTAGATCTATTAGCAAATCTTGTCGGTTCGGTCTACTTTCAAAATATACCCAGAGAGAGGCGCCTGGGTGGCTCAGTGGTTTAAAGCCTCTACCTTCAGCTCAGATCATGGTTCCAGGGTCCTGGGATCAAGCCCCACATCAGGTTCTCTGCTCAACAGGGAGCTTGCTTCTTTCTTTCTATCTTCCTGCCTCTCTGCCTACTTGTGATCTATGTCTGTCAAATAAATAAATAAAATCTTAAAAAAATATATACCCAGAGAAAAAATAATTTAAAAATATATGTATATACCCAGAGAGAAATTATAAATTTAGGGTTCATCACTTTTGCTGATAATCTAATACAGTCTTTTATTTTTACATAGCAGCCAGGGTGATTCCGTTAAAATTTAAATCTAATCATGTCATTCGTTGTTTCAAAAACCTCCTGTGGCTCACTCCTCCTTTCATTCAGACTTCAAGGCAAAATCCTTAGGTTGGCATTCGGGGCTCTTCAGACCCAGAACCTGCCACCTGTCTTCTCTCTCTTCCCATACTCTCCTACTTTAGCCACTTTGACCTCCTTGCTGCTCTAGGCATGGTCTCACCTCAGGTCCTTTGCTCTGGCTCTCCTCTCTTCCAGAAAAGCTGTCTTCTGTAGGCATCCTCATGGCTAACTCCATCACCTACCTTAAGCTGTCGAACAGTCACCTTCTCAATGACCACCTCCTGACTACCTAGACCATTCTATCATACCCCACTTCCTCTACCCCCACTCTCCCGAGTGCTCTTTACTCTGATCTACTTTTTCTTTTTTCCCAAAGCACTTATTACCTTTTAATATATTACACAGTCTATTTATTGTATTTTGTTTATTATCTCCCCTAGCTAGAATAGAAATAAGCCCCACAAGGGCAGGAATCAGTGTTAAGTTCCCTGATATATCCCAAGCACTCAGAACACTACCTAGCACATAGTAAATGCTTAATAAATTTTTGTAGCATTTAATGAATGAAGATTCTCAAATCCTGAGAGAGCAAACCAGGAACGTGCTCTACCTTGCAGAATGCTGCCTCAACAAAGTTAGGTCCTAATTGTATTTGCCACTGTGGGGACAAGCCGAGCTTATACAATATTTGAAGAACTTTTCAGTGCAGGGTACTGTACCTTAAATTATGCTACTCCTGGTTTTCAAATTAGGAACTCAGTGTTGTTGAACTACTTCTATACTGACAACCAACAGGTAAATCAAAAACTTGCTAGAGTTAACTATCCTTCAATTAAAAACATTTTTTTTTTTAAAAAACAGCTGCTAGAAATTTCACTTTAGCTTCAGGCCTGCATGTTATTACATGAGAAATGGGGTGAAAGAGAAGATGACATTCGTCCTGTGACCTCCAAGTCCTACCAGGTGGGTAGGGGTCAAAAGTCAGACTGTTGGAGGGTCCTTCTCTAAATGATGGTAACAGAAGCTCAAGTGATTGCAAAGAAAAAAAAAGTGAGATCTCACTTCTCATATCTATTCTTATTTTATTGAGCTGTATCACAATACACGCCCCCCCAGACGGTTAACCCCGAGGGGCAGAGACATCAAGAATGCCCCAGCAGCAGCCAAAGTCAGCCTCACTGGCTCAGTGGAAGCTCCATCTCTAGAACCTCCCCCATCCCAGGACAATGAGTGCACCACGTTTCCCAGAGAACAAAAGCTCCCCACCCCTCACCGGAAAAGCTCTTCCAGGAGATAACTCACTGGGGAAGCGCCAGGCACACAACAGGGAGAGGAGAACATACAGGCTGTTCTGAGCTCTGCAAAGAGACACAAACTGGATTCTCTAGGGAGGCGCAGAGGTTAGTGGCACATTCTATTTCCACGTGACAAGCTGACAAGCGTGTGCTTCCACACCCTGAGGTGGCCAGCTTCAGAGGGCCCTTTCCTTCCTCTCCCCCTCAACCACTGGCTGGGGTTAGGAGTCTTGCAGGGGTGGGCAAAATAAATCGGGATAATCCTTAGAACTGAGCATCTGCAGGAGCAGTAGGGAAGGAACAGGGAGTTTATTTCAGGTGACAGACATTGAGCGGCCCCTATTTTTTCCTGAGACTATAATAATATTTCTGGAATGGGGATGCTTGAATCATATGTCTCTTCATATCACTGTGTGGGAAGTCTCGATTATGAGCCCAACAACTGAAGAGAGGGGGTGCTTGTGGGACTTGGTGGGGGGCCATGCTGTGAGTTTAGAAGCTGGGGGCAGGAGAGGAGCCAGGTGCCTGCAGAGAGGGCAGTGAAAGAGGAAGGTCCGCCTCCCCTGAGCCTGGCAGGGGAAGCAAAAGCATGGGGCTGAAGGTCTTTTCTCTACAACCTTGTTTCCCGCCCCATTGAATGTGTTGTTTGAAAAATACAGAGAAGAAAAAAAAAAATCTTGTTGAAGTGCCTCTTCCTGAGTAAGTCCACCATCAGGAAAGGAAAATCCAAATGCTCAAATATTCTATTTTTGTGCCCAAGGCTCTGGGCCCTGAACACAGACCCTTCCTTACTCTGAAGGAAAGGAAACTGGGCATGAGGCCTGCTGTCTCCACGGAGGCCGGAATTGAGGAACTGTGTTACTCGAAGGCCTGCTCTCCGCAAGGCCTCCATTTTAGGAAATGAGGAGAGGGCGCAGGATGCCTGGGACATGCCCCGAGGGTGGAGTTAGTAGGAAAGGAAAGTGCCTCTCTGGTGATTCTCTAGGCAAACAATCCTGGAGCTAGACTTTAATTGGAAAGTTCAATCAGCTGCATTAGATTCTGCTTCTTGTGGCCCTGTGGGGTGACTGCCTTCACCTGTCTCTGGGCTACCAGGTAGATAAGGAAGGGAGGCCTGATGAAGAGGCCTACGGTTTGATGTGTGGGCCAAGTGAAAGTACTAAGTCAGTAATAAGAGCAATAAAACAGCAGAGACCCAGGTAGATAAGGTCTCACTTTATATAGTTCCCATCAATTTTGTGTATCGATTCCCAGGTTTGTTGTTTTCCCTGTGGATTGCCTTGAACCAGTTTGGTGGTGGTGTTTAGGGCGTCCCACCTAGTGGGCTGAACCCATAGGAATTGGGGTTCAGCCCACTCCTTCTCTCTGTCCAGGGAGGGCTCCCCACCCCCCACTTCATCAGAGATCGCCTTTTTTGGGGACCCTCGTGTGCGCCAGAAGGACCATCCAGTTGGTAACCATCACATCTCTTAGGCTATTTCTGCCTCCTCTGTTATCTGGCCTGTGAGGCTGACCTTAAAAAGAGACCTCTGGGGCAAATGGGAGGCTGAGTGGGTTAAGCCTCCGCCTTCGTCTCAGGTCGTGATCTCAGGGCCCTGGGATCGGGTCCCACGTAGGGCTCTCTGCTCAGCAGGAGTCTGCTTCCCTCTCTCTCTCTGTCTGCCTCTCTGCCTACTTGTGATCTCCCTGTCTGTCAAATAAATAAATAAAATCTTTAAAAAAAAAAAAAAAGAATTAAAAAAAAAGAGAGAGACCTCTGTGTTTAAAGGGTTTTCCTGGGAAGCTGGTGATTTTTTTTTTTTTAAGATTTTATTTATTTATTTGACAGACAGAGATCACAAGTAGGCAGAGAGGCAGGCAGAGAGAGAGGAGGAAGCAGGCTCCCTGCTGAGCAGAGAGCCTGATGTGGGACTCGATCCCAAGACCCTGAGATCATGACCTGAGCCGAAGGCATCGGCTTAGCCCACTGAGCCACCCAGGTGCCCCGGGAAGCTGGTGATTGAGCATAGAGGAAGGAAACAAGAAATTGCCAATTAAAGAAAGAGGCGGATGCCTCTTTATTTATTACATATTTATTACTATGCTGAGTTAGCCTTGACCCATGCCGGCACACAGGCAGAGCCCCCTAAAAGGCAGACCTGCTCCCAGCACTAACCCAGCTCACAACCCTTCCATGACTCCCCAGTGCCCTTAGGGTGAACCTGGATGCCCCCAAGAGGATTTAGATGACTCTGCGTGAGCTGGCCCCTGCTTGCCCTGTGTCCCCCAGCCCCCTTGCCCAGCACCCCACCAGTTCCACTGAATTTCTTTCAGTTCCTCAAATGTGGTCTGCTTCTCCTCTTCCCCCATGTATGAACACGCCTCTTCTTGCTGCTCCTAACTCATCCTTATGTTGTCCTGTCGAAAATTTCTACCCTGGGGAGTGTCCCTCGCATGCCCCCCCACCCCCACCAGTTCTGGATTAGGTTTCTCTAGGGGCTTAGCGCAGACCTCTGATTTAACCTATCACTTACACACTACTTTGTAATTACGTGTGTGTTTGTCTGTCTCTCCTAAAGGCTTGTAAACACCCGAGGGCAGCAGTGAGGCGTCTGTCTTGCCCACCGCTGTCTTCCCAGTGTGTGGCCAGCGCCTGACACGCAGTGGTGCCCCCGAGTGTTTGTTGCCCCCGTGGGCGTGATGCCCCCGTGGGCGTGATGCCTGTCTGACAACAGAAGGCCCAGCAGTCCTTCCCCATGTTTGCATTTGCCGTGTTTATTTGAGTTGAATCCCTGCTGAGACACAAGGGAGGGCCCCGAATTAGAAGCCCATGTTGCTGTTGGGCTACCCTGACCTAACTTTTTCCTTCCCTCTCCAGTCCCACCTTCTCCATGATGCCTCCCCAAGGATCCTTGGTCTTCCCAAGTCATCCCAGCCAGCTTAGGGTCCCTTATGGAGCTCCCGGTTTGTGTCTATACTGGCACCAGTCTCAGAGTTAATAATTGGGTATAGTTTTTATTAATTTGAAAATTGTGGCCTCCTGGGTGGCTCAGTGGGTTAAAGCCTCTGCCTTCAGCTGAGGTCATGATCTCATGACCTCATGAGAGGTTAAAATTAAATAAATAAAATTTTTAAAAAGGAAAATTAATATTAATTATAAATATTTTATTTTATTTTATTTTTATAAAGATTTTTATTTATTTATTTGACAGAGAGAGATCACAAGCAGGCAGAGAGGCAGGCAGAGAGAGGAGGAAGCAGGCTCCCTGCTGAGCAGAGGGCCCCATGCGGGGCTCTATCCCAGGACCCTGAGATCATGACCCGAGCCGAAGGCAGCAGCTTAACCACCTGAGCCACCCAGGCGCCCCAATTATAAATATTTTAAAGTGAGTTTGTATTTATGCCTTATCTCTCCCCCATTTTTCTTGAGAGCAGGAAGAATGTCTGCTTTTATCAATCCTTTCCTTAATCCCTCAGGTTGGGGTAATTTGTAAATATTTAATGAGTAAATAGGATGACTCGAAGTCTCATTTTTTTTTTTTTTTTTCATAACTTGCGTGTGTTACAGCCCCGCAGGGGAAGTGTTCCTTTGATGTTTTTGGTGATGTGGCAACTGGACGGGATTTCGTAAAGGAAACTCTGTTTCCAGGATCGGCTGGGAAATTGTAGCCCAGAACTATGTGCAGGAGCAGAGAGCCCACAGCCTAGGAGAAATGTTGTTCCAGGGTGCCCTCTAGTGATCCAAAGCATCGCTAGGTCAGAAAGCCAGCTGGGGCCAGAGGCTCTTGAGCTGCAACAGGAAGGAGAATCATGGTGGGAGCTGCTAAAACTAGAGATGCCAGGATACCGCGCCAGGGGGGAGACCAATCCTTTAAATCTGCATCTTCAGGGACTGGATGCACGGTCTTCAGATCACACTGTGAAATACCAACTAGGTGATGCCCATCAGAGAAAGGGTTCCAGGTATGTAGTCTGAGGATACCTGATGTCCTTCCTCTGCTTGTAGGGATGGATCACAGTCTCCTTGCTCACAGCTCAAGTGTAGAACTCAGTGAGAAAGGGAGACACAGAGGAAGCCTAGGTCTCTGGTATCAAGTAGTCTGGGACACACAAGAGCAGGAAGCAGCATTTTTAGCCAGACCACTGAGCAAATGTTTTAGAAAGGATCGTCTTACTGTGTCTTGATGTCTATTCTCTCATCGAATGGAGGGAAGTCCCTCTTCTCTTTCTGTGTCCTTCCTGGCAATGGGCACCTGGTTTCTATTGAGCACACATCCCACGGCCAACACTATGTCAGACTGTTCCCACGTATCATCTGTGGAAGTCCCTGGAATTGTCACAAGGGAGGCATCCCTTATGCTATATAGGCAGAGAGAAGGATTGCCGACAACTGGCTCAAGCATAGGCAACGGCTAGAATTTGCTATTGTGTGTTCTGCACTTAACGTCCTGTTAAGCAAACGTGTTGGAAAGATAAAGCAACCACCCCATCCTTTCCTCTATCGTAAAAAGAGCTAATTCCTGCTCAGAAACCCAGTAGACAATTTTTTAAAAAATTGTATCTCTGAATCCTCATCGGTAGTTCCTCCCACTCAATAATTTCCCCGTTGAAGGCTGCTGCTTTAATTAGGGACTGTTCGCACATTAAAATGTTTGTTGAACCTTGAAAGGTGATAAATTACTCTGATTTGCAGTCTAATACTCAAGTCTAATTATTTTATGTGCGTTTTCATGTACTAATAGCACCTAATGAATTCAGTTAAATGGTAAAACTGCATTTACTGAGTGCCCACTATGTGTCTGGGCACTGTGATGGGCTGCGGAAATCTAGAGGAGGTGAGGCTGAGTACCGACCCCACCGGGCTCAGAGCTTAGAGGGACATGACCTCTGATGCAGCGTAATGAGTACCCTACTGGAAACGTGAGCCCAGGGCTCAGATAGCTCATGATAACTTTGTTTCTCCATGGGAACCAGCTGACAGAGAAATGCTATCACAGATCCCCTCTAATATTCTAATAATTGATGAAACATTAGTGTTTTTCATGAGGGGTTGGGTACAACCATGCCATTCATTTTCAAATTATCTGGGACAAAAGTTATCAAATCTCTCTTCTCACAAATAACAATGTTTTCTTTCACACCCCCACCCCCATTATTATATCTTTAAAACAAAACATGAGGGGCTGGCCTGATGCCATCTGATTTCAGTCCTGCTCATTTGTTTGTCTGAAAAACTTTAAGCAGAGGCTCACCGAGCCCTTAATGAGAAAGCTCATTAAAAAGCCGTCTGAAAGGGGGAAACAAATTACATGCACGACACAGTCCCCTCTTTCCTCCTCATTTCCTCCTCCCCCTCCCAGGGTTAGAAATGACAAGGCGAAGTGAGTCATCAGGTCAAAACAAAGCGCCGCGCAATGGGCCTGTCTTTACCTTGTTGCTTTGATGCCATTTATCTTGCTTCACTGCAGCACTAAAATGTTGCCCAGACAGCAGGAGGGCCTCTTGCATGTAATGGTGGCCTTGGTAAAGCCTTTGATTGTGTGTATTTGGGTGGAACTTGAGCTTGTAATTGGCGAGGCCCACATTGTCTGATTTCCAAGCCTCTCCCTAGAAAGCTTGTTTATTCCTGGTAAAGGGGGAAGTTTCCTTCCTTCCAGGCACGTCTGTGACTACCTGCTGAAGGTTTCCTCAGGAGGATTATGTCAAGGGGTCTTATTCAGGGCTGGCCCGGCTGCAGGGTCCTTCCCTAGCCTTCTCAAATCAGGAATTTTTTGAGCAAGGATAGACTCCCTGCCTCCTGGCTTGTAAGGAAGTGAGGGCTGTAACTGTCCACTGGGAGGGAGAAATGGGAGGTGGGTTTTTTTTTCTTCCTTCTTGTCCTATCCTGGAGTTTTAAAAGGAAGGCCGCAAACACCAAATAATTCTTCCACACCTGGTAGCAAGGCACTGTTTGTGGGGAAAAGGAAATCCTTCCTGCTACCTTCTCTGTTGATTTCTATAATTTGCTGGGGTTGAAGCACTTACAACGAAATACTTGCAACATGGCTCTTTCCTGTGCCGAGGTGGAGAGACTGACTCCTTTAAAGTCAGAAGACGAGGGTCCATCCCATACTCGCTGTTTGGCTCTTTTTAATTTTTTATTATCTTTTTCTTTTTTTTTAAGTAGGCTCCATACCCAACTTGGGGATTGAACTCACCAGCCTGAGATCAGGAGTGGCATGCGGTACCGACTGAACCAGCCAGGTGTCGCCCCCGCCCCCACTCAGCTGTTTGACTTTTGAGAATTTTTTAAACACCTCTAAACCAAAGTGTCTATCATGTGCCTGTGCCAGGCACCAAGAATGCAAAAGTGGAGAAGTCACTGACTCCATCCTGAACCTGTTTGTAAGCTCCCGGGGGAATACACACCCATGAACGGTCCCAACACAATGCCATGTATGCTTTACTGGAGCTACAGAAGGGTGGCCAAGAAGACTAGAGATGGGGACTGGACGCCTGTGTTCCAGAGGTGGGGGAGGAGAGCAAGAAAGTGAGAGGTGGGGACGCTGTGGTGAGGGAGGTCTCCCAGATCCGAAGCTAGAGCAGGATTTTGAAGATGAAAAAAGAGAGAGATGGAGAGAGAGAGACAGACAGACAGAAGGGTGGTAGTTAGAACCCTTGGTAGAAAGGGTAGAAAGGATGGAAAGTCCTCTGTCACAGGACATATCACCGGCAAGAGTGAGAAAGAGTGGGTTAAGTGGGAGGGAACGGGAGAGACTGGCTCCAAATGCTTCTGGGGGTTCATGATAATGGAGACTGATTGGCCTTCATCGGACTGATGGGACATCGGTGGTGACTGTGGCAAGAACAACTTGAGGGCACTTACTGGAGATCCCAGAGGAGAGTGAACGGAAGGGAGAGCAAGGGAGCTGCCTTCTTTGCCGGCTTGGAGATGAGTAGAGTGTTGGCTGGAGAGGGATAAGGGATGCAGGAAGGTCTTGGTTGGTTTCATCTGTAGTTGAAACTTGGGTGTGATTCTCTACCCCAGGGCAGGAGGCTGTGGAGAGGGAAGAGTTAAATTAAAGGCGAGAGATGGGATTAAATAGGGTTAATTCCTACCTTGTAGTCCTAAGGATTAAATGAGATCCCGCTAGGCCAACCCTTTCTGTAAAGAGATATACACAAGTGAAATATGATTGTCCTTCTATTGAAATAAAACCTCCAAAGCCGTACAAGGCTGCTGAGTTTGGAGAATCTCCCTTATCTCCCTTATCACTTGGCGGCTCTGATAGGGCAGTCACCCTCTCTATAGCCTTTTTGTGTGTATGCTGCTTTCCGCTTTCCTCTTGCCACCACTTTAGACCCAGAGCCCAAGAAAGAATGGAGCCCTCCTTGACATTTCTTCCTGCCAACAGCACAGCTCGCCACTTCCCCTGGATCACAACAGGAAGCTGGGGGCTGATAAGTGAGAAGCATTAAAGGAGGGGCATGAGCCTTCTTATTGTTAGGAGGTGGGGCTCCCGTCCAGACCTCTTGGAAACTTGGTTTGTCAGTCCATCAGCTTTTCATCAGATAACCGTGGAGCCACCTGGGGGTATCTGGGCTCTGAAGTGGACAGTCCCCTCAAGGACACCAGAACCTCCTTTTCCTTCTTCATGGATGGACTGCAAGTCCTATTAGGGCAGAGATTTTTGTCTGTTATGCTCCCTCTTGTATGCTCAGTGACTAGAACAAGGTCTGCACATGGATGGCATCTAATAAGTATGTGTAAAGTGAATGAATTCACCCATTCATTCATCCTTGCATTGACTCAGTCAAAATGAGTAGGTCCTGTGAGCCAACCCACCAAGCCCATCCTAGATAAAAAGATAAGTGACACTTGCTCCCATTTAAAAAAAGGTATATTCTGTGCCAGGCCCTTGACCTACTATAGTTCATATAATGACCATCACTTCACAAATGGGGACACTGAGACTCAGAAAGAAGCCTCTTGGGTGAGGAATATGGCCGGGAAGTGGTGAAGTTGGAATTCCTGACTGCATCACTCCCAAACCTATGCCCTCTCTGCCCTCTACCTGCTTCTCCGGCCTCGTCTCTCAACATTCTCCAGCTCAAAAACCATCCTTTTAGCTCTAGCTGACCACTTAAAATTTCTTGAATGTGCCACATTCTCTCTCCTGCACTCCTTTGCCTGGGACTCACTTAGCTCCTTCTGTCTGCCGAATTCTCCCTCCTCTTTCCTCTGGGAGGCTCTCTTGAAATGACACTCTCCAGCTGGGGTAGGTTGACCTCCCCCGGTGCTGTCCCAGTCCCCTTTGCAGCCCTCTGTCACAGGACATATCACTGGCATCTTTGATGCCTAATTAAATGTGCCTGGCTCCATCAGATGGTGAGAGGTTCAAGGGCAGGGACTGTCTTCGTAGAAGGGGCTGCCATTTAGATTGTGCTGCCCTGTATTCTGTTCCCTTGCTAAATTCTCAACCACCGCCTGAGCTGGGTATTACTATGCTTGTCTTCCATATGAGGATATAGAAACCCAGAGAGTGCATGCTCCCAGTAAGTAAGGAGCTAAATCTGGAATCATCATACACAGGTACATGAGATTTCAAGGCCCCAATTCTTTTCACTTAGCTGTACTAGCCTCAGAACCATCCATGATGCTCACAGCTCAGCTGCTGGGATAGAAAGACAGATGAATACTACCTGAACCATGAGATTAGCAAACGAATACAGGTTTATACAAAGTTCTCTGGGGAAAACATATGGAAGGGAAGAATTTGTTCTCTCTGGGGGAGGAGGGGTTGGAAAAGCTGCAAAAAGTTGCCAGCATGCTTGGGAACCTGTAAACTTGTTCCATAATTATGATTTAAGGTGGAAAATGGATCCCTGCATCAAAGACTGGTGATAAGTTTTGGGGGCGACAACAGCCTATGTCTAGGCCACCACTGGTTCCAAATCGTCCCATTGGGGTGCCAGGAATTTTGCCCAAATGCCTGCTGGTACCTGCTGAAGTGATGGCTGGTAAGCAGGCAACCAGGTCAGCACATTGTTTCATTAAAATCGTGTGTGTGTGTCAAAACTACTTCATATAATCACAGGTGTAATCTCACATGCAATATTTTAAATTTAAATGAAATCGATAAATTTTCAAGCTTCTGGCTACACGGAATAGGGTAGTAACTCCTAATTCTGTGTTCTCCTGCTCCTGACTCTCAACTACTCGCATCCCCTGGAGGCTGCTGTCTCTGTATGCCCTCCTTCAGGGAATTCCTCTCTTTTCTAGGCTAGAATGACTGTAAAATTCCTATAAAATAAAGCTGAAGCCCACAAGCAAAGCATAGTTTTAAAATGTATCATACAAAAGCTTCTTTGTCTGCTCTGGAGGGGGCTGTGAGGGGAGGCACAGTAGGTGGCTGGGTACCCGGATACTGATGTCATTGCCCAGCATCAGGCTTCAGGAGGCTTCTTGATGGCTCCATTTCCTAACCTTGTGGCCTTGGGCAAGTTACTTACTTCACCTCCTTAGACCTACATTCCTGATCCATTAGGAAATTATAGTATATCAATAGCATATCAATAATAGTATATCATTATACTATTGATACATTGATATTGATATACTTTTGATGATACTATTGATAATAGTATATCAATAGCAGGACAATGGTGAGGACTCATGAAATAATGCAAAAGTACCTAGTGGTTGGTTTGTTACATTACCAATAAGTATTAGCTGTAATGATAATAACTATTACTCTTACCGACGGCAGGATGAACCAATTTGGGTGACAGTGATTCGCAATCTATGAAGTGGTATGAAAATGCAATATATTATTATGATGGTGTCGAGTATTGACTGAATGCTAAAGAGCTTGGTAGAAAGAGAAGCAAGCAGGAAATCAGGAAAGACAGATTTTTTTTTCTTTTTTAAAAGATTTTATTTATTTATTTGAGAGAGAGAAAGAGCGCTTGAGTGGGGCCAGGGGAAGGGCAGAGGGAGAGGGAGAGGGAGAAGCAGATTCCCTGATAAGCAGGGAGCCTGATTCCAGGACCCTGAGATCATGATCTGAGCTAAAGGCAGATGCTTAACCGACTGAGTCACTCAGGCACCCCAGGAGAGCCAGATCCCAATGTTACTCTTGCCACTAACCCCACACTGTGACCTCAGACTAGTCCCTCCCAGAGCCTCAGATTTCTGGCTTGTAAATGAAGCAGTTTGATTAGATTATCTTCAAGTCAATCCCTGCTCTGAAATTCTGTGATTCCATGAATGTTGGAGCAAATAAGTGACATAGCACAGCTTATAGAGCTCTTGGAATAGAGTGGAAGGTCCATATGTACCATGCGTGTCAAGGGCCAAAGTCCCTCTCTGAGGCTGATAAAAGTTAACCCCAACTGCAACAGTCAGAAAGAGCCATCTGGGGGAATTCAGTGAAAAGGCAAAGTACTCCACTAACACCTCTGGAATCTTGGAGGACATCCCCGTGGCAGAAAGTAATAATTTATATCTATAATGACAATACTAAAGTAGGCAGATGAAGGGTCAGATTATACCTAGCAGCTGCATATTTAGGCAGGGAAGTGAGTCCAAGACTCTTAAAATGTTTTGGTTTTGTGCCTTGGGATAGTAATTTGTGGGAGCTCCTCCACTCAGCTCACAGGGCTCCTTGCTTTCTGCATTGGCAATGTACCAAGCACCTGCTCTGGGCTGACATAGACATGATGGTGAGCTCGGGCCACTGAGACACGGTCTCTGTTTTCGAGGAGCTGAGAAAGCATTGGATAAAGCATTCTAACTGTGGGGGAAACTTTTACCTTTTCAGCATAGTCCTGTACAGGGTTAATATTGTTTGTATATTGTTTATCCATTGGTTCTGGACCAGAAGGAAGAGTCATCTGTTACACTTTTACTTCCTAGGGAGCCCCTCAAACTGGTCTGCAGAGTAGTTCTGGATTCTTTCCTTTTCTTCTCAGAGGCTGATCCATTCAGATATGGCTGCTTGGTCTCATTCTTCCCCAGGGCTCCAATTTTGTTCTTCCTGGCCACTCTTCCCCCTTACCCTCAATTAAAACAAAATAGCCAGAAATGATAACAAATGGTGGCAGCTCTTCATGGATAGGCTAAATATTTCTTTTGCTACTATAGCAACTACCATTGAATGCCTTGTCACTTACCTTTGAAGCTCTTTGGAAATGTGCAAGTTATTTTGCATATAAATGCTTAAAAACACCTCTTTTAGTTTAGATACCTTAATCTCCCTCCAAGATTCTTCTTAAAGGGACTTTTACTATTTTCTTTGGATACCATTAGACGTGGAAAATGCCGCATTGATAGATTTCCCCAAAACTCACTGATTTTCTATTCCCTGAGAATGACAAGGATATTATGAAAACCACAATAGAAAAAATTTCCATAAAAATACTAAATCAAAAATAGAAACTTGATGCTTAAAGATACTTCCAATTATCTGGAAATTTGATACTAGATAATTGAGTGCTCATTTAACAATTCGTAAGATAAACATGTATTAAATGCCTAAAAGTGTTGCATGCGCAAAGCACTTTAAACATAAAGGAGATTAAGAAATGGTTGTTACTCTCAAGGAGTTCAATTGAAAATTGTTTGCCTTATATCTTGTATAGATACCTAATATTTTACAATACATTTTCCATACATAACAACTCATTTCGTCCTCACACTTCATTTGTTTCACACTTCATTAACTTGAGATTTCTTGTTGCTTATTGTTATTGGCAACCAGAATATTCATTTTGATTCCTGGCTTGATTTTCTGTGCCTAATCACTAAAAGTTCCCAAACCAGTTCATTGGAAACAAACTTTTTTTTGTCTTCTCACTTTCTAGTTCATGTTCCTCTTATGCCCGAGTTCTCTCCTGAGGGGGTGGAGGGCTAAAATGACTTTTCAGATTCTCTGGCCGTGACCTTTACTAAGCACCTGTGGTGGGGGCCTGCTTGTTGGATTCCTCTCTTACCTCAGCTTCTAGGCTATAATCTCAGAGGTTCATCACTCCTTCATGCTATTTTCCTTTCATTCCACCCGTGATCATTCCTTCTAGGTCATTTGCTATCTTGGACTATTTTCCACCAAAAAATTGAAAGAATTTAGGAATTCGGGAATTGTGTTGTCCGACCCTTTCACTTTACAGAGGAGGAAGCTGGGGCCCACAGCCATCAGTTGTAATTCCAAAGCCACACAGATAGGTGGTAGAGCTCAGCTGGAACTTCAGAGGCTATGCTCTTTGACCAGATGTCTTTTAAGGACATTGAGGGTGCCTGGGTGGCTCAGTGGGTTAAACCTCTGCTTTCAGCTCAGGTCATAATCTCAGGGTCCTTGGATCGAGGCCCACTTCAGGCTCTCTGCTCAGCAGGGAGCCTGCTTCCCTCTCTCTCTCTGCCTGCCTCTCTGCCTACTTGTGATCTCTCTCTCTGTCAAATAAATAGATAAAATCTTAAAAAAAAAAAAAAAAGACGTTGAGATGTGTTTAAAAGCCAGCTGTCAAATGAAATATTCTTCCCAGAATTATCTGCTTCTCTTATCTTGCTAATATATAAACATTTGGTTACTGATGCAACAGAAATCTACCCAGTTTTATAATATTTCGCAGATTGTATTGTTATGTTTTTCCAGAGTATACCTGTTCACCAAGCAATTAAGTAGTCATTGAGTCAATTATTGAGTGTTTAATATGTGCCAGGCATAATAGAGGCATCAAGAATATAAAAACCACCAGCTTTGGGCCTGCTTTTAACTGAAAGTATTCTTTGGATCTGAATACTAAAATCATTCAACGGTGGATTACTAGTAACTGTATAACTTAAGCGTAAATAGTCCCGCAAGTGTGAGAAAATTAGTAACAAGAATTGAACTCCAGCAAGGAACATTGAGGCCTTTACCTGTGCATTTAGGATTTCTCAGTGCGGAGAACCCAAGAACCGCTATTTACATGTCATCACGTGTTTTTTTTTTTTTTTTTAAAAGATTTTTATTTATTTAACAGACAGAGATTACAAGTAGGCAGAGAGAGAGAGAGGAGACAGCAGGGTCCCTGCCGAGCAGAGAGTCCGATGTGGGGCTCGATCCCAGGACTCTGGGATCATGACCTGAGCGGAAGGCAGAGGCTTTAACCCACTGAGCCACCCAGGCGCCCCATCACGTGTGGTTTCTAAGTTTCCCAAATTTGCTAGTAAAATACCAACGGAGTTTAATCTCCGCGGATCTATTCCTTTTGTTTTCTTTTCTCTCCATCGAGCTCCAGCACCCAGAGGCCGGGCCCAAGGGGCTCAGACCCCAGGGCAGCACGGTGCCCTGAGGGTGGGGTGACCCGGGCCGCAGCCCGCCCGGGTCGGGTCGCGGCCCCGGGCGTTCCCCACCCCCCCCACCCCCACTCTTCCGCGGTCCCAGGGGCCGGGGCGGGGCCGGCGCCGCGTTCCGCGCTTCCTGCCCCCTCGGGCCACCCCTCGCGCTGCTCTACTCCGGGCCATGGCGGTAGTGGCTCGAGGTCCGTGGCTGCCTCGGGCGTGGCTCTGCAGGTGGGGCCTCGACTCTCCCCTGAGCCCCAAAAGGCAGCCGGGGTTCCCCCGTAACCCACCGCTTGCTCTGTGTTACAGGAGGGCGGGGCCGGGCTGCGGCCGCCACTACCGCGCCGCGCTCTGCGCCGAGCTGAAGCAGCCCTTGGCTATTGAGGAGGTCGCCTCCCGCCCTGTCAGGCCTCATGAGGTAGGGTGGTGACGGGCCTATTCCCGGGAACCCCCCGACGCTCCCTTTCACTCTTCCCCTCGGCCGCCACACACCCACCGCGGGCTTCGGTCCTGCATGGAGTTCCCAAGTGCTCGGCTAGGGGGCGACCGGGAGCCTGGAGCGCAACTCCCGCGCTGGGGCCGGAAGGGCCCTTTCGGGGTTCACAAAAAGGCCACCAGAGCTGAGGGAAGATTGCTCCCCCAAACTCAGATGTAGGCCTCTTGAGGAAGGCCCCAGAGCTGTCGCCTTAGAAACCGACAATTCTGCTTTGCACAACGACTTTGCATAACCCCTTGCAGGTTCTTAGTTTAATACACAGAAATGGACCCCGTCCTTGGCTTCCCCTTCAGTGTCAGCATTTAATGATCTGTCCTCCCTCCTCCCCCAGACCAGTCCGGTAACGTCTGTCCTATAGTTCTGAGTACGGGCCTTGTGCTCTCCTCTGGTGCAGTGCCCTGATTTGGGGTGAGATTAGTTTAGGATTGTGGGCATTTCCAGTGAAATATAGAAGTCACTCTGGCCCTGCCCGGTGACCTCCCTGGTGACACAATGTCATCTCGAATGGAGAATGAGAACCTCTGACAAGGTGAAGCAAGTAGTGAGCCTCAGCGTTGGGGACCCCTGGTGAGAGAAGGCTTGTGGCTGCAGTCCTGATGTGTCAACTTCACTAGGGGGGGTCCCTGCTGCGAAGTGGATTATTTGAATGAGCATGTGATGGCAGCGGTCGGCTTCCTGGGATTCATGTGCTGAAAGACATTTATTCTTGAATCATCCTTGAATCTAAGGTGGAGAGGCTTGAGGCCCTACATGCACCATACATGTCAACCACTGGTGCGTCATGCATGCGGTGTGCGCAGCCTGAAGGTGGGCTCCTTAGTTCTGTTCTTCACCCAAACTCTGCCTCCTAAGGAATTAGCTCATGGGTGTTGGGTCTCTGTGAGTTTATTTGCCATCAACTCCTCATACTGTAGAATAGGGCCTGGCACATGGCAGACGCTCAAAACATCGTTGAATGGATGCATTTTGTCCCTAGAAATGTCTTCTCACCAACATGGCTTCCTCTGTCCTAAATGAGAAATGTCAGTGATTCTCTCAGCCTTCATTTTCTCCTTTTTCTCGGTCCTGTTCTCAGCCTGTCAGCATCACCTGGGGCTTGCTAAAACAGATTGCTGGACTCTGTCCCCGGAGTGTCTGATTCCCTAGGTCGGGGTGAGGCCCAAGAATTTGAATGTTTCAGTAAGTTCCCAGGTGACACTGAAGCTGCTGGTTTGGGAACCAGATTTTGAGAACCACTGGCTTACGGAGTGAAAAAGTGCTGGTTACACTGATGCAGGCCTGCCTCTGCTCTAGCATGGGCGTGAAGCATAGAAGCTGGGGATCTACAATTGGCCTCCACAGTGATTATTGATCCTCAGAACAGCTGGTCATGTTACCCTTCTGCTTAAAATCCTTTAATGGCTTCCCACTGTTCCTACTGTGAAGACCCAGAGCCTCAGTAAAGACTGCACATCCTTGGATAGTGTGGTCCCTGCTCTGTAGCCCCATCTCTTTCTCCTCTTTGCGCTCTACACTCACTGGTTTTTCTTTTGTTCCCATCACAGGGCCTTTGCACATGCCATCATGTTTGGTTGTGTTAGCTGTTCTTAGTTCAAGTATTCCTTTCTCAGAGATTTTTTTCCTGACTTCAACAAAAGGTTAAATCATCCTATTACGCATTTTCACAGCACCATATAGTTCTCTCTTTAACATTTTGTGTAGGAGTTGTAATTTAACACATAAATTATCACAATTACTTGGCTGATGTCTGTCTTCTCCCATCCAAGTACTAACCAGGCCCAACCATGCTTAGCTTTTGAGATCAGACTAGATGGAGTACATTCAGGTGGGAAGGCTGTATACAGATATCAGATATCTACCATAGTCTTAGCTTTGTAAAGGCAAGAACCTTGTGTATTTTGTCTCATCATTGCACTCGGGCACTTAATTCAGTACATGGCTTATAGCAGACATTCAGGAAATATTTTGATGCAACTGAATGAACTTTGTCTCCATAGCCATGCACCACTCTGCTTTGCTGCTATCACCTCCACCCCATACCACTTGCCTTTTTTATCTTAAGATCCCGCTGAACAGGGAGCCCAGCACAGGGCTTCATCCAATGACCCTGGGACCATGACCTGAGCTGAAGGCAGATGCCTAACCGACTGAGCCTCCCAGACACCTCCTGCTGCTGTTTCCTTTGCAGGTCAGAGTAGATGTCCATTTCTGTGGAGTTAATTTTGCTGACATTTTGGTCTGCCATGGTCAGTATCAGGAAAAGCCCCAACTTCCCTTCATACCTGGTGAGTATGGAGGGGCCAAGTGACTGCTCGGGAAAGAAGCAACAGAGTTTTCAGAACCGTGTGCTACTCAGGTGTAACGCTTGGCGCTGCTTGCCTCTCTGCTGTGATGCTTCATATATGTCAGTCAGCCTCACTCCTGATGAGAAGCACAAGATTGGGAGCCCCTTGACTGTTTCACCCCTAGTTTTATCCCCCATCTTAACATTGCACCTGGTTGGTAGTAGATGCTCAATAAAGACATTAACAATGCATAAATGAACAAATGAATTTTTATATATCATGGAGTCCTCATTGGCCCTCGTCATTTCCCTTTATTCCTTGTGAGTGCCTCAATATTGGTTTTTCACTGAGGGAGCACAGACATCTGTTTGCAGCTAAAACTCTCAGTTCTCACAAACACATTCCCAAAGAAACCTAATATCAGAGGATCAGAAAAAAGAAAAGAGTTTATACATTTCTAGCAGTCACTGTCTGATTGTAATTATGCCCAATCTGATTACATTTAGATCCTGAAAATGTGGACAAATGACTGCCTTTTGTTGTTGAAATTTAATTAAGGAGAAAGAAGTGTAGCTTATTATGTATGTAGTATGTGTATATTTTATACAGACGTGTACTATTAAGGATACAGTGATTGCAAAATGGTTGCTCTGTTTTGGCCTTGGGGTGTTTGGTTGTGTCTCAGCGTTTGGAATCATTTTCCTCTGTTTGTATTATTTGCTGACATGCTGGATGGGGCAGGGGATGTCAGAATCAATTGAGTTACTCCTCTGGCAGCTCCAGTGGCAAATGTATGATCATTAAATTCAGAAATTTTGGAGGTGGAAGAGGAAAGAACAGACAACATCAGTTTATCCAAATTGAGCCAAGTACTGTATGAATAAATATAGTTCATGTTCTTGAGGGCCTCCTAGTCCTCAGAAACAGATCAATGCATATGGTGAACATTGTAATCAGAGTGCTGTAAGGACCCCAAGGGCCCAGTGAAGCAGGATCAGAAGTACTCGTGTACCTGTGTGATGCTTGGTGTTTTTTCCCATTCTTGAAATTTTCATTTGTCAGTTGGTAAGAATGGGACTGCTGTCGCTTTTCAGGTTCTGATCATGAAATCTTAAGTTCACTTTCCTGTGCTTTGGATGCAGTGTTCTTCCCCGAGTGGGGAGGGGTGTGTTGGGTATGGGGGAGGGGTGGGGAGGGCACTTAAGCCCTCTCAGCTCTAGAAAATGGATAGGATGGCCTGTTGGTCAGGCTTTTCTCATCTCTGTGGTGCTGGGCTTTATAGATAACCTAGTGTTTAAACAATTTGTTTTAGGAATGGAGTTTTCTGGGACTGTACTGGAGATAGGCACCGATGTCAGCATAGTGAAAGAGGTGAGTGAGGTAAAATCGAGGGAATTGATGTATGTGTAGCCATGAGAAATGTGCTAACCTCATTTGTAGCCAAAGGGTCTTGCTTCTCTTGGCCTTTGCCAGCGGACACCAGAGGGAAACCGAGATGAAGGCGGAAGAAACTAATTCTGAATTGGAGGAAGGAAGCCAGTGGAAGTTCCTGGCTTCGTAAAACCTTTTATTTCTAAAGAAGACGGCACCTCAGTCTCTAGTTACTGAGAGGATAGAACATTCTCAAGTTTCAGCCTCTTGTGAGAAAAATTCCGGGATTCTAATTTATTTCAACTTTTTCCTCAATCTGTCCTGTCCAAACTGTGCTCATATTGTCTTGGCACCCTCATGGGGGTATTGAGAAGATGGTTGAATTATTTACTAAACATTAACTCTGAATAGATAATTAAGGCCAACCTGCAACTTACAGGGTCAGAAAGAAAGATTTTCTTTCTTTCTTTGATTAATTTGGAAAGCAGTAAATGGCAAGGCAATGTATTTGAAGAAGACCTTAATGGTATTTTCTCTTCAGGGAGATCGAGTTATTGGCGTGAGTGGCTTTAATGGTATGGCTGAAGAATGTGTCATTGACCAAAAGGTATCCCTAGCTCTCAATATGTCTGCTTGGAGATCTTTTTTTCCTCTTTTCTTTCCTTTAGCCTCCACCTAGCTCTCATTCCTTGTTACCCCCCCCCCCCCCTTTTTTGTATTTGTTTCTGAGCCAAGTACTTCTTTCTTTCAAATGCTAAAGACCTTTAATGTATCTGAGTGACAACCCTTGCACAGAGCTTTGTGTGAACACTGAGATGAAGAAGGGCATTTTTCCCCCTGGAGCAACTGGCTGGCTGTCCGATTGGACCATGGGTAGTTTTGGTAGAAAAACTGGTCCGGGGCAATGAGCTAGATATAATAGGTTTCTCCCCCACATCAAGCTTGTGAAAGAGGTGGTCCTGGGACTGGGGCCAGCCCGGGTGGTGGGGTAGGCGTGTACAGGATGTGAATGGCGGCCCCTAGTGGTGAAGAGCACCCCCCCCACAGCTTTATGGAGGTAAAACGGACAGAGGTAAAACGGACAGAGAACCGTCCAATTCTTGGATTTGAATTCCATCACAGCTTGCTTGGTTTTGACTTCTCTTGGGTTTTAGCTCCTGACAGGCTTGGTTCCTTCACAGATCAATCCACTCAACCAAATCACAATGTTTACTGAGCAGCCTTTGTGGGCAAGTACACGTGCTTAATCCCTAAGTGACTGTTACCTCTTTTCACAGATGCTGTGGCAGATTCCAGAAAGGGCCCCCCTCCGAGAAGCTGCTGCCCTACCTGTATCTTATGGCACTGCTATTTTGGCCTTGGAGCATCGGGCACGCACTCGACCAGGGTGAGAGTCTCTATAGACAACCCAGGGCTAATGTCTCTTTCTGAGATCAGAAGTGACCAGTAAGACCTTGCCCCTTCCTCTCCCTTCTCTAACCTTTGGCTCTTGTTCAGTTGGTGTGAGGAAAGGCCAAAGGAAGGTAGTGACCTGAGATGGGGGACCAGTGTCTTAGATGGAATGACAGACTGTGAACTTGGCCAGTATGAATTTGGCGAAATAGCTGTTTCAAATCTGGCCACTCTGGAGATCACCTCCTAGAAAACCTTACATTTTCTTTTGTTGTTGTTTTTTAAAAAATGCTTTATTTAATTTATCTGAGAAAGAATGCACCTGAACAGAGGGAGAGACAGGCAGAGGGAGAGGGAGAATCAGGCTCCCCGATGATCAGGGAGACCGGCATGGGGCTCAATCCCAGAAACTTTAAGGCAGACGCTTGATCAACTGAGCCATCACCCTGAAAACCTCACTTAAAAAAAAAAAAGATAGTATCTATTCCTTTGAGAGAGAGAGAGAGAGAAAGCATGAGAGGAGGGAGGGTCAGAGGGAGAAGCCGACTCCCTGCTGAGCAGAGAGCCCTGTGACTGGATCCTGGGACTCCAGGATCAGGACCTGAGCCAAAAGCAGACGCTTAACCAACTGAGCCAACCAGACGCCCCAAACCTTACACTTTAGAGAGCTGGTTTATGTAAACTTGTTTCAGTCTGGTTTTAATGGAGTCCTGTGGTGTTTGTTTCTGTGAGGCGTGGTTGGGTGTGCCTAACTGGGATATTTCAAACTCAAAGATGCAGAAGTTTCCCCATTTTACCTGCAATATATGCCTCTTGCCCTTTTCAGGGCAAGAATTGCTCCAGAGAGGTGCCTTTAGGTGAGCGGGGGCCATGAGTCTCTTCCATGAGGAAGAGATGTCTCCTAGAGAGAAGAAGGAATATTTTTTCCTGGGAAATCTTCAGCTGGGCCCAATTTGCACTGATCAAGCAGCCACATACGTAAGCCAGCCCCAAAGCCTAAAGAACGGGGGTCTGTGAAGAGCTGAATGAAATGGCCTTTAAGTTCTCTTCTTGCTTTTTTTGTTTTTTTTTTAATTTGACAGAGAGAGATCCCAAGTAGGCAGAGAGGCAGGCAGAGAGAGAGAGAGAGAGAGAGAGAAGGAAGCAGGCTCCCTGCAGAGCAGAGAGCCCAGTATGGGGCTCGATCCCAGGACCCCGGGATCATGACCTGAGCGGAAGGCAGAAGCTTTAACCCAGAGCCACCCAGGCGCCTCTCTCTTCTTGCTTTTAAATGTTCACGAAATCATATGATTGGATGATGTTGGAAGGTTTCTGAAGTAATGTTCATCTTTCTCTGCAGAGAAACTGTTTTAGTGACGGCAGCAGCTGGAGCCACAGGCCTGGCGGTGATAGATGTGGCAACCAACGTTCTTCAGGCTCAGGTGTTTGTATGTTGGGGTCTCTGTTTAAAAAAAAAAAAAAAATCATACCTCCAGTTTCCAGACATAGAATGTGTTCATTTGTTCGCTCATTAATGTCATGGGCAAGGCCCTGGGGATATAAAGTCACCCAGAGGAGGGTCTGGCCTTCTATTTGCCTGCAGACTGGTGAGGGGACATGGGAGTAGCTCCCTCATCTGTCCTGTTACTGGAACCTGGCAAGAGCCGACTTGCTTCTTGGCCTCTGCAGATTCTGTTCCTTCTACCTGTAAAGCTCTTCTGAACTGTCTCCCTCTGCACTTCAGGTCTAAACACAGATGTCACTTCTTTAGGGAAGTATTCTTTGTTCCTCAGGAGAGTTAATCTCTCTTCCCACCCCTCTCCCCCAGCTGTTTGTAGACGGTGTGCTCATCTCCTGTACTTCTCTTTCATGGTACACACCTCAGTGTGTGGTTAATCCTTTCCTTGAGTCATGATGGGATTACGGTCTCCCTCCTGCTTGACTGGAATCCCCCTGAAGGCCGGGACAGTGTCTGTTTGGCTTATTACTGTAGTCCCAGCAGCTGGCACGGTGCCTAGACCATAGTAAGCACTCAGTAACTATTTCCTGAATGAAAGAATAAAGGAAAGAAAGACCCAAATCTCTTCAGGGGCCTCACTCTGAGACTGTGGGTGTCAGATAAGGAGGGTTTCTTGAAGACCGTAGGCATTTAAAGTGACTTCGGAAAGACTGGTCGCAGTTGAATAGAGGAAGAAGGGAGGTGAAGGCCGTTTCAGTGCCGGAGGACATGTCCAAAGATAGAGACAAGGGGCATCCCAGGATTCATTCAGGGAGTTGGCAAGTAGCATCTGTGGAGCAAAGGATTTGGGCGGTGGGGAGTGGTGGAAGATAACTTTAGGGAGGTAGGCAGAGACACGATCATGAGGCACTGAAGAATTTGAATCCTTGTTGGAAGCTCTCAGGAGCCACTAAGAACTTTAAACTGGGAAGAACCGTGATCATATTTGCATTTTGCCAAGTTCATTCTGGTAGCAGTGGGGGTGCGAGATGGGGCAAAGTCAGGGACAGTCTGGAGGAAGTAGAGCAGCCTCTCGTTGCCGTCCAAGCGGGCGGTGGTGATAGTTGAGCCAGGGCACCGGAAATGAATCAAGAGAGACTAGAGTAGAAGAAAATAGAGTTTGATCCTCATCCAGTTGAAGGAACAAGGACTTTGAAATGACTCTGACTTAGGTTCAGATTCCAACACTGCCTCCAGCTTAATTGCTTCAGTTTCCTCACGGGTAAAATAAAGCTTTCCTCATACGGGGTTGTTGTGGGGATATTGAAATTACACGTGCAGTACGCCTGCTAGAGGGCATGGCATGTTGGTAAGAATCTCTTAAAAAGGGAACCTGTTATTATTAGACATTGAGTGGGAAGGAGCAAACTAGGTTAACTTGTGGATTTGCCATTTATTGCAGTTGAGAAGACAGGAGGGAATGGTGAGCTCAGTTTTGGAAGCATTAAGTGTGAGGTTTCTGGGATGCTGGCAGTTGGGATATCCAGAAGGCGCCGAGATACCCAGGTTTGGAGATAATTGGATTGTTCTGGAATTTCTTCAGGTGGCGTCTCTCCTTGCTCTCGTCACTTCTCTTTGGGAAGGACATGTGAGTTCTGAGAGCAGTCTTAGCTACCAGGAGGCTCTCCATGGAACATGAACACGTTTCGTGTCAAAGTCAGGCTCTTAGCACCTCTCAGTGGGGAGACCAAAATTAGCCTCCTTGTCTAGAACCACTGATTATTTACCATTTCTAGGAAGATAAAATTGCACTATTTGTTTTGATTAGTGGTAGTAGGTTAAGTGAGAGAAAAATTCACTTCAACTCAGATACTAAAGTTAATTCAAGCTCTGTATTCTTCAGTAGCCATAATGGTTCTCAGCAAAAGCAAACAACAACAAAATAATAAACACAACTTTAAAATGTCATCATGCCACCTACTTGGAACAGGTTATTTTGAGAACAACCTGTATTTACAGCATTTCATATTGCTTTCAAAGTGACTCCACACCAATTATCTTACCCCTGCTGCTAACAAACCCCTGGAGGTGGGTAAAGTGTTTATTATCCCTACTTCACAGATGAAGAAAGTGAGGCACCAGGGGAGACAGGGGCTTGTGGCTGGTCTCGCTGGCATCCTTGTGAGAATAGAGATTGGCGTCAACTACCTGACCCTAGGCTGGTGTCTGCTCTCTGTGGCGCTGTGTGAAGGTACTTGAGGGTAGCTCTCAGGTTCAAATAGTTATGGGTGAGTTTGAAGTCTTCTAAGGGCACTGATGATCTTGTGTGTTTGGATGCAAATTCCGAATGTCACCTTGGGGCCAAACTGCCCTGGTTAGTGTGTGCTATCCAGGGGTAGGGCACCAGTAGGCAGTGCTTACATGTTGGAAGCATTTCTGGAGACCCAAACCCCAGACTTCCTCACAGTATGGCCCATGGCCATCTTTGCCAGGCGGTAAGATGGTTTTCTTCCAGGCTGATGGAGTGGAAATGCATGGGCTTTGGAGTCAAGCAGCGGTACCACCTGCTACCATGCTAAGCCTGAGTTAATTACTTAACCTCTAGGTCTGTGTCTCCATCTATAGAATGGATGTCATTATACTTCCCCTGTAATGTTCTTATGAGGTTTAAATAGAATAAACGATGGTGTATGTGTAACAATAGATTCAATGTATCTAACATTTTGTTTTCCAAGGGCCCTTTGCACAGTATTCCATTGGTCTTTTAAAACAAAATTCTTTTAAAACAAATTTTCTATTATGGATGAGGTAACTGAAGCTTAGGAAAGCTGGTGGGCATCGTAGAGGTTAAAAGCATGAACTCTGGAGATGGACAACCTGGGCTTGATCCCACTTCTGCTCCCATTAGCTTTGTGACCTTGAGCAAGTTACTTAAAACTTCTTCTGCTTCAGTTTTTCATCTCTAAAGTGGGGATGCTCACTGTGTGTGTATCATTGGGCTATTAGGAGGATTAAGTGAGTTATGAATATATGTAAAGCATTTAGAAGAGAAGCTGGCACATAGTAATATCTAAGTATTAGTTCTTACTAAGTCATTTGTCTTAGGTAACACTGCTCGTTAGTAGCAGAGTCATGATTTGAACTCAGGTCCTTCCAACGTCAGCATCTTCCTACTGAATCATGTTTTACCCTCTGAGAAGCTTTTCGAGATCGCGATCTAGACTGGCTACCTCTCGTTTGCACTTCTGCAACCCTCATACCCCCCACCTTCACACTGCTGTACTTTGCTATCTTGACTCTAAGCTTGGGTATCCTCACAACTTCACTCACAGTAAGTGCTCGGAAAATGATGGTTTCAGCCCTATTTGGAGAAGACTTTCTGAGTGTCTCCTGAGTCATCTTCTAGCTAGACTCATTGGGGTTCCAGGATTCCTGGAAATGTGGACCCCATGGCCAGCCGGTGTGGGGGGCTAGTGTGCTGGTGCTGAGTGTTGGCCCTGATGTGTGGGGTTGAGGCTGATGTGAGGGCAGCAAGGTCACATTGGTTTCCTTGGTTGGTACCCTTTGGTGGGACGCTGGGTGGGTAGGGTGAGCCCCTCTTCTACATATTCTGGATCATCAGAAACTTTGCGTTCTCTGTGCAGGTGATAGCTGCAACTGGAAGTGACAAGAAGTGCAAGCTGGCATTGCAGAAAGGCGCACAGTCCACTGTGAACTATAGTCAGGGCAGCCTGAAGGAGGCAGTGAGGAAGCTGGTGGGCAGTGCAGGGGTGAATGTGGCCATCGACACTGTGGGAGGAGATGTCTTTCTGGAGGCGCTCCGCAGGTGCGTGTGGTGGTCTTTCTAGAAGGGGGCTGGACCTGGGGATCTGCTGAAACTTTCCAGACCTGTCTTCCTTCTGGCCTTACATTTTTGCTGCTCACTTTTCCTGTAGGTTTCGGCATCAACGAGAACAGCTGAGTGGGAGTGTGAAAAGGAATAGAAGCAGAGGGAAAATCAGGAAATGCTTAAATATAGAAAAACAAGATATCCAACTGGAAAATATCCAGAAAATGACTGCAGACTCTCTAGCTGGCAATATTGAATGCTTTAGAAATTATGCATGTGTTAAATTCAGCTATGCTGGCCCCGATTAACTACTTTATATACGTAGTGTGGGTAATTCTTTGGATCATCATTCAGATGTTAGAATAACCTGGTCCCTAGTTCACCATGCGCCAAAGCACAGACTCTTTTGATCTTACTGGTTTCAGAAGCAGCCAGCGAGTTTTAATGGGACTGTTGTATTCACACCGGTTCTCACTCTGTTTTTAACCAGGATCTCTGGAGTGTTCCATTAATACTGGTTTTATTTCTCCTGTCATCCTGGCAAGTACAATTTTTTAATTTATCTCAGTTTAAAGCTGAAGAAACAAAAGTAGACAGAACAGTGTACCCACCCAAGGGTCCCAGTTGCTTTTCTGGCCCCTGAGCATACCTGCACCGTGCTGGGTGGTACTGTGCTCAGGGAAGCCAAGGAAGGAGGATGTTGACTCCGCGGAGAGCCAGGACAGAGAGCTGCTAACTCTCATGCCCCTCTTGCCTTTTGGGTAATGGGTAACCAATTATCACAAGTGTTACCACAAGTGCTTCTCATTTCCCTCTAAAGAAGAAAAGCAAAAAGTGAAAGCCAAACAGAGATACACATATTCTATATAAAGATGTTTACAAATTTTTAAAAAATATTTTTATTTATTTATTTATTTATTTGCTAGAGCACAATCAGGGGGAGCAGTAGGCAGAGGGAGAGGGAGAAGTAGACTCCCCACTGAGCAGGGAGCCTGATGCGGGCCTGGATCAGCGCACGACCCTGGAATCATGACCTGAGCCAAAGGCAAATTCTTAACTTACTGACCCCCACACCCCCACTCCCAGTGCCCTGCTTATACCTTATTTTTATGTTTTCCTACTGAAGAATCCGAAGTGTTACAGGATGCTTCGCTCCTGCCTGTTTGTCAGGTCACGAGGAATTCTCAGCTGGGGGTTTAATGCATGTTGCTTTTTTTTTTTTTTTTTTTTTAAAGTTATGATAAAGGGTGCCTGGGTGGCTCAGTGGGTTAAGCGTCTGTCTTCAGCTCTGGTCATGATCTCAGGGTCCTGGGATCAAGCCCCAAAATTTGGCTCTCTGCTTGGCGGGGAGCCTGCTTCCCTCTCTCTCTCTGCCTGTTTCTCTGCCTACTTGTGATCTCTCATCAAATAAATAAATGAAATATTTTAAAAAAAGATTAAAAAAAGTTATGGTGGGGCGCCTGGGTGGCTCAGTGGGTTAAGCCGCTGCCTTCGGCTCAGGTCATGATCTCAGGGTCCTGGGATCGAGCCCCACATCGGGCTCTCTGCTCAGCAGGGAGCCTGCTTTCCTCTCTCTCTCTTTCTCTGCCTGCCTCTCTGCCTACTTGTGATCTCTGTCTGTCAAATAAATAAATAAAATCTTTAAAAAAAAAAAAAGTTATGGTAAAAATATATGTAACTTAATACTTACCATTTTAAACATTTGTAAGTATAAAATTCAGGGGCATTAAGTATGCTCACAATGTTGTGTCCCCATCCCCAGCAAAGACTCTATTACCTGTTAAATAGTAACTGCCCTCCTCCACCCCCACCTACCCTAATGTCTGCTTTTTATCTCTGTGAGTTAATGTAGATTGCTTTTTCTCATTCTACACATTTTATTGTGGTTGAAAAAATACATAATGTCAAATTTGCAATATTAACCACTTTTTACATTAACCATCTTTAAGTATGTAGTTCCGTAGCGTAAAGTATATTTACATTGTTGTGGCATAGATGTCTATCACTTTTTCACCTGGCAAATCTAAAATTAAACCCATTGAACCCATTAAACATCAATTCCTGTTTCTCCCTTCACCTAACCCCTGGTAAGCGCCATTTTACTTTCTGTTTCTATGAATCTGACTACTTTAGATATTTCATGTAGGTAGAATCATACAGTATTTGTCTTTTTGTGACTCGCTTATTTCATTTAGCGTAATGTCCTCAAGGTTCATCCATGTCATAGCATGTGACAGCACTTCCTTCCTGTTTAATGAACAATATTCTTTTGTATGTAGAGAAGACATTTTGTTTATCCGTCTGTCGGCTGATGGCCATTTGGGTTGCTTCTCGCTCTTGGCTACAGTAGATAGGGCTGCTGTGAACGCAGGAGTGCCGCTCTCTCTCCAAGACCCTGTTTTCAGGGATTTTGGCTATAGACCTAGAGTGGCATTGCCAGATTAAACAGTAGTTCTAGTTTTAATTTTCTAAGAAACCTCCATACTGTTTTCCAGTTGCACCATTATACAGTCCCATGAAGAGAACATGAGGGTTCCAGTTTCTCCATATCTTCACTAATACTTGTTATGTTCTACTGTGGTGGTTGTTTTTTATAGTAGCCATTCCAGTGAGTGTGAATATTTATATGTTGCTTTTTTTTTTTTTTTTTTTAAATAATTTCTTTTCTTTGTCCTTTCTGCCCCCAGCCTGGCGTGGGAAGGCAGGATCGTGGTGGTGGGTTTTGCTGGAGGAAACATTGCTTCTGTGCCAGCCAACCTTCTGCTCTTGAAGAATATCTCAGCCATGGGGCTGTACTGGGGCCGATACAAAGAGCAGAGCTTTCCCGTCTTCTCCAGAACCCTGTCCTCGGCTCTTCAGTATTGCCAACAAGGGCGCATCCAGCCACACATCGGAGCAGTTTTTAAATTGGAGGAGGTGAGATGCTCTTGAAGGAGGTGATGTGGCCAAACACCAGGACATAATCAGTGTCAAATGACTGGGTAGTTTCTCTCTGGCTTCCATGAATCCTCCTTTTATGGAATGAAAAGGTACAAAGGCAGTGCAGAATAATGGGGTCTCACAGGCCGTGAGGGGTTGGGATTTCACCAGGTCTTCTGAGTCGTATGGGGGTCACCTCAGGCCTAGGGAGCCACCTGGGAGGCTGAATTTGCCCAGACCAGGGAGGAGCTGGATTCTGAGGGCTCTCCCTGCGTCACTTGTTTCTTAAGTAGAGGGAAGTGATGGTACTTTAGAAAATCATTTACCCGCGTTAATATGAACTGTGAACTCTGTAACACACAGTCTAAGAAGGAAGTATTTAACTTGACCTTTGATTTTAGAAAACAGACGCTTTCAAGTCCAACCAGATGATCTAAGCTGAAGTTCTGTGAACAAAACACTAAATTACACCCCGCATCCTAGGACTGTAATTCATCCATTAGTCACTGTGGTTAATTTTGTGGGCTATTCACTCCCTTTTTTCATTCCCCCTCAGTCCCATCAATGCGGCTTAAACTTCCTCCAAAGTGTAATTGTGTGCATGCATATGCAATATAGTTGTAAATGTCAATCTGTTAGGCATTCACTGTGAAGTCCTTTTCTTTTCCTTTTTTTGGTTTAATTTGTGTTAATGTTTAAAAACCTGTTTTGGTGACTCCCATCAGCATCGATGGGGGGGGACATTTTGTTCATATGCAGATTACTGCCGCCCCCCCCCCCCTGTCCACGCCAGACTTTGTTGCCCACCAGCCTTCCATTTTGATATTTGATGGGGGATATTCTTCTCGAATATGGTTTACTTTTTTCCTCTTTTTTTTCATATGTCAGTCCGGAGGGTTGCATCGGGTGATAAAAAGAGAACCTGTCTGGCCTTCAGAAAACTGGTCGGATACTTCCGACTACTTCCGGCTCTGCCTTCTCCCGTTGCAGCTGGGTGAAAGTCTCCTGTCCTTTCCAACCTGCCATCTCCATGTTTTCCTACAGGGAGGCCCCAGCCAGGATGTAGGCAGGTAGGGGGAGGCCTGAGCAGCCTGGGCTCTGGGACCCCCTCCACAGCGGGGGGGTCTGAGTAGCTGCACATTTTTACCTTTGCATTCATCTTTTTCTTTTGTGAAGAGGTTTGTGGCTTAAAAACTTAAAGACCACCAGATTCAAGAATTTCTGAGTCCCATTCCGTCTTGTGGCTTTTATCATGTGTCTAGTGAGCTGCGATTTGCGTTACACACGGCTCACCTACACCTGTTGAAAGAGGATGAGGACAATCAGGACAGGCGTGCAACGCTGGCTCGTCTAAACCGCCTCTTCTCCCCCACTGACCTGTCCCAGGTGCTGCTCAGGCAGGAGAGAAAGCCAGATTGGGATTATTG
This sequence comes from Mustela lutreola, assembly GCF_030435805.1. Lineage (NCBI taxonomy): Eukaryota > Metazoa > Chordata > Mammalia > Carnivora > Mustelidae > Mustela > Mustela lutreola. The sequence continues at coordinate 31,697,011 of NC_081303.1, forward strand.
TTTTATTTATTTTTAAATTTTTTATTTTTTAAAAAGATTTTATTTATTTATTTGTCAGAGAGAAAGAGAGAGAGCGAGCGCACAAGCAGAGGGAGTAGCAGGCTCCCCACCGAGCAGGGAGCCTGATGCGGGACTCGATCCCAGGACTCTGGGATTATGACCTGAGCTGAAGGCAGACACTTAACTGACTGAGCCCCCCAGGCATCCCTGAATTATTGCTTTAATCACTCACGTTAAAGTTCTCTCTTCTCTTAAACATGAATGAACTATAATTACTAACCTCCTGTCAGCTTCCATTTGTTCTGCTCCTTTCCAATGTGGGCTCTGCAGACGGGGTTAATCTGATTCTTCCCATTCTGCTGACCTTCCTGCTATCCCTGGGCCCTCTGATGGGGCCATTCTCCCTAACCATTTCATCTCATTCACACCCCCTCCACTTACGATTTCTTCTCTCTCTCTCTTTTTCCCGTATGTCAACTATTTAAAGGAATAGGAATAGAAGTGGCAGTTCTCATGTCTTAGGTGCGTGCTGTAGGTCAAGAATGGTGCTAAGCACTTGACATGCATTTTCTCTTTTCCTCTTCATAATGCTCCCTTGAGCTATGAACCATTTTTTTTTTAAGATTTTTATTTATTTATTTGACAGAGATCACAAGTAGGCAGAGAGGCAGGCAGAGAGCTAGGAAGGGAAGCAGGCTCCTTGCTGAGCAGAGAGCCCGATGCAGGGCTCGATCCCAGGACCTGGGATCATGACCTGAGCCAAAGGCAGAGGCTTTAACCCACTGAGCCACCCAGGTGCCCCTGAACCGTTAACACATTTTACAGAAGAAGAAATCAAGACTACCCAGTATTATGTAGTAAGTAGCAGAGCTGGAATCCAGTCCAGGTTGTTCTGACACCAGAATTGAGCTCCTTACGTCTGTGTTGGACTCTCCCCTCAAATAAGCCAGGAAATTGCTTCTTAGACACCTTCTTTTCGAGTATAAAGTTTGTCCATCCATCAGAGAATTATCTATGTAAAAGAGCTGCCTTACAGTTCAAACTGCCAGAAGTCTTGAACTTTCCCAGGCACAACCAGATTCTCTCTCTCTCTCTCTCTATATATATATATATATATATTTTTTTTTTTAAGTGAAGATGATTAAATGAATGTATATAGTTAATTTCACTCAACCCATTAATATTTTTCATGTAAATCTGTTAACGTATGAGAAAAAATTATCAGAACTTGCCTGGACTCTGAAAATGACTGTGCATATATATATACACAAATATATACATACAATAACCACGGATACCAGTGCTTCCTAGCTTTCTTTTCTCCTGAACATATGGGCTTATAGATTTGACCTTGATAGTTGATGTTAATGACTATATATATATACTTTGTTCCCTAGCCTGTCTGATAGACACGAGATATGAGCTCCCGAAGCACTCTGTGCATTTTCTTTGTCTGCTTGTGATAGTTCAATGCCTGTCATTCCCATAGATTATAAACTTTATGTGAACAGGGGCCATGCATCTCCTTGTCTCCAGCTCCTGGCAGGTACTCGTGTATGTGTGGAATGGCTGACTGAGAGTAGAAGATGATCGTTCAGACCTCCTGAGTGCAGATCCTGGCCCTACCACTTAACTGGCTATGGGCAGATCGCTCACGTCTGTATGCTTGAGTTTCCTCATCTGTAATGGGGGCGGTTATGTACTCTGCCTACTAAGGTCGTTGTGAAGATTAAATAAGATAACACATGTAAAAGCACTTAGCAGACACTTACTATTTGTGTAAAGGAACATACCGGGCCGTTATAAATATACAGAGTTGAGATTTTTCAGGTCCCGTGAACCATAACACATTTGCATAGAACATTTCATGGGCAGGATTAGAGAGACAGTCTTTAGATTTTGAATTTTAATTAGAATTTATTATTTTCTGAAGTGTTGTATCCGTGCCCTGATGGACGGGCCATACATGAGCCCCGTGATCTGTCCAGGGGATGGTCTTATGCAGAGGCGCCAAGTCTGCTTTCTGTAGAGAGATGCTCACACATGTCTCATCCAGACATAGGACTTACACCTCAGAGATCTGAACTCGATTGTCATCTAAAAGTCAGGTGAGGTCACCACATGAATAAATTTGATAGAGAGAAATTGTTTACTTGAAGTTTCCTGGGTATATCTGTGGAATATTCTTAAAAATTAAATTACTGTCTGTGGCACCTGGGTGGCTCAGTGGGTTAAGCCTCTGCCTTCGGCTCAGGTCATGATCCCAGGGTCCTGGGATCGAGCCCTGCATGGGGTTCTCTGCTCAGCAGGGAGCCTGCTTCCTCCTTTCTCTGCCTGCTTCTCTGCCTACTTGTGATCTCTCTCTGTCCAATAAATAAATAAATAAATAATCTTAAAAAAAATTAAATTACTGTCTAAGTTTCGGGAAGGTAGGTACTAATTTGTGTTCACTCCTTCAGATCCAGTTCATGGGGCTCTCCATATCTGCCAGTGACATCCGCCCCAGGCCCTGGCCCCTTGTCACCTTTCTCTAATGATGGTTCACACCACTGATCCCTGCCGTCATACAGTCAGACTCTGTCCCCAGGGCCCATCTCCTAATACTTGTGGTCACATGCTCTCCCTGGTGGGAGGGCTGATTCTTGGCAGGGCCTCCACTGTGCTCTTCCTCGTGGGAGCTGCTGTGGCCCTGGTGAGCAGTTCTGAGCCTAAGGACCTATTGAAGCGCTCTGGCTTCCCCAGAAACTGGATGCGGGGGTCTGGGTAATGCAACCAAGAAGTTGGTGGGGAGTTTACCCCAAGGAAGAAGGATTTGACAAATGAAAAACGAGACAAATTGCTGTCTTTGCTCCTCCTGATGGAGTATGTCAACAAGCAGCGGGCTCTATAAGGCCCTTCTGGAGAGGTCCCCCGGAGCCATGTCTGGTTCTGGATCAGTAACACACACCTCCTTCCTTGATTCTCTTCACCTTTTCCCTCACCCTTGCTTCCCTTGGATTGCAGTGAAGCCTTAAGGCATACTTTTTTTCCCCCCCAAACATTTATTTGTTTGAGAAAGAAAGAGAAAGGGAGAGAGAGAATCCCAGGGAGAGTCCCTGCTAAGCACAGAGCCCGACCTGGGGCTTGATCCCGCAACCGTGATGTCATGACTTGAGCTGAAATTCAGAGTCAGATGCTTAACCTACTGGGCCACCCCCGTGCCTCTAGGGTGTATACTTTGACTAGGCTTTATTTTCAAGGAACCCAGGCTGACACTTAGTTTTGAAGATTTCTTTATATTGGGGTTTTATAATACGTGACTTGACTTTTTTTTAAGTTAGGTTTATTGAGCTTTTATCTACATTTAGTAAAATTCACTCCAAGCTTTGACAAACACATAAAGTCATGTAACCACCCCACTGCAATCAAGATATAGAATGTTTCCATCACTCTGAAAGGGGCCCTTGTGCCCCTTGTCACCAATCCCTGTTTCCTAGCCCACAGCCCCTAGCAACAACTGGTCTGTTTTCTCTCCTCAAAGTTTCACCTTTTCCAGACTGTCATATAAATGGACTCATACACGAGTGGTCTTTAAGGTCTAGCTTCTTTCAAACCTTGCGTAATTCTTCTGAGGCTTATACATGTCTCTCCCCCCCCCCCCACTATTTTATTTATTAGAGGGGCTCTTGGATAGCTCAGTCTTTAAGTGTCTGCCTTCTGCTCAGGTCATGATCCCAGGGTCCTATTGAGCCCCCATTGGGCTCCCTGCTTGGTGGGAATTCTGCTTCTCCCTCTCCTCCCCCTGCTTTTGTTCCCTCTCTCGTTCCCTTCTCTCTTGTTTTTCTCTATCAAATAAATAAATAAATAAAATCTTAAAATTTTTATTTATTAGAGAGAGAAAGAGAGCAAGCATGAGGGGAGGAGAGGGAGAGGGAGAAACAGACTCGCTGAGCAGGGAGCCCCACATGGGGCGCAATCTGAGGACCTCAGGATCATGACCTGAGCTGAAGGCAGACACCTCTCTGACCGAGCCACCCTGGCACCCCACCCATGGTTTTGCATATGTCAGTAATTTGTTCTTTTTTTTTTTTTTTTTTTTAACTGCGGAAGAGTGTTTCATTGTGTGGGCGTTCCACAACTTGTTTTTTCATTTATCAATTAATAATTTGATTATTTTTAGTTTTTGGTGATTACATACAAACTTGTATAAACATTCACATTCAAGTGTTCTACAGACTTTTTTTTAAAATTTTAGGACCAGGATTTCTGCATCATGTGCTAACCATATGTTTAACTTCTAATAAGTTTGCATAGACGTATAGTGGGCTTTATTTACAGAGCAGGTTTATTCCTCCCAGTCTCCAGTGGTCCCTAGTTAACATCATTAGATAAGAATGTCTGTTTATTTTATTTTATTTTTTTTTTTAAGATTTTCTTTATTTATTTGACAGATCACAAGTAGGCAGAGAGGCAGGCAGGGTGGGGGGGGGGGAGCAGGCTCCCTGCTGAGCAGAGAGCCCGATGCAGGGCTCAGTTCCAGGACCCTGAGATCATGACCCAAGCCGAAGGCAGAGGCTCAACCCACTGAACCACTCAGGTGCCCCAAGAATGTCGGTTTAAAGGAGTTCTATGCAGAATCATACAAATGCCAGTTATCGATGCTTCTCAGGAAGAGGCACCCTTGACTGTGTCCGCTGCTCTCTCTTCTTGCCTTGCTACAAGTGTTTCCCATGCCTCTCTACAACCCAGGTTTTGAAGACACGGCCACTGTTACTGCATTCCTACCAAAGCCCATATGTAGCATCTGGGTTTTCTATTTCTTGGCATATTCTGGGTGAGACACTGGTGCTCCAGCATGCATTTTCTTTTTGTACGCTGGGGATTTTGTTTGTAATGATTTGCTACTATTTAACGTTTAATGAACTACCAAGTGAGTTTCAGGATGATGGTTTTATTTTTTCATCCCCACCAACAGTATTGTTGGGCACCTGCCAGAATTTCATACTGTCAGGTGGTTTTCCTTCATTTTAGCCCTTCCAGTAGGTATCTGGTGGTTTCGGATTGTGGGTTTAATTTGCATTTCTCTCTGGAATAATGATCTCAAGTATCTTTTCATATGCTTATTTGTCAGCTGTGTCTCTTTTTTGGTAAAATGCATTGACTGATTTCTCAAAGAAGATTCATATCAACTTGTAATCAGAGCAATGACATGATAAATATAATTCAGCTGGGACTGCGTATCACTAACTAAACATTTTTCCCTTTAAAAACAAGCCCACTGAGTCCGGGTGTAGTCATTCATTCATGAGTTCATTTGATTCATCAGCTTTCATGGGGTACATTCTGTATGCCAGTCAACAAAAACTAAGACTTAAGGAATTTGTTTTGTCGGGAAGCTCTCAGGACAGGGTTATGATAGGGGGAAGGGATGGTTTCTAAGGAGGCGTGAGTCAGCGTCATGTATTTTGGGAGCTATAGCTTACTCCGCTGAGTCCTGCTTGATAAGCTAATTAAAAATTCCAGCAGCGGAACCCAGAACAAAAGCAATATCCTCACCCTGCCCCCAGATTCTGGGTTGCATATCCCCAGAGACAAATTTAATTATGGCTTCACCCGAGTGGGGAGGGTTCTGGGAACAGCCTGTGGGTCTCTCTGGGGATGGGTCTGGAGCAGCCTCCCTCTCCCGGGAGAATGCAGAAGGAGTAAAATGTCCCCAGGCATCTGAATTAGCTGTCAAAAACTCCGGTCTAGGGCCCTGCAGTTCCCTTCTTAGTTTCTCACTCAGAGCCTTATCACACTTACTAAACATTCAGTTCTTTTGGTTTTTTTCCCCAAAGATTTCATCTATTCATTTGACAGAGACCACAGCAGGCAGAGAGAGAGGGGAAAAGCAGGCCCCCTGCCGAGCAGAGAGCCCCATGAGAGCCCAGGACCCTGGGATCATGACCTGAGCCGAAGGCAGAGGCTTTAACCCACTGAGCCACCCAGGCAAAAAAACTTATGCTTTCCCCCATTGTTATCTTTCAGAGAAGTGAGGTAAATGTGTGCTGCATTTTTATAAATATTTATATGCAAAATGATTAAAAAGAAGCTCTAGCATTGAAAGGGACAACTTTCTTTTTATGTCAAGATTTACTTGTTAGGAGATTGCTCATTTCTCTAGGATGCCAGGTAAAAGAAGTATCATTCTCTCGAGTCATGCTTGCTTTCCCGAGTATTTTCTGTCGTAGGGCTGTGACAGATCTCTGGAAACAAGGGGCTTCGAACTGACAGGAAGAGATGCAGCTGTGAGTCACCTGAGCTGTGCCTCCGAGTGAGGGGATTGATGGTGATCGACAGGGCAGGGATGCGTATTTCAAAACATGTATCTTAGACCTCTACCCCCTCCTTTGAGTAGGTCTAAATTTGCTTGGACTGGAAAGGTCTCTGTAAGGCACAAAGAACCGCAAGGCAGAGGTTTTTGAAAACCGGGATTTTGTGCTGCAGAGAATCTATTTGTTTGACTGATTGATGGGTTTCTCTGCTTATTTTTATTTAATTACTTTTTTCTATGCTTTGGGGGAAGGATTTCAAGGGGGAAGGGCTGGTTATCCATATTTCTTATTTCAGCACACATTTGCATTGTTGGACCATCCTTTGTTTCTTCCTCAGTGTATTTCTGGAGTCCGTATTTCCCGATTCTCGTTATCCTCGCTGCCCACTACCGTCCTTCCCTCTTTCTCCTCTCGTCAGACTCACTCTCTGTAGTGCGTTTGGTACATGTCCTTGGATTTATATGTCCTTGTAAAACATACATTTTTTTGTATGCTCATTTCTTTTCTTTTCTTTTTTTTTTTTTTTTTTAAGATTTTATTTATTTGACAGAGAGAGAGAAATCCCAAGTAGGCAGAGAGGCAGGCAGAGAGAGAGAGGGGAGGAAGCAGGCTCCCTGCGGAGCAGAGAGCCCCATGCGGGGCTCGATCCCAGGACCCTGGGATCATGACCTGAGCCCAAGGCAGAAGCTTTAACCCACTGAGCCACCCAGGTGCCCCTATGCTCGTTTATTTTCAAGTTACACAAATAAATAACAACAGAGGGTTGTGCTGTAGGCCTTATTCTATTTCTTCATTTCTCACTCAGTGCTGTCTTTTTGAGACCCACCTCTGTTGCTGGTGCTGTTTCCAGTTCATTGCTTCCCACTGTTGCCAAGGGGGCCGTGGTGTGCCCCTGCCGTGGTTTATACCTCTGCTTCCCAGTGATGCACGCTGGGGTTGACCTGTTTCCCTGCCACCGTAATAGGCACTAGCGTCTACAGTCTCACCGTTGGGACTTGTGCAAAGTTGCTTTGGGAGTATTTTCCCGGAGGTAAGGTTGTCGGGTCACACGATGTATGCATACTTAATTTGACAGCCAAGTGCTCTCCAGGATGACTTGATCAGTTTATGGCCCCTGCCAGCAGTGCCAGGGTACGTGCCAATTCTTTTTTCACCACCCTGTTGCTACATAGCATTGTTCTACTTTCTGATTTTTGCCAAACCAATAGGCATTAAGTGGCATGTTATTATTTTAATTTGCATTTCCCTGATTTCTAATCAATGTAAGCTTCTCGTTATAGATTTGGTAAACATTCGAGTTTAGCAATTTAAACCCTTCATGCAGTTTTCTGCAGGGCTTCCTGCCTCTTTCTTATTCATTTGCAAAAGTTCCTTGTGTAATCTGTCATTTGCAGATTTTAATGTGTGTATGGATCACCTGGGGATCTTGTTAAGATGCAGATTATGATTCACTGAAGGTGGAAGGGGGCTCAAGATTGTGATTTCCTTTTTTTTTTTTTTGCTAGAGATTTTCTTTATTTATTTGACAGACAGAGATCACAAGTAGGCAGAGAGGCAGGCAGAGAGAGAGGAGGAAGCAGGTGCCCCACTGAGCAGAGAGCCCGATGTGCGGCTCGATCCCAGGAACCTGAGACCACGACCTGAGCTGAAGGCAGATGCTTAACCCACTGAGCCATCCAGGTGCCCCAACATTGTGGATTTCTAATAAGCTCCCAGATAATGCAGAAACCTCTGGTCCTTGAACCACCCTGTGAGTAGCAAGGTTCTGGACGTTAGTTTGAGACTTTGGAAAACTCTGTCCTTCCGAATTTGTCATTTCTCTATCACCCTTGTCTCGATTTAATGTAATCAAACACATTGATATTTTGCCTTGTGGGTTAGTGCTATTTGGGACATGTTTAAAAAGTTCTTTTTCCTATCTGGGCCACAGTGATCTTCTCTATTTTTCTCTACTAACTTTTTTCCTATTTTTAAAGATTTATTTATTTGAAAGAGAGAGAGCACTCATGAGCAGGGGGAGGGGCAGAACGAGAGCGAGAGAGAAAATCTCAAGCAGACTCTCAACTGAGCATGGACCCCAATGCGGGGCTCGATTCCAGGACCTGTTCGTGACCTGAGCTGAAATCAAGAGTTGGCTGCTTCACCGAGTAAGCCACCCAGGGGCTCCTCTCCACTAACATTATACTTGTATTTTACACTTAAGGATTTACTCCATCTTAAGGTACCTCTGTATTAGATATAAATTAGGTAACCAATTTTTATTTTTCCCCTTTTAGTAAGCTAGTTATCCTGGACCAAATAGTTAATTGTTTCTCCATTTATTTGTCGTGCTACCTTCAAGTTCCCAGATACACTCTGCTTTCTCTTCTGTTTCTTCAGTTCAGATTTCTGTTCCTATAATAATATCATATTGTTTTTTATCTTTATAGCTTTGAAGTATGTTTTAATATCTGGAAGTGTCACTCTTCCACCTTAGTTTTTAAAATTTGATTTAGTATTTTTGTGAATCTTTATCCTTTTAGGTAAATTTTGTGTTTTTTTTTTTAAAAAAAGATTATTTATTTGAGAGAAAGAGAAATAGCGAGAGAGAGAGAGCACACAAGCAGGGGATGGGGAGGGGAGAGGAGGAAGCAGACTCCCCGCCAAGCAAGGAGCCCAGTGTGGGGCTCCATCCCAGGACCCTGGGATCTTGACCTGAGCCAAAGGCAGACGCTTAACCCACTGAGCCACCCAGGCGCCCCTGCATTGGCTTTTTAGATTAATTTGGGGACGTATTGATATTTTTATAATGTCTTATTTCATAAACAGGGTCGTATTACCATTTATTCAGATCCTTCATGTTTTAAAGTAGATTTTAAAGTTTTTCTCCATAAAGTCTTGTGGATCATTCTTAGTTATGCTAATTATAGTACTTTACTGTTTCTGTTGCCTTTGAGAAGACAATTTTATTTTTATTTTTATTTTATTTCTGTTACATTTCCTAGCAGGGAGCCCGATGTGGGACTCAATCCCGGGACCCTGGGATCATGACCTGAGCTGAAGGCAGATGCTTAACCGACTGAGCCACCCAGGCGTCCCTTATTGTTGAGTTTTAAGACTTCTTTGTATATTTTAGATACAAGTTCTTTATGAGGCATGCATTTTACAAAGATTTTTCTCCCAGACTGTGGCTTGTCTTCTCATTCTCCTGAGGGTTTTTTGCAGAGCAGAAGTTTGTAATTTTATGATGTCCAACTTACCAGTTTTTTTCTTTTATGGATCATGCTTTGGTTCTCACTGCCAGATCCAACGTGATGTGGACTTTTTTTTCTATTTTCTTCTGAAACTTTTATAGCTTTGCCTTTTACATATAGGTGTAAGATTCATTTTGAGTTAATTTTTGTGAAAGGTGTAGGGAGAACATCTTGATTCATTTCTTGTGTGTATGGATGTTTAGTAAGTTCTAGCACCATTTCTTGAAAAGGCTGTCCTTTCTCCATTGAATTCCCTTTGCTCTTTTGTTAAGGATCAGTTGCCTGTATTTGGTTGGGTCTGTTTTTGGACTCTAATCTGTTCTATTGATCCGTTTATCTGTTCTTTCACCAGTATCACATTGTCTTGATTACTGTGGCTTCTTCTTTATTTATGTTTTATAACCTTGTACTTCTAGAAAAATAGGATTTGAGATAGATTGCAATTTTGGTTACTCTGGAAACAGGACAATTTTAATAAAAAGATAAAAATTGCATCATATTAAACTATCGATTCTTCTGGCAGGGGCTATATTCTTTCAAAAACTAGAACACACAGAAGTATTACCATAGAGTATGGACAGCCCTGAGGACTTTTTACCTGGTATCATTTATCTGACAACATTGAAAACCATACTTGAGACAGAAATATTCCAAGATTGGGTTATTCTTAAATATTATGTTTCCCCTTTGAGTTTGTGGTGATTAATTATTTAGTTAGTATTGCATAGTCAGCTCTATATAGTTCATTGGAGGCAGTCTTAATATTTGAACTATTTTAAGACTCAAACTACCAGCCACTATTTGTTGAAATATGCAAATGTGACCACATTTTTTTTTTTTTTAATTTTTTAGGTCAATGATGCCTTCCTTCATGTGATACAGCGCAAATCCACGGGCAAGGTGCTTATCTCCCTTAAATAAATCCTCACCTCAGGAGTCAACTCAGCACGTCCAAATCCAAACTCATCATCTCTCCAAAAAACCTCATTTCCTTCCTGTGCTTCTAAGTGTTACCACTTTCCTTATTAATTTGCATTCAAAATCTTTGAGGGTCGCCTTTGATTCTGTTTTCTTATTCCACTTAATTAGTGTGACATATGCTTTATTGCCCTAACTTGGATGTCTTTGGGAGTGAAAGAATGCTATTAGTAGTTAAACCAGGAAGGCAGATGTGCCAAGCAAAGTGGGATGTATGGTCATCCTGTTCAGAAAGCATCAGTGCCCTGGTTCTGTTGTCCCCACCTCTAAGATAGCTCTGACCTCTGTATCCTCTTTCCATTCTGCCTAATTATGTCTCATCTGCTAATTTCAGTAACTTCCTCACTGGCTTTCCCACCTTTAAACTCCCCCCACGCCTCCATCCTTTTGATACACTGTTCCCATGGTGACCTTTCCAAAGTACAGCTATGTCTTTGTTTTTACTCAAAACCTGCAATGGCTTCCCATTGTCTACCTGGCGGAGTTCAGACTCTTCGAGCTAGCATTCTTTAATGTCCTTGATTTCGCCCCGCTCTGCTTTATGTTACATCCCTCTGGCCCCTCCGTCTGCACTTACATTTCCTGCCAACCCTCCTGTGCTCTGCTCCAACAGTTTCCTCTACTCCCTTACCTCTGTCAAACATAAGCCCTCCTGACCTCCAGGACTGACCTCTGCCATGAATGAGGCTGTCACCTCAGGAGGGTGGTCATTTCTTCCTTTCCACCTTCCTGTAGCTTTCCCCCCAGGATTTGTCACATTCTGCCTTGCACCCAAGAGAACAGCTGGTCTAGTAGCATGAACACAGCATTTCACATCTAAGATGTGGGTTTGAATCCCAGTCTTGCCACTTTGGAGGTGGTTACTGAAAGTTCGCAAGACTTCCTTTTCTCACTGTACAGCAGATGTTACAATATCTACCCCGTAATGATGCCATGAGCAATACGTGCAGTGACTGGGCAAAGTTCCTGGTGCATGGTGAGCTATCAGTGGATGCTGTCTCCTTTACTTCTTTCTTTCCTCCGTTCCCAATGTTCCTCGAGAGCAGGTACCATGTCTGAATCACCTTGGTACTCTCACAATTCCTAGCACCCTGAGTCACCCTTATTAAATACTCAATAAATGGAATTGATTTTGAATTATCTGCAAGTCTAAATTGTGGGAATAAGTAAGTAAGTAAGTAAGAATACATCACCTTGGTAACCATCCAAATGTCCATCAGCAGGTAAGTGGGTGCACAGAATATGGTAACACCCAAACCATAGATTGTTATCCGGTCTGAAAAAGAAAGGATGTTCTGACACACGCTACAACAGAGGTGAACCTTGAAGACACTATGCTAAGTGACATAAGCCAGTCACAAAAGGACAAAGACGGTATGATTCCACTCATAGGAGATACTGAGATGACTCAAAGAGATAGAAAGTAGAATGGTGGTTGCCAGGGACTGGGAGAGGACACAATGGGGAGTTATTGTTTAGTGAGAACAGAGGTTCAGTTTGGGAAGATGAAAAAATTTTTGAGATGGATGGTGGTGACGGTTGCGTGAGTATGGATATGCTTAATGTCACTGAACTGTCCATTTAAAAATGGTTAAGGAGGCGCCTGGGTGGCTCAGTGGGTTAAAGCCTCTCCCTTCGGCTCAGGTCATGAGCCCAGGGTCCTGGGATCGAGCCCCACATCGGGCTCCCTGCTCAGTGGGGAGCCTGCTTCCTCCTCTCTCTCTGCCTGCCTCTCTGACTACTTGTGATCTCTATCTGTCAAATAAATAAATAAAATCTTTTAAAAAAATGGTTAAAATCATAGTTTTTTAAAAAATATTTTATTTATTTATTTGACAGAGAAAGATCACAGGGAAAGAGGCAGGCAGAGAGAAATGGGGAAGGAGGCTCCCCACTGAATAGAGAGCCAGATGCAGGGCTCAATCCCAGGACCCTGAGATCATGACTTGAGTTGAAGGCAGAAGCTCAACCCACTGAGCCACCCAGGTGCCCCCAAATCATCATTTAAAAAAAAAAAGATTTTATTTATTTGAGAGATTGAGTATAAGCTGGGGAGAGGAGCAAGGCAGAGGGAGAAGCGGACCCCCACTGAGCAGGGAGCCCAACGCAGGGCTCGATCCCAGAACCCTGAGATCATGTCCCGAGCCAGAGGCAGATGCTCAACTGACTGAGCCACCCAGGTGGTCCTAAGATGGTCATTTTCTATGTTACATATACTTTATCACAATAAAAAAATGTTTTAAAAAACACAACGTATTACCCTCACATCTAAGTGAATCCGTTCAGAGAAGAGAACAGAGAGTGTGAGGAGAGTGCCCTGCTCAGGCTGACGGAAGCTCCAGTCTCTGCCCACAGTCTCTGGTCTGTGGGGTGAAGTCCTCTACATTTCTCGGTGCTAAACTCTTTTCTCTCCTCCTCCTGCTCCATGAATGATAATTCCCCCAAAGGAGAGTGGTGGGGTGGTGCGGAAACAGACAGCGGACACCACAGGGCTGGGTGTACTTTTTTATTCTGGATGAGGTCTTCTTCCAGTGAATGTGGGAAGAGGTTTGTTTGCTGATAAGCACCTCAGGCCGTTTAGAAACAACTCTCTTCTCAGGATCTCCTCACCAAAAAAGCTTTGGGAAAAAACAGAATTGTAAAATAGGAAGTGATCATTTGGGGAAAGGATTTGAAAGCAAGAAAGTAGCAGAAGGAGGGGGAGGGGAAACCACCCTTGCATCTGTTGTGGGCCCACGTCTTGCTTCTGTGAAGTTGCACCTCTTACGTGCCTTCTGGTAGCTGCCTGCCCTGAGTTTCCATTTAATGGTATGCCTCTCCTTACCTGCTTCCCCCCAACCTTATTTCTTCTTAAAATGAACTATTTTATATTTAAATGAAAGTTCGTTTTCAAAAACATCAAGACACCAACTCTGAGTCTAATTTAAAAATTTCCTGACACCCTGTGGGATAATTGAAGACGAGCTGGACAGATCCCAGGAGAGAAGAGAGAGGAATCAGGGTCGGGAAAGGTACACAGGCCCAGCTGGGAGCTACCTTTCCCTCTGTTCAGAGCTGATCACTAGGTGTCCCTGGCCATAAAGATCGATTGTCCTCAGCTCACTAATGTCAAAATGACTTAGACTGAAAGAGGCAGTCATTAAGGAGAGCGAATTTCTTCGTGTTTAACAAGTATTGGTTAGAACCCCTAATGACCTGCTTTCTGCTTGCCGTGTTCCTGCTTCATTGGAATGATTTGATTTGAAAAGCATTCGACTCCTATTTTAGTCACCGTTTGGTTGTTCCACCATCTGAGCCATTAGTCTGGAAAAAGAATCAGTGCGGCTCCAAGAGACAGCATTTATTCCATATTCACAGACCTTTCCCAGCTCTTCCTCACAGGCTGGCTGCTGGAGAAATCACGCCTACACACCTACCTCTTCCTTGTCACTAACCGTGGGTCTGTCCACCTGCACACACTTCTCCCAGGAACCCAAGGGAGGTTTTGTGCTGTTAGCTGTGGGGTCATCTTGTCCACACATCGCTAGTGTATCTGTCCCTGCTCCTTCCACAATCTGTGTGACTTTAGGAAGCTAGCTTGTCTCTTGGCACTGTGGTAAAGACCATGGAAGATTTATCTATTATTCAGCAAGCGAAGAGAAATAAAGGTGTCTTTGCATAAGCACTTGTATTCAACAACAACAACAAAATGAACCTTAGAAACATTGACGCTATAATTTCTTTCACTTATTTTCTTTCTCAGATCATTTAAGTGAATCGAAGAGCAGTGATTTTTCAAAATATTTATTGTTTATAAGTCATGTGAAGGGAAGACCCAAATTAAGCAACCAAATTCTGGCATGTCTAATTATCTCTTCCTTTGGCATCTTTGTCACAGGCTATGCTAGACTGAAGCTCCAAGCTACGGGTGTGCTGGCTTCTGGAACTGTGCTATTGTTGAGGAACCCCTTACAAAGTGATTGTTATTATTATTTTTATTTTTTGCTGTGTTTAGAAACCATTTCCTAAACTTCAGGGAATTTAAGTGAAAGAAATTATAGCGTCAATGTTTCTAAGGTTCATTTTTTTGTTGTTGTTGAATACAAGTGCTTATGCAAAGACACCTTTATTTCTCTTTGCTTGCTGAATAATAGATAAATCTTTTAAATTATTTTTAAAAATGGTATTGTTAAAATCATTACAATAATACCACATGGCCATAGAAAAAAGTCAAAGCAGCAAGAGATTTATGAGTAGAAATTGTTCTCCTATTTTTCTGTAACCTGTCTTACTCCCATTCTCCAGCAAAACCCGGGTCAGCAGTTTGTTGCTGGTGTTGTCGGCCCTTTAAACACATACACACAGGGATGTCTGGGTGGCTCAGTGGGTTAAGCCGCTGCCTTTGGTTCAGGTCATGATCCCAGCGTCCTGGGATCGAGTCCCACATCGGGCTCCTTGCTTGGCAGGGAGCCTGCTTCTCCCTCTGCCTCTGCCTGCCATTCTGTCCGCCTGTGCTCGCTCTCTCTCCCTCTCTCTCTGACAAATAAATAAATAAAATATTTTTAAAAAATTAAAAAAAAACCACATACACACATATAGATGCACAAAGAGGGGTTTTTTTGTTTGTTTTAAGATTTATTTATTTACTAGAGAGCGAGCGAGCACATAGGGTGTGGCGGGGCAGAGGGAGAGGGAATCTGAAGCAGACTCCACGCTGAGTGTGGAGCCTGACATAGGACTCAATCTCATGACCCTGAGATCACGACCTAAGCTGAAACCAAGAGTTGGAGGCTTTTTTTAAAAAAATATTTTATTTATTTATTTGTCAGAGAGAGACACAGCAAGAGAGGGAACACAAGCAGGGGGAGTGGGAGAGGGAGAAGCAGGCTTCCCCCTGAGTAGGGAGCCCAACATGGGGCTTGATCCCAGGACCCTGGGATCATGACCTGAGCTAAAGGCAGACGCTAACGACTCAGCCACCCAGGTGCCCCAAAAGTTGGATGCTTAATCAACTTCACCACCCAGGCACCCCCACAGGTCTTTTTTTTTTTTGCGATAAAGATAGGATGTAAAAAATAACTGATCATAGTTTGCGTACTGTTGTGTGATGTACAGCTTTTAATCAATACTATGTCATGAACATCACTCCATATTAGTAAATGTAGATGTCTCATTCTTGTTAACAGCTGCTTATTAGGGTTCCATAATGTGTATGTGTATCATAGGCAACCACTTCCTTATTAGTGGGCTTATTCATTTATTCACCTTGATGTAATAAACAGGGCTGTGCCTCCATGTGCCAAGCTCAGCGCTGTGCAGGGAATATACGATGGAGAGCAGAAGTTTATAAATCTAGGGGAGACAGACATTAATTAAAATCACAAAACCATGTCAAATGAGTGCCCTGCAAAATATAATGGGGGAAGGTAACTCAGGGAAGTCAAGAGAGGTTTCCATGAGGAAAGACCCTTCAAACTCTGAAGATGGAGGCTTCTGGAACATTTAATTCTAGGAATTTAGGGAGGCAGGAAGAAAGGGAAGAATGTTCTAGGGCCCCGTGGCAAATGAACGCATGTGTGAGAAGGGCTAGAAGAAGAGGAGGGTGGCTGGAGTGGGTACAATGCAACCAGGTGTTTGAGACGAGGCTGCAGGCAGGCCCGGATGAGGCGGGAATCTGTGGGCCAGTTATGGGTTTGTGCCCTTACCTTGAAAGAATGTGATGCCATTATGTGCTCTAAGCAGGGGTGGTGGGGCGCCTGGGTGGCTCAGTGGGTTGAGCCTCTGCCTTCGGCTCAGGTCATGGTCTCAGGGTCCTGGGATCGAGCCCCGCGTCAGGCTCTCCTCAGCAGGGAACCTGCTTCCTCTCCACCCCGCCGCCTGCCTCTCTGCCTACTTGTAATCTCTGTCAAATAAATAAATAAAATCTTAAAAAAAAAATAAGCAGGGGTGGGGTTGGGGTAGCATGCCCAACATGAACCTTCTTAGCTGTGGTGACGAGAGAGTGTTGGAGAGGAGTAGACCAGTTAGGAATGCATAGAAGTCAAATGGGAGAGGAGGGTATCTGGGACTAAGGAGCTGATGTTGGGGAAGGAGCGAAATGGACACAACAGAGGGCTCTGCAGGAGCTCTGGATACAAACAGGGTTGGTAGAGGGGAGAGGGAGGGAAATGTCAAGATGATTCCTAGCTACCTGGAGAGTATTTGAGAGGAGGAACATCCGAAGAGAATTGGGTTTTGGCAGTGGCAGGGGATATGATGGGTCAGAAGATGAGTTTTTGTACATATTGAGACATCTAGAGGTCAACTATGCAGTTTTATGTATTTGTCCAGAGTTCGGAAGAGAGGTGTGGCCTTGAGATGAAAATCTGGGTGTCATGTGAATGGAGAGTACTATTGGTGCTGTGATAAGATTGTAGAGACAGCATGGAGAGACAGGGGAAGAGGGTCTAGACCAACTATAAATATCCTTCCTTTCAATAGGACTGTAGAGTATTTTGTGACTGTACTGTGGACCACTGAAAGAGACTTGGAGAGGGATGGTTTGGTGCTTCAACAGAAATCCCAAGAGGTTATCAGGAAGGCTGTATTGTATTGCGCAGTGGAAAAGGCACCATTTTCTCAATGGAGGACCAGCCACTCAGGCTCTACTTCCAGCTGTTTGACCTTGGGCTAGATTCATGTTTTCAATTTACTCATGTAAAAAATGAAGGTCATAATATGTGTTTTCTACCTTGCATGGTTCATGTGATGGTCAAATGAGATCATATATGAGAAAATAAATTGTCATTTTCATGATAGGTTATGAGGCAGTCTACTATCAGTGTGTTCAAATTCAATTCAGAGTTGAAGCAGAATGTATCTTTTTTCAGCATACGTTGGGCTGACATGGAGCAAAGGAATGGTTTGATTTTTAAAAATGTCTCTCAAATATCTCCACACTATTTTAGCTGAAGTCATTGTGCTCTTTTACACAGAGAAATGGACAAAATGGGTGCCCGATGATCTGATGTACCTCAAAGACATACAGAAACAGACAAGGTCTAGAGAAGGACACCGAAATTGATCCAGAGAGTAGAGAGGGTTCTTTTGTGAGAAATGATAAAAGAATTAGGGCTCTTCATTCTGGAAAGACACAGGCCGAGAGGGGAATATGATTGAAATTTATAAAATAATGAAAATCATAGGATAAAAATATGAACTTATTAAATCCCAGAGCTAGGGACAACTTTATCACTTTAAAGAAATAGTTTTAGGGCAAAGTAAAAATAGCACATCTTTACATAGGAATAGTCCACATATTACTATTGCTATTACTATTTGCTAGGACCAAAACCAAATATTATAAGAGAAAGGTGTGTATTTCTGAAGGATAGTTTCATAGGAGATTATAAAATAAAATTAAAACAATTTGGGGGGCGCCTGGGTGGCTCAGTTGGTTAAGCATCTGCCTTTGGCTCAGGTCATGATCCTTGGATCCTGGGATCAAGCCCTGCACTGGTCTTCCTGCTCAGTGGGGAGCTGCTTCTCCCTCTCCCGCTGCCCCTTTCCCAACCCCATCTTGCTCTCTCTCTCAAAAAATAAGTAAAAGCTTAACAAAAACCCAATTTGGTAAATCTCCCTGATCTTGGAGGATGGCACCATAGAGAGTGACCATGAAGCTTCCCTGTTCCCATCTGGCATCCTTGACCAGATCAAGATTCCTGAGCGGATATGCCAGAGAACACTGAGCACAGGATTAGAGCTAAGTGGGCCTGGCTGCTAGTGTTACCTCTCTGACCCTAGGGAGTCACTTTTTTTTTTTTTTAATATCTCAATTTCCTAATCTCCAAAAAGAAAATAAAAAGGTCATATCAGCATTAAATGCTGTCTAATTACTGTGAGAGAGTCCACGGAAGGGATGTCTGTGGAAGTGTTTTGTAGTTGATAAACATATCCGTATGAGCGTGAGAATTTCCACTTTTATTGTTGGATTTCCAATTCTATTTCCTTCAGGTGGGTTGACCTTCACCTTGTCCATCCTGATCGTGGCCTCGTTAGGGGGCAGTGTTTCCCAGCACAGGAAAGAAGGAGAACATTGGGGGCAGGAACAATCCTCGTCCTCAAGGGAGGTGGAGAGAATGTAGATCTCTCTTCTTTCACCCCTTGCCCTTCCTGTGAAGGTGGAGAAATAAAGGTAAGGAGAACTTGAAGCATCTCTCTTTCTCTTTGGTTGTTTTGGGTAGTAAGATGTCACCTAAAAAGTGGGGTGTTCCTGGCTGGCTCAGTTTGTTGGGCATGCAGCTCAAGATCTTACAAGATCTTGGTCTTGTAAGTTTGAGCCTCACGTTGGGTGTAGAGATTTCTTTAAAAAAATGAAAATTTTTTTCAAAGAATTCACCTATTTGACAGAAAGAGACAGAGAGAGAGGGAGAGAGAGCGAGCAAGCGCACAAGCAGGTAGAGCCGCAGAAGGAGAAGGAGGCTCTCCATTGAGCAGAGACCTGATAGAGGGCTCGATCCCAGGACCTCAATATTATGACCTGAGCCGAAGGCAGGTGCTTAACCAACTGAGCCACCCAGACACAGCCCCGGACAATGAAACCTTAAAAAACAAACAAACAAACAAACAAACAAACAAAACCCTCAGATGTTCTAGACTTCAAGGGTTCTTGCAGATCTTAGGAAAGCTAAAAAATGCGAGTACAGGGCTGGATGAGAAAAACCATGGGCACTGGTTCCTTAATGGCATCTATAGTTCAGAATTTAAGGGAAAGAGAAAGATAATGATTCTGAAATTTCCTGTCAAGATGGCCACTGCAGGTCACTCTGCCGGAAAGTTTGATGGAGATCTGGAGGGAGAGAACGTGTCCTGCCTGGAGGGTCCTCTGAATCTCCTGTGTATCCCTAAGGAATCCGACTTTGGCAGGGGAGATCCAGGAACAGCAGGAAGAGAGAACTGACAACAAAAAACTTCTTATTTCCTCCATAGTAAGTATGGAAGCTTTGCGTGGCTTCTGCACTGCACGCACCGGACCACCTCCCCTGACCTCATTTCCCATGGGGTATAGTGGGAGGAGAAAACAGGCCCCGAGCCCAGACAGCCCTCAATTTGAATTTTGGTCTCAGTGCTAATTAGCTGTGTGGGCTCAGCTTCCAGTCCCTAAAATGGTAAGGAACCCCTTACCCTTGAGTTGCAGTGAGGTCAGATGAGGTTATAATTGTGAAGCACTTAGCATAGTGCCTGTCACATCATGGGCCCTAAATAAATACCAGCCTTTGTCGTGACCCATCAGTACCCTCTACTCTAAGGAGATGGATGGCTAAATAATGAGCTCTGGAGTGCGGGGTCCAGGATGGGCTTTGCTCACTGTGTGTCTGTGGCATATGTACACAGCGCCTGAAGAAATGAATTTCTCTGCACTGAGCCCCTCTTATTCCCTTTATGTGTGAGTTCTATCCATTCAGTGTCGGATTTAGCTTTCCTCCGGGAAGCCAGCTCATACTGATCTTTCTCTCCTGGGAACTCCCATAGCACGCAGTTCAGCCCTTAGAGAGCCATGGATTTGCATAGTTGTCCCTTTGCATCATATATGTTAGTCTTAACCTTCAATGACGTTCAGCATTTAGTGAACATTGGCTACGATCTGGGCCTTGGGTTACAGACACAACCCTAGAGGAAGTTCCTTCGTTTCAGGACCTGTTTTCGGATACTTTCCCTCCTGCATGGGACCCAGCGTAGCAAAGTGCCCATCTTGCTGTTCTTATGTGCTGCTTTGGACACACAACACGGGGGGATGCTTTGTAGGAACCTCTCCCTTTGAGGTCCTGGGAGACACATGTTCTGGCACTAATGTCATCTTCATTCCTGGATATCTTTGAGTTGATGGGAAAGCTGTGCAGGGGGTTTGTTTTGCAGCTTGTCTCTAAAGACATAAAGCAATACTCAGAATATTTTTTTCTCGTAAGAGCATCAGTCACAGGTCAGCTGGTGCCACTCTCACATGACCCAGGGCACTTGCTTAAAAGATTCCTCTTCCTTTCTTTTTTGTTCTGAAATATGCAAAAAAAAAAAAACAACAAAAAAAAAACAAAACAAAACCCAGTGGTGGAAGCTGGATGAGGCCCACCTCACTCTCTTTGTCCATCACTTTTCGGAGGAGGGAATTAAGGACAAGGTCTTTGAAGGCAGGTCTGGAGACGTGGTAGCAGCATCTGCATGTCTCCTGCCTTTGGTTTCTGCTCCTGTCTCAGGTTTACTTTCTGATGTGGATTCCAGGCCACCTTTCTCAGTTCTGATGGAGCCGGGAACCACTGTGACCCACCAGGGACCCCTCCCTGCAGCTTGCAAGTCAGGGTCAATCACCTAGCTGTTCCCATTGAACAGCTCCCTTTTGACTTGAGCTTGTAAAATATCTAATATATTATATTTTTTTCATTTTTATCCTCTCCTTTTCTTTAAAGGTTATTTTAAAGTTAAAAATAACCATAAGGAGACCTTGTGATCCTCTTCTCACTGACCCAGATATTTTAAGTGCTGGAGAACTGACAGCAGCTCCTCATCTGGGAGTAGGCTGGCTTTCAGGAGCCAATTAGCTAAATGTAATAATCAAATATTAATCCTATTTCCCACACATAAAACATTCTCCTTGTTTTTCCTTGCCAATCTAAACCCTCCCCTCCTTTCAATGCATCGTACAAAAAGCCATAGACGAGGATAAAAGGCTTGGATTCCGTCTCTAACTTGGAGACCTGCAACTGTCTGACCTTGGGCAAGTCACTTTATATGTGCGGACCTTGGTCTCTTCTCCTGGAAAACTGAGGTGCTAACTGTCTCACAGAGTGAAGGTTGAAGGCTTTGGGTCTAGTCCAGTGCCTGGCATCCACAAAACAGGTTCCAAGGAAATACTTACAAACTTCAGAAAGCCCGATTTGAGTAATGCTGAGATCATTAATCGCTCCTCTTCGGGATTTCTGTATTCCTGAGTCTAGCTACACCACACAGTTTAACAGTTAACTTGACCTTGTTTTTCATCTGTGGCTGTAGCGTTTCCACATGCTCAAATGGTGGATAGCTTCCTTTGCAGGATGGTGCCACGCATTTTATTTTTCTCGTGTCAATGTTGCAAAAAAAGGCACTTAATCCTTGATAATTGATTGAGAGAGTACATCACCCATCTTACTAAATTTGGGTTCTGTAGCACAACAGAGGTTCTTTTCTGTCTTCATCTCTCTAATTTCACTGCCTGATGCTAATGGTGAGATCATAGGAAATCTGTTAGGCTTTCATTATCTTGTCAATTTTAGCTTTTCATCAAATATGTGCTATTCATCTGTTCAGGATACTGCTGACCTGCCGTGAACATGTAGTTTTTTCGAATTGCTTATCCACTACAAGGATGGGTTTTCCACTCGATTGGCTTTGTTTTTTCACTTAGGCAGGGCTGAGGACAGCCCACCAAGCCACATGTGTTCCCGTGAGACCTCCAGCTTTTCCTGCCCTGGAACTGGGGTTTCTAAAGCAGGTCTACAGTTGCCCTCTTCTGTGGTGACAGGCTCTCAGGGGAATTAGAAATTTATTTTTTTATATGCAAGAGAGAGCGAGAGAGAGAGCTCAAGCAAGCAGGGGAGGGGCAGAAGGAGAGAGAGAGAGACTCCTCAAGCAGATTCCCTGCTGGGCATGGAGCCTGGCTCTGACTCCATCCCAGGACCTGACCTGAAATCACGAGCTGGCCGCTTAACTGACTGAGCCACCCCAGCACCCTCTCAGTGGATTTAATAGCCACCCCAAGAGCCTGTATTCTTTGGGTAAGAACAGTAGCTCAGCTGTCATATCACCTCCACGAATGGCCCCATGAATGGCTGTGGGTTCAATTGTGTCCCCCTAGCAAAAAACACATGTTGAAATCCTAGCCCTTAGTTCCCATGGCTGTGACTTTATTTGGAGCTAGGCTCTTTGTAATCATAATCAAGTTAAGAGGAGGTCACACTGGATTAGCATAGCCCTAACCCAATGACTGTTACCCTTATAGGTAGAGAGAGATTTGGACACAGAGCAGGACCGTCATGTGAAGACAGGCACAGAAACTGGAGTGATGCAGCCATGCATCAAAGGATGCCAGGGGCTGACGGGAGCTACTAGAACCTAGGCAATGGCCAGGAACGATCCTCTCCTGCCGCCCCTGGAGTCTTCAGAGGGAGCATGGCTCTACCAACACTTTGATTTCGGACTCAGCCTTCACACCTATAAGAAAATAAATTCCTATTCTTTTAAGCCACCAAATTTGTGATCATTTGTTACAGTAGCCTTAGGAAACTAATACACTGCCCAAGAGTCTAAATATAATATAAAAAGGGAGGCTTTAATTAAAATCAATTACCCATCTTCCCCTAAAGGGGGAATGATGCTACTAAAGCCATCATGCCTTGTGATTACCCTTGTGATTCCCTTAGTCCAACACTCCTGGGCCTCCTTCCTCACACAGCTCTGTACATATTCTTATTTGACTCTACCTCCCACCCTCTGACCCCCCACCCCCTCCCACTGTGTCCTCAGCCTCTTCTCTGAATGTCCCTCTCACCGTTCTGCTCGGACTCACTCCTGAGGATATGGAGATACCCCTCATTGGGGCCCGATGGTGGGGCAGGGGTCGGCTTTGCTCTTCATGGCCACTCCTGGGCCATCGTTCCTCCCTGGCCCTTCCTAACCAGCTCTGAGGGATTGGCCATCCAACCCCCATAAACCTCCCATGCTGGACCGGCCACCAAACCGCGGTCACTCCTCCCGTGCAGTGCAGAGTCCCGCCAAGTCACGTCCATGCTCTTCACCACTCCTCTCCTCCCTCGTGCTGGTGGTCTGCTCAGACCAGTCAGCCCCAGCCCTGGCTGCCCTTTAAAATTATTTGGGAAACTTCTAAAAAACCTCAGGCACTCCCACCCCCACGTCTGAACCAGTTGAGCCAGAATTAGAAGATCGGAGGCCTGGGTATGTTTTAGGAGCTCCCCAGGTCATTCTAGTCTGTGGCCAGGTTTAGGACAACGGGCGTGGGTGATCACTATGCCTTCGCAGCCAGCTAGTCTTACAGTAACACTGTGTTCCTTGCTAGTAGGACTTGTATTACTACTAATACTTACGGATTTCTGCCCCCCCCCACCGTCCGCTACCTGCTCACTTCCGGCTCACTCCCTCTGGAACCCTGCTCCAGCCATTGTGTGGTCTCACTTGTCCACCAGCCATCCCTATACTTGCCACTTTCATCACGGCCCTCAGGCCTTGCTTTTCACCTCACCCGCCTGAGGCCATGCAGCAGGCTCAACTCCCTTGCCTCTCTCCCCTCTGCTGCCTTTATCTGGCAAACCCCCCCCCCCCCCCATAACACTCTACTCACCTACTCATGTCTGCATCCAAGCACCAAATCTCCAAATGTGGCTGCATAAAAATACACAGCCAGCTTACTGGTCTTAGTTTTATGAACTCAGGGCTCAAGCAGATTCTTCGTGCTGCCTGGCAACGCTGTCTCATTTCCCCAGTTCATTTGCTTCCCCCTTATTCAAGAGGCTCTTCTACACCTTCTCTCTCCATACCAGCTCCCTCCAGGATCCAACCTTCTCACTCCTCCGTGAGGCCGACCTTGTTCCCGTCCCAAGATATTTGCAGTTATAGTTCACTCTACCTTCCACACTTTCCCCCAGATCTTGCCATAGAACACCCCCCCTTGATTTATCTCACCTTCTCAGGGAAGCATTCCCTGACTCTTCTACCTAAAATAAGCCTCCCCCCTCGACCCTGACACTCCATCCTCTGACTCGTTCTTATTTTCTTTATAGTACTTACCATCACCTGATATGATGTGATGATGTGGTATGATGTGATGGATTTATTTTTGTTTGCTTATCTGTCTCCCTCATAAGCATACAGGCTAAATTTATGAAGCCAGTTCCCTTTTTTTCTTTCTTTCTTTCTTTTTTTTAAAATATTTTATTTTTCAGGGGCGCCTGGGTGGCTCAGTGGGTTAAAGCCTCTGCCTTCAGCTGAGGTCATGATCCCAGGGTCCTGGGATCGAGCCCCACATTGGGCTCTCTGCTCGGTGGGGAGCCTGCTTCCTCCTCTCTCTCTGCCTGCTTCTCTGCCTACTTGTGATCTCTGTTTGTCAAATAAATAAATAAAATCTTAAAAAAAATGATTTTATTTTTGAGTAATCTTTGTTATGGGACTCGAACTCATAACCCCAAGATCAAGAGTCACATGTTCTACCAATTCAGCCAGCCAGATGCCCCCAAAGGCAGTTCCCTTCTCATCTGCTTGGTTCATGTCTAGATCCCTGATGCCAGGTCCAGTGCCTGGCACACAGTAAGCTCTTAGTGAATGAAGGAGTGAAAGTATGAACACAGGAATGGGTCTATGTTGTGTATTTTTGAACTGCTGACTTGGGAGGCTGTGAAGACAGTAATGAATACATGTCCTGAATCCAAAGTCTGGTTCCACCTGGGCTAGCTGGGCGGGGTGACATAGAGTGCATTACTCAGTCTCTCTGAGCTTCCATTTTCTCATTTGTAAAGAGGGGAGGATCTTCTCAGTTGGTGAATATGTGGAGACACAGGGAGACTGGCCTGTGGAGAGAGGGCATGGAATAATAATAATAATAATAATAACTAATATTATTAAGTTACAGTTATAAACCAGAGACTGTAGCACTTTCCTAAGTGCTTTATACATAATGATTCAATTGCAGTTGACTCTTGAATAACATGGGTTTGAACTGCCTGAGTTCACTTAAATGTGGATTTTTTTTTAAAAAAAGATTTTATTTATTTATTTGACAGAGATCACAAGTAGTCAGAGAGGCAGGCAGAGAGAGGAGGAAGCAGGCTCCCTGCTGAGCAGAGAGCCCGACATGGGGCTTGATCCCAGGACCCTGAGATCATGACCTGAGCTGAAGGCAGAGGCTTTAACCCACTGAGCCACCCAGGCACCCCTATATGTGGCTTTTAGGATAAATACAGTACAGTGCTCTAAATGTATTTTCCTTAGGATTTTCTTTTCCTAGCTGAATTCGTTGTAAGAATATGTATCATAACACGTATAATGTACAAAATATGTGTTAATTGACTATTGTCGCTGAGGCTTCTGGTGGTGGCAGGCTATTAGTAGTTGAGTTTTGGGGGAGTCAGAAGTTATTCATGGATTTTTGACTGCACAGGGGGCTGGGGAATGGATACCCCAACCCCTGTGTTCCTCAAGGATCAATTGTACTCTTCACAACAACCCCTGAAGTAGTTACTATCAAGCCCATTTTACAGATACAGAAACTGAGGTCCAGGGAAGGGATATTCAGTGATTTACCTGACATCAGTGGATCTAGAGTGTGGCAAAGTCGGGACACCAGCCTGGTCATGTGGTTTTGGAGCCTGTGCATATAACCTTTGCTATATACTGTCTCTGCTCAAAATCTTTTGACATAATCTCTCCTGGGGAGTTCAAAATGTTTTCCTATCACTTGACAGTCTTGTGGTGGGCAAACATAAGATTTTGGGGCTGCTGTATATAAGTAGTTTAGTTTAAGGGATGGAGCTTAGAGTTCTTTCAAGTAGAAACATTTGTATTTGTTTTCTGCCATGAATTTTGGTTTTAGCAAAGTCAAAGTCAATACTTCCAATCTGCTGCTGATATTTGAAAGAATGTGTCTACAAGACCCAAAAGGTATGTATTTGGGACCTAACTGTAGTTGCATTCTTCCACTTTTTATTCTTTTGTTTTAGTTACATACAGACTGGTCTGTAACTTCCCCAATTTACCCAAGATGAGGAAAACACAGGTTTATGAATATATAGATGTATGCTTTTTGCACATTTTCCTATTGTGTCTTTTTTAAGTCAGGAAAATGAGACTGCAAGACTGTCTTCAGATCAGAGTCACAAGTCTGTGTCACTTAAGGTCCAATATCATCAATGACAGCCTGAAAGGTGGAAGTATTCTCAAGGAAGAGAGCTCATAATTTGAATATTCTTTCCTAGCTCTCTCAGCATTGATTTCTTTTCTCACCCCCTTCAAAATTACCTTTGCTTCTCTCCCTCTCCTGATCTCTTCTCACACTTACTACTGACATTCCCCATTTGGCACTTATTTACATTCTGATTTTCATGGGTCTCTCTATGTAGCCTTCATTTCTTTTCTTTTCTTTTTTAAAAAAGATTTTATTTATTTATTTGATAGAGAGAGATCACAAGTAGGCAGAGAGGCAGGCAGAGAGAGAGGAAGGGAAGCAGGCTCCCCGCTGAGCAGAGAGCCCGATGCAGGGCTCGATCCCAGGACCCTGAGACCATGACTTGAGCCGAAGGCAGAGGCTTTAACCCACTGAGCTACTCAGGCACCCCAAGTAGCCTTCATTTCTTATAGTTGAATGACTACTATCAAGGTAAAAGACAGTACACTAATTGTAAGACAAGGTGGCAAATGTAGTTCATATTTAATATTCTTTGCAGAAATCTAAGGAGGTGCTCTTTGTGCACAAAGCAAGAATATGGTAATTAGGAGTGTCTTCTCTAGTTATGACAAGTCACATTAGGCAAGATCTATGCTTAATATCTACAGCACATTGTTGTGAAATGGTCTGGGAGAACCAGAACCCTAAGTTCTACTTGTGTGATCTTGGACAGGTTATTTAACCTTTCTGAATCTCCATTTCTATTTAAAATGATAAGTGGAAATAAAAAAATCCCTTTAGGATTAAAAACATTTAACTATTGTGGATTATTTTTAAATTTTTATTTATTTATTTTTAAAAGATTTTATTTGTTTATTTGACAGACAGAGAGGACAAGTAGGCAGAGGCTGGCAGAGAGAGAGGGGGAAGCAGGCTCCCCGCTGAGCAGAGAACCCCATGCAGGGCTCTATCCCAGGATGCTGGAATCATGACCTGAGTTGAAGGCAGAGGCTTTAACCCATTGAGCCACCCAGGCACCCCATATTGTGGATTATTTTCGTAGTTGAAAGTGAAAGGACATTTCTTTTTATTTTTTAAATTTTTTAAAAAAGATTTTATTTACTTATTTGAGAGAGAGAATGAGAGAGAAAGAGCATGAGATGGGGGATGGTCAGGGGGAGAAGCAGACTCCCCACTGAGCAAGGAGCCTGATGTGGGACTCAATCCCAGGACTCCAGGATCATGGCCTGAACTGAAGGCAGTCACTTATCCACCTGAGCCATTCAGGGGCCCAGGACATTTCTTTAAAAAAAAATTTTTTTTTTTTAGTGTATTTTGACAGAGAGAGATCCCAAGTAGGTAGACAGGCAGGCAGGCAGAGAGAGAGAGGGAAGCAGGCTCCCCCCTGAGCAGAGAGCCTGATGTGGAGCTCAATCCCAGGACCCTGAGACCATGACCTGAGCTGAAGGCAGAGGCTTTAACCCACTGAGCCACCTGGGTGCCCCAGACATTTCTTTTTAAAAAAGTTGTTTTTAAGACAGTTCTGTAAGTCAGAAATTTTACCTAAATCAGTCCTTTTCCTCATTTAAGTTTAAAATCAGGAGCTTCGGAGTGCTTGGGTGGCTCAGTTTTTAAACATCTGCCTTCGGCTCAGGTCATGATCCCAGGGTGCTGGGATTAAGTGTGGCATCAGGCTCTCTGCTCAGCTGGAAGCCTGCTTCCCCCGCTTGTGTTCCCTCTCTTGCTGTGTCTCTCTCGGTCAAATAAATAAATAAAATCTTAAAAAAAATATATGATTAGGAGCTTCCCCATTTCTAGGGTAATGAATAAATACCACCAATATATGCTGTCTGATTCATACACATGTCTACTTGCTACACAGCCTTTACAGTGATGGGACAACTTGAATTTTCTATGATTGCCCCAGTTAAGAAAAACTCTTTGTTGTTGTTTACATAATTAAGATAATTTTTAAAAAGATTTTTATTTATCTTTTTTTTCAAGATTCCATTCATCTACTTGACAGATGGAGATCACAAGCAGGCAGAGAAGCAGGCCCAGAGAGAAGAGGAAGCAGGCTCCCTGCTGAGCAGAGAGCCCGATGTGGGGCTCCATCTGAGGACCCTGGGGATCATGACCTGAGTCAAAGGCAGAGGCTTTTAACCCATTGAGCCACCCAGGCACCCCTAAAAGATTTTTATTTATCTGTTTGAAAGAGAGACAGTGAGATAGAGCATGAGAGGGGAGAAGGTCAGAGGGAGAAGCAGACTCCACGTGGAACTGGGAGCCTGATGCAGGACTCAATTCCGGGACTCCAGGATCATGAGACCTGAGCCAAAGGCAGTTGCTTAACCAACTGAGCCGCCCAAGCACCATAATTAAGATAATTTAATGTCTAAGTGTATTCATGTATCTTGCTTTATTTTAATTCAGAAAATGGGGCCAGTGAATACCTAGTGAACTCATCCATGTTTTAATTATGTAAAATGTGTGGGTTACTTGGTCACTGATCAATAAACATCTGTTTCCCAATCTCTGACTCTGGTTTTGTTTTGTTTTGTTTTAGATTTTTATTTATTTATTTGACAGAGAGAGAGAAAGCAAGAGAGGGAACACAAGCAGGGGGAGTGGGAAAGGGAGAAGCAGGCTTCCCGCTGAGCAGAAAGCCTGATGCAGGGCTCAATCCCAGGACCCTGAGCTGAAGACAGATGCCTCATGATTGACTGAGCCACCCAGGAGCCTCCCAATCTCTGACTCTGTTACTGAGATGTAGGGATCAGTTGGTGAATTCCAACTTCTTTCTTTTTCTCAATCAGCATGTTCCTAAATGGTTTCTGGCCACCGCTGCAGGCGTCATCACAGTATGGAGGACAGCACTCTCCGTGACACTGCTGCGCGCGCTGTGGGCACGTCCCTCTGCACCCACACCATGAAGGGGGGAAGAAGGGACCACCCCTGACATCACCCTGAAGGAGAGGAGAGCCGTGTGAGGTCTGGGCTGAAAGTGTTTTACATTTCTTTTTGGCATGGCTTGTCTGCTCCAGGGAAGCACGAGAACATTTTTAGAATTCTTGAATGTTTTGGGGACACAGGAAAAAAAACCCCACCCAAATCTATTCAAGATTCAGCAGAGGGGCTGAATAGTTCAGCCCTGTAGCAGTTCAGGCAAGATACCACTTGTAATTTTTACACAATAAAAATAGCTTTGTTGTTTCTTCTGATTATATAAATAAAAGTCTTATCTTGAGAAAATTGAAGTATTGGGTGCCTGGGTGGCTCAGTCAGTTAAATATCGGCCTTCAGCTCAGGTGGTGATCTCAGGGTCCTGGGATGGAGCCTCAGCAGGGAGCCTGTTTCTCCCTCTCCGTCTGCCCCTCCCCTTGCTTATGCATTCTGTCTCTCTCTCTCACAGAAATAAAATCTTTAAAAAATTGATATATAAAATGATAGAGAATAAATCAAAGTCAGATGGCATTCCAACTTCTGAAAACATTCTAATTAACACTTTTGTAAACTTAACATGTACTTCTCTTTAAGCACACACATCATTCTCATATAGATAATTTTACAGGGGTGATGTGATAAATGCTGCTAATTGTGAAGCCTTTAACAAAGTTACTTGTACCCTTACCATTGCCCTTGCACATTAATCTTCCTCAAACAAAGGAAGTATTTAAACTGCCCGGGATATATCTTTTATATACTTTTGTCTATGTAGACACATGAATCCTCATATAATTATATATATGCATAAGGGATAATATAGTCCTTTTCACTCAAAAGATTTCATAACAACCCCCAAATGAGATAATATGATATACTCTTTTTTGGGGTGGGGGGCTTGGTATATATGCCACAGAAACTCCTCCAAGTGAACTGCTACAACTCTAATTTATTATTTGTTACTAGATATCCTAATATGTCATGACATGAGTATCTCATAATCTATTCAACCGTTTCCCTATTCATGAGCATTCACTTTCTCATTTTTTGGAAATGAAATTCCCCTTTTTTTAAATGAAATTTATTTCACTCCAACCTCATGATTTTTTATTTTTTTAGTTACTTATTTTTTTTTTAAAAAGATTGTATTTATTTGAGAGAGAGATGGGGGAGAGAGCACAGAGGGAGTAGGAGAGAGAGAAGCAGACTCCCCACTGAGCGGGGAGCACGATTCAGGACTTGATTCCAGGACCCTGAGATCATGACCTGAGCTGAAGGTGGAGGCTTAAGGGAATGAGCCACCCAGGGACCCCCACCAAGCTCATGGTTTTTTTTAATGAACTAAAATCCATAATACTGATTCAAAGTCTCTAAATTTTACTCTTTCTAATTTCTAATCCTGACTTTTTGGGTCAGTTGTTAACTTGCTGTCATCATTGTTTAGAAAGTCAACCCGCTATTTAGTCACACCAAGAGGTATGTGTGGTTTCTGTCTCTCTTCCCAGGTAGTGGCCTCTTTAACTCTGACCTTCTCAGCATGGCGGTCTGATCATGTTTCCAGCCTCAGGATCCACACAGAGAATCATTCCGTTGGGAAACTGCTGCTCAAGCAGAAAGGTTCTGGGCGGCTGACGTGGCATCCCAGTTCAGAGAGCTGGCCGGCCAGCTCTAACAGCAGGCTGTCATGATGGGATAGAGCAGCAGCAGCCGCAGCCCCGGGAGCTCCTGATCTAGGGGCAAGAGATGTAAGTACTTATTTTCACCATTAACCAAAGCAAACTCAAACTGAAGAATGCAGAGAGGGAATCCAATTCCCACCAGAGACTCTTCTAACAGATTCATTTGAGAAGCATTTGGTCTCCACCAGAGCAGAAGCCATCGGGCTGACACATGGTTTTCAGCCAAATGAAGAACCTCTCAGGGTCTTGTTCTACAAAACAAACTTCAACTGTAGCTAAAGCCTCTTTCGAGTCCCTCAAAGTGCCTGCATGCTGCCACAGGGGCTGTTCCGCCGTGGGATGGCACGTGTTGCTAATGTGCCAAAAGAACATTAGTGGGATTTCAACTTACCTAACCATTTTAGGCAGGTTTGATTTTGGGAAGATGGGAGGAGCCTCGCAGTTACAGCATCTCGGGGAGAGGAGAGAGCCTGTTAAATATTTTAAGGAGGATTCAGGTTGGTGAAAGCTGACCTGGAGGCAACATGGAAACTTCTGTGTTCTCAGGCTGTGACTTGGGGTGTGGCGTCTGCCAACCCGATGACAAGTGAAACCTTGATGAGGATCCTTTAGCAAGGGGGGGCTCTAGGGCCGCTCTTCCTGAGGATTCCACCCTGGAAGGCATGAGCAGAGACTCTGGTGTTTTCCGAGGTCATAAACCATGTGTTTATGGGTTGGTGATTTCTCTTTCTTTCTGTTGAAACCTTTTACTCTGATGTTTAGCTCTGCATGAAACTTCACGAGTGACCAGTAGCGGTCCGCCCTGAGTGTAGTGAACTAACAGATATATTTGCTTGTCACCTCTATTCTGGGGATATCTAAGTGAACAATATGGAAGAGGTTCCTGGCCCTGTGGAGTTTGCTGCCCAGCAGGAGAAAGAGATGTTATGACAGGGTGAATTAACAGTGGATGGAGAGTCAGGAGACCTGGAATCAGGTCCTGGCCTTGATCCCAGTGAACCAGACGGCACTCTTGGCTTTGATTTATTGCTATAAAATAAATGGGTTGGAAGGGATGGCCTCTTCAGTAATTGATTCCTCACCTAGTGTGAGTTTTTCCCTTGCTGAGCAGATTTTCACACAGCCTTGAATTTGCTTCACATCCAATTTGGGAAGGGGGTACGGTGGTGGCAAGGGTAGGATGGGGGGGGCGGCCTTCTTTATGAAGCCTACCTCATGTATCACCAACCAGACTTCATCAGATCATAATTTTCTGTAACAGAAACTTAAAGGACAATATCATATTGGTAGGAGGGAAGGTTGCTTCCAAGAAAGAAATCTTAAAGGTAGCAGTTGCATACAGATGAATCTTAAAGATCTGAGTTTCTATTTTCAAGTGGTTATTGATTGGAACAAGTACCTTTCCAGCTGCTGCTGATTTTTGAGGGGAAAAGATACAAAAGTCTGACACCAGGGAAAATGAAAATTGCTTGAAATAGGTGTGACTCACAGGCTACAGCTTAAAAGAAATTAAACTGAGTAAAAAATAAGCCAGGCTGTGGTTTCAGTTAGAACAGAAAATACCATAAAAAAAAAAAAAAGAAGAAGAAAGAAAAAATAAAAATATCCATCTTGGTGACTGAACAGAACAGCATCAGTGTTCAGAAACTTATCACCATCAGCTCAGTCATTTTTGGCTTTGAACACTGTGGGAGTTCCACTGACATGTTTTAATAGAATGATAGATCAAATAAATTCTTTTAATATAACTAGCATGCATAATTCTTTTTCCCATCAGCCTTGCTTAGACTGGCTCGCAAAATTATCCACATGGGCATTCATACATGAATTCATACACCCTTGCTGCCCTCTCGCTTCTCAGTGGCATAAATGTACTTCCTGACCCCTGAGTAATCCCTTCTTTTGGACTACACACTCCATACCCATTGGCCTCCTGGTGATACCATATCTGTCAGACATTCTTCTATAATTGGCTTTCTCTAATTTTTCTTCTCTAATTGGGTTTCCACCATAGTGCCTCCCATTTTATACCAACCAACCAACAAAACTACCAACCAACCAACAAACCAACCAACCGGTCAACCAATGAAAACCCCTCATGGTTTCTCCTTGCTGTCCTATCCCTTTTCAGACCATTCCACCAATCCTATGGAATCCAGGGGATAATTTCAAGTTCTTGTAGAACTTGATCTCTTACTATATTTTTTTCTCTTTACCTCTTCTTCTTTCTTGACACACTTTCCTTCCTTGACTTTCTTTCTTTCTTTTTTTTTTTTTTTTCTGAGACTTTATTTAAATTCAGTTAGTTAATGTATAGTGTAGTATGGGTTTAGGAGTAGAATTTAGTGATTCATCACTTACGTAAAAATCACAAAACATGGGCTTAATTCCCATCACCCATTTAACCCACCCCCCACCCACCTCCCCTCCAGCAACCCTCAGTTTGTTCTCTAGAGTTTCATTCGAGTCTTATAGTTTGCCTCCCTCTCTTTTTAAAAAAAATTTTTTTTTAAGATTTTATTTGTTTATTTGACAGACAGAGAGCACAAGTAGGCAGAGAGGCAGACAGAGAGAGAGAGAGGAGGAAACAGGCTCCCCACCGAAGCAGAGAGGCCAATGTGGTGCTTGATCCCAGGACTCTGGGATCACGACCTGAGCCGAAGGCAGAGGCTTAACCCCCTGAGCCACCCAGGCGCCCTCCCTCTCTGTTTTTATCTTATTTTATTTTTCCTTCCCTTCTATTAAATTTACCTGTTTTGTTTCTTAAATTCCTCCCTCCTTGACTTTCTTTCTTTTTTTTTTTTTTTTTAAAGATTTTATTTATTTATTTATTTGTCAGAGAGAGAAAAAGAGAGAGGGCATGCAAGCACAGGCAGACAGAATGGCAGGCAGAGGCAGAGGGAGAAGCAGGCTCCCTGCCAGGCAAGGAGCCCGATGCGGGACTCAATCCCAGGACGCTGGGATCATGACCTGAGCCGAAGGCAGCCGCCCAACTAACTGAGCCACCCAGGCGCCCCCTCCTTGACTTTCTTGTTGCTGTTCTAACTTAGGCCTTCTTAGTCCACATGGACTTGTCTTTCTCTGCCTTTTAGCTTAAGCTATTTTTTTTTTTTAATCTCTAAGTCTGTGCTCTTCCTTGACAATCTCATCCACATCTATGATTTTAATGAAGACTTGTGTGCTGAAAACACCTAAATCAAAGCACATACGAATCTTCAGGAAAGAAGCAACATATAAACAAATAAAGGGCACCCACCACACATGTGAGTTCCGGCAGACTTCTCTCAGGAGCTCCCGACTCCTTCCCTGCCCGAAACAACTCTGGTGCATTGTCCTGCAGGCAACTCAACCTACTGTGGCCACCCGAACTTTTCTTTCCACACAAAACCTGCTCTTCCAGTAAAAGACAGTTCAGTCTTTTACTTTTAGGGACATGACCAGGCCAGGGCTGTGTAAATTCAATTACCCTCTAAATCTCGTGTATTCTGGTTCCTTGTTCTCTCTTGGATCTGATGCCCGCCCCCTGCTCACATTTGCCTTTCCGCCAGAACTTTAGTTTGGCTTGCGTTGACTTTAACAAGGGAGATGTTGGCAACTGCCTTTTAAGCCTCACCCTGCCTTCAGTCTGGCACTCCCCAAACCATTCTCTACATGGTGACTTGTATAATTTTTAAAAATGCTCTTCATGTATTTAGCAAAAATTCCAGATCGTCATGATTCATTCCCAGCTTCTCTAGATGGACTCCTTTCTCGCATTTCCCAGGATGGGCAGTACTCTCTAGTCTGATTGAATATGGTGGGTCACCAGAGGCTGCCCAGCTGAACATCCTCTCCATGCATTTGTACTTACTGATTCCTCTTCTGGAACCATCCCTATGCCCCAATTCACCCTGGTTCCTGCTAATTATCCAACAAGGTTCCGTGAGTTTTTCTACCTCAGGAAGCCTTTCCTGAGTTAGCTGTCCTTTCCAGATGATATATTAATTTTTGTATCAATTATCACATTTTTAAATTAATTTTTTATTTTTTATAAACATATAATATATTTTTATCCCCAGGGGTACAGGTCTGTGAATCGCCAGGTTTACACACTTCACAGCACTCACCATAGCACATACCCTCCCCAATGTCCGTAACCCCACCCCCCTTCTCCCAACCCCACTCCTCCCCGGCAACCCTCAGTTTGTTTTGTGAGATTAAGTCACTTAATCTCCCTCCCAATCCCATCTTGTTTCATTGATTCTTCTCCTAGCCCCTTAATCCCCCATGTTGCATCTCCACTTCCTCATATCAGGGAGATCATATGATAGTTGTCTTTCTCTGATTGACTTATTTCGCTAAGCATGATACCTTCTGGTTCTATCCTCATTGTCGCAAATGGCAAGATCTCATTTCTTTTGATGGCTGCATAGTATTCCATTGTGTATATATACCACATCTTCTTTATCCTGTTGATGGACATCTAGGTGCTTTCCATACAATTATCACATTTTATTAAAGTGATTAATTTACTTTATTTGCCTTTTGAGTTGGGGGTGAAGAGCTAAGAAACAGAATTATGTCTTATTTCTGTATTCCTAATGCCTACAACTGCATGAGGTATGTAATTGTTATTCAATAACAGCTATTGAATGAATGAGTCGTGGACAGATGGCTGCCTGGAGCTCCACGTTGATATTCTGTTATTTTAGTCAACTCGCTGGGGGGGAACACACTTCTTTCTCAGTAGCCCAAATGTAAGTTCAGAGACGATACTTCTTGGACATTTCCCTGGGCACATGCTAACTTCTGAATTAATCACTTTGGCCAAGGAGCTGTGAGACTTTTACTGTCCAGGTAGGAATTTTGTGTCGATTCTTAGAGAGAGGGAGGGTCAGTCCTATACGTGCTGTATAAACTGAGAGGGGGCAGGGAAGTTGAGAGGAGCATAGGACAATGGGGAGGCGGACATAGCAATGTTGGCCGTCGTGTGTACAAACAACGTAGGAATTGGGGAGAGCTGGGGCTACATGCTGCCCCACGTGGCTGGCTGAGGCAGCTGGGACAATCTCTTCAGTCTAAGCTTTTTCTTTTATTCATTTAATTTTATTGTTTCAGTGTTCCATTGTTTCATTGTTTATGCACCACACCCAGTGCTCCATGCAATCCGTGCCCTCCTTAATACCCACCACCAGGCTCACCCAACCTCCCACCTTCCTCCCCTCCAAACCCTCAGTTTGTTTCTCAGAGTCCACAGTCTCTCATGGTTCGTCTCGCCCTCCGATTTACCCCAATTCACTTTTCCTTTCCTTTTCCTAATGTCCTCCGTGTCCTTATGCTCTACAAGTAACTGAAACCACATGATAACTGACTCTCTCTGCTTGACTTATTTCAGTCTCAGCTCTTACCACTGCTGTCTTAGTCTGTGGAGCTGCTGTGACATATTCCACGGGCTGGCTAGATTATTAACAATGGAAAATTACTCCTCACAATTTTGGAGACTGGGAAGTCTAAGTTGAGGGCGCTGGCTCATTTGGAGTCTGGTGAGGTCTGCTTCCTGATTCACAGATAACCTGTGTCCTTGTGTCTCTGTGCGCAGCATGTCCTCACTTGGCGGAAGTGTTGATGGAGGGCACTGGGGCTCCTTTTACTAGAGTACTAATCCCGTTCCAGAGAGTTCTATCCCATGACCTAATCACCTCAAAGGCTCCATCTCCTAATACCATCACATGGGGATTAGATTTCAACATACAAACTGGTGGGGGGACGCAGACACAGTCTCCAGCAACTTCTTTTTGTACCTGAGGCTTTAACTACACTTCACATAAAACTCACTGATGATATGCTGAATACACAGGCCCTCCCTTATCTCTGAGCCTTTAACCTAGACAGCCTTTGATGGGGGAACACGTTCTCTCTTGCTCTCCTTCCCCTCTTTCTAGACTAATGTACTCAGTTTCTCTCTCATTTCTTGGTTATTAAATAGAAGCAGGGACATTTTGGGGATCCTTTTGCTTTATCAGAGTAAATATGGAGAGGTTCAGCTTCCGTGGGAGAAAATATTTTTATTACAACAAATAATGAATTAATATTTGTCTAACATATTATTTGTTGAATGATAGAAATAATCTTTTTTTTTTTTTCACTTTAGGAGTAAGGCTATATACCCCCATCGGTTTCACTTAATGACATAATTCATTCACTAAATGACATTTGGATCAGCACCAGGTCGTGATGGCATAGTGTCCATATCATACAAAGTATTGCATCTTCAGTGAGAAAGGAAATATCCTCAGGAAGCTGGTGCAGAAACATCGCAGAAGCGATGTTGGGAAAGGCAGTAAGTAGTCACTCACCATGCCAGGAAACTCTAACATTCATTTATGGGATCCTCCCAGAAAATAATGAACTTTGGCCATCTCCCTTATGATACCTGCAGACACCTATGCTTAGAAAAGAAACTTCTCCATCATCTTGACATGCCCTTTGATGTCCTCCAGAAACTGAAGTTTGAACTTTGTTTCTTGGCATCGTAAGTGTCTCCTATGAAAGTTGCCCTGATGTGCTCAGTTCAGCATTAGAACAGCACTCCTGGGCTTCTTTGCTGTATCTGCAGTCATTTATCCAAACTGAGAGAGCAGGGATGTGAGTACCGCTGAAATAACGTGTGTACTGACACTCTGTACAGGCATAGGCTCTTTCTGTCCACGGAACAGTGGGCAGAGGAAGAGAACCAGCAAAATGTTATGCACATTTATTGACTAACAAATGGGACAAGGAGAAAATACAGAAATTAACCTTTGAGTTCTCATTTTTATGATTATATATCTATATGTATATCTTGGGTTGAATGAACCTATTTACACTGACTGATAGTTTGAAGATTGTAATCATTGTATTCTCATGGAATAGCTTTCTAAATAATTGCTTTTTTTTTTTTTTTTTGCATTAAGTGTGTCACATGGTTATTTCTAATCGGTATGCTTTTCTGAACAAAGCTTTGACTAGAAGTCCTGTGGCTGATTTTTCCTTCACTTGATGACATACTGACACCGTGTGAGTTGGGGTAAATCTCTTACCCTTTCTTGTCTTGCTTTTATTGTCCTCAAATTGACAAACTCTCTACTGATGCTACTGGGTAATGAAAACAATGGGCCAAGGATGGGCATGGATAGGGAAGAGAAGCTATGAATGTCATGGATAATTATGAGACAGAGGGCAGAATAAAAACGGAAACCAATAACCTCAGATTAGATTCTAAGCCAATAATAAGGAACAGCTAGAATAAAAACTAGATATGAACTGCAGTGATGAATGCTCAGTTAGAACAGATACACTGAGCAGCCCAGAAGCTAAGTCTACTGCCAGGCTCTTTTAAATAGCAACATTGACAATAAGCATTTGTCCAACACTTGCTGTGTGTAGGTGCTGTGCTGAGATTATCCTAGGTCATGCATGCATTTATTCATCAACTATTAATCGAGCACCTATGACATACCATGAGCAGTACATTATCTCATTTATCCTACAACAACTTTTTTTAAAAAGATTTTATTTATTTATTTGACAGAGAGAGATCACAAGTAGGCAGAGAGGCAGGCGGAGAGAGAGGGGGAAGCAGACTCCCTGCTGAGCAGAGAGCCTGCTTCGGGGCTCGATCCCAGGACCCTGAAATCATGACCTGAGCCAAAGGCAGCAACTTACCCCACTGAGCCACCAAGGTGCCCCTATCCTACAATAACTTTGTGAAGATTGTTGTACTGTTATTTTAAGATCATTTAGCAGACGAGGACACTTAGCAACTGAGAGCTTAAGTAACTGGCTTGAAGTCCCCCAGCTAGTCCTGGAGGTTCTGGGACACCAATCCAACTCTGATCGCCAAGCCTGAGCTCGTAACTGCTGTTCTGCACCACACTCGTGAGCTTTGCACACACCTTTAACAGAATATAGGAACCTAGAAGAGGAAAGGCAAAGAGTTTTTGAAAACCCACTTCCCCATTTAACAGGCACCTTGATGTCTGTCTGTGTATCACTTCGGTTCACCCATATTATAGCCCTGTGGGGGGACTTTCTAGATTTCATTTTAAAGATGAGGAAACTAGGTCTCCTAGATATTGAGTGATCTCTGCTCACCCCCCCCCCCCATCCCTCCCCTCACCCTCTGAGACACATGGCTGGGAAATGCCATAATTAAGATGAAATCCAAAAGTCAACTATTTTCTTTCCCCTGGGCCTTTGCTGCTCAAAATGATTGAGGGAAGGACATTTTATAAGGAAATATCAATGGGATGGGGAGGAGAAGGCTGCTGATGGCCATGATGGCTGCTTTCCCTTGTTCAAAGGGTTTAACCAGACTCTGAGTCACGTGTGTGTGTTAGACATCAGGAAGGGCATCTTGACTCTAAAATACTGGGGTGTGTTTCCATAAGGAGCCTGAGGACCCACCTTCACTGGAGAGCCAACACTTCCTGCCCCAGGTAAACCAAGAGAGTGTCACTGGGCTCCTGGGTCCCTATAGTGTCTTATGCAGCAGAGAATCTGAATCCAGCAGGAGAACTTGGAACACTAGGGTCTGCAATGCCACAAGCTGAATGTGAGTGAGGACTTGGCCTGAGTCTCCTTGGCTTAGATCCTGCTTCACCCGCAGGGGCAGGCGCTTGCTAGAGAGTCTTTCCAGCTCATTGGTTAGGTGTCTGAATGTCTGTTCTTGTTCAGAATGAGTCTCTTAAACATTTCCAGCAAATGGCAGGAGTGATCTGGGGGGTGCAAGGTACATGCGTGTGACTGTGTAAGTGTGTGTGTGTGTGTGTGTGTGTCTATTTGTCACATTCCAGGTGTGAAATTTCTTTGAAGTCTCATGCTTCATAGTAAAAATTAATGCAGATTTGAATTGCATTCCTTAATACTCAATAATATGATATTTGTATTTGTTTAAAATTAAAATACATTTTTAAATTGCTTATACATTAAAACTGGTGCCTATCCTGCGGCGTCCTACACACCCTTCCTCGGGTTGCAGGTGCTCTGTTGTGAGAAGTACTGGCTGTGCTTTGTTGAAGTTTCTAATTCTGGTGATCTGATTTTAATCCATTCTTCTCATCTTAGGTAGTATTTGACATAATTTCCCTTGATCTCCTGGCTTCGTGGGGGGAGGGGGAGCACTGGACTAAGAACCTGTGCGATTCCCAGCAGTGATGGATCCTCAACTAATCCCTTCCTGATGACTTGTGTAGAACCATTCCTAGGCACTTTATAGCATTTCTGCAGAACTAATAGTTAACATTTATTGAGCATTTACTATATGACAAACACTTGGAAAGTGTTAATCTCATTAGACCCTTATAATAACACTGTGAGGTCACTTCTGTTATTGTCCTCGTCTTACAGATGATGACAAGGAGACACAGAACGACTTGCCACATTCACCAGCCAGTGCATCGTGAAGCGGGGAGCGGAGATTCACTCCCAGACAGGCTTATTCTGGGGCCTCCGGAATAAGGTGTCCTGCTCCTCTGGGGAATTTGTGTCCTATTAGCCTCGCTGACTCGGAGAACACTCTGAGGTGACAGCGCTTTATGTAGTGGCTGTGTGAGTCACCACCACCCGTTGGCCCTTGAGGTGAGGTCAGAAGTCACAGCGGCATCTGTCTGCCACCCACTCATCCTGGTTTGGGGGCATCGATAAAATGGGGACTGGTCAAGTGAGGGCAAGGTGGGCCACGTCTGCCAGTCCAGGGCTGCTAGGGAAGACTGGAGCCATTCTCTTTCTTGAGTGATGTACTTCGTGGCTCTTGGCAGCAGAGAGGGATATGGGGGTGGGCAGGGAGGGCAGCTTTGTAGGCAGTCAGGCAGGTGACATTTCAAGGAGTGTGCCTACACAGTGCTCCTTGGTCCTGGAGGAAATCTGTTTTGTGCCCAAACCTCCACTTCTAAGAGCCACAGCCCTAGGATTGGCAGGTGGCTGATGGGGCCTGGGCCAGGCTAATCATCGCTGGCCCTCAGACCGTGTTTTCCTGGCTCACATTCTTCCTGATAACTGGAGCTGCTGACTGGCACATGGGTTCGGCTCCTTGCCTGACACCCAGTGTACCTGGAGGACAGGGGCAAAGCCTTGGCGGCCAATGACCAGCTGAGTCCACAAGTCCCCAGTCTCCAAGGCTGGCTCTGAGTGGGGGCTTTGCTGGAGTAAAGAGTCTGCTCTGCCTGAAACCTTCACCTCTTGACTCATTCTTAGAGTCACAGGTAGGAGATGCTTGCTGACTAAAAGAGCCTTCACATCTCAGATGTGGCTAGAAATGCAGGTATGGACATTATCCATTCATGCCTACTGTGACAACGAAGTGCTTTGTGTTTTTAAAATTGTGATTTAATGTCCTTTCCCCTCCATCATCCCATTGTAGCATCTTTCTCTCTCTCTCTTTTTTTTTTTTTTTAAGATTTTATTTATTTACTTCACAGAGAGAGAGAGAGAGAGAGATCACAAGCAGGCAGGCAGAGAGAGGGGGGAAGCAGGCTCCCTGCTGAGCAGAGAGCCTGATGCCGGGCCTGATCCCGGGGGTCTGATCCCAAGGGCCTGATCTGAGATCATGACCTGAGCCGAAGGCAGAGACTTAACCCACTGAGCCACCCAGGCGCCCCTGGAGTGTGACTCTTAAGTATACATAGGGACCTCTGTTCTACAAGGTGTGCAGATAATTTGCATCTGTTTCTGTCTCGTCTCCACATGCCATCCTTTAACCGCTCTCTGGTCAGTCCCCTGAACTTACTGCCTCAACATTCTCTTTCCCTTTCTCTAGAAACTATTTAGTCTTAAAATTTAGTCCTATGCTCAGGGTATGAAAACCACTGGGTAGAATCAGATGGTCAGGCTGTTGCTGCTGTCAGTGCGAGGTGTCCACTCACTTATAAATAAAAACTTTGCTGAGCCTGTGTCGTATGTCAGGCACCGTGCTGGGCACCGCGGGCAGGTGTAGCATGGAACGAAGCACAGCTGGGCAGGGTGCCCGTGGAGCTTCGAGTTCATTTAGGTGTCCAGTAATAGCTGCATTTCCAACCTGCTTGTTCCTCTGAGCATGCGTTCCTGTGCACTCCCACCTTCCACGCAGGCAGAAGCAAACCCTTAGAATCAAGTCCCATACCAAATGCTCCCTGATCTCCAGCCAGTGGAACTTGGGAGGCTATTCCATGGAGAATTCTCCATAGCTGGTGCCCATCCGTGCTCATCTCTACCTCCCTCTCCCTTTCTAAAGGGAGAGGTGTCCTTCCTCTTAGCTGGGTTCCCTTTTTGTTTCTATACTCCAGATCCCATCTATCCAGCCTCTTTGGGGATTTACTCCTTCAATATCTGTGTTTCTATTCTGAATCTCCATGGGAATCACCATGGGATTCCCTTTCGTCTTGTCCACACTAGCCTGGTTTTGCCAAGCTGAGTGTCCTGTAGCAACCCTAGCGATTGTCCCTGTTCTTCTAGACAGAGGGGGTTTCCTGGCAGTCTCCTTTTCCTTACTTTCCGTTCTCTGCGCAAGTGACTTCTGTGCTGAATTCCTCACTCCCTTGGCCATCGTTCCATTGAGATGGTTCCGGTTATGATCATCAAATCTCCTTGTTGTCAAATCCACTGATGTGGAGAACACTTCCCGCTGGTTGCCTGTCTCAACATTTCCCTGAAGGTCGGCGTGGTTGACCACTCTCCCGTTTTGGAGCCATCACCTGCCCTGGCTCCTGGAACACCATCCACCCCCGGCTCTCTGCCTACCTTCCTGGCCCCTCCCTCTTCTCCTTCATGGGCTCCCCTTCAGTACCCAGCTCTTACATGTCAGTGTTCCTCAGAGCTCCTTTCTAGGACCTGTCTTCTAATTCCCAGCACTGTTCAGGCAACACTACCCATGCCCGTGGCTTCAATCACCCTGGCTCCCTCCTCAGACCTCTGTCTTGAGCTCCAGACTCTCAGCTTCGGCTATTTCTTAACCACTCTTACCACTGCCCACAGGTCCCTTGGTTAGCAAGTGCAACACAGAAGGTGCCATCTCCCCCACCAAACTGTCTCCTCTCCCGAGATTATTATCCCCCCAAAAGGCAGCGTGGTCCCCTCTCAACAGCCTGGAAACTTGGAATTGTCCTTCATTTCTCTTTTTTCATTTTCTACATTTAACAGAGTATCATTTCATGTTGATTCTGTTTTATAAGCAAAAATACATACATATATATGTGTGTGTGTATATGCTTCTTATTTAAACATATACATAGTCTGTGTCTATATATTTTGTTTCTCCCCACTGCTGCCCCACTGGACTGAAAGCTTCTACAGGGAGGGATTATATGTTATTTATCTTTATCTCCTATGCCTGTGACAATGCTGAGCATATAGTCGATGTTTAATAAACATTTATTTAGTGAATGAATGACTTCTGGAATCTTCTTTCCAGAAATGTGGACTGAACATTTAACCAATCTTGGACACTCTGAGGTGTTCCTATCCCTTTTAGCATAATTGTTGCCCATGAGAGCATAATTGTTGCTGACATGATCACAACACATTTGGATCAAGTATTGATTAAAAATAATGTTAGTTGATTTTTTTCTTTAAAAATAACATGTTTATAGGGCACCTGGGTGACTTGGTGGGTTAAGCCGCTGCCTTCAGCTCGGGTCGTGATCTCAGGGTCCTGGACTCGAGTCCTGCATCAGGCTCTCTGCTCGACGGGGAGCCTGCTTCCCTCTCTCTCTCTCTGCCTGCCTCTCCGTCTACTTGTGATTTCTCTCTGTCAAATAAATAAATAAAATCTTAAAAAAAATAAATAAAAATAACATGTTTATTATAGAAGAGTTAGGAAAGATGGATAAGGAAGAAGAGAAAAATCCTCCACCATCCCATGATCCAGACAAATAATTACTGTTAACCTGTTGGAGAAGGCCTCTCAGTCTGTTTTCTAAAATTTTACTTTTAGTAAAGGAATGGGGTCAAGCTTGGGGTGCGTCTCCACTGCTGGGCTGTCTTTCCCTTGCAAGAGTAGGCAGTCACTAAATCGTAGCGCTCACGTATTCCTGGCCA
This sequence comes from Mustela lutreola, assembly GCF_030435805.1. Taxonomy (NCBI): domain Eukaryota; kingdom Metazoa; phylum Chordata; class Mammalia; order Carnivora; family Mustelidae; genus Mustela; species Mustela lutreola. The sequence continues at coordinate 31,741,043 of NC_081303.1, forward strand.
GCCTGACCTGGAGCCAGGTGGGTGTTCACATCTATCAGCACTAGTCCTGTGGGGAGAGAGTAACAACATTACTAGCTGCGATGATACTCTTGTTAGACAGGTGTCGGACCAGGATAGTTGCTCCTATGTGAAGCAAGAATTTTGTCAGTGGCCTGGCATTTGGAAAGGGGAAGAGAGACTGAGAAAGGAAATTCACATCAATTAACCAGAGGCCTGGGCTCCAATTCCAGTGGAGAGTTGGAATGGAGAGCAGGAATTGGGCATGAGGACAGGACACCTAGAGAAGGGGATAATGTGAAGACTGTAGCTATTCTAGCATTTGGAAGACTATGGGATCATGCAAGGGCATTGCCACTAGGATTTGGGGTGACAGGACTAATTTTAGCCCACCTCCTGGTGGGGACAAACTGCTATTGTACTATCTAGCTGTGCAGATTTGGTTAGAAACCAGGAGGAATTGAGCTGCTAGTTTGAAAGATTTAGTAACTGTAGGTACGTGGGGCTAGGAAAGGCAGAGGTTGATAAATTCCAAACCTTTGAAGCGGTGAGATCCCACCACGATCTATTTCATTCCATGACCCATATACTGTTGTCTGCCATATGTCGATATAGAATAATTAAAGCTAATTAAAATTAATTTTGGTTGGTGAGTATTTGAAGAGTTTCATAATAACACTTGAGATGATTAGAGATGCTTTGGGATTCACAAAAGGAACATTTGGAATAATTGGGCTAGATCTTTAAACCAGAGATGTGCAATGGAAGCTAGTAACAGAATGATAATTCTGTCGTTAAAAGAACACTGAATCAGGAAGGAGGACTTCGGGGTCATCCTTAGTATGCTGTTTAACTTTCCCTCTGAAATCAACAGCCACCACCTTTCTTTGTAGTATTTGGGAGTTTCTGTGTAAATCCTCCCACCATGATGGATTGCAGGTATCAGTGGTTAACTACTGAATGTTCCTGAATGTTCCTAAGAACATTCCGGAATGTTCTTAATTCAGCTCTTGGAAGCTGGGTGCAATGTAACTTCAGGTTACCACTGCAATCCTGACCGAGCTTCCAGTTAGCTTTGTGGTCTTGGGTAAGTCACTTCACTTCTCAGGAACTTAGTTTTATCATCAACCAAGTGAAGTCACTAGAATAATCTCAAAGTCCCTTTCAGAGTTAACATTCCAGTAATGTTGCGAGCTGGTGCTCAGGACAGGACTAGCGTCGTGTCATTAGCCAAAGGAGTTATATCAGATTTTCAGGAATATTACCGTGATGTACTGGAAACATAATTGGATACATGGGTCTATGTCATAATCAGCCCTCTTTTGATTCCTGGAGCTAATGTGTGTGTCCTTCTCTAGTACCCCTTCTCAGGAGGATTAAAAATGGCAGAACAGCCAATGGCTTACCCGTGGGGGGTTTCTCACCTGTGATCAGAGATGCTATACCCAGCTGCCAGGCTGGCAGTCAGCTGAAGTCAGCCAAAGCTAGGAGTCAGCTGAAGGTCTGAGACAAAATCTTATAGCTTAGGTACATTACCTTCTCTGACCATGAGACCCACCAAGGTGGTTTTCCCCGGACTAGTAGTAACATGAGAGGTTAACTTTCTCCTGCTTCATAGTTCTGTGTCTCAAGTCCTGCCACATAATAAGCCCTCAGTAAGTGTTTGTTGAAAGAAAGAGTAAGTGATTTGGGCCTTTTTAGAGCAAATTCTGAATTCTATTTCCCTCCAGCTTTATTGAGATAGTTGAAATATAACATGATGCAAGCTTAAGGTATCTAACACGACGATGTGTTAAATTTTAAAACAGTGATTCAAAATCGGACATAAGCTTCTCTATGTTTGCCTGAAGAAATGCATTTTTAAAATGCAAACAATGATTTTCTTTTTGTAATAGAAAACTTCTCAATGCCTTTAGTTCAATATCAGGCATTCATTTTGCCTTCTACCTGCCGCCACAACCAGAACCCAACAGAAAGAAACAATAATGAGAAAACCCTGAACCAGACATACCAGGTGATTACTACACACCAGTGAGGGCTCTGCCGCCCTCCTTAAAAGATTTTATTTATTTAAGAGAGAGTGAGAGAGAGGTCATGGGGGGAGGGGCAGAGAGCAAAGCAGACTTCCTGCTGAGCAGTGAGCATGATGCGGGGCTCAATCCCAGGACCCTCAGACCAAGACCTGGGCCAAAGGCAGATGTTTAACCTACTGAGTCACCCAGGGCCCCCTTCCCCTTATCCGTCATCGAGAGAGGAGGAAACAGCCTCAGAGGATGAGCGTTAGAGCCCGAAGCGGCAGAGCCCTGAGTCAACACCCCAGAGGTGGTGCGCTTCTCCTGGCCAGGCTGCCTCAGGCTTTCTGCATTTCCTCTCCATGCTGTCTCTGTTCATTGTTTGCTCTGGGACTTGGATGCAAGTGACATGGGCTCAGCCCCAGCCTCCCACAGGGTTCTGAGCAAATGCGCCCAGGCAGCCCTGTTCCCAACCAACCGACCAACCAAGGTAGTGGGGCTGGACTTTACCCTCGTGAATCAACTCTATGCAGGCTGGCGGTTGCAACAGACACCTGACAGGCTGGAGATCTGAAGGCCAGGTGAGTCTTGGTAGATGTGGCACCTGGACTTTGACATTCCCCAAGAGGAGAGAGACACTCTTGGGCCTGGAGAGTGCTGAAGGAAGCGGCACTGGAGGAATGGGGAAGCCATCGAGCAGGTGCGTGGGGACGCTAGCTCCTTTGCTCTCTTTGTCTCGACTGTGCTGTACTATCGGATTAGGAAAGGCAATTTCACCCTTGCTGGGGCCAGGGAGGGTCACTTACAGGAATGCAAAAGTGTGGCTTGTCAATGTAGATTTGAGGTCTCCACTTTGAGAATCGTGGGTGCTTTTCATTTGGGGTCCTTAACGATAACCTGAGGTCTAACCTATGGGAGTTGATATGTCAGCGATTGATATGCAGTGATTTCTGCAATGAGATGGGGTATTGGTCCTCTGCGACCGAAGAAGGGCTATCTAGTGAAAAAATCCGGGGACAAGGCGAAAAAGGCTTCCTTCTTGTTGAGCTTACTTTTGTCCAAGTGGTATTAAATTCCATGGAAAGGCCCATGTACCCTTTCACTGTGTTGGAGAATTTGGCTTTTGCTGGGATTTGCTGGAAAAGGCTTGCATGGCACCTGGCTGGTTTCAAGGGAGGGGGCTGACACAGGAAGGAAGGTATGAGTTTTTCTGAGCTCTAACTGGTCTTGAGGTAGAAGGCACTTCTCTTCTCTATGTTCTGTTCGCAGCTCTTGGCTCATAGCTGTGGACCCTGGGTTTACAGCATTCAAGTCCAGTGAAATCTTGATTTCAACATATACCCTTTGACCTTATGTTCTGATACAATGTTTTTATGTTAGGTTGGGAGTTTCAGGAGTGGGAGTGAGTTAACTGTATTTGATCGGAATCTTTCAGCCTTAAACAGTTCCCACGAGAGAAAAAAACATGGGGTCTGACTGAGCTAATGTATTCTCCTGATGTAGGAGAATCCCCAAGTCACCAGTAAGGGCTAATGCGTGCTTTCTCTTTGAGACAGCTGCAGGCAGGTGCTCCTCTGTGATACAGGGGCAGAGGAACTTGGAGGACAACGTCTTCAGAGCTATTTCTCATCTTGAAAAATAAGTGGGGAAAATTAATTTGACGCTGGAAGACTTCCAGATTTAAAAATTTCCAGCTAGGTGAAGTGGTAAACCTGGCAATTCACAGACCTATACCCCTGTGGCTAATAATACATTATATGTTAATAAAAAATAAAAAATTTAATAAAAAAAAGTTCCCAGCTGGGAATATGACGGAGACATGGCTGTCTAGTTGGTCTTTAGAACAATCCCAAACTTGACTCTCTTGGAGGAGAGACAACCATGCCACATTACAAAGCCTTGTTCTTCTAAGTGGTTAAGGATTCAGAAAAGAGGTCTCTTAAGGTCAATTTAAGCAGCTTCTTTTTGTTTGGGAAATGTCTTCATCCATTCGTACTGCCCTAGTTTATCTCTTGTAACACCAACTACTGTTAAAACGAACAATTACCGTGTATCAGGCAGTGTGCTGGGCACTTTGCATAAGTTATCAGTGACTCTGACAATATTCCTGCAAAGCTACCCATTCTGTTTCTCAAGGAAATTGAGGGTTGAGAAAATTAACTGGTGAATAAGTGGCAGACTTAGGGTTTAAACTCTGGCTTAGCTCTCAGCTCACCTATTTCTCTGATAGCCGAGGGCTTCCACAGTAATTGTTGAAGGAATCATTGCTGATGGGATAAATGAACAAACATGTATTTAATTGGAATACTTTGCTAGTGTTTTGGAGCTTTATCTCTGCCTGTTCTCTGCCTCCCCTGCCTCCCACATCTATTGTTGCTCCAAAGACACTTTTTAGTTTTTAATGCAACATCAACATAATTGTCTAGCCTGTTATTTATTTATTTATTAAAGATTTAATTTATTTATTTGACAGACAGAGATCACAAGCAGGCAGAGAGGCAGGCAGAGAGAGAGGAGGAAGCAGATTCCCTGCTGAGCAGAGAGCCCGATGGAGGGCTCGATTCCAGGACCTTGGGATCATGACCTGAGCCGCGGAAAGCAGAGGGTTTAACCCACTGAGCCACCCATGCGCCCCTAGCCTGTTATTTATTTCGTGTATCTGCTTGACCTTTTTTCCAGACATGTCTATGTGTTTTGTTTTAGATAAAAGATTTTGAAAAAAAAAAAAAAAAAGAAAGAAACAAAGAAAAAAGAAAAGAAAAAGATTTTGAGGACCATAGGTGCTTTTTTTTTTGCAAAACCTAATCAGTCATCATGTTTGGATATAAACCTAAATGGTGATTGTTTTGTTTTGTTTTGTTTTTGGTCTGCAGGAAGAAGAAATAACTATACAACTGACTAAAAATACGAGGGAAATTCTGAGGGTCAAGGATGGAGTTTTGGGCTCCCCAGTGGCCACCACAGCCACGGGGGAGGCCCACAGCTCCAGCAAAGGATCCAGACCGAGGGCTTCAGAGAGAGGGAATTCATCGGGCCGTTCCTCACTCTTGGCACAATGGAGAGAGGTACCATCAGCGACAAGACACCCATAGGAGCCCCGCATCACAGCAGGACCCCAGGACAGACCACCAGCAGCCTCGTTATGCATCCAGGCCTGGGGAAAGGCCTTGGCCTGTGTCCGGGGCTGACTATTATGAAGTTGTTTATCCCGGCCAGTTGTATTCAAGGTATGGCTCTGGAGCTTGGAATTCACCCAACTCCTAAGTGCTTCTGAATAGATCGTTCCTTTCCTTCTTCCTTTTCCTTTTATTTCTGCTCTTTTTCTTCTAGTTCCTTCTCTACCCGATTACACGGACTTCCCTAAACACGTTCCTCTCCCAACCTGGAGTTCGGTGACTGTAAACAGTATTTCCCTCCTTGTTGTCCCCTCATGGGGCTTCTTAAAGAGGTGATGGCAGTGTGACTGGGGGCTGGGGCCAGGGCAGGGGGTAGAAAGAACGGCGGATTCAAGGCAGAAGATGACTCCCTCTTGCTCTGGGATTGCAAAAGGTAATATTTGTAGATTTCGGAAAAGTCTGTCCTAGAAATTCCTATAAAAAGTTCTTAGCGTTGTGAGCGTTGACACCACCAGCACCAAGAAGAGACACAGTTCCTACAACAGAACTTAGGGTGTGATAGACCCCTGGAACAAATATGTGTTGGATGAATACATGGGAACGTTTTAGAAAATGAAATCAACCTCAGAGAAAGCGGGTCTAAGGCTGCAGCCTCCAAGTTCAGAACAAAGAAATCTCAGTGAAGTAATCATAGGAGAATCTGTTCCTGAATTTTTTTTTTAAAGATTTTATTTATTTATTTGACAGATAGAGGCAGGCAGAGAGAGAGGAGGAAGCAGGCTCCCGCTGAACAGAGAGCCCGACTCGGGGCTTGATCCCAGGACCCTGAGATCATGACCTGAGCTGAAGGCAGAGGCTCAACCCACTGTGCCACCCAGGTGCCCCCTGTTCCTGAATTCTAATTGATAGCAGAGGATTTAATATTTTATGGAATATTAGAAGCCATCTATGTTTCACTTCGGCTTTTTCCAAGTGAGGCGATATTCACCTGCCTACAGATTTAAGGTTGAAATTGTGACAGTTACTATAAAGCATTTGCTCCTGTGAAATACTAAATAATTATTACTTGATAAAGAGACTAAAACCACAGCATTCCTTTCCCCAATCTTCTTGTACTGAATTCTCAAAGGAAGGGATGTTAAGGGTAGAGGCAATAAAGGCGATCAGATTTAAGACAGTCCAACATGACTTCTTCATCTCATTTCCATCTGTACGTAACGTGCATGGGAATTACAGTGGCATATTGGACACCTACACAGTCATCTGAGGAAGGGGTATTCTAAGATAATATCATGACAGGGTAGGGACGCCTGGGTGGCTCAGTTGGTTGAACATCTGACTCCTGATTTTGGCTCAAGTCATGATCTTGGAGCTGTGAGATCAAGCCCTGCATTGGGTTCCATGTTCAGTGTAGAGTCTGCTTGTCCGTCTCCCTCTGCTCTTCCCCCTACTTGCTCACTCTATCTCTCAAACAAACAAACAAACAAACAAATAAAATCTTTTAAAAAATCAGGGCAGGGTTTTCTAACATAACATCGTCACTTCGTTGGGTGTATTTGAGGAGAAGGAGGAGTCATGGGGAAGGAAAATGAGACGTTTGGCTATGGTTTTGCTATAAAAAGCCCAGCCTCGTTCTGAAACAAAGGCCCTACTCCTGCTCTGATTCTGGATCTTCTGTTTATAGGCTCTAGAATTAACTTGGTTTTAAAGCAGTTCTAGACTGAGGTCACAGTTCTGTCCTGTGAAGTTGTCAAGTCCTCCACCGGTTTCTCTCTTTACCACACTCGCCCTTGACCAGCTGGCCTTCTTTGTGGTGTTTTAGGCCAGGCATCGAGGATCCGTATCGGAGCTATCATTCTCCAGCCCTAAGGGAAGAATATGCTTATGGAAATTATTACTATCATGGACACCCGCAGCAGCTGCTGGAAGAAAGAGGTATGCAAGAATCTTCAAGGGGCCCACGGGGCGACACAGCTGATCCGGTAGACGGGGCCTGCTCAGAGCCCACCTTGGCCAGCTGAAGTGGAGTCCCTGTCCTCACTCACTTCTTTCTTGGTTGCAGAGGCCACAGCAGGTCACAGCAAAGACATTCCTGCTGGATGTCTTGAGGAGAAGAGACAGAAAGGAGTCATTTTTCTTTGTACGTGGTGGTGATAGTACTGGACCTACCATCACGTTAATGGGATTATAGCCAGTTTCCACTTCATCCACATTTTTTCTTCTACTCCTTATAGCCAAGTTTATAGTCTCTAACCAAGTAACAGTGAAGTCAATTCTCTCGTCTTTTTAATTTAAATTCAATTAACCAATATAGTACATCACTAGATTCAGAGGTAGTGCTCAGTAATTCATCAGCTGCATATAACACCCAGTGCCCGTGACATCATGTGCCCTCCTTAATGCCCATCACCCAGTTACCTCATCTCCCCTCGCACCTCCCCTTCCAAAAGCCTCAGTTTTTTCCCCAGAGTCAAGAGCCTCTCAGGGTTTGTCTCCCTCTCTGATTTTATCACATTCAGTTTTCCCTCCTTTCCCCTATGGTCCTCTGCTCTATTTCTTATGTTCCACATATGAGCAAAACCATATGATGATTGTCTTTCTCTGCTTGACTTATTTCACTTAACATAATCCCCTCCAGTCCCAGCCACGTCAATGTAAATGGTGGGTATCCATCCTTTCTGATGGCTAATATTCTATTGTATACACGAACCACATCTTCTTTATCTATTCATCTGTTGAAGGACATCTCAGCTTCCTCCACAGTGTGGCTGTGGTGGACACTGCTACTGTGAACACTGGGGTGCAGGTGCCCCTTTGTTTCACGACATCTGTAACTTTGGGGTAAATACCCAGCAGTGCAATTGCTGGGTCAGACAGTAGCTCTATTTTTAACTAGGGAAATCAGGTTGTTTTTTTTTTTTTTTTTTCCTAATTTGATAGGGATCACAAGTAGGCAGGAAGGAAGGCAGAGTGAGAGGGAGAAGCAGGCTCCCCGCTGAGCAGAGAGCCCGATGTGGGGCTCGATCCCAGGACCTTGAGATCATGACCTGAGCCGAAGGCAGAGAGGCTTAACCCACTGAGACATCCAGGTCCTCCGGCAAATCAGTTAACAATGAAGTTGTCCAGTGTGCGGTTGGGCTGTGATGAGTCCCATCGTCACCGACCTTGAGGGTGGCCAATGTGCACCAACAGGAATTTATTCCTGTCACTGATAGTAAGGTTCTAGGGATGTGCTCTTGGCAGTTTCTGACCTGCCAGCCCAGGGAAACCTGTTTGCACACAGAATGCGCATCCACACGATCCCTGTGCTCTGACAGTTGTATGGAGCCCAGCTCATTGATTCAGGGCGGACTGAGGGGCGTGCCGTTGTGCTCCTTCGTCAGCTCTCACTTCCCAATTGTATCCAATTTGGCAAATACATTTTCATAGCCGCAGTGTTCCAATAACGGAGCTCCACAGCTTGCGGTCTCCCTGAACTTTTAGGAGCAGGAAGTGACCTGTCTTCATTTTGTTTTCTCTGAGGGTGCAGTGCCAAGGCAAGAGAGTCCTTATATCTGGCAGGAAGACCACCGAGATCAGAAGTACCTGACTGAGCAGCATCATGACAGCCGGAATAGTCTGTAAGTATGAAAGGAAAGGCCAGCTCAGCCCGGTGCGGCCGAACTCAGGCTTGGTTAGGCGGGTCTTACGGCCTCCGGTGCTGGTCTCCATCTCCAGAACCCTGTCTGCTTCTGTCCCGACCACTGGGATGTGGAGCAGCCCAGGCCAGCTTTCAGTGGAGCCTTGACTTTGACGGACAGCATCCAAACTTGTGGTCATCTGAGCCCTGGTGAGGTTACTTGAGGTTCACCCTACAGGAGGGCCTTAATTCTATGTTGGCCTCAGAGCAGAGGGGGTCTTGTGGAAGTTTCCAGAATTGGGTTGAGGCTGAGGCTGGGGCATTTCTCTTCTGTGCACTCCAGTGCCCCAAGGATGGGATGTCCCCTGGGCTCTGGTGAGCAGAAAGGAGCCTTTTGCACAAGCACCTGCCTGGATGCCAGGAGGCCTGGTCCCTTTACCTCACCAACCTAGCAGCTCTGATTTAAGTCAGTCCTGGATGTCTGGCTATAGGGACCAACCCTCCTCCGTGGGGGTTGGGGTGGCTTCTAGTAGCTGCACTGTGGAACCCAGGAGCTCCTGTTTTTCTCATATTAGTAGATGGGGGGGGGGCAGGGAATAAAGGGAGCAACACTTTTTTCCCTGTGGCACTCAGGCCAGCCTGACGCTGCCCATGCTTCGTAGCCCAGCAGCGTCCGTGGAGAGCAGCTCAGTTTTGCTGGCTAATCCAGGACCCCCCTTACCTGCTGCTGTCATTTTGCTGCAGATCCAAGGGTCAGAACACTTATAAAGACAGCGCTGCTTCTAACACTGGACAGGAGTGGCCTGGGGACCTAGTTCCGGAGAGTCTGCTACCTGGAACCCAGAAGGATAAGGTAGTCTGAAGTGACTTGGGGGCTGTGGGCTGTGGCAGTCACAACCGACACTGCGGCAGTGGCAGGGCAGGGCCGTTGGGATGGGATGTCTAGCAGCCAGCCCTCCGAGGGGTCCCACTCTCCCCTCTCTGCAGAGCCTCCCCTCAGACCTCCACCTTCTCCCACCTCCCTGTTTCAATCTTAAGGGTCTGGGCCCTGATCTGGCCCTTTTGCATTTTTCTCAAATTGATTGGATCAGGAAGTGTCACCCAAGTCGCTCCAAGTTGTGGGGCATGAGGAGAGGCTGTCACCAGTAACCCCAGGGGACAGGCATTTTGGTTTACCCAGGAAGTGGGACATTGCTAGAATCTTTTAATTCTAAGATACTGCAGAGACAGGATCTTGATTTTTGACAGTCATATTAATTTTGTTTTCATGATGCAATCTGTCTGCTTTTTTTTTTTTTTAAAAAGATTTTATGTATTTATTTGAAATAGAGAGAGAAGAGAGAGCACAAGCAGGGGTAGGGGCAGAGGCAGAGGGAGAAGATCTGGGATTGTGACCTGCACCAAAGGCAGATGCTTAACTGACTGAGCCACCCAAGAGCCCTGAGAGCTGTCTGTGTTTCGAGAACATTTTCATCTGTATACCTAACAATAGGGCTGGGCACACACCATGCAGTATATGCCTACAAGAACGGCACACACATGTAAGCACAACCTTTTACAGTGAGCAAAGAGCTTTCCTATCTATTGTTTATCCTCCCAGGATAAAATTCCATGAATTTCTTGTACACCTGTATCCCCAGGGAAAGCACAGAACCTAGAGCATAGTAGGTGCTCATTCAACAGTTGGTGAATGAATGCATGAAGAAGTACTGGAACTCTATCTACACAGGGCAGATGTGATTATATTACAGATGAGGGTGCTGAGCTCAGACAGCCCATATCCTTCATCCAAGGTCACAGCTGGTGTTGACAAAGCTGGGGTTTGAAGATCTATTTATTTTACTTTTAAGCCATGTCTACACCCACTGTGAGGATCACAACCTTAAGATCGAGAGTTGCATGATCTACTGACTGAGCCAGCCAGGAGCCCTGACAAAGCTGGGATTTGAATTCAGGTCCCCTGGCCTCAAGGTCTACACTCTTTCCACGAGGCCATCATTCATTTTTTTCACAAACACCTTCAATTAAATGAGCACTTCTTTTCCTTGCGACACATCCACATTTGAGGTATTCCTTTGAAAGTTTCGATTTTGTTGCTTTGGAGGAACACACAGGAGGGCCATCTCTCTGAAAGTGCTGCTCATTCTTCCCATGTGTTTTGATTATCTGTAACTTCCAGCCACTCCTGGCCGACGAGTCCAACCTTCTGCAGCAGTATGAGTCCGGGCTCAGCTCCAGCGCCTACGAGCTCAGCCAGTACATGGGTGATGCCCCAGAGCTGTACGAGCCCAGAGCGCCGGCACCTTGGAGTCCAGATCAGGCCGGTGAGTACTGAACCATCGAAGGAGCTGGTGAAGTCTGGGGAGAAGAGGGCTGGGTGGCAACCTCGGGGGAAGTCACCCTCCCTCCATCCTTCCGAGAGTGGCTCCCTGCCTCATCTACACGTGGCGGTCTCCTGGGCAGACAGGCCATTCCGGCTCCATTTCTCACCTTTTCTCTTGTACTGGAGGTTGCATCAGAGTGGATTCTTGGAAGGGAACACTGCTCCTAGCAGGGTCAGGCGGGGAGAGGCAGCACTGGAGATACCAGCCTCTTGCCATGATGGGGTGCCTGGGCCCCATGCTTTCCCATGTGGACCAAACCAATGGATCTCCACCTTGAATTCTGACATATTCTGAGAGGCTTAATTCTGACTTGGAGCACACTCCTTCTAATGACGCCACCTGCCCAGAGTCTTATCTTGGCCCAGGTGGGATCTAGATAGAAACACAGCCGCCGTGTCCTGCAGTCAGGACAAGCAGTCGCAGCAATGCTAACAGGGTGTGCCTGTGTCTGTTGGGCAGATGCTGTCTCGGCGCCTGGTCCCAAGGATCCCATGAAGTTCTACATCCCCCATGTGCCTGTGAGTTTTGGGCCAGGAGGCCAGCTGGTGTGTGTGGGTCCCACTTCTCCCAGAGATGGACAAACGGCCCTTGTAGAACTGCACAGCATGGAGGTGAGAGACATTCTGTGTCCCAGGAAGCTGGCAAGCTGCCTTCTGGCTTCCTTTGCCTGAGTCTGGGCATCTCAGGGAATGGGGAGCTTTTGGGGGAACGGGGCCATGTACTGGTGAATGGGGGAGTGTCTTGGGAAGGAAAGGGTGGGGATCTTCTTTCAGAGAAGTGATGCTAGATTACGTTTCTCCTGAAATGGTGTTGGCTCCCTTTTAGCAACTGGAGGACTCCCTTTTGTCCTCCTGTGTCCTCCACAAGGCTCTAAGCCACATCATAGGACCATAACCATGGGTTCTGTTATTGGATTTGGTGACAGGGGCTTTGGGTGGACGTAGTCTCAAATGCTAAATCTGATTTTTCGATCCAGGTTATTCTTAATTACTCTGAGGAACAAGAAGAGCTGAGGACTTTCTCAGGACCTCTGATCAGGTAAATATCTTAAAAGCTGCCAGGGGAGGGCTTTGAACCTACAAAATCTGCCTGCCCAGCTCCGCATTTAGGGGATTTGTTCTTGGCTTCCTTGAAAGAAAATGTCTGTCCCCCATGGAGTAGAATACTCTGTGCCACAAGATAGAAATGAATGTAGCCTGAGCCATTTTGACAAGCAATTTGATAGTTGAAGGGCAGAGAGAAGAATTAGGATTAAAAATCTGAAAACAGTTCTGTTTTGGAGGAGCTATATGGTAGGAGGTTTTACCATTCTGAGTCCTTAATAGGTACTGGTAGAAAAGTGGAGCACAGCCTGGGAAATCCTAGTGGTTCAGAGTGGGAAAAAAATTCTTGCCTTTTTCTGGAGGGAGAAATAGCCTGGTGCCGGTTGAGTTTCTGGACAGCGTGCAAGTCTGCCCTCTGCAGGATTGAGCTAGAACTGCTTCTGAGTTCCTACTCCTGTTTCTGGTCAATATTTAGGACACTCTGCTGTGAAGAGAGTCCTGGCAGGAGTCTGAGGACCCCGCTCCTGGGTCCCTGAATCCTACTAACTAGAGGTCCCATGGCAGACACGTCAGTTAGTCCTCTCTGAGTTTTAGTTTGCTGTTTGGGAAATGACGGAACACCGCTGTGTCAGCTTTAAGTGTAAGGAAGTCCTGTCTATGTCATCACTACCATATAAACTTATTCTTAACCTGAAGCTTCTGCTGCCAAGAAAAGCCCATACTTTTTTTTTTTTTTTCAAGAGTTTGCTTATTCACTTGAGAGAGCGAGAGAGGGGGGGGGAGCACAAGCCAGGCTGGGGTTCTGGCGAGACGCAGAGGGAGAAGCAGACTCCCCACTGAGCAGGGAGCCCAAAGCAGGGCTTGAGCCCAGGACCTTGAGATCATGACCTAAGACGAAGGCTGACGCTTAACCCGTTGAGCTTTCTTGGGTGCCCCAAGCGCATAGTATTTTGACAGGTCCTTCAAGTAAAAGTGAGCGTTGAGTCTACTTCTTGAGCACAGGTTGTGGGGTAGAGCACTGCGCTGGTTGTGGGAGCCTAGGGGGCTGGTCCCAATGTGATTGATTTTATTGAATGACCTTGACCAAACAATATTGCCCATTTATTGATTACTTAGTATACGATAAAAAATTTGCTAATTCCTTTTGTATGGAAGTAGTTTTTTTTCTCATTATCCCTATTTTCAGCGAAAAGGCAGAGTTTCAGACAGGATAAGAACCTTGTATAAGCTGAGAAGTGGCAGGCTGGATTTAAATGCAGGGTTGTCTGACTCCAAAGTGTGCTCTCTTGCCTGCTGTCCCATGCTGTCCCTGGGCCTCAGTTTGTTCATCTGTGAAATGGAGAGAATCTCTGTGGAGCGGCCCCCCAGCCCTGGGTTATGAGGCTTCTCTCTCAGTGCCCCCGCTCTGCTGGCATCCTCACAATGCAGCGGGAAGCTTGTGGTCCTGGGCGGAGACAGAGTCTGCCTCTCACTCTTTTCTCCCTGAATCTCTCCATAGGGAAGATGTACACAAGGTAGACATCATGACATTTTGCCAGCAGAAAGCAGCTCAGAGCCTAAAATCCGAGACACAGAGGAGCAGAGACTCGGCTCTACTGTGGCAATTATTGGTTCTCCTTTGCCGGCAGAACGGGGTAAAGTCTGATCGCCCTGAACGGTGGGCAGGTGCGGGCTGGATTACAGTGGAAATCTCTCTGGGATAGAGATGACTTTTCGCATGATTGTGAAACATAATATTAAAGAAGCGACGAATGGGGCTAAGGGAAAAAATTGCTCAGATGTCCGCCCCGTTGGCTAATGATAATCTTTTCCCTGCCCTCCTCCATGGGCCTGGGGTCATCATACAGTTCTTGGGTTATACCTGTAAGAGTGTGCATAGTTCTGGTAGGGTCTGTGGCTCCCGCCAGGCAGAAAATACCTGAGAGTGTATGAGAGTGAAGCTGAAGTTTGAAATACAACCATCCAAGAAAGGAGAGTCTCGTGTTTGCTTGGACACCTCCTCATGGAGAAGGCAGGGGCTCTGGTGCTGGGGCTGCAAACATGAGGACAATAGGATTCTCCCTCAGGATGACCCTCTTACCTTGCAGTCCATGGTGGGGTCCGACATTGCGGAGCTGCTGATGCAAGACTGCAAGAAGCTGGAGAAGTACAAGAGGCAGCCGCCGGTGGCCAACCTCATCAGCCTGACCGATGAGGACTGGCCGGTGCTGAGCTCAGGGACCCCAAACCTGCTCACCGGGGAGATTCCCCCCAGCGTGGAGACACCTGCACAGATCGTAGAGAAATTCACTAAACTGCTCTACTATGGAAGGAAGAAGGCAAGTGTGCTGCACCCTCCATGCTGCACCCACTCCCAGTTATTTGAGGGATAGATACTCTTTTATAGCACTTAAGACATTCAGAAGGCACAAAGAAAAAACTGTATAGTCTTATCACTAAGAGAAAGCACCTGTTGGGACACCTGGGGGCTCAGTTGGTTAAGCATCTGACTTCAGCTCAGGTCATGATCTCAAGGTCCTGGGATCGAGCCCCGAGTCGAGTCCCTCATTGGGCTCCACGCTCACTAGAGAGTCTGCTTGTCCTTCTGTCCCTCCTCCCACTCCTGCTCTCCCTGTCTCTCAAATAAATAAATAAATTTTTAAAAAAGATTTTATTTATTTATTTGACAGAGAGAGAAAGCACACAAGCAGGGGGAGCAGCAGAGGGAGAAAGAGAAGCAGGCTCTCCGCTTTAAAAAAAAAAAGATAACATCTGTTAACATCTTGATATATTTACTTCTAGCATTTTTCTATGCATGCATAGGAAAAATAAAATTAAATTACATATACAATTTTTTCACATAAGATTATATGGTGTAATACTCCCATGGCATTTTTATGGTATAATACTCCCATGGTACATTTTTAAAATGTACCATTTAAAAAATGGACCCTGTTCCACTATATGAATATATAATGTTTTATTTATCTAATTCACTGTTTGAATATATAAGCTACCTACAGTGCTGTCGCCTATTATAAATTACACAATTTGAATGTCTTGTTATATAAATCTTTGGCTCATCTTCTTACTTTTTCAAGGATAAATTCCTAGAATGGAATTATGGGTTACAGTATGTGCACTTCTGTATTTATTTATTTATTTACTGCACTTTTAGAAGGTTCTTCACATCTACCCTAAATTAGTTTCCAGAAAGTTTGTTTACAAATGATGTCCCCACTAGCTATATCTACTGTGTACCTACCAATATTGAGTACTTTATTTATTTATTCATTCATTTATTTGTTTTAAAGATTTTGTTTATTTATTTGATACAGAGAGAGAGAGCACCAGCAGGGAGAACAGCAGAGGGAGACGGAGAAGGAGGCTTCCTGCCGAGTAGGGAGCCCGATGTGGGACTCAATCCCAGGACACTGGGATCATGACCCAAGCCAAAGGCAGAGGTTTAACCATCTGAGCCAGTCAGGTGCCCGCCAATAATGAATTCTTTAATTCAACAGATGAAGTGATGTTTTGATATGTAAATTAGACAATTTTAATCTTTGTATTATTTATTCAAAAATTTTTAACCAAGGTATTTGACAAAATTGTAGGATATTTAAAGTGTATGTGATGGTTTGATATACAAATATCACAAGTACATTGTGAAAGGATCCTTTCCATGAGTTAATTAATAATATTCGTCACCACATATTTACCTATTTTTAAATTTACTTTCCTATTTTTTTGCCTCATTTAATTTTGAAATTGAACTCACATTTTACAAAAATCTTTTTTAAAAAAGATTTATTTATTGGTCAGAGAAAGAAAGAGACAGACAGTGAGAGAGGGAACATAAGCAGCGGGAGTGGGAGAGGGACAAGCAGGCTTCCTGCTGAACAAGGAGTCTTAATCCCAGGACCCTGGGATCAGACACTTAACCGACTGAGCCACCTGTCCCTCACATTTTACAAAAGTGTTAAAGGAAATGTAAATAATGGAATGTATGATTGAAATCAACTTGAACCAATAGGATTCAAAACTCAAGGATAACAGGGGCTATAGTGCAGAAAATGATCCTCCCGTCCTCTTGGCCGCAGAAATGCTGTCTTGAAATATCCAAAGGTATTTTTTGCATATATAATTATTTTCTCCATTTTTAATAGCTTACTGTTTACCATTTCTCCTCCTCCTCCTCCATCTTCTTCTTCTTCTTCTTCTTTTTTTAAGATTTTAAGTAATCTCTACACCCAACATGGGGTTCAAATTCACAACCCCAAGTTCAAGAATTGAAAGCTCTACAGCCAGGCACCCTCTAACTACCATTTCTTCACCCTTTTTCCATTCAACAAAATATCTTGGTAAACACTCTATATTGGGATTGGCAATAATATTCTGTAAAAGGACAGTGTGTGTGTGTGTGTATGTGTGTGTGTATAAAATTTTATTGATTTAAATAATCTCTACACCCAATGTGGTGCTCGAACTCATGATCCTGAGTTCAAGAGTCAGATCATCTTTGAACTGAGCCAGCCAGGTGCCCCAGACAATAAATGTATGAGATTTTCCAGACCAGTTGCTCCTGCTCAATTCTGCTATTGTCAAGTAAAAGCAGCCACAGACAATATGTAAAAGAATGAGTGTGGCCGTGTTTTATGTATGGACATAGAAATTGGAATTATATATAATTTTCACGTGTAATGAAGTATTACTCGTTTTTTAATTTTTTCCTCAATCATTTAAAAATGTGAAAAGTTATCCCTAGTTTGTGGGCTATACCAAAATAGACAGTGGGCTGAATTTGGCCTCCATGCCACATTTTCCTGACTCCTGCTCCTTTTAACCTACAAATACCATCTTCATTATTTTTTATGGCTGCATATATTTCTAAAGATAAATTATAATTAATTTAACTAAACCCTGATAGATTGACATGTAGGTGATTTAACTGTCTTTTGCTGTTACAAATAATGCTGCAGTAACAACGAAAGTCATTTTGCCATGTGGGAGGATATATATATGATTTCAAGAATAGTTCCCGAAAATGGAAGTGTTGAGTCAAAGGGTATATGGCTTGAAATTTTGAGAAATAGTGACAAATTGCCTTTTTAGAGGTTGTGCCAATTAACAGCAATACGTAAGTGCCCGTTTCCCCACTCTCACCAACTCAGTGTGTTTCTAAGCTTTTAATATCTACCAATCTGAGAGGTGAAAAATGTATATTAAGTCAGTGTAGTTATTTTCATTTCTCTTATCATAAGTGAAGTCTAATATCTTTAAGTCTGTGAATTTTTTTGTCATGGAATTTCTGCATTTTTTTAAAAGATTTTATTTATTTATTTGAGGGAGAATGAGTGAGAGAGAGCATGAGAGAGGAGAAGGTCAGAGGGAGAAGCAGACTCCCCGTGGAGCTGGGAGCCTGATGCGGGACTTGATCCTGGAAGTCCAGGATCATGACCTGAGCCGAAGGCAGTCGTCCAACCAACTGAGCCACCCAGGCGCCTGAATTTCTGCATTTTTCTGATGGATTTTTTATTTCCATTTATTGATTTGTAGGAGCTCTTTATTTTTTTAGGACTTTCTGTACACAATTACTTTTTTGGGGTGATATTTCAAAAGGCTTTCCTACTTCAAAATTAAGTTATGAAAATAAAGTTCAAGTACTTTTGTGACTTTACCTTTACATTTGAATTTTTAATCTCTGTTTATTTGTGTATGAGGCTATATTTTATTTATTTTTAAAATATTTTATTATTTATTTGAGAGAGAGCACAAGTGGGAGAAGGGGCAGAGAGAGAGGAAGAGGGACAAGCAGACTCCCCACTGAGGGAAGAGTCAGATGTGGGGCTTGATCCCAGAACCTTGAGATCATGGCTTGAGTTGAACTCAGGCACTTAACCCACTGAACCATCCAGGTGCCCCAAAGATGTTAAGTGAGCACAAGGCATGATACTCAGTGAAAATCAGTGGGATCATATACCTGCCATCCCCTGTTCATTATATAGTAGGGACCTGCAATTTCACCAGGGATATATTTATTGAGTAAATATTTATTAAGCAGTCACTACTTCTAAGGCATTGAAACCAGTGGGGGATACAGAGATAGATCTGTAATAATCTCTTTCCTTAAGAAAGATTCAGTAATGACTGTAATAAAAACAATAACAAAAGTGAATATTTTAAAAATGTTTTCTATGTACCAACACTTATTTAACATGTTACATGAATTGCCTCATTTATCTTCATAGAAACCCTGTAGGTTAGGTTCTATTCTTGTTTCATGTACTTGCAAATGAGAAAAGTTACTGAGTCATAGAGCCAGCGTTTAGATCTAGACAGCCTGATGTCTGACCTTGGACTTCTAACCATCCACCACACCACCTGTCACACCTGGACCCAAAGGTGAGCAGGGGATAGGAGGATTATTTGGGAGTTCAGAATGGCTCATGAGGAGCTAGAGTCCCAGATATCTTTTATATCTTTATGGATATTTGACTGGTGTCTCCTCTCTGACACTGTGTGAGATTAATATCCTCAGTATAATTTCTCAATTTCTTCACTTACTCTTTGATGCAAGTTTTTGAGCAAAGTGGTGATTCCCAACCAATTGCTAGTAATTCCCTTTAAAAAATACTGTTGTGAAATAGTTAAACATATGAAAAGAGTAACTCAAGGTCATTTTTCCCTGTCGTAGATGTGAGACTGAATTTCCCAATGGTGGTGGTTTAAATTTGCGCTCTCTCTTCAAAGGAGATAGTGTGGGAGATGTTGGGATTTGCACCTGGAGCTCGAGTTACCTCATTAGTGACTTCCTGTCCAAAAATCACATTATTTTTGAGTACTAAGGAAATGATTAATACCAGTCAAAACCTCAAGTAGAAATTAAGCTCTTACTAAATAATTCTGAAAATTGAATGAAAAGATGTGTGTGAGCGTGTCTTTGTGTGTGTTAAAATTTACAGCTTCTAACCGATCTCCCCAGGTTATTTGTGTCATTCATTCGGCATACGGAGTTGATGGTTAACAAACAGTTGGTAGGTAACAAGCAATTAGTTATAATGCTAGGCGGCGTGGGTTAACCGCTATGCATACTGGCTTAAACACAGTAGCAGCTTCTCTCTAGTCCTATGGGAATCCCGGGAGGTGAACAGAACAGCGGGGCATCCCTCCTCCACGGAGCAGTTCAAGGACTCAGCCTGAGCATCTTTCTTCCAGGCAGCCTGATGGGGAAAGCGCAGGGAGGCTTGGTCAAGGGGCTTCTAGAAGCAGGTGTGGAAGCGGCACACATCACTTCTATTCCCATTCGCAGCCTGGAACTCAGCCACTTCTAGGTGCAAGGGAGGCAGGAAATTCCGTGCAGGAAGGGGAGCACGGGTTTTGGTGGGGAACCAGCAGTCTCCACCACGGCTGCAAAAAACAAACGGTTCCTCTAACGTGTCCTCACAAATATCAACTTGCTCCCTGTATTTTGAGGCTCAGTCCTTGGGGTGAGGTGCTTAGGTTCCTAAAAGCATTGCGTGATGTCTGCTTAAGAGATAAGGCTAACTGGAAACTGTGTCTGAGGGGCAGCTAATAGCCTAATGGGTTTGAGAAAGTGAAGGCTCGGGAAGGGACATCTTAGAAATACGTGCCAGTTAGAGCTCCTTTGTTGCCCTTGCAGATGAGGCTCTGAGTCTTCCCGGGAACCCAGCCAATATGGCTCAGGTACCCAAACGCCATCCCGTGTTGTGGGTAGAGGAAGGTAAGAAGGGCCGCATTGAAAGCAATGTGTGCTTGTCTTCAGGAAGCCTTGGAGTGGGCCATGAAGAACCACCTGTGGGGCCACGCTTTGTTCCTGTCCAGCAAGATGGACCCAAGGACCTACAGCTGGGTCATGAGCGGGTGAGTGAGCTGGACACTGGCCAAGGAGACCAATGGAGCAGAGAAACCTCCCCCCACAATGGGTGGGGTGGGGGCTGAGAAAAGCAGGATGCCCTGGGAAGCCCCCCCACACACTAAGCATCTTTCCAATTTCTCTTCTCTGACCCGGATGTAGGAAATGGCTTCTCTAGATTCTTATAACCTAGACCTGGACACATTCTTTCTACCTGCTTGGTAAATAAACATTTTAGTAATATTTCTCAGGGTGTGTTCCAAGAATTACGTAGGTTTCTACAATCTGGTAGTTCTATTTGGGAGGAGCTATTTTAGATAGTTCCATCAATGAGGGTATAGGGGGCCAATTATGGTTAACTGACAGGTGCTTAGACCCAAGAGTTAGGAGCTGCCTACTGCTTAGTCTTGCAGTGGGGAATGTGGGCGCTGAGAGGAAGGTTGGGATATGGGGGAGCAGTAGGAACAGTAGGAACATATTATACGACTGGGGATTGGATGCCGTAGTCTTCATCTCGGGCAGGGGGAGATGACAAGATCCAAGGGCTGTGTTTAGTCAAAGCTCATGCCAGCACACTGAGACAAAGAGGAATGCCCAAACCAGGACAAGATAAGATGGGAGGCTGACTACATGGCCAGGAGTTTGGAGTAAGTGGGAGTTAGTGGAGGAGCTGCGGGCCAGGGTGCTGGAGAAGGAAGGGTTTCTGAGTAAGCCCCTCGGGCTGCAGCCAGATCCGTGGGAGGGCAGGGACAGACGTGTGGCGGGGGTGGGGAGGGCTGGGGATCCCCTCCCCCAAGGGGCAGGCTTGGATCCGTTCCCTCAAAATGTTCCTCTTCCTGTGTTGGTAGAAGCTGTGAAACTGTGAACCTCACAGCTTAAGTCAAGTTTAAATTGGCCATAAATTGGCTGTTAGGCCGTTGGCTGAGAAGATCGCACCTGCCTTCACGGCTGTCACACTACCCTCTCCATCCGCGGATTGGCTTTTCCACCCTAACCCTCAGTCCCGGCAGGGACCAGGAACGCCTCTGTGCACTTGGTTGTGCGCAGGGCGGGTAAGGAGCCCTGGAGTTTTCCTATAATAGGTGCTCCGAGCTCGTGTTCTGAGGGATGATTCTCCTTTGGGTTTTGGAAATGAACATCCCACAACCCCACGTTACAGCATACATCTCTGCTACAGATTTTTGCCTTGGGCCATTGATTTTTGATGGGACCCAGTGAATTGTGAAGAATATCTCTTACTGAGTATGCTTAAAACTCCGATCGGCTATAGAGCTTATTATATCCTTGTTAAGCATATCCCACGGTTTGTCATCAGCAGGATCGTTTCTGGTCCCTGTTCTACGCTTCTTTGGTTACTGGAAATGGCTATTTAGTGCTTGTGCATGAAAGAAGTCAGCCCGCAGTGCTGGGAGCGGGGCACGAGGGGGCCGCTTCCAGGGAGGGGGAATCGAGGGGGCCCAGTGGGTGGAGGGGCCCACGGAGAGCAGGTTTGGGTTGACTGCTGGGGCTCCCCAGGCACCCGTGAAACGTGGGGGGCATTCTTTCCATGACAAAGAAAACCTAGAGAAATGGTTACTTAAGAGTTAGGGGGTCGGGCCAAAGTGTAGGATGTGTCCCCCAACAGGGTGTTCTGTGTGGGGGGTGGGGCAGAAAGAAGATCCTGCCAAGCCCCCCAAAAGTAGGAGTGGCAGAAGCACAGCTGAGCGACCAAGAGAAATTCATGTCCCAAAAGAAGCTGCTGAAATCAAATAGAAAAATAGGGGAGCTGTTGCCCCGCTGGCAATGGGTAAGAGGCTCTCTTGTCGTAGTTGTCCCTAACGGTCGCCTCTCTCTGCAGCTTCACCAGCACGCTGGCCGCCAACGACCCACTGCAGACCCTCTTCCAGTTCATGTCCGGGAGGATCCCACAAGCAGCCACGGTACTCCTTGCGATGGGACTCCTCAGTACCCCCAGCATCGTAGGGGCTTAGGGGGTGGGGACAGCTCCGGAACGGAGGTGATGACTTTAATGATTTTTATTTTTAATTTTTTTTGGGGGGGAAGACAGAGGGAGAGGGAGGAAGGGGTGGGGAGGGAGAGAGAAAAATCTCAGGCAGACTCCCGGCTGATTACAGAGCCGGACTTGGGACTCAATCCCAGAACCCTGAGATCACGACCTGACCCAAATGGAGAATCAGACTCTCAACCCACTGAGCCACCCGGGTGCCCCAAGAGGGACTGACTTCAAAGACTAAACATAAATAATAATTGTGTGTTAATCACCTACTGTGCGCTTGGCCCTGTGCTGAGCACTTGGCTTCATATTATCTCAATACACAGAGGTAGGAATTATTATTATTATTTTTTAAGATTTTATTTATTTATTTGACAGACAGAGATTACAAGTAGGCAGAGAAGAGGGCAGAGAGAGAGTGGAGGAAGCAGGCTCCCTGCTGAGCAGAGAGCCCAACGTGGGGCTCCATCCCAGGAACCCTGAGACCATGACCAGAGCCGAAGGCAAGGGCTTAACCCACTGAGCCACCCAGGCACCCCAGAGGCAGGAATTATTGTCCCCATTTTGCAGATGTGGAAACTGAGATGCAAAGATATAAAATGACCCGCGATCACAGAGCTTGGAGAAATGGAGCCAGGATTGGCTCAGATCTGTCTGATCCAAAGACCTTGCCCCTTTCCCACAGCACAGCCGCCTGCATTGTGTGCATGGATAGCGAGAGAGCACACTGTTCCCAGGCTCCCCATCACGAGGCTGCCCTTCTTTCCCTCTGCTGCACAGTGAGCCTGCAAGGCTGGATATATTCCATCTCACACATTGTCTAGAGTTGGATAGAACTCAGGAGAAGTCCGAGGCCAGCTTGATGTTTTCCCCATTAAGAGAGACTTGATCTTTTTGCCCCAGAGTATCCTTCTTTATCCTTGAAGTCAGTAACTTTACTGGGATCTATCTTGATGTTGACTGGCTGGGTTAGTTTCTTTTTTTTTTTCTTTTCTTGGTACACAGCATGCTTTTTTTTTTTTTTTCTTTTTTAAGATTTTTATTTATTTACTTGGCACAGAGAAAGAGATGCAAGAAAGGGAATACAAGCAGGGGGAGTGGGAGAAGGAGAAGCAGGCTTCTTGCTGAGCAGGGAGCCCAGTGCAAGGCACAATGCCAGGACCCTGGGGATCATGACCTGAGCTGAAGGCAGATGCTTAACGACTGAGCCACCCAGTGCCCCGACAGCATGCTCTCTTAATATCTGCGTTTATATTTTGCAGTTCAGGAAAGTTTTCTTGAATTATATTCTTCAATATTAGTTTTGTTCCGTTAGTTTGGTTTTCTTTCAGGAATTCCACGTATGCATAATTTTGTATATATATAAATATATACATATACATATACACATGCAGATTATATGTATATCATTTTCTCTTTAATTAAAACAGTTTTTTGTTTTCTTCCTTCCCTCCTTCCTCCCTCCTCCTCCTCCTCCCCCTCCCCTCCCCTCCTCCTCCTCCTCCTCCTCATCCTCCCCCTCCCCTCCTCCTCCTCCTCCTCATCCTCCCCCTCCCCTCCTCCCCCTCCCCTCCTCCCCCTCCTTCTCCTCCCCCTCCCCTCCTCCCCCTCCTTCTCCTCCGTCCCTCCCTCCTCTCATTTCCATCCTGTGTGTCCCTTACTGTGCTCTCATCACTGTCTCTTCATTTTTGTGCTCTTGACATTTTTGTCTTGATTTCTTTGATTTTTCTTCCAGTTCTTCCCTGAGCTCTGAAGGTCGTATTTACCTCCTCCTCTTGTCTGCTGTCTCTTTCTCGAGTTCTTATAACTTAGCGTTAGGCCCTTGCTTCATAAGAAATTGTTTCATTATTTTACTTAAATTTTATTTAAGTTCAGGATGAAATGTTTGCTGACACCTCTTTGTTCCATTGTAACATTTTTCTATTTTCCAAAAATAGTTGGAAGGTAGAAGGTCTTTCTACCTTCCATCTATTTTTTCATGTTACTTCCCTCCTTTTATCTTTATAGTGAATTTTACAGATTCCGTGTTTGATCCTTGACAGGAATCAAGTCTTCCCTGGGCCAACTGTTTAGGATAGGTGTGTGCTGGGGAGGGGCCAGTGCCACACTGCAGGCCTACTGGCCTTTCCTGCATATCTGGAGTGTTCTGTGGGTATCTGTGCAGCCTTGGCTTCTCCCCAGCCAGCAGAAGTGGCTGTGGGATCCTGCCCTTCTGGAGTTCTCTTTCTGCTTCCTCCTGAACTCTTCTCTGTTCACTCTCTACTACTTTTGGCAGCTTTTTCTTGTATTCCAAGGTGTGGGTTTTTGCTGACACCTAAGTTTTCATGAAAACGGACTTCACACTTTGCTTTTTGGTTCTTCTTCTTCTTCTTTTTTTTTTTTTTTAAAGATTTTATTTATTTATTTGACAGACAGAGATCACAAGTAGGCAGAGAGGCAGGCAGAGAGAGAGGAGGAAGCAGGCTCCCTGCTGAGCAGAGAGCCCGATGCGGGGCTCGATCCCAGGACCCCAGGATCATGGCCTGAGCTGAAGGCAGAGGCCTTAACCTACTGAACCACCCAGGCGCCCCTTTTTTGTTCTTCTTATTGCTTGGGGACAAGTCCTGGAAAAGGAAAGAGAAACGATGACTTTCCTGCCCCATTGTTAAGCCCACTGGCTTATGGGAACATGGAGTGCTCACGGGTCTACGGAACAGCTGTGTGCTGCTGTGAAATTGCATCATGTTGTAAAGCAGGAAATGATGTCATCAGCGTACAGTCCATTGGGTCTCCCTGCAATGGGAGAGTTAGCTAAATGTTCCCTGCTTTTAGGTGAGAAAACCGAGAAGCCAGGGGTGATGTGCCAATGTGGATTTTGATCATAGTGTTTGCGTTTCTTCGCATCGTGGCATTCCAGTAAAAGGCTAGTCTTTAGTTACTTGGAATGAATGGGAAAAACATGGCAACCAGAAAACCTAGATGAGGGCTTCTACAACAGGCTTAACCAGAGTCTGCTCCTTCCTGCTCTCTGAACTTGGCCTTCTTACCTAATCTCAGAATGTCAGGCTTTCCTCTTTGTGGGCATTTTGATGCCTCACCAATAGAGTTATTGTGAAAATTACAGGACAGAGAATATCGGAACCCATATCAACGGCCATGCTTGACCCATTGAAGTTAGTTAGGTGTTCGCTCTCTCTTCAGTGCTCTTTCTCTCCACAGATCCGCTTTACAGTGAGTTTTTTTTTTTTTTTTTTTTTTTTAAATCACCTGGGGAAGAGACAGAAGAATGACTTCTAAGTGTTTGTTCTTTTCAGCAAGGATTTTTCTTTTGCTTGTTCCTTTCATTCCAGCAAGAAAAGCCTGGCTGATGTGGAGATAATAATAGGACCCAATGCCTGTGATTGCTCACAGGAGAAATGCCCAGCACTGGGTATGGTCCACCGGCAGGGTGCAGTGAGTGAGGGCTGCCACTCCTGTGATTTGTCTTCGTCTCCCTCATTCACACCGCATCCCCTCCATAAACAAAGAGTAACCATAAAATGCACTTGGATAAAGCATCTTTTGTTCCTTGGGATAATTACAAAGACCAAATAATTGTGAATTTTTCTAACCTCCAAATCTGAGCTGTTACTAGTGTCCATCTTCCACTCCACCTGCTCTGTGTAACAGACTGGGAGATGGACTGGTCTGAAAATCACCTCTTTCCTTTTGCTGGGCTTCCGTCTGTGTGTGTGTGTGTGTGTGTGTGTGTGTGTGTATTTGTACTATGTGTCATTTATAATGAGCAAACGAAGGGCAAAGCATTATGCTATGTGCTTGACCTGGCTATCTTATTTTCTTATCAGCACTACCCGGTTAGGTAGAAATGATGATCTCCACTCAAGAGATGAGGAAAAAAGGTTTTGAGAAACTTGCTCAAGGTCACAAAGTGAGTAGGAAGCAGCCTGTGTGGCTCAGAAGGTTGAGCTGTGGATGGTTGATTTTGGATCAGGTCCTGATCTCAGGATTGTGAGATGGAGCCCTGTGTGAGGCTCTGTGGTCAGCAGGGTGTCTGCTTGGAATTCTCTCTCTCTCCCTCTCTCCTTTTCCCTCTGCCCACCCCACTGTGCTCCTCTAAAATAAATAAAGCTTAAAAAAAAAAAAAAGGAAGCAGGACTCCATTTGAATCCAGGAACCAAATTTTTTCTGTGACATCATGTTGTTGCTTTATTGATGTTTCCTGTCCTGAAATCCCTCTTCATTCTGGAGAAGGGAGGCCCACACCCGACCCTTTGTGTGGGGTATTTTCCCTTTCCCCGCTCTGTGTGCACCCTACTGCCCCCTTGTGGAGCTCTGCTGCTCCTGCATTGTCCCCGGAAGGAGGGGGCACAGCCCTCAGCCAGGAGCAAGATGAGTGGAGACTGGGTGGTGGGCTGGGACACGTGGCCTGCTTTCCTTGTCCTTCGAGGGGCAATAGGAATTCAACTTCTAGGGTTGTTGTGAAGGTTAACTGAGGTGATGCGTGTGAAAGGCCTTTGTAAAACCAGAAAACACTAGCCATGTGGTAAGGTATTAAGGACCTAGGGTCCCCCTGACTTCTAACCGGCTAATGTGGATTCTTCATGAGTCAAGGATGTTTGGTCTTCCTTCTCCCACTGAAACATCAGGGTTTGTTTTGTTTTGTTTTATTTTCCGGATGTTGTCCCTTCTTGTTCGGATTGGGCAGGGGTGGGGGCACCAGGAAGAAATTGAAAATCAGGAAGTGATCAGTAGTGTCATTTTATTTACCTACCTCCCCATATTCCCATGTATATATGTATGTGCACGTGTCTGTCTGCTACCCATCCTTCTAGGAGCCTTGCTTTTTTAAAAGGAGATATCTAAATCAATGAAGGACAGTGCTATAGTCCGGTATAAGCCGCATTCCCCGAACTCCAAACTAGGAGATGGACAGCTTTCTTCTCCTACACTCTGGCTAGCGCTACGTGAGTCAGTAAATCTCCCACTTCGTCTGCTGCCTTTCAGTGCTGTGCGGACAAGCAGTGGGGAGACTGGAGGCCTCACTTGGCTGTGATTCTGTCGAATCAGGGCGGGGACCCGGAGCTGCTTCAGCGAGCCATTATCACCATGGGGGACACCCTGGGTAAGACGAAGCCAGCCCTCCCGCCCTCTTCTCCTCTAGGGCATCTCTAGGCCATCTGTAAACATCTGTCTGCAGGCTCTTGGGTGCTGTGCAGGGCCCGATCTGAGCCTCAGGCTCTCCTTTGACCCAGGAGCCTCTGTGTCTGGGGGAAAGAACCTCCAGGGTAAGGAGTGTCAATCTTGACTCCATTTCCCAGAATTTCCGCTGCAAGCCAGTACAGTCCAGACCCCGAGATTCAGGGCTGTGCTGCTGGAGAAGGCAACTCTCAGCAGTTGGCTTTCTATCCCTGGTCAGACTTCCCTGAAGACAGAGTTAACTCTGGGGACCCTCGCCTCCTGTTACGGTTAGTCGTACAGTGACCCAGCTCAGCCGGAGAGCAAACTCTATCTTTGCCCGAACTACCCTGGGTAATTGTGTGTCGTCTGCACTTGTATTTATTTATAAGGCCAGTGAACCTGGCCTTATAAATACTCAGGGGCGACTGGATGTTCCAGCTCAGTGGTTCTCAAATTTGGTCAAGGGGCAGAACATCTAGGAATCATGATAGTCTTTGTAAACTTTGTGGCAAAACACTCTGTTAAACTGAAAAGAGCCGGGAGGAGCAGCTGGTTGGCTGTTCACACTCAGAAGGGCAAGCATTTGTTTAGTCATTTCTGGGTGTCAGGCACTGTGCTGGGTACTTTACTACTTGAATTAATTCAGTTTTGAGGTAATGGGAAATGTATGGGAGAGCATTCTGGAAGTGGGAACAAGCTGGTAATTATCGTGAATTTTATGAGCCCTGGGAAAAGTTTCCTATTGTTCGACTTCAGCAGGAGGAGCATTAGTGCCCCAAGAAGTCTAATTGAAAAACAGCAGCTCCCCACAGCCCGTGTCTTTGCTCAGGTGTACGCATCTGCTCCCTTTTCACCTTCAGGAAGGACTAAAATGCTTAGCAAATTCCTAATCACAAATTCAGGAGGGGAATAAGCGCTAGAGGCCTCTTTTGGCCAAAGAGAGCTGAAACGGAATTATGTCAAAGCCAAGAATGCGTGGTTTGGGGCGTGACTCCTGACCTGAGCTGTTGTCCCCTTCACCCCTGTGAGGACGCTCCCCTCTGAGCCCCAAGCCCCCTGTCATCTCTCTCCCATCACGCCCAGCAAGTGGGTCCCCACACAGCCGGGCTCTGTGACTGGGGCTTGCTCTCCTCCTCCTGCAGCAGGGAAGGGGCTGGTGGAGGCCGCTCACTTCTGCTACCTCATGGCTCACGTGCCCTTTGGCCACTACACCGTGAAGACTGACCATCTGGCCTTGCTTGGCAGTAGCCACAGGTATGTGATGCTCTGGGGGAAGGAAGCAGGAAGCACCTTTTCCAGGGGATTGTTTGAGCCCTCGCTGGGTTTCATGGCCCCCTTTTCCATTTTCCTGTGTGAATTTCACCTACTGCTGCTCCTTTCCTCTGGGGGTCTTTTCTTCAAGGGGCTGGGCAGGGAGGTGCCCAGTGGGTGCTGCATCACACCAACCGGGGGCCTCAGGCTCCCCCAAACTGCGTTTGTGTTCCTTTGGGGTGTATTGTGCCCCTCTGACCACTGGGTGGCACCCTGGTTCCATGAGCAGAGGTCACCTCGGCTGACTCGTTAGTGCCATCAGGGAGAGGGCGGCTTGGGGCTCCGTGCTAGGCAGCCCTGGGCCTGGCTCAGAGTCAGCCCTGGGCAGAACTGGAAGCTGGAAGAAGTTTATGCTTATTCCTTACATCCTTACACTGACTTGGTGCACAAGCTACTCAAAGTCCCCCGTTACTTATTTTATTTTATTATTTTCTATATTTTATTTTTGTTTTTTATTTTACACAGTCATTTTATTTGCACCGTTTCCTTTAATCATTACCGACTTTAATCATTACCTATAAATAAGGTATATTTTTAGTCTTCACTTGGTAGAGGAGGGAAACCAAGGCACAGAGAGGTTAAATAACTTATCCAAGGTTAACACAGCGGGTGTGGAGTCACGCTGGACCTGGAGCAGAGCCCGGACTGACCACTGTTGTGCCAGGCGGCCTACCGTTGCGGAAACATACAGTCTCGTGGGTGGCTCTCTTTGGCCGTGGTCTCTGATGGCCTCTGATTGGCTTGTCACATCCCGTCTGTGCCAAATGCGGCAAGAAGTGTGTAGGGGTTCATTCGTCTCCCTCCTGTGTTTTTGTCGCACGAGGGCGTTTCTGAAGATAGCTGGGAGGCCATGGGTTCCAATACCACGACAAGATGTAGGGGCTTGTGGAAGGGTCTGGAAGCCCCTTGGATCTCCTTCGTTCAGCCTGCTTCCTCCTTGGCTGAAAGAACACCAGTATAGGGACTGTCTTTTGATTTTGGGCTCAGCTGTCCTCCCCATCCTCATCCACGCCTTCCTGTCTTGGGGCCCCACATCACTCCCTCTTTCTTCTGTTCACACCAGAAGTGGCCTCGCACAGCTGTGCGTTCTAGACCTTCAGGGCACAGGACTCGCTCCCAGCATGTTTAAGAGGAGCACCTAGCGCCCCGAAGGGAGATGGAGAGCAGCTTGCCTTAGGGGACCCTCCAGCAAAGAAGGTGGGGAACCCCTCCTTTTCTGCAGCTTTGCTCCCCAGCACCTCTGGTGCAGGGCTCTGTTCTGTTCCATCCCCAGCCTCAAGAAGGTGGAACGAGAGGAGGCCGAACGTTCCCTCCAGAGGCCCAGAGCGTCTTTCCTGTCTCGGAGCCGTGCTGGAGATCCAGCCAGGCAGAAGCTCCTCCACGAATGGTGTTTGTCTGCTAGGATTGGAAAGCCTCCCCTCCCTTCCCTCCTCAATTTCCTTTATTATTATTCTCTGGTTTTAGTCAAGAGTTTTTGAAATTTGCAACGACCGAGGCTATCCAGAGGACGGAAATCTTCGAGTACTGTCAGACGCTGGGCCGCCCCAGATCCTTCATCCCTTCTTTCCAGGTAACCGAGCACACGGTCGGCCGCCGTCTGAGCGGCCGATGACCGCCGGCAGCGGGATCTCCAGCTTTGCTATTTGGCATAGTGTAGCCCTGGCTAAGTCATCGACAGCACTTTTCCTCCTTAGGTTGAGTGTGGGAAGAGTTAGGATGTCGTCCTAGGTCTCCTTAAGGTCTGTATTCTAAGATACGAAAGCAACACACGGCAGCGGCCCCTCTGGAAATCAGCTGGTGTCCCAGGGCCCCCACTCCTCATCCTTGCTTGGCAGAACCTTCTCTTGTGCTCTCCCCAGACAGCTCTCCCTTCTCCTCTGGCCCTTGGCCGTCCTGCCAGAGGTGGGAGTAGGGGGGCCCAGCCCAGGCACGGCCCGGGCTGCTCCCTCCATCTGACCTGCTCCTGCCATCTCTTTTGGACCCCTGTCTTTGAGCTTGGAAAGCTCCTCCCAGCTGTAACCCCAGTGCTCCCCTGCTCTTCTTTCTCTTGGGGCTTTGGCTGTGCAAGTGGCGTGCACGCTGTGGGTTCGCCTCTTTTCTCTTAACTTCTCTGCTGGATGCCCTGTTGTCACCTCACATTCATCAAGACTCCTTCAGTGCCTGTCCCCAGAGTGCACCTGGACACACACACACACAGCACAACACGAAGCACAAATCCAAACCTTGAAAACAAGTGAATTCGTTAGAGGAAGGAAGTGACCCCGTTAGTGTCTTCTTTCAGAGATTTACCAGACTCTCCTTCCCCGACAAAGCTGTGTCGGGCCAGCTCCTTCGAGAATAGTCCTTTCATCTCTCTCCCTTCTTGGGTCATCCCCTTGCAATCTCCTGTGGGCTGAACGTAAGGGGACTAGCTGGTTTTAGTGTGTGTGCTCTAGGTGCTGGTTTTAGTGTGTGTGCTCTAGGTGCGGGCACAGCGCCTTTGTGTCTCAGAGTGTTATGTCTCATCCCCTGAGGTGGGCATGATGACCCCCTTTCCCAAGAGAGGAAACTGACGTTCAGAGGACTTACGTGCTCTTGGCTCCCACCCCTTGGGTACCGTTTGTTCTAAGACCTTTGCATGGATTATCTAATCTTTACAACATCCAAGGGGTGAATAGTATTATTATCCCCGTATTATGGTGAGGAAACTGAGGCACAGGGGGGTGGAGTAACCAACCCAAGGTGGCACGCCCAGTGTGGAGCTGAAATTTGACCTTGGATTTGTCTGATTCCCAAACCCTAACGTTCCATCCTGCTCTGCTCCTCATGCTTCTGTGAATACCAGCCTGCTCTGTGTCAGAGTCTTTTCTTTTTCCTTTCTGTGTCCCTCCTGGTGCCTGGTCCTCTGCCCCACCTACACCAGGCTTTCCAGGTGGGAGGGTTTCCTGATAAGAAGTAAGTGGCCTGGTGCTTTTTGATGGTGACTCAGTCTACGGACACTGAGCTGGTGGTGACTCCTGTCTCTCTCTCCACGACGCAGGACCGGCAGGCTGGATTGGAAATTGTGCCCATACCCAAATAGAATGTCCTAAATGGGCAGGAGGCCCTCCTTGAGACTTGGATGCCAGAGTTAGTGGAAGCTGGCAGTCAGCTGCCTTCCAGGAAGTCTTATCTACATTCCTCTCCTTCTGTGCCTGCCTGGATGGACTCGTGGTCACTGGCTCTGTTCCTCTTCACAGGTGTATAAGCTCCTTTATGCTTCCCGGCTGGCAGATTACGGCCTTGCGTCCCAGGCCTTGCATTACTGCGAAGCCATCGGCACGGCCCTCCTTAGCCAGGAAGACAGCAATCACCCTGTGCTATTAGGGGAACTCATCAAGGTGAGGTTCTCAAAGGGTTCTCTGTAGGTGTTTTATCTTTGGCGTTCAGAGAAAGCTGTTGTGAAGAACTTCGATTCTGCATCCCATCTCCTTTGAACATGCTGGAAAATTGGAGCCCATGGCTGTCTTTGACCCCGTATGCATGCCCAGGTGCGATAAGCCCAGTCCTGACACCTCACAAAGAAACAGGCAGAGGGTGGAGGGTGCTGGCATCGGGAGGTGGGAAGCCAGGCGTGTGCTCTGCCAGAAACTTAGTCTTGCAACTGGTTTTCTGGGACAGTGAAACTGCACGTTGAGATGAACCGTTCTAATTATAGACGCTGGACTTGGAAAATATATTTTAGTGATTAAAACGGGAAATGATCCTTATTAAAATGCTTTTAAATGCATGGAATATTTTATCACATGTGGGATATGTTAAAAAAAGAAAACAAAAACAAATCAACTTAGTTCCTAGGGAAGAAAATAATCAGGCCAATAGTTGTTCCAATTAACGGAAGAAAAATCCATTAGCTGGAGAGGACGGCAACCCACTGTCAACTTTTGCTTTGCTTTATGTGAAGCCCGAGTGTTGGCTCCTATAGCGAGAGACCCACCTCAGGTGCCTAGCTCCCTGCCCCTGGTGTCTGCCAACAGGCTGGCGGTTATGGCGAGCTCAGGGACCAGGAGTGGGGAAGGTGGGAAGTTTGGGGCTTCTGAATCTTGCAAGACATAGTAGTCCCTTGACCAGCAGCATGAGCGTTATTGGGAAGCTGGTCAGACATGCAGAATCTCAGGCCCCACCCAGAATTCTGGAATCAGAATTAGCATTTTGGCAACAGTCCAGGCGGTTGCCCAGAGCACCGAAGTTTGAAGTTCGGGAAGCCTCGAAGAGCACACCCCCTTGCACGGGTGCAGAGCTGAGTAACACTTTCTTCTTATGTCTTATGGAGGATCTAACACCCAGATGGGTTAATTGTTTATTATGCTGCAATTTCGGAAAGGTACCTGCTGAATTTGCTACCTCTCAATTATTCTTTGTAATCTAATTTGCAAGGGAGCGAAGGCGGTCTTTCTCCTATTCCCTTACTGCCTCGTTCCCCATTGTGTTTCTATTTCTCCTTTCCTGTCTCTTATGTCCACCCCTGACCCGGCTGGAAACCTGGCACAGCTAGCAGAGAGACTGAAGCTGTCCGATCCCTTGGTTGTAGAGAGACGCCGTGGAGACAGGGACCCGGAGCCAGCCTGGCTGGTGCCCCTTCGCAGGCGGCACGAGGAGCTGCTGGTGAGTGAGGCTGGGGCCGGGCCAGGCGTTGAGACCTGTTTCTCCCTTTGCTCCCCTAGCACCGAGTAGGCAGGCACTGACCTTGGCAAATCCCTGACCCCGTGGAGGGCCATGAAGTCTCCCAGCTCCCACGAGGCCCAAGTGGACCCAAGCAGGGGCGGTGCTCAGCTTCCTAGCTGCTGCCTGTCTCTCTCTGGTGGAAATATTTTCCTGTGTCTGCCTGTGAGACCTGGGGCCCTCTTGCCGATCGCCCTTGCCACCCTTCTCTGCAGTCCTAGAAGATACATTTTATGACCATTAAAGCTTTCATCTCTCTGTTAGGAACAGCGGATCATAGTGGACCCGTGTCACTTTCATGTAATGTAGGGCAATTGCTTAAAAGATTTCCAGGCCTTTCCTTTTTGTTCTGACAAGTGCAAAAGCTGCTGGCAGTAATTGTAACATAATTGGAACGGGGCTGCCTCCCTTCTCTTCCTTCCACTGTTTTGGAAGACGGGACAGGGTAGATTTTTCAAGGCACACGCGGCTCTGACTCCCTTCATGTGTTGCACACAAGGGACCCTGGCCCCGACGGTTAGTCCCTTCCTTGGGGAGACAGTGGATGTCTTGTGCCTCTCCTGCCAGCCCTTGGCATTCAGGCGAGGTTCCCCTACCTTGCCACTCCGTCTGAAATTTCTTTTTGACTTAATTGCTATTTTTTAGAATTTTAATTTATTTTTAAAGATTTAATTTACTTATTTGAGAGAAAGAGAATGGGGTGAGGGGCAGAAGCTGGCTCCTTGATGAGTGGGGGACATGTGGCTCGATCCTAGGACCCTGATATTATGACCCAGGCTAAGGCAGAGGCTTAACCCACTGAGCCACCCAGGTGCCCCAACTCAATTTTTAAACTGTTGTTCCCTGTTCTTGCTTTTGTTTGTGTGGCTTAAGAAGATTTTTACTTTTTTTCACTAGCACAAGGTAGCAGCAGACAGTGGGGATCTCCATTCTGCTCACTCAGATGCTGCAGGAGCCAGAGGAACACCAGGTATCCACGCCAAGGGCCCAAGTGTGCGAGGGCTGACCCTCAGCGCCTGATCATACGAGAGGTGGAACTTGGGAAACACTTGCCTTGCCCTTCCTGGAGCACTGCCTTGCCAGTGTAAGCCTGACGCATCGGTCTAGGCACCTTCTTCCCACCACTCCAGGTGGCCATGGGCATCCCACATTGCTCAGTTCCCGCGTTGTGAGAGTTTCTGCCCTCCATTCAGGTTTTAATACTCATTAGTCTGTGTCGTGATCTCATGGTTTCACCAGCCTTTTATAGCTTCTCCCCAGAGAGGAAGCCAGAGATGATGGGTTGTCCGTACTTCTGTGGATGTTGGGGACACAGGGAGATCTTTTTGAGCTATCCGTTTTGGGTTTGAGCATTCAAAGGCTACACACATGTGACGTACCTTCCATCAACACATCTCTCCTTTCCCCTCAGGCTGCCTCTGGGTGCTGGGTTGGGCGGGAAGTATTTCCCCCAGTTGGTTCTGTGCCCTTTCCTCCACAGTGGGGTCAGGACAGGGCTTCATCTCTGATTCTAGCCGTTTCCCACCCTTTAGCACACCCTTTACGGATAAGCAGGGGGAAGGCAAGGCACGCCGGCTTTGGTTGCTGTGTCTGGGCTTTGCCATTGTGTCATGGGACCTGTGAAGGTCAAGGACTGGAGGGGAGTCAGGCTGGGTGTTTCCGAATGCCGCTTCTGCCAGGAAACAGCCGTGTCTCTTTTCACCCAGTTGAGCATGGGGGTCATCAGCCCCACCAGCACCATGACCTTGGACCCATCACAGCACACGTCCACACGGCGGTCCATCTCATCGGCAAAATGGTGGAGCCGGAAGGAAGACCACCACACTCATTTCCAGGGCCGATGCTCTGATTCTTTAAAAGCAGAGCCATCATGTCTGTGGTCTCATTTGTATTTTAACCATCAACTGCCCATGTTTCAAACACCCAAGTCCATGAGGAAATCATTAAAGGGGAAAGTTTATCCAAAATAAAACAGTATGGCATGAAGTAAAGTGGTAACTTCTATCCTCCCAGTGAACTAAAGCACTCGTTTAAGGCTCAGGGATCGTACATGGCGGTGAGGGAAATCATTTTGTCGACTCCAAGTCATAAGCAGTGAGAGGTGTGACAACCACTGCTGGGTTGGGCCTGTCATCGACGTTAACGGCAGCCACCTCCAGCGCCCTGTCTCTGTGACTTCTTTCCAAGGAGGATGTGGGCAGGAATGGTCCTGGTGTGGTCGGTCCATTCTGATGCTATATTTCAGTTCTCAGCTCTTCCTCTTTGCTCTATGTCCTTAGAAAGCACTTTCTACCATGATCTCTCGGGACGTCAGAGCAACTCAGGAACCCTTGGTGCTGGCCCAGCCTTGTGGCCAACCCTGGAGCAGATGGGCCCGGGCCAGCCCAGCCCTCAGCAGCCGGCCTTTCCCCACCAGCTCAGCTCCCACCCAGCAGGAGGAAGTCTGGGGCAGATGGGGGGCCCAGTGCCTCTTTACTCAGTTCCTGGGACTGGTGGCAGCCTGGCACTGACAGGAACTCCTGGAGGAGGAGCCTGGGAGGAAACCCAGCTGTTCCACCCACCCCTTGGTAAGACCTGGGGGAGAAGTTTTGAAGCGGAGGAAGTGGGAGAGGGAGGAGGTGGTGGGATCAGAGCCCATAAAGCCCTGAATGGTGGGTGTACATCTGACTGAGGACCCACTACTATGGGGCAGCCTTGGGATTGATACTTTGCATGCCTCTGGTGGGGGTGGGGCACTCTGCTTCCTTCCTTTGCAGTCTGCCTCTTCGCTGGGGCAAGCAGAACGAGGCCAAGCCCAGTACCTCCTGCCCTCCGCTTGGATGCATAGTTTCTAGGAGAGAGGCTGCAGGGTGGAGGAAGGAGGGAAGTGCCATCTGTGCCTCAAGCTCTGTCATCTTGCACCCAAGAGCTTACTGTTGGGGTTTGCTAGCACAGACCTACTCTTCCGTCCTGCTCCCAAGGGTGGCAGTGATGGGAGACAGGGGTGGAGTGTGCTGAGCAGTGCTAAGTGACACCGGGGGAGAGCTGATCACCAAACGGCAGGATTAGATCTTTGACCTGCGAAGATATTGTCCTGTCCTAGACAGGAGGCTCAGGAGGATCCCTGTGATCCAACTGCACGTGGCCCTGGTTTCTGGGATTCCTAAGGAACGGCTCGGTTCAGAGCAGAGTTCAGGTGACCAGCATGCCTTGGGGTGGCTGGAACGGAGAGGGTTTTGTATGTGGATTTCACACTTACCGTGGCTCACTTGGGGCCATGGGCTTGGACCTGCAGCTGGTAGAAAAGCAGACCGTGTCCCATTCCTTCTTCAGGTTAGATGGGAAAAGCACAAGTTCAAATCACAATGTTTGTTTGTGTTTTGTGCCATAGGAGAGAGCACCGTGTCTCAAGGAAGTTTCCAGCATCCCGACGGTCAAAAGGTTGTTTCCGAGCCTCAGGTGAGAGGGCACAGCACAGCAGATGCTGAGGTCTACACTAATGTTTCAGGTGGTTTCCAGTGGCCCAGATTTCTCAGCCACGTGCAAACTCCTTCCCCTGCCTGGCACCCTCTCTCCTTTCCACACTCTAGTGTGTGTTCTTGTTTCTTTCTATCCCTAATCCTAGGGGTAGGAAGGAGGGCCACATTCTTGTTTATGTTCAGTCCACCAACCCGTGTCCATGGGGCGAGGGGTGGCAGGGCTGAGTTTCGTTCTGGCCTCAGAGATCTCTCACACCCTCTCCTCACCTGCTGCACCAAAGGCTCACCACGTCTTGCCCAATCCTGGGGGACCCTTGGTGCTTATTTCTTTTTTGTAATTTTTTTTTAGAAGTTTTTATTTATTTATTTGACAGACAGAGATCACAAGTAGGCAGAGAGGCAGGCAGAGAGAGAGAGAGAGTGAGAGGAGGAAGCAGGCTCCCTGTTGAGCAGAGAGCCCGATGTGGGGCTCGATCCCAGGACCCTGGGATCATGACCTGTGCCAAAGGCAGAGGCTTTAACCCACTGAGCCACACAGGTGCCCCTGTAAATTTCTTTACCTCACTTTTTCCCCAAGAAAAATCTATGGCAGCTGGGTCCTTTCTCCTCAGTTAGGCTGGAAGGTCTTGGAGGTGGCCCTCCCCACCTGGCCGTGCTAGCTGGCTGTCCCAAGAACACACCCCTCCCCCAACAATGGGTATTTGAGTTGTTCTTCAGCTTTGCTTGGCTGGACGGTTTCACTGTATAAATCTGATCACATAAATAGTGGTTACGTCATATAAATGTCTCATGTAGTGATGGAGCTGCAGGACTTAAAAAACTTTTATGCTTTCCTTATTTTTTTTTCTGACTGAAAAAATAGTCCATTATTGTTATAGAAAATTCGAAAAATAAAGAAAAAGTATCATAAATTATCAACCAAATATCACTCCTGTGTTTCTAAATGTGTATATAAATAAAATTTTATTTCCCATTTGTTATTTAATACTATAAAATGAGGTTTTCTATGTCATTCATAAGTGATTTTTATTTTTATTATTTTATTGTCATTTATTTTTAAAATTTATTTTATTATTTGAGAGAGAGAGCACACGAGCTTGAGTGGGGTGGGGGAGGAGTAGAGGAAGAAGGAGAAGCAGAGTCCCCGCGAAGCAGGGAGCCCAATGTGGGACTCAATCCCAGGACTCAGGGATCACAACCCGAGCCGAGGCAGACACTTAACCGACTGGGTCACCCAGGTGCCCCTATTTTATTTTTTAAAAAATTTTAAAAATTAATTATTTTATTTTAGTTTTAAAGATTTGTTTATTTGAGAGAGAGAACATGAGCGAGCTTACAGGGTGGGGGAGGGGCAAAGAGAACCTTAAGCAGACTTCCTGCTCAGTGTGGAGCTGCGCATGGGGCTCTTTCTCACCGATGTGAGATCACCACCTGAGCAGAAGCCAGAGACAGATGCCTCATCAACTGAGCCACTCAGGTGCCCCCATTAATGATTTTCAATATTTGTATGATAAAGTCCATTGTGTGAAAGCACCATCATCTGTTCATTCATTCATTCATTCATTCATTCCCTCATTCATTCATTCACAGATCCCAAGCTCCCCTGTGACTGTGCTGGGGGTACACAGGGAACTTACCCTCCTGTGTTTCTGTTTAGTGGAGGTGACTTAACAACTGTGTGCATGAGGGATTTTACTCTAGATGGAGTGGCCGGGGTAGGGGGGCCCTCTGGGGAGGTCTTGAGCAGAAGTCAGAATAGGGGGGGGCAGATAAAAGTCAGGTAAGTATCTGGGGAACCAGCGTTCAAGGCAGAGGGAATAGCGAGAACACAGGCCCTGAAACTTGGCTGATTTGGTGCCATGAAGAAAGAACAAGGGACCTACTGTGGGTAGAAACTGGGGAGCAGTGGGCTGAGAATTGAGGCCAGAGCAATAGGGCCTGGATCACACAGGGCTCTGGGGGCCATGGCAAGGGGCACTAGGTTTCGCACATTGCTAAATATTTCATGAGTGTCTCTCTTCCTTTTCTCTCTTTCCTCCTCTCTCTGAGTTCCCTTCCCTTCCCCTCACGTATAAAATACAGTGGTGGACATTCTAGTGACAGATGTGCAAGCCTTGTCTATTTCTTGAATTACTCGACAGGGAGAAATGCCCAGAAGGAAAGTCAGACTGCTGGGGCTTGAATCCTTGCTCTGCCAACTACTAGCTGTGTGGCCTTAGACAAGTTGCCTAATCCTTCTGTGTCTTCGTTTCCTCGTATGTAAAATGGGATGATAATAGCCTACCTCACAGGACACTTTAGAGGATTAAACAAATCACCGTATGAAAGTGCTTAGTGTTTACTACCTAGTAAATGCTGTACCCACAATAAGAATTGAAGATTTTTCTAGATTTGCCAAACTATTTTCCAAAAGTGTACCAATTATGCTTTTTGGAATATGAAATGTGACTATAACAAAAAAGGACAAATATTGTGTGATTCTGCTTATATGAGGTACCTAGGAGAGGCAAATTCATGAACAAAAAAATTAGAGGTGACTAGGGGCTTGGGGGGAGGGGAAAATGGGGCATTAGTGTCTACAGGGCACAGAGTTTCTGCTGAGGTTAATGAAATGTTTTGGAAATGGATTATTAGCGGTGGTTATACAACATTGTGAAGTTACTGATGCTACTGAATTGTACACTTAAAAATGGTTAAATTGGAGAATTTTATGCCATGCACACAAATATAAGGGCCCACGGGTCCATGGGCACATGCTTTCCTCTGCTGCATTTGTTCACAGTTGGTCTTGAGCAAGTCTGCTAGTGAGTGAGGGTCGGTCTCTGTCCTTCTGGGTGTGTGGGTACCTGTGGGGTGTGTCCTGTCCCTCTTCCTCTCCACTGGTGCACTTCCACATGCTCTGTTCCAGGCCTCGGACTAGTTCTGGAACTCTGATGTTGGGAGGGGTGAGCACAGCAACCGGAAGCCTAGAGAGGATTAGGGGATAGCAGGAGGGTGGGGTTGGGCTCTGACCTTGTCCTGTGGCCTCCCGCAAATCATTTCTCCTAGCTAAGCCCGATTTCCTCATCAGTAACCTGTAGGCCTGTAAGGCTGTTCCATGGATTTACCAAGTGGGGTTGCTGAGGGAGA
Organism: Mustela lutreola; assembly: GCF_030435805.1. Taxonomy (NCBI): domain Eukaryota; kingdom Metazoa; phylum Chordata; class Mammalia; order Carnivora; family Mustelidae; genus Mustela; species Mustela lutreola. Next base: position 31,780,794 of record NC_081303.1, read on the forward strand.
ACAGGCAATTTGCCCTCACGTGTCAAGTGCCATAAAAATGTTTGTTCTTATGTTAATTCCAGGTGCCAGCGATTCCCAGATCACGAAATAATTCTGTGAGTTCCACTGTTTCAGTCAAGGAGGATGAGGAGTCGTCCTGGGATGAGGCAGATGATAAACCTTCCCAAAGTCCGGCACAGAAAGAAAAGCCAGGAGACACGAAAGAGAACACGAAGGTGGAGGGTCTTGTTCCGTGGCCACCGTCACCTTCCCAAATGGTGGTGGGGGGCAGGTTTGCAAACCCGGGCTTTGGCTGGGCCTCCGACTCCCCACCAGCATACTGGGGTGGGCCTGTCTCCTAATCGGTGGGAGAAGCACACCTGTAGCTCCTATGTTTCCTCCTTTCCCTTCCAGAGCTCAGGGTTTGGCTGGTTCAGCTGGTTTCGCTCGAAGCCCACCAACAACGCATCCCTCTCCGGGGAAGACTCATCAGACAGTCCTGACTCTGAGGTAAGTGTGAGGGCCTAAGGGCAAGGACCCTTCCTCTCCCGTGGACCCACTGGAGGAAGTTTCCTCAGAACCTCTAAGGCCTGTAGTTGGCAGCTGGTAATGGGCAAAGGCCAATCGGGTCTTAACAATTAGGATGAAGAATATTCACTTTAGGGTGCCAGTAGTTGTTTGATTCTAGAGCAGAGGAGTGGCACAGAGTTTGGGGGTGGCAAGTAGAGTTTTGGGGTGAGCAGCAGGTCACAGGTCGAGGCCGCTATTGTGGGCATGAATTTGTTAACAACCAGTACCCCCAACACTGCCTATCTTTCTCCACGATGCAGGAGACCTCCAGAGCATCTTCTCTGCCTGAGGCTGGCCCTGGCTTCACACTGACCTCTCTCCCAGAGCCCCAGTCTCTGCCGGGCACCTTATCTGGAGCCACAGGTACCGCCAACCTCCTGTCCTTTGGGTCTGTGGGCTCTCTGCTTCTCAGGCCTTGAGGGTACCTTCTGGGTGTGGGGCCTCCTCAGCCCTGAGCAGGGGAAATAGCTCTGACTCATTGCTTTCTAGGTGAGGGCGAAGTCCAAGGATCGGTGTCCAGTGGCGGAACCTCCGAGGGTACTGGGACTGGAGGCCTGTCTGGGCCTGAGGTGAGCAGCCGATAGGTTGAAGCTTCGGGCCCCGCCAGACGCCTGTATGTGCGAGGACTGAACATTCAGTGTGGGCTGGAGGTGCCATCCCGTGAGGGCAGAAAGCTTCTATTGTAGTCTGCTAGGGCCACCATGACAAAATGTCACAGAACGCAGCTCACACAAAGTGATTTCCTCACAGCTCTGGAGGCTGCAAGTCTGAGGCAGGGTGTTGGCAGTGTTGGTTTCTCCTGAGGCCTCTTTCCTTGGCTCGTAGATGGCCATGGTTTTCACGTGGTCTTCCTCTGTGTGCATCTGTGTCCTCACTTCGCCTTCTTATAAGGACACCAGTCTTACTGACTTAGGACCTGCCCTAATGACCTCCATCTTACATTAACTACCTCTCTGTTTTTTAAATTTTTTTAATGATTTTATTTATTTGACAGAGATCACAAGTAGGCAGGGAGTCAGGCAGAGAGAGAGAGGACAAGTAGACTCCCCACTGAGCAGAGAGCCCGATGTGGAGCTCGATCCCAGGACCCCGGGATCATGACCTGAGCCGAAGGCAGAGGCTTTAACCCACTGAGCCACCCAGGCACCCCTGTTTTTCTAATTTTTAAGATTTTCTTTTTAAGTAATCTTTGCACTCAACATGGGACTTGAACTTACAACCCTGAGATCAAGAGTCACATGCTCAAGTGATTGAGCCAGCCAGGCACCTGCTTAATCACTTTTTGAAAGACACTCCCTCCAAATGCATTCTGAAATACTGGGGGTTAGAATTTCCACACAGGACGTTTCAAGGGGACAAGATGTAGCCCATAATGACTTCCTTAGGTGAAGTCTAGAGCACGGCCTCTTGCCCTTGCCTGGAGTTTGTTGGTGACCTTGGCAAGGGCTGTAAAAAGTTCTTGATGAATCATCCACGCGGTATGGATGGCTTTCATGCCGATTGCTGGGAAAACATTTTTATTTTCTTGTGGTTGGGTTAGCGCACACTTGTAGTGTTAAAACACTACTTTCAGAGAATATGATATTCATTTTTATGATGCTATCAAGATAATTGACTGTGGCTTTTTCTTCTCACGTGCTCCAGGTACAGCTGCCCCCAAGCCTCTGCATTTGTCACCCCAGACCCAGGGGTTGGCCGTGCCCACTTGAATCATGTTTGTTTGCTTGAATTCCCCGAGGTCTATCAAGAAACCCTTTTCATCTGCAGCTCTTGACCAAAGCGGACACTCAAGGGAAACCCTTGATGTTCTGGAAGCAGAAGCAGTGACTGATAGGATTTTCTGTTATTTTCCATCACAGGCTGTTCCCTCTGAGCTTTACTTCAACCCTGGTGTTCTGCTTCCCCCAACCCCCTTGAGAGGGAGTGTTCCTCTCTACAACCCATCTCAGGTCCCTCAGGTAAGGGAGTCCTGAGGGAGAGGGCATAGGAGCACAGATTTTGGATGAAGGCAATTCAGGTTTATAATCCTAGTTTGCCATTTACTATGTGTGGGTTCTTGCGCAATGACTTACCCTCTGTAAGACTCAGTTTCTGTATCTGTAAAGGGGGGTTACTAGTAGCCACCTCGCAGGGCAGGTGTGAGGGTTAAATGGGAGCATGTGTGTGAAGGGCCTCACGCACGGAAAGGGCTCGGTCAAGGTCAAGTGTCACTATATTAATACCACTCTTGACCTTTCACAGGTCTTGAGACTTTGAGAGATACATGGTGCTGGCACCCGTGGTGTGGCGATACCATCACTCCAGCCTGGGGCTGGGAGATCACTGCAGACTTTTGAGAGAAACTAAATTCCCTGATCTTCAGTGACTTGGGGCCAGACCGATTGCTCTAATGTACCCATTTGGCCTTCCCTCTTTATAAAACTGAATTTCTTTTGCATATTTAAGAGGTGCAGGTGTTGGGTGAAAGTAGATAATTAGAAGATCACCGCAGGAAGCCACATGGAGCTTGAGTGTTCTAGACTCAGGATGCCCTAGCTTAGTCCGACCAGCCAGCCCTGCATGGAGGCCTGCCTGGGGCTTTAATCTTGTACAACCTTTGTTCTTTCCCAGCTCTCTACGACTACTAGTCTCAACCGACCGAATCGCCTGGCTCAGCGCCGCTATCCAACCCAGCCATGTTGAGAATGGCCACCTGTCCCAGGCTGGTCTCCTTGCTCGATTTCCAGCCCCTCTACCCTATTGGGGCCCCCAAGAGGCTCGTCCTGGCCTATTGCCTCCACTGGGACAGGCCGTTCCAGAACACAGCTCAGTCCAGTCTCTTCACATTAGCTTTGGAATGATGGCTAAGTACCACGTCGGATGGAGAAGCTGGGTAGAACAGCAGCCTGGAGGTAGCAGAGTGCCAGGGCGGAAGCACTCGGATGGTGGCTTCAGATCTTCAGAAGCACCCCTTGGCTGGAATCAAGACGAACCCACCGGGCTCTGCGGCAGGAAATTATTTGGGGGAGATGCCCAGAGCGATATTCGTGACTAACATTGACGCATTCCTCAGTCTTAGTTATAGACCGATTCACAGCTCTAGTTAGCAAAGTTTATATACTGAAACTTGATTACTGCTTCCCGGCAGAAGTCCCTCCTCCGTGACATTTCAGCAGTTTCCCTCTTGGTCCTAGTTTTGTGCACATTTTTATGTGCCTCAGATTAATTATATTTCTCTCACTTTCTTAGCTGGTCCTATTTTTTCACATTCTGGCATCTGGCTATCAAGTTAGATTGCTGTAGGCATCATATTGTCATGGTAACTACCGAACCTAATGATGCAGACGGATGGAACATCAGTGTCATAACTGATAGGAAATGTCTCTGAACACCCACCCCTTCCCTAAGAGGGGAGAATGAGTGCCTGGTACTGTCAATACGGCCCTTCCCACCTCAGGCCTTTGCAAATGGGTGTTGGGAGGGTCACTGGAGCCGGAGGGAGGAGGGGGACATCTTGGAAATTTCCAGTTCTCTTTTCAAGCCCAAAATAGGGACGACTCTTGCTGTTTGTCAGATTTGCTGAAAATTGCTCCTCGCAAAGACTGGTTTTTCTATGTGTAATTGTACATACAGGTTTCGTACTCTAATGTACCACAGTTCCGATGTTGAGAGTGATTAAACCAGATAATTTTATAGCAAATGCTTGTTTCTGGCTGATTTTTGCAGAGGGAGAGAGCACACGGAGCACACTCTTCCCCTGAAGTGTTTCTAATAATGGTTTCATTGTGTGATAAGGAGCCTATAGCTGGGAAGAGCCCTTTGTTAACAAAGAATCTGGGGACTGATTCTCTTAACTTCCGAGTCTACTCTAATGTTATTTTTTCAATTTAGGAAAAAAGCGCCTCTGATTCAAATCGGTCACTCCATTAACTGAATATTGCATTTTCTGTTCCCCCCAAAGTTTATTCATCTCCCAGATTAAATTAGGAAATGTGTGCATAAATTTTTTTTTTTTTTTTGGACGGAGAGGGCCCCGGTAAATGCCGTTGCCTTACTTCGCCTAAAAGACCCTGCTCCTTTGGTTTGGTACGCTGACACCCAGTGGTGGTACTGTGGCAGCTGTGGGTTTCAGAGGAACCAGTTTCAACTTGATCTCAGCACATCCATGGTTCACCCACATCAGGCTCTCTGCTCAGCAGGGAGTCTGCTTCTCCTTCTCACTTTTCCTCTGTGCTCTCACTCTCTCAAATAAGTAAATAAAATATTCTTAAACATTATTAGCAGACAATCTAATAAGTTCAATCCAGACTGTCCCACTGCCTACCAAATCAAACTCTGGATCTTTCATTCACAATACAGGTAATGGAACAGTAATTTAGAACTACTTCATGGGGCCCCTGGGTGGTTCAGTCGGTTGAGCACCCGACTGGATTTCGGCTCAGGTCATGAGCTCAAGGTTGAGCCCTACATCAGGCTCCACAATCAGTGGGGAGTCTGCCTGAGGTTCTCTTCCTTTGCTCCTTCCCCTGCTTGTGTGTGCATACAAATGCTCTCTCAAATAAATAAGTCTTTAAAAACAACAAAAACAACAACAACAACAAACCCTACTACTCGATCGGTGTCTTTATTACTAAGCTAGTTTCTTTTTCTGCATCCTCTCTGCCACCAATGCTAGGTCACATGGCTTAGTGCTCCTGGGAACACTAGCAGAAGGAAAGGCCCAAGAAGCTCTTGAGGAGAGTACCAGAGAGGAAGGCAAAAACATCAGATGCCTGTGTACTCACTTCTTCTTCCCATTGGGATAATTCCTGGAGAATCCGGTGGCTGAAGTGTCCCCAGAGCCAGTGCTGAGCTAAGTTACCTTCTAGGCAGAGGGCTACATGGCAGTGAACATTTCTGGGGGAAGTCAGGGGGCTTTACGCACTAGAGAGGGACGAGGTCGTGTTATTTATGCCAATTCACGATGGACAGCTGGTGCTCTGCAAGGTCAGAGTGCATCCATTAATCTGCGCGTGATGGCTTCAAACAAGTCCCTGTTTATTGGGCAGGAAAGAGCCCTCAGCTGGGTCCGGCAGGGTCTGATGACCCGAGTCACTCCGAGTTCTCAGTTGGTTAACAGCTTTTTTAAATTAGGGCGATGGTGGGGAGTTTGCTCAAGGTCCTGATCCTTTTGCAACTTTGGCTGGTTCGAAGCCGTTGTGAAAGCAAGCGCAGCCGAGGAAGCTTGGTTTCCTTCTTTAGGATTCAAAAGCCTTGGAGAGCAGAGCAGCTGGAGATGGGGAGTCTAAGAGCACAGGGCTTGGGGCCCTTTCCTCATCCGTAGCTGGGGGATGGCTTCCAGCCTGTCAGAGAAGCTGGCTTGGGCCTGGCCACTGTCTGCTGTGGCTTGAGAGCCCAAGCAGCTTGGCCTTGGGGCTGTCTGTGGCCCGAGGCGGAGCTATAGGCTCCCTTCCCTCTGGTGTATGTGGACGCCTGCAGGGAATGATGGCACAGGGTCCCTCAAGGCCCCCATGGCAGCCAGCAGGGCAGGGCCAGACCAGCCATCTGCCCCGCATCCCAGGTAGGCCTCCTTTCCCATCGCCAGGAGCCATTTCGGGAAGCGAGACAGAGCTGAATTCTCTAAGGGAAGGCTTTACTGAGAGACCCTGCTTGAAAGAGAAGAGCCTGAGACGTTATCAGTGGGCAAGCTCCTTTTCTTCCCTCTTCAATGGGGTGTGAGCTTGGAGGAAGAGTAACTTACAGGGAACAAAGAAGCTACATTTTCCTTAAACTGGGTGGTGATGTGCAAACGAGATCCTGCAATATACATATGATTTAATATTTATTTGACAACATTTACACTTAATGTTTAGTAATTTGGAAGAGAACAAACCATTAAATTCCATTTATGTGTCTTTATCACATATCACCATTCCAGGCTTCTGTCTAATCCCCTTACACGGCTGTAAAACTGCAAACCCGCAGGGCTTCCCCCGTCACCTGGGCGTCCATCCCTTTCAGCCTTAACTCAAGCTTTAGGTTGCTCGGGATCAAAGCCTCTGCAAGCTTTTCTTCCTCCTCACCACCCCCCTCCCCTGAAATCTTTTTATTTTTTCTCTCTTCCCCTGGGCAACCAAGACAAGAGCAAGAGGCTGCATCCATCTCTTCACTAAAATCAGAATATTTTCTTCCCAAGAGGAAATATGCAAAAACAGTCTTCTGCTTGCAAAGAACAATAGGTGTGTAATTTGGGGTCTGTGCACTCACAGGAGTTTCTCTGAGACTCCCTCCCCACCCCTCCTAGAGAGTGGAATGGAAGGGACTTTTCCCCTCTTCTGTTTGCCATCCTGAGCTGGAAATTGCAAACATCATGATCTGCACACCATAGGAGGCAGGCACTCACCTGAGGTTGCCCCTGAACATGGCCCCCACATGAGCTGCTGGCTCCCACATGAGCGCCTGAGCCACGCACCATCCTCTCAGGGTCCTCCAGAAATGGTTTCTTAATGAGATGTGAAGTTATTTTGAATGAGAATTAACAGCATATTAAGATGCTTTATTACAATCTCACTAAGTAGAGGAATCTGCTTTCCATACTTTCTTCCTTTCTGTATGAATCTCCAGGTAATAGCTCTTCACTGGAACTAGGTCAACAGCAGCATCACCGGACTGACCCGTACAAACTGCTTGTTACTTGACCGTGAGGTGCGTTCCTGGTATTTATCCACCTTTGAGCCGATTAAGGATCCAATTTTTTAAAGAATCTCAAGAGGGGGATTCCACGGCTGCTCTGGAGGCAACCTAGACTTTCACACCCTCGAACATTAGGAAGCAATTCCTAAAACTTTATACCCAAATCACTCATGTAGCTCTTTAAGTCTCTCAGCTGGCCCTCAGCAGAGATGGGGAACAGCTGCTTACCACCACCTGTGCCCAGAGCTCTCTCACATTCTGGAAGGCCATTAAATCCCGTCTCAGCTTATGAAATGAAGGTTCACGAAATGGGGCTTTCTTGACTAGAATCAGGGATGAAATGACCTAAATGCTTGGCAGTTTCTGGTAGTTTCAGTGGTCGGACATCCTGAATTCAATAATAGTAATAATACGGAATGTTTACTTTGTGTCAGGTACTGTGCAATGCATTCCGTGAGCCGGCTGGTATTATTGTAACATATTAGACATGGGGACTCTGGAAACTCCAGGGAGACTGAGCAGTTTGTCCGAAGGCACACAGCTGGTAAGGAGGGAGCTGGGGTCAGAATCCAGGGAGTCTGAATCAAATGTTCAGAGTCTGGGCATTTAGCCACATTGGTCCTGGACATACATACATTTATTTGTTCCATTATTCATCAAATATTAATTGAATGATACTTCAGGCACTGTACTTCTTTCCCAACAAGATTTTTAAAAAAGACTTTATTATTAGAGAGAGAACAAGCTGGGAAAAGGGCAGAGGGAGAAGGAGAAGCAGACTCCCTGCTGAGCAGGGAGCTTGACTTGGGGCTGGGGCTCCATCCCAGAATCCTGGGATCATCACCTGAGCTGAAGGCACATGCTTAACCAACTGAGTCACCCAGGTGCCTCCCAAAGAGATAGTTTTGACACTTCAAACTACTCATACGCTACCTACCGAAGGAGACAGACCTATAGACAGAAATTGCTACCTAATGTGAGAACTTTTAGATTTAAAAACACGTTCAAAGAACTTAGTACCTTATACCCCTTAATAACAAAGGGGTTTCATCTATTTATATAACTTGGTGGCTAATATGTAACAATGTATCTCCTCATCTAGGCTACACCCCTGCCTTGGATTTCCTCTTCAGGACTCCTGTTTGCTCCCAGGAGATTGGGAAGATACTATCTAGATACCCACAAGAGTCCCACTGGCTAGAAAACGAGGTAACAGATCCTATGTCAATAAATCCAGACATTTGGATAGAACATTTTAGGTCATTTCTTATATTCTTGAAAACTGGGTTCTTGGAAATTAAACATCTTGACTTTTAAAATTTGTCTCTGAGTTCCAAGAGCCCATTTGGGAATGTAAAAGATGATCACTGACTGTTTTTTGACTTCATTTTTCACTGTTCTTGTGTTCCACAATCGTGATTTAGGATCACAAGGAGACCTCATTGTCCTGGAGGAGAAATAATTTGAGTTTTGGGCTTCCAGAGTACATTGCCATTTCTTTGGCTATTTAAATAAATACCCATGAATTAAAGAACAAAGCAGGGCCTCCCAGTCACGACTTTATAATGTGATTTTTCAGCTTCTTCTCTGCAGATGGCAACAACCCTCCAGCCCACATGTGGTGTTAGCCATTCCTATAACACACGTCTGTTAATATCTTGAGTTAGGATCCAGCCGGACATACTTTGTGTAACGGGTATATTGCCTACAAATTGCAGATAGGCTGACATTTTCTAAGCCGGTGTTTAAATACACTAGAGTAGTTTGTAATTTACAGGTAGTTGATGTTAAGCCCCTGAAAATAAAGAATTATTTGCAAAGGAAACAACCACTCTCGATTTAACACGCTGTAGTGGCTGACTTTGTAGTCTCTGGGAAGGCATTATAGCAAGAGTAAGAAGACTTTGAGTTCTAGGCTCATATTCCACCAGCAAACCTGGCTACTTGAAGTAAGTTAATTGAATTTCTCAATATCCCCAAACTCCTTGGTCAAAACCTCCGATTCGTCCATTTAACCAACATTTATTTAGGACCTCCTATAGGGTGGGGATAAATGAAAGTCAAGTACTAGCTCCCAAAGCACACAGATGAGTTGGGAGGTTGTCCCCGAGAATATCCCACGATAGTTGTTGTCCCACGTGCTGTTGATGTGTTGCACCCTGATTCTACCTCCCAGGAAGGAGGTGATAGGGAAGGTTCTGGAACAGGAAATTTAATCCACGAAAAGACCCTGGCCCAAAGAGGTTGATCAATTTTCTTTTCTTTTTTTTTTTTTTTAAGATTTTATTTATTTGACAGAGAGATTACAAGTAGGCAGAGAGGCAGGCAGAGAGAGAGAGGAGGAAGCAGGCTCCCCGCCGAGCAGAGAGCCCGACGTGGGACTCAATCCCAGGACCCTGAGATCATGACCCGAGCCGAAGGCAGCGGCTTAATCCACTGAGCCACCCAGGCGCCGGATCAATTTTCTTAAATCCCTTTAAAGTTCAGATTTCCAGGCTAATGAGCTTTTCCTTTCAATACGAAAATATAATTTAAAAGGTAAAGCTTTTTTAAAAAAAATTATTGCATTGGGGCTGTGTTTGTAGTAATAAAAACATCAATAATAATAGGATTTTTGCTATGCATTGATACAAGAGTGTAAGTTTATATGTGTTTTTCTTTAAATTCTCAATATACAATAAAGTGGGTATTTTGTAGAAATGAAGCACAGAGTTCCAATAACTTGTGTAACATTGCACAGCCAGTGATGGGGCTGGGCAAGCATCACCCTTGGTGTCTCTTCTTTAATCTTTAAAACAACTCAGAGAGATGGGTTTATTAACCTCCCTTCCCGGAAGAGGAAATAGAGGCACAGAAAGTTTAGTAACTTCCTCAAGATCACACAGTACTTGGAGGAACTGGGATTTGACTCAGTGCCATCTGGTCCCGGAGGCAAGGCCCTTACCTCTTGTTCCCTTAGTTTAAGGTGGTTGTGCCTGTTTTGCAAAGCTCAGCGGGACCACCTGAACCATGTTCCCAGTCTCAGCCAGGGTGAATCTCAGTTCCCCCGTTTCCCATCTGCAGCTGTGGGACATTACTCATTATCTTGTGTGTTTATGCACATGTCTATTTTCTCCATTAGGCGTGTGACTTCTCAGGGACAAGTCGATGTAACTTACTCATCTTTCGATTTCCAGTACCTTGCGTAATGCCTAGGCCTAATAAGGGCTCAAAATTCAAAATAGAGCTGAGTGAATAATTTCCTATCATGAGAAACTCAAAACTGCTTGTAAGAAAATATCCCCAAATGACCTCTGGCCTAGGGGTTGTTGCTATGTGGAGGCATCTTATTGTTAGAATTTGATCCATTCCTGCATCTTTAGAAGCTGAGCTAGGTCCTGGTATATAGTAAATGTAAAAAAAAAAAAAAAAAAAAATCTCCGAATGAATGAATGGCTTTGTAAAGGAGGCCAGAGGCACAAATGAGAGCTTTTTGCATTGCAGCTTCTGAGAAGCTGTCCATGGGAAAGATGATAGATGTTTGGAAGAAAGATCCCAGCGCCCTCTGCAGACCCCCAGGCAAGCAGCCTTTATGGCAGCTGATGGAAGGGAGGTACCCCCCCACCTCGCTTGAGGTCAAGTCGAGAGATGTCCTGCATTTACAACTCCTCATTCGACCCTCAGGGGTGCGTAATTTTGGCAGAAGCATTTCTTGGTTTTAAAAGGTACTTCACCCCCTTTACAACCTGTGTAATTGCTGTTGGAATGCTTTGCCCCGGTAGTGTCTTAATTAGGTCAGATTTTATACCAGGGGCTTTAACTTAATCCTCTTGCATCTGCAATTCTAAGGTCCCCTAATCTTGGCATTGCCAGGAAACATTCACATTTTCTAGACGTGGGACACGCCGACCCAGAGCCTGCTTTTGTACTCTTCCAGGGGGTGCGGGGTGCAGATGGGGTCCAGGAGAGCTAGGTGAAAGATGTAGGTGCCGAGAGACTCATCTCTAGTCTTCTGAAAAGAAAATCCCATTTCTAAGTTACTCTGCTCCAAGCACTGCTTGGATATTGCTTGGATAATTGTAGGATCCAAGGCTTTTTGCGCTTAGTTAAATTATATACTTTTGCACTCCGTGCATTAAAAAAAAAAAAAGCCACCTTTTTATTATCTGCCTTTAACCAAGCAGAACATGCCCCTAGAGTTACATCTTTCCTCTCCCCACCATGCCACCCGCTAATGAGAAGTGAGCCGTTTGCCAAGAAAACAAACACAATATAAAAATCACACAAATACATAATCCCCAACCCAGAAGGAAAAGAGCAGCTACCAGTTGGCAGTTTAATATTTATCCAGGAAAGAAGGTCTCCCAACAGGCTGTAATTCCTCGGTGGGAAGTGGGAGGCAGGGGGAGGTCAGTGATGAAAATCACCTGCACAGGGCTGGTCTAAATAGGGACACGGTGGAAATCAATTCAGCGAGCTCAGTTTTGCTATCCCGTGTTCCAGGTGCAGTAAGGAGGCACCCGAGAAGACCATCAATCTGTCATGTAAAAGGGGAGACGTGGTGGGGGAGAAAGGAGGTAATTGGAATTGAGCTTCACTTGGGACTCTTTCTCCAGCGGGAAGTGTAGCTGGAGAAATACAGAGCAGAGCCATCCCAAAGGTAAGGTAAATTGGGGCTTGTGCCCTGACCTTGGGGAGCAGTGTGGTGAGAAATGAAAATCTGCTCTGGCCATAACATTTCAGATAAGCCTCTTTGCCAACTCCAGGTCCGATCCTGGGTTGGGATAAAATTTCCCTCTTCCCGTCTGCAGAATGCACTTCTTGTGGCCTCAGTTGACTCGGGGCTCACGCTGATTTATATATAACTTGCACCTAATTCCTTAATCAAATGCTCTCGGGGCGAATAGAAACTCCGTTATTAGAAATTGTGCAATGCATGAAAGCTAGTCAATCTTCCATTTTATTGATAAATTGGAATTTTAAAACAACTATGCCTGTCGATATGACAGCTCTTTCTAAGAAAGAGGCAGTTAACAGAGCCATGTAAATCAGAAGTGTCCTGAAACTGTGTGGTTGGGGAGACATGATAGGGCAAAATGTCTGCCAATAAAGAGGAGTATTGCAGCAAATTACCCAGTTTATACATGCAGGCAAAGCTTCGTTTCTCATGCCATGTTTGAGAGCCAATAAAGCTTGCAAATGCGATGGGAGCCACTATTTCTGCCTCTGTGCAGCTGTTTATCAGCAGCTTTTTAACACATTTTCACATATTAATGAGGTGGCATAGCGGTTCCAGAATTAGAACAGTGGGATGTATCATTGTCTGCCTTATCTGAAGATATGCCTGCTGTCAGCGGCGTTACCGGGTGTGCACAATGGAAATGGAGTGTTGGTGGGTGCTGCACGTGCACACTTCCCCACACCCCAAACCCCTCATCTCTGACTCTGCCCAGAGAGACACAGGTGCCGCAATGGGCTGTGTTGCTGCATTAAGCAACTTTGTCTCTCTTGTTTCGTGACAGGTGTATTGTACGGCTGGAAGATTCTTCTCTGCTTCCCCATTTGCTGAAATAGACCCTGGATGGTCTATTCAGGAGGTGCTCCATAACTGTGGAATGGATGAAAGTGTGTGTTCCCCAAGTGTACTTCAAGAAAGGAAAGAAAAAAAATGTCCCCTCAGTGACCACCCTCTTTAGGCACAGTCTACCTGTCACTGTGGCTTCAAGGAGCAACAAAGGAAGATGGCCCTACTGGCCTTGAATTTGCATACAAATGGCCAAGCCACAAATGAGATCTTTGAAAGCTGTCAGGGACCTAAGGAGTGTTTAAGGCAGAGATTCCCAGAAACGGGGCTGCAGGTGTGGCCAGAGCATTGCAAAGTTTTCACTAGCCTTCAGTGAAATGGGAAAAACAGGCACAAAGGAGTGCGTTTTCATAGAGCTCCATGCATTTTCTGTTAGATTTCTGAGATTGAGTCCTTCTACATCATTTGACAATGAAATGCCATTTCTTTTATAAAGTTATGGTAACAGACAATAGCATTAAAGGAAAAAAATACCTTTACTTTCCTAAACAAAACGTTCCTGAGTCCCTCTTTTTTTTTTTTTTTTTTTGGTTGGTTGAGGGGAGGGGAACTTGAATTGCTCTGTGAAATCCCCAAGTCTGAAACCATTGGTTTAACTCATCTCTATCCCTTTGAAAAAAAAAAATCCACTGAAATCACCTAGCGGCCTTAAGGGAGACGCTGGACTACTTAAAATATTGGCTCATTTCAGCAAATGATAGGACAAGTCAAGTACTAGAGTCTCTCTCTTTCTCTCTCTCTGTCTTTTGTCTCTTTGGAGCAGGGATCCAGGCTGGGTCACATGGATCTTGTAGAAATGCCATCACTAAGCTATAGGAGATTTCTTTTTTTTTTTTTTTTTTTTTTTTTTTTTTAAGATTTTTTATTTATTTATTTGACAGAGAGAAATCACAAGCAGTCGGAGAGGCAGGCAGAGAGAGAGGGAAGCAGGCTCCTGGCTGAGCAGAGAGCCCGATGCGGGACTCGATCCCAGGACCCTGAGATCATGACCTGAGCTGAAGGCAGCGGCTTAACCCACTGAGCCACCCAGGCGTCCCTATAGGAGATTTCTTAAATCTGGGTCACTCACCATAACAGAGGAACATAGAGGCTGGTGTACTAATGCCTAATGCATCCTTTTCTGCTGTAGACGTAGCCACGGCTTTATCTTTCCATGGGTCGGATATGCTCCCCCACTGTGCAAATGCAGAGCCCCAAACTGAGCTGTGCGGACTCTAGTTGATGTGAACTGTGGGAAAAGAAAGCTTTGCACAGACCTCTTCACTGCCAATGTCTCCCTTTTCCGAATTCCCACAGCTCTCACAGTTTACGCTGGACAGCCTAACCCTGGGTTTTTATGCTGTCGCCTGTTATGTGTTTTTTGTTCTTATCTCTCCTAAAGACTAGGAACCACACAACTGATAACTGAGAAACTTCTCCCCCCCACCCCTTTTCTGAAAACACAATCTCCTCTGGGGGTTGTTGGCCGCTCATGGTTCTCCACATGATGGAGAGATGTGAGTTGCTGTTGACCCGGTTTCCAGCCCTGGCTCTGTGACTGATGGATGGCACTGGACGAGTGAGGGCTGAATCTCATAGACCCCAGATCCCTGTCGCTAAGAGGGAATGACAGGACTGACTTGCTTCGCTGAGAGAAGTGTCATATGCATTAACGGGCTAATGATGCTAATGCTCTTTGAGAATACAAATGTGAAACATTATCATTATGGTTAATGCTAGTCTTCAGTTTTTAAATTTTTTTCCTCAAAGGGGAGACGCAGAAAGATTATTTAAAGAAATAGTGAATAGAAGGCTGCAGTTTGTGCTTAATTCATGACTGACTTTGATCAGAACGGCATAAGCCGTGGGAATGCCGTCTTGCAGTCCGGAAGGTAATTATTTCTACTTCGGGGCATGAAGTCTTCTCTTTCTCCTCCTCCCATCAGGGAAAAAAGGAAAGAGAGAAAAAGCTAGGAAAGCGAATGCTCTTAAAAAAAAAAAAAAGATGATTTCTCTATGTCAGGTCTGGCAATTGTGTTTGCTAAAGTTCCTGCTACAAAAGAGGCCCAGCTGAGTGGACAAGGGACTGGCACGGAGCTGGGCTCCGCCTCTGCCATCTTGCCGTGAAAGGAGCCGGAAGCAGGAGAGGGTACAACGATTTTTTTTTTTAAATATTTTATTTATTTGACAGAGAGAGATCACAGTAGACAGAGGGGCAGGCAGAGAGAGAGGAGGAAGCAGGCTCCCCGCTGAGCAGAGAGCCCGATGCGGGACTCGATCCCAGGACCCTGAGATCATGACCTGAGCCGAAGGCAGCGGCTTAACCCACTGAGCCACCCAGGCGCCCCACGAATTTGTTTTTTTTAAAGCCCCTTTCGTTTCTAAGAATTTTAAGAGTGAAAGGAGATCCAGTAACCCCTGTCCAGTGTCCTTTCCACCTGTGACAGACACTTGCGGTTCCAGGTTATATGGGCTTCGTCTTGCTGTTGTTAAGAAATGACCACAAACTTGGTCGTTCAAATCAACAACAAATGGATTCACAGTTCTGGAGGCCAGAAGCCTGGTAAGTGTTAGGGAGCTAAAAAATGGTGTTAGCATGGTCAGTTCCTTCTGGAGGTTCTAGGGAGACTCTGTTCCTTGCCTCTTCCAGCTTCTGGGGCCTGCCTGCATTCCTTGGCTTATGGTCACACCCCTCCAGCCTCAGCTGTCATTATTACATGACCTTCCCCTTTTCTCTAGAAGGTCTCTCTCTCTCTGTCTCTTCCTTCAAGAAGTCTTTGACTACATTGGCCTCACCTGGATAATTTTGAATAATTTCCCATCTCAAGATCCCAGCCAAGAATGTGGCAAGTGTAAGGGTCCTGAGGTAGAATGTGTTTGGTGTGTAACAGTCAAGAAGCCAGTATGATTGGAAGGGGTGAGTGCAAGGGGAAGAGGCAGTAGGAAAAGAGCTCAGAGAAGGGGCAAGGGCAGGTCATGTAGGATGTCTTTGACCTCTATTCCAAACAAGAGGGAAACTCCTGATGTTTTGAGCAGAGGAGTGACTGGGATGATATGACCTCCATTTTCCAAGGATTACTCTGGTTGCTGGGTGAAGACTAGACACCAGGTGGGAGACAGGATGTTCTTGCCACGATCCAGGTAAGAAATCATGGCAGTAGGACCAAGGTGTTAGCTGTGGAGATGGTTGTGGGAAGTGGTAGAATTCTGGATATATTTTCAGGGTCAAGCTATTAGAATTTGCTGATGGGTTGGCTATAGGGTGTGAGAGAAACAGAGAAGTAAAACCTAGGTTTTGGGGTCTAACAGGAAGATGAGGAAGACCACAGGAAGAGCAGGTGTGGGGAAAAGATCAGAGTTTGGTTTGGACGTATTAGGCCTGAGATGTGTATGGGAATTACAAGCGGGGATGTGCCAAGTCCATGCAGCTGGATTTGCTAGTCCCAAGTTCAAGAGAGAAGTAGGTGAAGGTCTTCAGAGAATAAATACTCAACCTAGAATGTCTGCTTATTTGTCAAAGGACATAGACCATGTCCTTTAATATGATATTTAAGGTCTTTTTTTTTTTTAAATAAGATTTTATTTATTTATTTGACAGACCGATTTCACAAGTAGGCAGAGAGACAGGCAGAGAGAGGAGGAAGCAGGCTCCCCACTGAGCAGAGATCCCTATGCGGGACTCGATCCCAGGACCCTGGAATCATGACCTGAGCCAAAGGCAGAGGCTTTAACCCACTGAGCCACCCAGGAGCCCCTCATTTAAGGTCTTCTACGTCCTGGTTTCAGCTTCATCTCTCATTGAGCTTTTCCTACATTCAATGCTTCCATCACTAATATTCTCCAAACCCTATGCCTTTCATGCTTCAGAGTCCCCACTCGTGTTGTTCCCTTGATCTGGAATGTGCTTCCCTCCCTTGCCTATGAAATCCTGTTAATCCTAATTGCTTCTTCTGATCGCTGTCGTTGAAGTCCATCATGCCCTCTGCTGTGTTATCCAGTAGACCATGTGTTCTCTGCCTACTTACACCTGGCTGTTTGCATTTAAGTCTGTATCCCCTCTGGATTTTAAGTTCCTTGATGGTAGAGAAGGACCATGGCTCATTGATCCTTATATCACTAAGATGTCTCCAAGATGGAGGTGTAGACATGGCAGGTTTCATAATTCTGAAAACCAGAATTCTCAATCAGTCCCTCTTTACCACTACTGGTTTTGAGGCAGATCTGCATGGAGGACATGGCCAGAGGGTAGCACACTATCGATAACTATACATGAGGAACTCATGGCCAGGGGAGCTAGCTTTACCACATATGAGTCACAGTGTCTTCTTTGCCTCCTGTAGAGCTCAAAAACTCGGCTAAAATCTAGCTTCCTAGGTTCCTTTCTCTGAGGCCCACCTCCAAGTCTTGACTACGCTCTGTGAAGGTAGAGGGACAGGACAACTGAATCTAACAGAGCGAAGGTCTAGGGAAATATGGCCTAGAGCAGAGCTGTTCTAAGTCATGCCCCTGGGAGAGTTGGGAGAAGGGAGTTGGTAGGAAGCTAGAGGCTTAACTCCTCACACTTAGCAGGATAAGAGGACACAATCTGGAAATAAAATCAGGGATTAAATGAGGATGCAAGAGCATCTAACTTCTTGTTCACTGCACAGGATACCCCATGGTACGGGGTGTATGGAGCTGTGTCCCGTGTCTGCAGACTGAACTGCAGTGGGCAGAGCCCTGTCCCACCACCAGGTGGAACCTGCCATTGCATCTAACCCTGATTTTCCCCCCTGGCAGGTGCTGAATACGTGTTCATTGGCTCTGCTGAATTAGATAAATCCTCAGGAACACACCCATGTTCCCAATGGAAAGACAAGTTACTCTGTCAACAGCAGCAAGTGACAGAAAAATCTAAGAGTCATTCCCTGGGATCCTAATAGAAGATACAGTATAATGGAGCAGGTAGGAGTGAAGGCTCTGGAACTCTGCGATCTTGGATAAGTTAACCTTCTGGGGCCTCAGTTTCCTCATCCATAAATGGGAGTAATAATATTTCACACATCGTAGAATTTTTTTGCATTAAATGAGTTAATACTTCTAAATACTTACAAGAGTGCTGGGCATGTAGGTGATGTTGGATACCCTCTAGCTCTTTTATGAAGGTGAGTCAGTAACAGAATGGCCGAGAGTAGCTACATCAGAGGACCTCTCTAGGTCTTTGTTCAGAAAGGTTTGGAATTTCCAAGGAAGAAAGATATAGACTTTCTCACATTGTCAATGTCTTTAACCTGACTATTTCTCACCACCACGTGGCCCATTTCTTGGCAGTGTGAATGACCCTTCTCATCCAGAGGGACCATCTTACTGGAGTTGGTTATGGGGCTGTTATGTGGGCAGCTGCTTTTTGGCATGACCCCAAGTGAAATGTTTGAGCTGGCTCTTTCCTTGGGCTCAGAAGTCACCTAGCTAATGTGAACTTTGATGGTCCTGGGAGGCTCAGCTAGAATCTGTGGCTTGTTTCACCCCGAGCAGGTGGTCTAGGACCAAGAGTGCAGGGGCCGGCAGCCATGGTTGCTAGAAGGCTTGCAAGGTCTGGAAACGTTCCTGTCAGTTTGTGTGTGGGGGTCAAAGGGCTTTGCTAGGAAGCTTTGAAGCAATATTTTCCTCCCTGCTTTTCTGGCTTTCGTTGTTCAGGATTTCATTTTTGTCTGGGTGGTTTGAGGGTCTCTTGCTCTGCAGCATTCTGCTCTTCCTCCGTCCTGTTAACACTTGTCTGGCCAGTTGGAACTCTGACAGGGGAGCCCTACATGCCTTTCTGATGGTGTCCTTTTAATTATTTTATTTGCCTTTATAAATCACATCCCCCCACCCCCATTTCTGAGAAGATCATTCGTTGTACGAGGCAGCTGGAAGGGGCAGAGGGACTATTAGGTAAATAAAGATTTTTGTCTTGATACCTGATTAATTCAACCTCCCCTCTCCCCATATTCCAGTGTCAATAACTCCTGCCACTTTCTGAATTCCAAGAGGGGATTTACTTTTGGAATCAGAAAAAAAAAAAAATCAATGCCTAAAGCCTTCTTTTTTGAACCCGATTTTGGTAGCTCAATTATAATCTTTTATTTCCATGATATGTTTTACATAAAACATATATTCATTCAAATATTGACTTAGTGTGCTGGTTCAATCATTGAAGGGGGATATAAGATCTATATTTCCATCGCTACTCCCACAGATATAACACAGATCCTAATCTAATCGGGAAGACACAATACAGGCTGACGTGGGGGATCAGAGTGAAGAACACACCAGGAAATGGTGTCCTAGGACCTCAGGACTTTTGCTCAGTTTGGAATAAACGAATCTTTTCCTTCTCCCGGGGTGGAAAGAATTCTGATGTCATTGATATATGAAGACTTATTTCTCCTTCCTAGTATACTCATTCAGAGTGGGGAGCCCAGATTTAAACCTGTCCCATGGCATCATTGGTCATGGTCCATGAGCCCTTTGGGGTGTACTCTGCCACTCCCTGTGGGGTCCTGTGACTTCTTTTCAGACAGGTCGCTCAGTCTGAGGCAGATGGAGAGTCCACTCCTCCTGCTCCTGCTGTGTGCCCTTGGGTGAGTTACTCAGCTTTCGGGAACCCCAGTTTCATTGTATGCAAAGCAGAGAGCGCAGTACCTTCCTTATGATATAAAAATTAAAATGAGACACCTGTATCCTACATGGGACATAGAAAATGAGCAGTTAATGTAAATTCTCTCTGTTCTTATATCAAGATTTTCTTTTTCTTTCTTTCTTCTTCTTCTTCTTTTTTTTTTTGGTTTTCTTTTCTCTTTTAGCCGGGGTGAATGTCAATTAGTTTTTCCAGGTTCGAGGCACATCTGAGATTAATATCAGCCAGAACTTGAACATGGTTGCCAAATTGTAAGCTCCTTATGCTGACACGTGGACCACATGAAGGGACTTTTCTCAGTGCTAGGTGATGCTAATTGCCATCTGATCTGAAGCCAGAGTTGCTTTCCTTTGTTTAATAATTTATATCTTCTCTGAGAACACTGAGCTAAAGTTTAAAATTACAGAAGGGGACGATTTATCTAAATGCCAACAAAGCTAAACTGCAGTAAAATCACCCCAACCCCCCTCTGTGGGCTGCCACTCACTCACCACCCGGAACACCAGGTGGTATTTGAGGGAGTGCACACATGAGTCAGTAAGAGAGTTGAGCTCCTGAGATGTTTGGTTGTCGGTCAAGGCTTGCTCTGTGGGAATCACCAGCTCATGCTGGTGCAGAAGCCTGGCAGGGCTCGAGGAAACAAGCACAGGACAGCATCATGGCCCATGACCTGTGAGTTCCCGCCCTGTCATTTCCATTTATTCTCATATCAGGCATTTACTGAGTACCTACTACGTGGCGAGTCCTCTGCTGGGCATCCTCATGAGGCTGGAGATTGGTACTCTCCCCCTGTTCATAGTCAGGGTGCAGGATGTCTACACAGGTGGCCAATGACCCCGTTCCTCCCCCTCTCCATCCGTGCTCCGAAGTAGTGACAGCGCAACCACCTCCTCCAGTGTCGTCTTTGTGGTATTTTGGTAGAGTGAGCGAATCAGATTGGAAGGACATGAAAAAGCATTTAAAGCAATTGCAATGTGCCAGGTCTGGTACTGGGCACCATCTACATACATGTTTCAGAGTGTCCCTTCCTCCTTGGATCGAGAAACCCGGTTTCACTCCACAAACATGCATTAGTTAATAAAGGGCCGCTGCTCTTGGGTTGTGCTTCGACCTTTGTGGAAAACTTGGCACCGTAAACTGACCTTGACCACTTAGATGCTTGACCTCTTCATTTGACTAAGACTGTAGCAGCTGTTCCTAGGGCATCACCAGTTTGAGCACAGTGAAAATGACCCCATCTTTGCACATTCTGTTCCCTCTCTCTGGAAGGCTGTTCCCCAACATCCTCATGGCTGGCATCCTTCCTTCCTTGGCTGACTGCAAGATCCCCCGCTGAGGCAGATCTCCCCTGGGCACTCCTGCTCCCTGAATTCTTGCCATTCAGTTGTTCTCCAGAGAACAGGTCCTCATCTAAGACAACAAAGTTCACCTATTTATTTTGTGTGTTCTTTCGTCTTCCCCATAAAAGGCAAGCTTCACAAGGCCCAGGGTCTAGAGACATCTGCTCCTGCTGTAGTCTCAGGACCCAGAAAGACAGCTGGCCCAGAGCACATAATCAAGAATTGTCTGTTGAATGAGTTAACCTCGATGGTATGAGGGAAGCAATGACTCTGTGCTGCCGGAGGTCTTCCCTCGCATGGCGGGATTAGGGAATGGACCATTCATTCACTGATGCATTCATTCCCTAGGTATTTATTGTGTCCAGCATGGTGCTGGGTTTTGGGGCAGCAGATACAGTGAGACGTAGTTTCTGCTTCCAGAGAATTCAGTCCACCGAGGGAAAAGGACACATAAATAATACACACAATAATGGCCATGATAGCTCACCCCTCGGGGAGTGAACTGTGCGCCTGCTGCCCTCATAAGCATGTTCATGTACGCAGTAGTAACTCTTCAAACTCTTTAACAAAATGAGGGATTGCTCTTTGGCTCATTTCACAGATGAGGAAATAGAGGCACGAAGAGACTGGGAGCACAGCATGGGGAGTGTTCTGAGGTGACAGCAGGTCCCATGGTAAGTGGGTATTCCTGGCATGGGGAGGTGCAGATTTGAGAGACCTGGGTGTCGTCCTCACTCTGCTGCCTGTCTCCATTGACCTGCTCTTTTGGTTTCCGGACACCTTAACCCTCCCGCACTCCCATTCCTGCTGCTGTGAACCTGGTCTCTCCTCTAAGCTCAGCAAATGCTCTCATCCTGACCCTGGTGACCGCCAGCCCTTTGGATCCTGGGTCCGAGGCCCATCCAGGGCTCTAAAGCAGGCACGATGGCTCAGCTCAGATGTCCCAGTTCCCCACGCTGTGTTTGCAAAAGTTGTGACCTTAGACTCATGTGACACTTAGACACATACCTGCATTGGGTCCCGGCATCCTCTGTGAGAGGGGAGAGACCGTGACCAGCCCACATTCCACGACTGCTCACTTTGCAGGGACCCGCAAAGGTCTGCAGTCACTGAAAGGGTCTGCTGGGAGTTTTCAAAATGAGAAAAGTTGAACACCTTCCACCTCCTCACCTTGTCTGCTTTGCCCTCACTCTCTTCTGGGTCTTGGGCGACCACCCTTTGTGCTTCAGAACTCTGGGAGGTCACTTGTCTTCCTCACCTAATGATGTGTTATAGAAAACAAGCTCCCATTACTTGCAGAAGTGTGACAGGAACATGAATATTAATAACTCCCATGGGTTTCCTACAAACATCCATCACCACGGCTTAGAAGGCTTGTTCTGACTCGCCTGGCATGGGGGTAACTGCGCAGCAGAACAATGATAAAGCATTCATGAACCCAGCTTAGACAGAGTTCTTTCTGGGACTTTGAACTCCAGCGCTCCTGCGGGGCTCAGGGGCAGAATGTGGTCTCCTCCACCTGGGTTCTGGCATGGAGATGTTTGACTTCCATCAGGGACAGTAACCGGCAGATGTGCCAGGATCCAGGGGAGACGGAGCGGGGGTCTTTTCTTTATCAGAAAGAAAGTTCTCCTTGTCGACAGCATCTTGGTGAGCAGGTGCATTTGATCTCATCTGAACCGGGTCAGGTTGGAGTGATGCTAAAGTCTGGAGCTGGAGAGTCTGGCACAGATTCTTAGAACTGTAGAACTCAGAGACCATCATTTTGGGTAAACTGAGGCCATGTAAGCAAGAATAAAGGCAGAAGCAGGACCAGGAGTAGAAAATCTGGAGGTTACCATTTTCCTTGGAGAATCCTAGGACTTGTCACTGTCATCTGTGACATAAGGGTGACACAAGGGTGTCAATAAATGACACCCTTGACATTTATTCCAAGTTTCCACTGAAATCTTTACATGGCTTCTCAGTAAAAGTCCTTTTCTCTGGGAAATATCCAATTACAGGGCATTTTCTCCTCCATGGGTCTCTGGATCCCTCTTGAGGTTCTCCCGGCACTGACCTGGGCTGTAACAGAGCTCATGGGATCCCCATCTCAGGCAGTCTTATTTTTGGAAGACGTGGTCCCAGGATCTGGAGGGAATTTCTGAAAGGATTGTAGAATGGCTACAGTATCAGGACATTGGGGACCCTGAGGTTGAGGAACATGATGGATCCATTTCTTGAGTTCTGTTGCCCCGGAAACCCCATGTGGTCTTTGGAGATTGAGCTCCTGTTTTGATGGCTGTTCAAGAACATTGCAGCTTGGGCCCCCTAGTTGAAAATCCACTGTTAGAATGTATTTGAATGTGTGTTGTGTGTGCCTTTTTAAAAAAATGTAGGACTTAAAAACTCATATCTCTAACTCACAAAAATAAAATAAAAAAAATCTTTGGGCTTTTTCAAGAAAACTATCTTCTTAGGTAATTTCGATGTGATCAAGGCAGCATCTGTTTTTCTGACCTTTAGGTCACTCATCAAATCTATGATATTAATGAAAAAATGCTCATTTTCTTGGGCAGAAGCATGCAAAATCTCTCTGCTATACAATTAACAGTGATGGGGAAATCTGCTATTTCTTCCAGCTGTCAGATTTTCCTATAGTTGGAATTTCAACCTCTTGAGCCAGATGAGACTGTACAGATGAATCATCGAAACATTAATGGTTTTAGACTTCATTGCAGGAGGCCACCCCCCATCCCCGCAGAGTTTGGACCTAGGTCACACTGGGTCATAGCCATTTCTGCCTACCCGTGTTTACTTGGGACACAGCTTGGTGTCATGGTGGAAGGAGTGAAAGAGTTGGAACCAAAAGATCTATAATGTGAATCCTGGCCCTGAAATTTGCTAGCTGTGTGATTCTCTTTTCTGAGCCTGAGTTTTCCCATCTGTAAAAGGAACATATAGTAACAATGGCTCTGTACTTTATAGAATTGTCCTGAGGATAATAGGAAACCTTTGCATTGCTAAAGGTTGTTGTTTTGCTGGATATTGTGTAGAAATTGAGTTAGTCAAAATTTTTCTCAGGATATCCAAGAACATTCTTTGAACCACCCATAAAAATGGTTACAGGGTATATGCAATTAAAGCTGATTATATGGGAAGGGTACTTTTCTGGTCAAAAGGGGAAAAAATTGCCACAGTGATCATAGCAGATAACATTGGCTCTGTTCTCTCCTCACTCTTTCTCCTTCGTGAAAGAACCCTGATTTTGTTTATACATACACCCTCCTTCATCATAACCACATGTTTCTAGGGAGGTGGGCTTTCAGAAGAAGCAGATCTTGCTTGGTCTCAGCTAGTGATTTCCAAAATTTAATGTGGACCAGAATCTCCTGGAGGGCTTTTTGAAACACCAATCGCTGGGCTCTGCTCCCAGACTTTCTGATTTCGAAGATCTGGATGGGGTCAGAGAATTTGCATCCCGTGATACTCTACTGCTGGACTGAAGACCAGGCTCTGAGCTGTACTGTCGAAGTCAGTCATAGTGGTCCCATTCTCCATGCCAGTCACTGGTCAGGTACGGGTGCTTGACTCAGTGCTAACCAATGAGATGTGAGTCGTCGGCTGGGATCTTATGGGAGAGGTGTCCCCACTCCTCCAATGTAACCCAGGGAAGAGCTGGCTTCCTTTTACCTCTGGACCCTGTTTCCAGCTGGAGCACCGGGGACCACTGCAGAGATAGAGGACTATGAAGGAAGTAACCCTAAGGACAAAGGGGACATCCCAAGAATGACTAAACAAGAAAGATGAAGAGCATCCAAGTCCTTAATAATGTCATTGGGTTGCCAAAATCACTGGAGCTGTACATCTCTTATTTGCTGAGACACTTTGAGTTGGAGATCTCTGTTACTTTCAGTCAAAGGGAACTTAATGGATAAAGTGACAGTGTTACAGTTTCTCTCCCCTCATGGGGACATCAGGGTAGGTTACGTGACAAGAGTGCTGAACCTTATTTGAGGTGATGGGAGATACCTGGTGCTAGCAACTATAGTCAGCCAGACGCCATGCATCTAGGTCAAGGTCTAATGGGAGGAGAGTCAGGATGGGAACGATTTTAGGGAGGGGTGAAGGCCGTGGGAGCAAAGGGCTCACAAGCTGGGAGATGTGACCATATTGGAGTAGGTTAGGAGCATAGGATGGATGGAGGGTGTGCTGGGTACCTTAAGAGCCCCCAACTCTTGAGGAGCTTGTGATCTGAGCAGGTCATGTTGGGTGGGAAGGGGAGCCCAGGGTTGGAAAGAATAGCCAAAGAGAGGCGGGCTGGGGGGATCAGAATCGGAAAACGGAAAATAAAAACATGGTGAGGGGCCTTCAGTTCTTGTGTCTCCAAATGATACATTCTTTTCTGCCGTTTTCACATTGGTAACATTTTGTCCATTAAAAGACAGTGTGGGGTCCTGAAGTGGACCTTTATCCAGAGGCGTGTATGCGATCCGAGGCAGCCAGTGATTTCACAAGAGTTATTAAGAATTCTCCTCTCTTCAGTCTCTAGGACTTGTAAATGTGTCCCTCTGTCACCAGAAGGCTTGATCTGAATCCTTCTGGTGTTTGTCCCATTTCCTTCCTCTTACTCTCCTGGGTGTGTTCAGTGGGTCTGTACCTGCCACCCCTTCCCTGGAAGCATTACCCACCATGGGTCCGCCCTGCCCCTCTGCCCACCGCCAGGCCCAGGTTGGGGGGATCCCTGTTCTCAGCATTGGTGATGAGGGAACGAAAAGACAAGAGACTGTTCTCAGGACGGTCAGGCTAGGATGGCCCCGTCCAACAGGGCACAACACAAGCCACGAATGTAATTGTAGGATTCCTAGTAATGCCATTAAAAACAGTAAAATGGAAAAGGGATTTTAATTTTAATGATATATTTTATTTATCCCAGTAGTTCTCAACCAGGGAAGATTTCTCCCTCCAGGGGGCATTTACGAATATCTAGCAATGTCATCAGGCAGTTTGTGGTTGTCACACTGGGAGGGCTTCTGATGGCCTCTAGTGGGTAAAAGCCCAGGATGCAGCTAAGCCTTCCCTGAGGCACAGGGAAGTTGCCCCTGCAACAAAAGATGATGTGACCCCAAATGTCATTACTGCCAAGGTTGAGAAACCCTGATCTAGCTGGATATATCTAAAATGTTTCATTTTACTCTATCATCAAATCAAAAAAAAATCATAAATCTGTTATTTTGCGTATTTTAAAGTTCTAAGTTCTAAAATCTAGTGTGCATTTTATGCTTATAACACATCTCCATTTAGGGCAGTCATGTTTCTTTTCTTTATTTTTTCTTTTAAAGATTTTATTTATTTATTTGAGAGAGAGAGAGCATGAGCAGGGAGAAGGGTCAGAGGCAGAGGGAGAAGCAGGTTCCCTGCTGAGCAGAAAGCCTGATGTGGGACTCAATCCCAGGACCCTGGGATCACGACCTGAGCTGAAGGCAGAGGCTTAACCAACTGAGCCACCCAGGCACCCAGGGCAGTCACGTTTCAACTGTCGAGCTGCCACACATGTCTAGCAGCCGTAGCCCAGGCGTAGCGAGTATCCAGTAAAATCGAGGTGGCTCTCCATGACTTCTATTTTGTGGGTGCAGCAAATCCGGTGAGATGCAACGTCTTCTGGGTGAGATTCAGGGTCCTACCCCTGGTGGCAGATCCAACAATGAGGAGTTGGGATAAAAGGATTGCACAGGGTGTCTTGGATGATGAAACTAGGTAGGGCTACAGGTGTAATTCCAACAACATCTTTCCAATTCCTCACATTACCTCCCTGCAAAATGCCATTATGAGACTGTCGTTTCCTGCTCTCTGGAGGCAAAGGTCAGCCTGCCTCCTTGGGAGATGAGTGAGCCAGAGCTGGCTTCAATGCAGCGTTGAGGATTTAGGTATTGATCGCCAAGGCTTTCATGTAGTTAAAACAAACAACCAAGCAACAACCTTTGCCTCCTCTGAAGTACTCTATAATTTTTTCCACTTGAAAGATGAGAAATTAAGGTTTTCAGGTTAAAGAGAAGGTGACCGTGTAGTAATCAGAGCTTTAGAACGATCCCTGCCAACCTTGGTTCCACATGCTGTATGGCGTAATCCCCAGTTGGAGGGCTGCGCAGCAACTCATTAGTCTCGAGGAGCGGCATGGATGATTCTGTAGTGAGGGAGTAATTAAATGTGACATGGCAGCAGGCGGATGGTTTCAAGGCACACTCGGGGGTCCGTGGCGGTGGGAGGGTGCTTTCCCGTCTCTGCCCATGAGGGAAGGCATGGAGAAGCCTATAGAGTCCCTTGGGGGGAGCTGTGAGGACAAGGCCCAGCAAGGTTTCCGGCATGATCCCTGGGGTCGGGGCAGTGACCCAGTCTGTGTGGGGACAGGGCCTCACGGAAGGACCCCTGGGGAAGCCAGGCCCCATCTGCAAAGCAACAGGGCCCCGTCTGTGGTGCTGCTGATCGTTCCTGGGCTACAGGGAACCGGTCCTCCTCCGTTTGCAAGCTGGCTGCTTATCTGTCTTCCATCGGACAGGAGCCTGCTGTGTTTACCTTAAGTCAGAGTGAAGAATGCCACCCATTGTTCCAGAACCCTCTGAAACCTGAGCACATCTGACAAGCCAGGCTTTGTCTCAAATGAAGGAAGACAAAAAGAGCATTTTCTCATTTTTATAGTATTGATAGGACACCTATTTTCATTGGATTGTAGGCTTGGAGAGGGACTCACATAGTTCACCTTTTCAGAAAGCCCTTCACTCAGCTTTCCCACACACCTAAAAATCTACCCTATTTTTCCAAGTCTGCCAGGGAAGGAGCTTATAAAAATCTTTTTGGGAACACATTCAATTTCTCATTAGCTCCCAATGAAGATAGATCGAGCACAGACTTTGTGCAGGGGATCAAGAGCCAAGAGACTAAAGGAAGGGGAAGACACAGCTTCTACTTTTAAGGAGCTCATGAAGAGACATAAAAAAGACGGGTGACAAGTGCCAAACGGATGGCACATCCATTTAGATCCTTAGGGCTTCCGAAGAGGAAGCTGTAATGGAAAGGGACTTCCTGTGGTAGATGAACTTCAAGTTCTTCCAGGGTTGGACAGAGGGGAGGGGTTGGTGTGAGGGAATCGCATCTCCTGCTCTCCCTTCCCCCATCCCCCAATTATAAGTTGAGTTTCTATAATGTTTCAGCAGCAAACCAGGCACCGTGGATCAGGCTCTGTCCCAGACTGATAGCAACTCACAACAGAGCGATGCAAATTCCCTGAAACTTGACCTTCCATAGAAATGGGACTCAGGCCCACACGCTCACTCATTCAGATATTTGCTGAGCACCTGTCCTGTGCTTGGTGCAAAGGACACGGTGGGAAACAAGACAGACACAAGCCCTACTTCCATGGTTTAAGGAGGCAGGAGATGAGTAATGACAAGTGTGCTAAGAGTTATGCAAAGTGGAGGCAATGGGTCCTATGGGTTGTACAGAGCAAGCTGTTCAACCCGGTCTGGGAGGAAAGGCTTCCCTTGGGAAGTCCTGTGTAAGCCGGCAGGTGAAGGCAGAGAGGGGCAAAAGGTGCGAGGGACATGCACCTCAGAGGGAGGAGACCGCACAGAAGACCAAATGCAGCTTTTGACAAGTCCAAGTTTCCCAGGATGGGCGCAGCAGGGATGGGATGAAGCCCAAACATTTGGGCTGGCCCTTTCTGGGCTGCAAAGGGGCCATGTCTTCCCACGGCACAAGGTCAAAACAAGTCAAAGCTAGAAGGGTCCCTGCCCTGGTCCCTATACCTGTTGCCTCCTCTCCTTCTCCATCAGCCTCCTAGCCCGGGACTCCTGCAGGCCCTCCACCTGTAAGCTCCGCCCCACCGGTCCCTGGGTTAATTTCCACTGTGAAGGAAGTGCTAGGACACAGAGTCTCTCCCATGCCTGGGAGGCAGGGCACTCACCGAAGGTGTGTGTCTCTGCTGTGCCCGGAGCAGGGCCTGGCATTCAATTCTTTCTTGGGATAGGCTGAGCCCTGAGTAGCCGAGGAAGCTCCAGGTGCCAGTCTTTTTTTTTTTTTTTCCCCAGGTGCCAGTCTTTTGAAATGCCACCAAGTTTGTTCATAATTGGGCTTCTGCCTCAGTTTCCCTGCTTAATATTCCTGTTACTTGCCAAGGTTGGAGATTTGCCCAGAAACTCTGGTCTCCTGGGTTTACTGAGCACCTGCTGAGTGCAGAGACCCAGCTGGGTTGTTGAGGCCAATGTACAGAATAAAAAAGCATTCCAGACGACCTGGCCCGGGATCACATACCCTGAGCGTTTGTGATGATTCAGTGTGTTGGATTATCACTCGTATTTTGAAAATGTGAAAATCATCTTTTTCATTCCTTCAAAGGGCGAGGTGATTCTTAATATAAATATGACTTTAAGAAATTTCACCCTTAAAAAAAAAAAAAATATATATATATATATATATATGGTCTACATAGGTGCCAACAACTGTTTCTTTTGTCTTCCAGGTGCCAGCAGTTCCAGCGTTCATTATATTTTTGTTGATGGAATCCACATGAGGTGGAAAGCGGCGCTAGTCAGGAGATGGGCTAGAATCCAGAGTTCTGGATTCTCAAAGCTTTCAACCCCCACCTCCGACCTCCCTCCACAGATCCTCTTCTGAGTTCCCCACCCTCCAGGCTTCTTCACGTTTCTGTTCAAACCGCCCCCTGCCTGGAATGCCCTTTTGTTTACCTTCTCTTCCACGAAGAGCTCTTCTCTTCCATTTTCATTGGCTTTGCCTCTTTTCCTTTGTCTCTGACTTCTTCCTCTACCCTTGGCTTCTGTATTCGCTCTCATCTTTCACCTGGTCCTCTGCGTAGATGCATGTCCTCCTAAGTCGCCCATGTACAATTAACATTGAGTTTTGAGGGTACCCTAGAAAGCTGACAAGATATCTTCCCAAATGTCCAATTCAAACGGTTCATTTTTAAATTTAGGGAATATGGAAGATTGAAAAACACAAGGGTCTCCACTGACCGTGGAAGAATGTTCAAGAGCACAGGGTTCAAACTCGAGCTTTGTGATGTTGTGCAACTTACTTAGCCTCTCTGAGCCTTAGTCTTCTCAGCTGGGAAGAGAAAGGGTAAACCTCAGGTTGTGGGCTCACTGTGAGTATCTCATGAATATTCCGTGGCAAATGCTTAGCATTGTTTCTCACAAGTAATAAGCACTTGATACTTGGGAACTATTGTTATGATAACCATGGTAACAGTTTCAAACTCTTATTTACAATGTTACTTCTATTAAAAATACTTTGCAGATTCCAACTACCAATCTTGGGAAGTAAAATCTGGATCTATTCCGTTATCAAGCTGTGGACTGTTCCTTCCCTCAGAATGAGAAGGGATTCGCTTCCCATCATAGAAACATCCATGGTGTCAGCAAAAAATGGACCAAATGTACTTGACTTTCTTGTCTGGGCCTGACAGTTGCGTCAGGCGGCTGAATGGTCCTTTCGGTGTGAAACCAGCAGTCACTTGACTCAGTAGCAGGTGTTTTTTATAGCACCCAAGTTCTTTCCTGGAACCTTCTCCTATTTGTGACACGGGCCATGTGCTAGGAAGACTGCAGGCACGCCCTGTCGTTTCACAGTGGGACGCGCTGATGGCAGACGTGGCCTCTGGGTCCAACAATAAGATGGACCGAGGGGCCCCTCCTCATCCCGCCCAGCCTTCTGCCCTGGGCCGCTAAAGGCTGTCAGGGTAACTGGCTCGTCTCCAGTTAGGAAGAATTTCCATGACCACTAATGGGTAGTTAGGGACAGCATCCCAGTTTAAATAAAGGCTTTGAAGGGCCTGGAAAGCTGGTGAGTAAATAACCATTTATCTGCCTGTCACTTAGAGGACATCACATGGAACCATGTTCCAGGACTTGCAAAGGCAGAGGAGCCATAGATCATGATGGAGCATAAAAGTTACGTGTGAACAGGCTGTAAAACCGAGCAACTGTTTACCTTAGTGAAGGTTTTATTTACATGCCCTCCAGCAGATACTTAGCGGTACTCTGTACAAGGCTGTGGATTGGATCGCGGCTTCAAGCAGAGAGTCTGGCGAAAGGGAGCTGCCACGGGTAGGTGCCAATTGCAGCCTCTGATTTTGGGGGCCCAGAGAAGACCTCTCTGGCTCCCTCCAATGTTCTTTTTGCCTGCTGGATGCTTAAAACTTCTCAGAACTAAAGCTTTATTTCTATGATTACAGAAAATTCAATTGGACAAATTCAACACTGAAATCAATATGAAACACACAAATAGCTACATTCTTTGCAGAGTGCTTCCATATGTGGACTCTTCTTGATCCCCAAATGCTCCAATAAGTCGGATCATTGCCCCCAATTATGAGGAGGGACCTGTGACTTGGAGAAGTTAAGTGGCTTGTCTGAGGGCACAGGAAGGTCACAGCAGAACTGCCTCCTTTGTGATCTTTCCACTAGAGCAGGCTCTTGCATTAAATACCTTCCACAGGGAAGTCCACGGCTTAAATGAATTCCAGCCTGAGAGCCAGTCCTGAAAGGTGGAGATGTGAATGGGAGAGTGGGTTCAGCAGTCTTCCAGAGTCCTGCTCAGCTTGGGGTGGGGAGGGTCTTGAGGTCCTCTCCTCCTCTGCAGTGCTTCCTGTTTGTTCCTGAGCTGACCTTACCCAAGACACCCTTGGACCGTGCATGTACACGCACTTCCTCCATTCTGCGGTGTTCATCTCGTCCCATGTTTGCATTCCTTGCTGGGACTGGAGCCCTGTTCTGACCCCGAGTCTCTGTGGCTGAAGTCCTGGACACCTGCTACTTTCCTGCCCGTTCTCTCCCCGAGGAAGTAAGGTCCGTTCCTTCTCCTCCCACCCTCAGCTGGGGTTTGATTCTTCTGGACCAATCTGCCAGAAGTGAATGCTGATTGACGCTTATTCCCTCTGACTTGTGCTATTGCAGGAAACTGTCAGTTCCTTCATTCGCTGAACTCATTTTTATTGAGCACCTACTACACACAAGACACAATCCAGAGTTGACTTCCCTTGGTTCTCAAGGTGACCCTAATGAAACAGGAGTTTGCCACCTGCCTTTAGAAAGCACACTGTGTGCTACCACTGTCTAGCTCACCAGATGCCCTAAGGCTGGGCCAGGGACCACTACAGCTCACCTTCACTGTCAGTCATGGGACCTGACAGTGCTGGGGACATTGAGAATGCTGGAGGTCAGGGTGGGTGATGGCTGGGAAATGGGTTGTAAGAAATCCTTAAGACAACATGGGGATTTCTTCAAAAGATTTTATTTATTTATTTACTTGAGAGAGAGAGAGAGAGAGAGAGAAACAGCAGGAGAGGGGAGAGGATGAGAGGGAGAAGCAGGCTCCTCACTGAGCCAGGAGCCTGATCAGGACTCTATCCCAGGACTCTGGGATCATGACCTGAGCCGAAGGCAGTCGGTTAACCACCTGAGCACCCAGGTGTCCCTCCTTCTTCTTCTTTTTTAATATTAGTTTCAGAGGTAGAATTTAGTGATTCATCAGTTGCATGTAACTTAATATTACCAAGTCCTGGCTGCCTGCAGCTCCAGGTGACTCAGTGAGCAAGTGACCCTGCAGAGTGACAGTCACTGAGCCAAAGAGAAAATGAGATAATTTATAGAAAAGGGTAATAAGGAATGACCTTCAACCCCATTGTTTAATCCTATTACTTCACAAACTGCAACACTTTCAATTCACAGATCCTGGTGGCAGGACTTGAATGAATCTTATCTGAATTTCTGCTTTATTTATCTTCCCGCTAGCTTCAAGGATCCCCTTTTGTGAATGACAGCTCAATCAATTCCATAACATACAATTTTACACAGTAGGAACCTAGTCCGGTACCCACTTCGTACTTGTAATTGTCAGCTGCTTTCCTGAATAGCCTGTGTGTGTTTCAAAGCCAAGTTATTTTCATCTCCTGACTCCCCAGGTGGAGTGACACTGTGGGATGGACACGATTCTGACTTAAGGCTGAAGATTCTCTCCTCTCCCCCTCTTTGTTCACAGGCAGCTCTCCCTTGTCTCAGCCGGAGCTGCCAGCGCACATTCAATTTCCCATCAGTCCAGTCCAGTTAAGGAACCCACAGCTTGATCGGCAGCTTCATTTTAGAAGCTTTCTGAGAGGGTGGGGTTTTATACTTTGTTTCCCATGCTTTTGGAATGCTGCCAAAGCAAAGGAAGGTAAAATGAACATGTATATCTTGGCTTTGTTTTCCAGGGCTGGGTAACATGATGGACAGGATTGTATTAGGAGAGGAATTAAGGAGGAGATGGGTTGCACACATTGGTTGATCCACAGAGTCCGTGGGTAATGAACTGGGGAAAAAACTGCTGATTGAAAATTTGAATCATTAAAAGCTTTGAAATCAACAGCTTCTTTTAGAATTTCAATCTTTGGTGATTTGCTCAGAGTCCGTGCTGCAGTGGTCTGAGCCACGGGCCAAATGGTCAATGAAAATGATCACGGTTTGCTCACGGCCTCTGCTGTTTCAGAGAGTATATTAAACACTTAAAAAAGCTGCCGTAACTCCTCTGGGCACCAGAGCGGCCATCACAGTACAGCACTCCCTGGACTTACACTGATTTAAAATTTGCATTTCTCATTATTTGCAAATGACCCTCCAGGTTCAAAATATATTATAATTTGTATTTTTGTTGAAGCATGAATTAGAATTGCACTTGCTGGCCGGGGTGCTGGAGTGTGGTGTGGGGTTACAGGGCTGGTGAGGGAGTCTAACACCCTGCCCCCAGGGGCTCAAAGAAACAGTGTTTCTCTCTCATTCTATTTGCATGTTACGGGGTGGGGGGCAGGGGGACTTAGGTGATCTAGTGGTTCTTTGTGAATCGGGGAGATTTATAAAGGTCTTGGAAAGAAGTACTCTTTGAGTATCATGCTATGGGGTGGGGTATATCTTATAGAAATGAAACCAAGTAGTACAATGCCCTTCTTAACTGGACATTAAGATATGACTTATTTTGAGATCACTCTGTAAAGAAAAGGTGGGGGGTTGCTAAGCAGAAACTATAGATGTTCCCATGTCTACCCACACTAAAACTCATGCTCTTAGCTCAAAAGTGATCTCAAATCCTTGCTCAGTCTGTCCTCTGCTCTTTCCTTTTTGGTTTGGGCCTCAGATGCAAAGAATTGAAGTCAGCGTCCTAAGGAGCTCATGGCACCCGCCTCGTCATGGTCTCTCCCTTGGGTTAGTCTATTATAGCATTTCCCACCTTCAAGTCCGTCCCGATGTCTATTGTCTTCTTCATGTACCGTAAACATGCACATTAATGTGTTTAGAATATGTCATTGAAATTTATGATAATTAGATTCATATAATAGCACTTTAGTATATGCTTTTTCCTTTGCTTTCTTTTCTTTTTTTCTTTTTACTGTTTCTGTTCTGTGTAATTTTTTAGAGTTTATCCGTGTTGGCGAATGTGCTTCTGGTCATTTCTTCTGCTACGTCATCTTCCAGAGTGTGTCCACCATGTTTTGTTTACAACCCCATTGTTGGCTCGAGGCTTTGTTGTCATAAACAACCCTTTTCTAAATGCCCCCATATGACCCTAGGTGAGTGTTCCTGGGGTGTTATCCCTGGAGTGGGATCACATGTCATAGGGTAATTGCACACTTCATCCCATGTAGCACTGCCATCTTGCCTTCCAGGATGGCTGTTCCACTGTCCTCTCCTGCTGGGAGTGAACCAGGTTTCCCATATTCCCACGTTCTCTTTTTTCCCAAGGTGATTCATATAGATATGTTTCTTTGGTTTAATTTACCGTGTTTCTGATTATTAATAATGTAACATATCTCTTGATATATTATTGGTCACTTGGATTTCCCCTTCTCGGATTTGTCTGGTCATATGCTCATCCATTTTACTACTGGCTTTCTTGTCTTTTTCATTAATTTCTTAGAATTCTATGTATATTTTAGATGTTAATTTCTGTAGGTTTTAGCTGATATGAATTTATTCTGATATCTTTAGCTGAGATTATTTTATAAGTGGCAAATGTTTCATTTTAGAATAATTTTAGATTTACAAAAACTTGTAAAGATACTCCAGAGAGTTTCCATGTCCCTTTTACTGAGCTCCCTCTAATGTTAACCATCTTAAATAATTTGGCACATTTGTCAAAACCAGGAAATTAACATTGGTCTAATGCTATTTAAAAAACCACATATTCAGGTTTCATGGTTTTCCCCCCATCGATGTTCTTTTACTGTCCCAGGATCCATCTGGGATACCACATTGCATTCAATTACTTTATCTCCTTAGTCTCCTTTGATCTATGACAATTTCTCAGTCTTTCCTTGTTTTTCATGATCTTCATAGTGTTGAAGAGTACTGGTCAAGCATTTTGTAGAATGTCTCTCAATTTGAGTTTGACTGCTGTTTTCTTTATGATTAGACTGGGCTTATACCTTTCTTGGAAGAACACGGTAGGAGTAAAAATGCGCTTATCATGTATCAAGGGTTTTACGATATCAATATGACTTAACAATGTTAACCCTGACCACTTGGGTGATATTTGCTAGTTTTCTCCATTGTAAAGTTAAACATTTTCCTTTCTGCATGTTATTCTTGAAAGTGAGTCATGAGGTTCAGTTCATACTGAAGGGGAGGAGAATTAAGCTTTATCTTCTAGACAGTTGAGTATCTATATACATTATTAGGAATTCTCTAAGGAAGAAGGGATTCTTAATTTTAATGTAATCAAAACTGCCTTTTTTTTTTTTTTTTTTTTACCATGTGGCTTGTGTTTTTGAGGTCTTTTCTTCACAGATACAAAAAATTGAGAATCTTGAGATTAAATTTACCAGGATTACCTAGATTGGTCCTAAATCCAAAGATAAGTATCCTTACAAGAGACAGAGGAGGGGAAGATGCAGACATACAGAAAATAAGTCCATGTAAATGCAGAGAGACAGAGAGGGAGTGAGGCAGTCCCAGCTGAGGAAAGCCAAAGAACGCTGACTTCCAGCAGAACCTGGACGAGGCCAGGAATGGATTCTCCCCTTGAGCTTCCAGAGGGAATGCGGCTCTGCCAACACCTTAATTTTGGACCTTTAGTCTCTGAAACTGAGAGAAGAGATTTCTGCTGCTTTAAGCCAGTTTGTGGTAATTTATTAACAGCAGCCCTGGGAAACTGATACAGGTATTGATGGCTTCTGTTCTTTGTTTTTCAAAACTGTCTTTAATATTCATGGACTTTTGTTCTTTCATACTCATTTTAGCATCAATTTGATGAGATGTTTAAAAAAAGCCTACTGAAATTTTGTCTGTAATTCCATTAAATTTATGAATTAATTTGGGGGAAGAATTTATACCTTCATGGTGTTAAATAATCTCCCCCATGAGCAGTGGGTTTTTCTCCACTACTCAGAACTTGTATGATTTAATAGGTTTTAAAAATTTCTCCATAAAATTTTTAATATTTCTCTATAAAATTCTTGTGTGTTGTTTTTGAAAACATTTAGAGTTTTGCTTTTTGCTTACAGTCTTCACGTTGTTAGGGCCCGTGATCAAAGGAGCGAGACTGATACAAAGTGAAGGTCAAGCAAAGCTTTATTTCCTGCCAAGCATGGAGAATCAAACAGATTCTTACAGAGAGAGCGAAACCTCCCAGCCTCACAGAGTAACTTGTATAGAGCAAAGACCATGTGGTTGAGCCTGGCCACACACAGGTGGCCAATGAAATTGTAACACACAGAGAAAGCTGCGCAGTCATGCTAGGTCACTCACAGGTGGCCAATTAAACTACAATTTACTCTATAGTAGATATTTGAACTAGCCTATCACCTTGGTCAGAATTGGCACCCAAAAGGCACCCAAAAGATGGGGCCCACATTCTTTTAGGAAGATAGTGATTGGATGTCTCCACCTGGCCTGACCCGCCCTTGTATTTGGGCTCTGTTATCTGGGACTGGTCGACCATATTTTACTAGCTTCCCAGACTTGCTTTTAAGTAAGTCCCCTGGGGGTTGGGGGCAGGGTCAGTGTAAGTTTTACTGCATAAACAACAAAATGGCCGTTCAACCAAGATGGAGCCACTCTGGTTAAATAGGCCCTTACAATGTCTCATTTCATCGGCCAAGGCATGGAGAACCCTGTAGAACAGCTACAGCAGTAGTGAGTACCTTTGTCTTATTCTGGTATTAGAAGGAATACATTTAAAATGTACTGATTATGATATTGTAATACCATTGTATGGTGAAAGAGCTACACCTGTGCTGGTTACCACACTTGTGGTAAGCACAGCATAATGTATAGAGAAGTTGAACCATTGTGTTGTACACCTGAAACAACACAATATTGTGTGTCAACTATACTCAAAAAAATTAGAAAAAAAATGCATTGATTATGTTGAGGTTTCCTCTGGGTTTTTGGGCAGATCTCCTTTCTCCTTTATCAACTTAAGGGATTTTCTTTTTATTCTTGATTCAAAGGAATAGGAAAATAGACCTTGTGTTTTGATAGGAGTAGAGGCCCAGTTACATTGTAAAGGTCAAGAACACAGTGAGCAGTGGAAGATTGTGACCGTTTTGCCCATTGTGACCATCCATCTACCCTACCCCCATGGGGTAAGTTATTAGCCATGTTTGGCACAGTAAATTTCTGGGTGGAAAAAAGATGATGGGATTGGCAGTTGTGGCGTCAGAGACTCCTTTGTCATGAGAGAAATATCCAGAGCTTAGAGATGGTGTTGATGAAATGTAACTAATCACAACAGGGACATCATAGGGGCAGAAGTCTACAAAATGTTTTCTGATGATTTCTTTTCTTTTCTTTTCTTTTTTTTCAAAGAGTAGATTCCCAGGAAGTAAAACCTTTCATGTTGTGGAATTGGCCAACAATTTGAGCACCAATCCATCAGCAAATATTTAATAAGTCATTATTGCAGGCGAGGCACTATTATAGTGTTTGGAGAAATACAAAGAAAAAGACAGTTTGCCCTCAAAACACTTTCCATCTGTTAGGAAGATACAACAGTGCCCCAAAGGGGCCAAGGGACCGGTAATACAAAATGAAATGTAACAGACATCAAAAGAGAGGTCCATAGAGATGGCAATAAAACATTCAGCTTTTAAGAGAGATTAAAAAAAAACAAAACCTTGAATATATCTTCAGTATAATGAAAACCAGTGGAGAGGGCGATTCACTTTTCATCACTAGGCCTTCAAAGTATTTCAATGCCAAAAAGCAAGGGACATTTATATTAAAATTTTGTCACCAATGGCACCCTACTAAGTGAATGTCCTAGAGGTATGGGAGAATTATTGTGACTTTGAAAAGAGCTTCCCACAATTTGGTTCTATGAATTAAATGTAAGAGACATGAACAGGTTTCCAAATCTTCCGTACTTGAGCCTCTCCACTTACAAACCACAAATAACAAAACTAACTCAATGCGTGTGTTGACATGAGAATTAGCTAATAGAAACCATTGTGAAGCACCGTGGAAATCTTAAGTGCTGTGCAACTAGGTCAATAATGGATGTTGGCTTTCCTCCAGTTGCTCCTGAATCAGGGGAGGAGTTCAGTGACAGTTGAGTGACCATTTAACCTGCTAATCAGGCGACTGGCGGGATGCCTGATGATAGACAGAAGGAGAAAAAGGAAGACAAAGATTGGGGAAGCAAAAGAGATCAGATATCATGCGTCCCACCCAGGGCACTGCAGCCATTTTGGGCAAGATGACTTTTTACACCTGTTCTTTTAGTGTTTTGAGGACACATGGCATCACTGACCTCTGTGGAAATAAAGCCCCGTGTACCTACCTTACTCTCTGCCCCAACTTTTGAATATAGCAACTATCTCAATAAGAAAAGCCAACTGACTTCCAAATCCTGTACCTCCCCTCTGGTTGAAAATCACTGAGACAGAGTTAGAAGCCCTCGGGAAAGACAATGGTCAGGGTGTTTAGAGAGACCAGAGTTTAAAGATGCAATTAATGGTGGAAAGTGTAAGGTCTAATTAGAATGACAACAATAATTCAGTATTTGAGGATTCAAGTGGGTTCACTTAGTCCAGCTCTGCCAGACTCTTCTTAAAAATTTGCTTTCATCTCTTCTTAAAAATTTGACTCTGTTCTCAAACCTTCAGTGACTCCCTATTTCTTACAAATGCGGACCACATCCCTAAGCCTGACATTTGCCTTCCCTCTAAAACACATTTCCAACCCCCTCTCTTCCATTTTCTCATGTAGACTTTTCTGGTTCTAGTGAGTAGAACCTGACCAAAAAAAACAAAAACAAAAATGTGAATGATCCAGAATGACCAAGATGGGAAATGAATTCATGTTAAGCTAGTTTGTGATCGAAAGTTTTAATGAAGTGTTTCAAATAGGGTCAGTCCCAAGGTGTAATCCTTTGTTTCTCTGGTTTTGGGATTTGTTAGCAATAGCACTGTCAAATTGCAGCAGTTCACCTGCCCACTTTCTCCAGTGTTGTAGTGGTGTTCTGATCACAGTCCCACTACTGGGACCCCAGGCATTTGTCCCATACTAGTATGACAGTCTTTGCTCCCAGATGGGTCCCTCACCCCTGCCATCTGGTCTTCTGTATAGAGGTTGTCATTCCCAGGGGATTGAACTTCAGTAGGAACTGCTTCAGCTGAATACAAGATCTATTGCTACCTGAAAAACTTGTCCATCTGAGGCTTCCAGGTCTAGAAATTAAGTATTTTCTTTTGTTATCCATTTGGTATGATGAAACCTCAATTTCGCATTATCTGAAAATTGCAAATATCTGTAATGTTGCACAGAAAAAGTATCATATAAATCTAAATACTTTTTTTTAAAGATTTTATTTTTGAGTAATCTCTACACCCAGTGTGGGGCTTGAAATTACAACCCCGATATCAAGAGTCTTATGCTCCACCGACTGAGCCAGCCAGGTGCCCCAAAACTCTTAGAATTTCTATCTTACAAATTAAATCTTGACTTTTCATCCATGATAGAAATCTGGGATGCATTCATCATGGCCTCTTTCCCTTCTCTTCCTAACCAGTCCCATATCCTGATGATCTCACTTCCTAAATAGTTCTGAAACATCTTCACTCCTTTCAATCCTACACATAGGTCTTAGTTCAGATTCTTAACAGCTCTCACTTGGGTTAACAAATGAACTCAACGTGTGCTGACTTTAGCTCCCACACCAACCCTGCAAGGCAGTATTAGCCCTATTTGCTGATAAGGAGGCAGTCTCAGGAAGGGTAAGTGATTTTCTCCACTAATGCCATGCATTAGTAAGTGTCTGAACTGGGTTTCTTTTTTTTTTTAAAATTAAAGATTTTATTTATTTATTTGACAGAGAGAGAGAGAGAGAGAGAGAGATATCACAAGTAGGCAGAGAGCCAGGCAGAGAGAGAGAGAGGGGAAGCGGGCTCCCCGCTGGCAGAAAGCCTGATGTGGGGTTCGATCCCAGGACCCTGAGATCATGACCTGAGCCTAAGGCAGAGGTTTAACCCACTGAGCCACCCAGGTGCCCCTGAACTGGGGTTTGAATCCAGTTCTACTTGATTCAAAATCCCTGCTTTTTAACCCATACTCACTGCCTTTTCTGTATCCTGCCTTCTCTTTTCTCCCCCCCCCCCTTTTTTTTTTTTTTTTTTTTGGCTAGAACTTCCTTGTGAATCATTGCAGGAGAGCTGTGGCCTATTTAGTGGACAACACAGTGGAAACAATTTTCTGGGATCTGGGGGAGTATCAGTATCAGAATCAGAAGCATCATGATATACCACATACAAAAACAGGGTAGAGTTCACTTTTAAGTCTTAAATGTCTGCACTAAGAATCACTTCAAATACTGTCTTTTTTTTTTTTTTTTTAAGATTTTATTTATTTATTTGAGAGAAAGAATGAGTTAGGGAAAGGGAGAAGCAGACTCCCTGCAGAGCAGAAAGTTGGATTCTGGACTCGATCTCAGGACCCCGGAATCATGACCTGAGCTGAAGGCAGACACTTAACCGACTGAGCCACCCAGGTGCTCCTCAAATACTGCTTTTTTTCTTTCTTGAATTTTCCATATGCCTGGGAAGTCAGTGTGAGCAAGAGCTGAGACTGTGGCGTCCGGAGCACACCTATGTGGCTGGGAGAAGGATTCGGGGGATGCCCAGCTGTGGGGGGCTGTGAGGCCTGATGGTGAAGGTCCTACCAGTCGGCAGGTATGGACACGTCCTCCTGAAGGCAAAGGGTACCCACACAGTATTGCTGAGTTGGAGAGTGATGAAATCTATGTGTGGATTTTGATGGATTTTTATGTGGATTATTCCAGATTCAGTACATGGTGGGTGGGGTCGGGGAGAGACTAGGAGACAGGAAGGAGGTTTTTCAGGAATGGAGACAGTGGGATATTGGTTGGAAACCGGCCGATGGAGTAGAACAGATGGGAAAGACGCCATAGAGAGGGAGTAACAGGATTTGGTTGGTCGTGGGAGGTAATGGCATCACGAGATGGGAAGAATAAAGCATCATTAGAGAACTGGGGAGATCAGAAATGGGAACTTATTTCAGGTGGAAAAGAGTTTAATTTAAAACAGCATTTTGGGGGTGCCTGGGTGGCTCAGTGGGTTAAGCCTCTGCCTTCAGCTCAGGTCATGGTCTCTGGGTCCTGGGATCGAGCCCCACATTATGCTCTCTGCTCAGCGGGGAGCCTGCTTCCCCCTTCCCCTCTGCCTGATCTTGTGATCTTGTGATCTCTCCCTCTCTCTGTCAAATAAATAAATAAATAATCTTA
Source organism: Mustela lutreola (assembly GCF_030435805.1). Classification (NCBI taxonomy): domain Eukaryota; kingdom Metazoa; phylum Chordata; class Mammalia; order Carnivora; family Mustelidae; genus Mustela; species Mustela lutreola. The sequence goes on from NC_081303.1 coordinate 31,822,294, forward strand.
AAATAAAACAGCGTTTTGGATTGGGGGGTATTTTGGGGTGGAGGTAATTTAAAAAGGGTCTAGTTGGAAGTATTTACATTGAAGAGATCATCCCATGTCTTTCAGAGACACCACCAGAGGGGGAATGTGAATCTTTTACCCATCTATTTAGGACTCCCGAAGACAGAGACGAGCCTTCTGTTCCCAGTGATCACCGGCCCCCAGATGAAGCCAGCCTCAGGATAATAAACCAGGTAATTATCTCCATCCTTCCTGTGACAATAATGGTGTCGAGGCAGGCAAAAATTCATCAGAGGCGGCTTCGCAAGCCCCCAGGGAGAGTGATGATAAAGGGGCTGATTGTCAGAATCTGTCTCCGCAGTCTTGCAACAGGGTGGCGTGATGACGGCCGAGGGCCACATGGTACCCCCAGAGTAAAGCAGCGTGCAGATGAAAACGGAGAGACACCTACCTCCCAGCCCGGCACCCCACCAAGTCTGTGTAGATGGTCTGGATCAGTAATTAGAAACACGGTGCAATAAATATTGAAAGAAACTTCTGTAAACATTGTAGAGGACAATGAAATTAGAAATAATAAGCAGATGGGCTTTTATTCAAAGCAAATCATGCCAGATGGACTCAGTATCTCTTTTCTTTCTTTCTTTCTTTCTTTCTTTCTTTCTTTCTTTCTTTCTTTCTTTTTCTTCTTTTTTTTGGATAAAAGTACAAAGTTGGTGGATGAAGGGAAAATGGCACGTTTGATGTCATGTGTTTGAAGATTGTTAAAACATTTGAGTCTTCCAAGAAGTCTGATTTTCAGACTTGGCTCAGAATGCCTGGAATAGAAGCACATACCTGACAAAAAAAAGTTGGATAAATGCTACTAATTGGGCAGTAGAAAGAGCTGGAACACTGGGCTGGCAGGACAGTCTCAGGAGGGGTGTTCCAAGCCACCACATAGCTTTGGAACCTGAAGGGACCTTCGAGATCATTGGTTCCAACCCTCTCATTTAAGGATAAGAAAACCCAGTCAAAAGGAGACAATGATTTTGCACCACCAGGTCTAGGACAAGGGTTAGGTGGTGATTAGGTCTGCAGTGTGGGTGAGAGGTCTGCTTCCTACCTGGCATCTCTTTTATGTAGGGAAGGAAATAAATCTGGTCAAGTAAAATTCTTTTTTTTTTAATTCAAATATGATTATAATACAGTGTTGTATACTTCCGGTCAGATACTATTCTGGAATAATTGGACTCCGAGTGAATGAAGCTTGGGATGTAGATGGTCTCCACTAAGGAGGGTGGGGCATCGGGCAGAGTGGAGATGGTGGTTGAGAAACCATCTGGAGGCTTCACTACAGGCCATGTTCCCGAGGCCCACACAGCTCTCAAACCACCTGCAAGGCCCGTAACTCATCATTGCAGTGAAGCAAATGCGCCCATTTTGCAGATGAGACAATGGCAGAACTGGAGGGGATCCAGATACATGCCCAGCTTGGGTTGGACCACAGGCACTCAGCATGCCTAGGATGAAAGCTGATTTCCTCTGATTCTAGTCACGTAGCTCTCATCCAGATTTGGTCTCTGATAAAATCCTGGTGGAGCCCCAGCCTCCTTTCCTGCCCTGGTCTTCCTCCAGAAGCCTCCTCTCTTCCTCTGCTTTCCCAGCTCCTGTTCCTGCTCTGAGGAGTTCCCACAAGGCCCTGGAATTCCTAACTTCATCATGTTCTCTGGAACTCCTCCCATTCCGGCCCTGTGCCTTAGCAAATATTTCAGTCTCCTTCCCCACTCCGGCCAAGCTCTGTGCTCAGCCCTAAAAACATAAATTCTGTATAAGTTAAATTCCCACCATTGTGTTTACAGATCATCATCTCACCTTCAGGAAATCATTTTACCTCTGAGCCTGTTTCCTCAGTTAAAAAATGACACACAATGGGGTGCCTGGGTGGCTCAGTGGGTTGAGCCTCTGCCTTCGGCTCAGGTCATGATCTCAGGGTCCTGGGATCGAGTCCTGCATCGGGCTCTCTGCTCAGCCTGCTTCCCCCTCTCTCTGCCTGCCTCTCTGCCTACTTGTGATCTCTCTCTCTGTCAAATAAATAAAAGTCTTTAAAAAAATGATATACAACAATGACGCCTAGCTTGTGACTCATGGCACGTTGTGACTTGAGGATTGCGTGTGAACCCAGCTAGTCAATGCCAAAGACAAGTAGACACTCAGTATGCATTTGTTAGGAGGATTTTAGGTTGAGAACTTTTCTCAAGGCTCCTCTCAATAACTCTTCCTTCCTTCTTTTCTTTCTTTCTTTCTTTTTTTTTTTTTTAAGATTTTATTTATTTGTTTGACAGAGAACACAAGCAGGCAGAGAGAGAGAGAGAGAGAGAGAGAGAGAGAGAGAGAGAGAAGCAGGCTCCCCACTGAGCAGAGAGCCCAATGCATGGCTCGATCCCAGGACCCTGAGATCATGACCTGAGCCGAAGGCAGAGGCTTAACCCACTGAGCCACCCAGGCGCCCTTTTTCTTTTTTCTTTTCTTTTCTTTTTTCTTTCTTGAATCTGGTAAGGTGGTAACTCTAAAAATCGGATTCCTCCTCCTCTCCAGGGTTTACTGCTTTTGTTTTTGCTAAATTTTTGTTTGTTGTTGGCTGCCTCTGCTGAGGACCAGCCTGAGCTGTGAATTTAGGATATTCTCAGGTGTTTTCTCATCCTGGGTATGTGCAATGACTCTCTGATTTTTTCCCCCTTATACATAGTTCTTTTTGAATATCTTAGTCTTTGATGTCTGGCTCCAAAAATTGGAAAAAGAGAAAAGTAAAAGGGGAGAGAGAAGGGTGCCAGCCCTTTAAATCCCCGGGAAGTTACTTCTGCTGGAGGGGAGAGGCTTGCAACAGTGGAGGGAGGCACAAATTTTAGTATATGTGCTGCCGAAGCGAGCACGGAGGGAGGCACAAAAACAATGGCCACCCACCATTTTGTCTGCACCTCTGTGATTAAAAGTAGCATTCAGTGATCAGAGTGCTGATTCACAATATCTGAAGGACAGGGTCACTTTTGCCCACCCTGGCTCCTGCACGCTGTGTACAAGCTGCTCTAGGAACACTGCACAGCTGCCTGCCATGGGAATAACTCTTCCTTTCTCATGCAGAGTATCTATGGCACCCAACCCCTCTCACAGCACCCCTACCCTACCCATTCAACAGAGAACCTTCTGGCTATCAGGATCTAGTCTTCAGGGTGGTGGCAGGTTGAAGTGGGAGGTAGACTGTTAATAGATGATTTTGTTCCTTTCTCACACAAATTTTTCCCTGTCCAGGTATGGGAAGAAGTTTTGCAACAGGACGCTTTTATTTATTTACTTATTTTTTTGAAAGAGGAGTCATGGAAATGCAGGGGGTGAAAAATGGAAGCCTGTTTGCTTCTCTATATTTCTCTCTATAGCTGAGAAACAGCTCCTTGGTCTTCACTGGTCCAGGTTTTCTGCTCTGGGTGACTCAAGAGGCAACATTGTTAAATAAAACCCAAACAAACTTTTTTTCTTTTTCTCCTTTCCCTTTCCCTCTTTCTTTCTTTCTTTCTTTCTTTCTTTCTTTCTTTCTTTCTTTCTTTCTTTCTTTCTTTTTTATTGCATTAAGCCTCCATGCATCTTTTATTAGGAAGCACACCCCATTTGCCATCTGCTAGGAACTGAATATTTGGTCCTCCCAATATTTCTATGATGAAATCCTAACCTCCAATTTGACGTTAGGAAATGGGTCTCTGAGAGGTGGTTGGGTCATGAGCGTAGACCCCTCATCAATGGCTTTCGTGCCCTTAGAAAAAGAGATCCCAGAGAGATCCCTCATTCCTTCAACCACATGAGGACACAGGGAAAAGACAGCTGCCTATGAACCAGAAAGTGGGTCCTGGTTAGATACTCAGTCTGTCGGTACCTTGATCTTGGACTTCTCAGCCTCCAGAAGCAGGAGAGATGAATGTCTTGGTTATAAGAGCCGCCTGAGTGGACTAAGATACCACTGACCTCATATTATTCATTCTTTTGCTTACTCTCCACAGAGGGGGCATGAAAGCTAAAGAAATGCCCCTTCCCTTTCACGTGAAACGGGAGCTGTTGGAAAGCGCGGTGTCTGGGAATGACTAGACCTATATTTTTGTCCCATTTGTGTCCTATGGGAGCCTCAGGCAAGTGTCGAACCTCTCTGCTCTAGCTGGTCCTGGGTCAGTGGAATCCAGTACACTATGACCTCCCCCAGGGTAGGTAATAACAGCTTGTTTATCCTTATAGTGTTTGACATAACAGGATCAGATTTAGTTAACATTTCGGGATCATACCTTTACATGCTGCTGAAACACATCTTCATACAGGCCCATCCGTCACCAACAAATTTCACTGCATTGGGTGACCAATATAATCTTATATTACTTACTCTAATCAGCACAAGAACTCTGCAATGAAACTACTATTATCATCACTATTTGGCACTAAGAAAACCGAGGGACACTGAAACTAATGTAACATTGTGTGTGTCAACTCTGCGTCAGTGAGAAAAATCCCTGAGGCCCTGAGATATTAAGCAAGGCCAGCATTTGAACTCAGGTCCATTTGCCTCTGTGCTTCTACTCTCTGGATCTAAGCTCCTATTTAACCAACAATACTTCACAATTGCAAAGGGCTTTGGTTTTTTAAAGGTAACAGCCAAGAGGCTTCTTTGTTCAAAGATAGAGTAAGAAGGAGCCACAGATTCTTTTTTTTTTTCTTAAAGAATTATTTATTTAATTATTTTAGAGAGTGAGGGAGTGTTCGAGGGGAGGAAGGGGCAGAGAGACAGAGAGAGAGAGAGAATGAATCTCAAGCAGACTCCCCGCTGAGTGCAGAGCCCAATGAGGGGCTCTACCTCACGACCCTGAGATCATGACCTGAGCCAAAGCCAAGAGTCAGATGCTTAACCTACTGAGCCACCCAGGCACCCCCTCACATTCTTTTTTTTTTTTTAATTAAATTTTTATTTTAACTCCAATATAGTTAACACACAGTGTTATATTAGTTTCAGGTATACAATCTAGTGATTTAACAATTCTATACATTACCCAGTGCTCATCGTAACGAGTGCCCTCCTTAATCTCCATCACCCATTTAACCCAACCACCCAACACCCTTCCCTCTGGGGACCATTAGTTTGTTCTCTAGAGTTAAGAGTCTATTTCTTGGTTTGCTTCTCTCTCTCATTTTCCCCTGTATGCTCATTTGTTTTGTTCTACATATGAATGAAACCATATGGTATTTTTCTTTCTCTGACTGGGTTATTTCACTTAGTATTATAGTCTCTAGCTCCATCCATGTCATTGCAAATGGTAAGATTTCATTCTTTTAAAAAATTTTATTTATGTTTATTTAAATTCAATTAACATATAATGTATTATTGGTTTCAAAGGTAGAAGTCAGTGATTCATCAGTCTTATATAATACCCAGTGCTCATTACATCACATGCTCTCCTTAATGTCCATCACCCAGTTACCCCATTCCTCCATCCCCACCCCCAGCAACCCTCAGTTTGTTTCCTATGATTAAAAGTCTCATGGTTTGTCTCCCTCTTTGATATCATCTTGTTTTATTTTTCCTTTCCTTCCCCTATGATGCTCTGTTTTGTTTTCTTAAATTCTACATATGAGTGAGATCATATGATAATTGTATTTCTCTGATTGACTTATTATACTTAGCATAATACCCTCTAGTTCCCTCCACATTGTTGCAACGGGCAAGATTTCGTTTTTTGATGGCTGCATAGTATTCCATTGTACATATACACCACATCTTCTTGATCCATTCATCTGTCAAAACACATTTGGAATCTTTCCATAGTTTGGCTATTCTGGACATTGCGGCAATAAACATTGGGTTGCATGTGCCCCTTTGGATCACTATGTTTATATCTTTGGGGTAAATACCTAGGAGTGTGATTGATGGTGATTGATAGCTCTATTTTCAACATTTTAGGGTACCTCCATATTGATTTCCAGAGTGGCTGCCCCAACTTGCATTCCCACCAACAGTGTAGGAGGGTTCCCCTTTTTCCACATACTTTCCATACTTGCTATTTTTTGTGTTGTTGATTTTAGACATTCTGATAGGTGGGAGGTTATATCTCATTGTAGTTTTGGTTTGCATTTCTCTGAAGAAGAGTGGTGATGGGCATCTTCTTGTGTCTGTTGGCCATCTGGGTGTTGTCTTTGGAGAAATTTCTGTTCATTTTTTAATTGGATTATTTGTGTTCATTTTTAATTGGATTATTTGTGTTTTGGTTGTTGAGTTGTATCGTTTTGGTTTTTTTTTTTGTCAAGTTTTAATTCTGGTATAGTTAATGTACCGTGTTATATTTGTTTCAACTAGACAACATAGGGATGTGACAATTCCACTTAACACCCAGCGCTCATAGAGTTGTATCAGTTCTTTATCTATTATTATTATTAGTTTTTGGTCAATAACCCTTTAACAGATATGCCATTTGCAAATATCTTCTATTCTGTAGGTTGCCTTTTAGTTTTGTTGTTTACTTCACTGTGAAGAGGTTTTTATTTTTACTTTTTAAGAATTTATTTATTTATTTGAGAGCAAGAGAGTGGTGGGGAGGGGCAGAAGGAGAGGGAGAGAGAATCCCAAGCTGAATCCACCCTGTGCATGGCGCCCAACTGGGGGCTCGATCTCACAACCTGAGATCACAACCTGAGGTGAAACCTAGAGTCTGAAGGTCAATCAACTATGCCATCCAGTTGCTCCTGTGCAGAAGCTTTTTATTTTGGTATAGTCCCAATAGTGTAATTTTGCTTTTGTTTCCCTTGCCTCAGGAGACATATCTAGAAAAATGTTGCTACAACTGATATCAGAGACATATCTGCTTATGCTCTCTTCAAGGAATTATATGGTTTCATGTCCACATTTAGGTTTTGAGTCCATTTGGAATTCATTTTTGTGTAGGATATAAGAAAATAGTCCCCTCTCACTCTTTTTCATGCAGCTGTCCAGTTTCCCCAGCATCATTTGTTGAAGCGACTGCTTTTTTCCCAGTGTATAATCTTGCCTCCTTTACCATAGATGAATTACCATATAATTGTGGGTTTATTTCTGGGTGGTCTATTCTGTTCTATTCATTGATGTGTCTGTGTTTTTGCCAGTATCATTCTGTTTTGATTACTACAGCTTTGTAATACACCTTGAAATCTGGAATTGTGATACCTCTCACCTTGCTTTTCTTTTCCAAGATTTCTTTGGCTATTCAGGGTCTTTTGTGATTTCATAAAAATCTTAGGATTGTTTGGTCCAGTTCTGTGAAAAATACCCTTGGTATTTTGAAAAAAAGATTTGAAAAAAACAATCTGTAGATTGTTTTTAGGTAATATACACATTTTAACAATATTTGTTCTTTTAATGCATGAGCATGGGATGTCTTTCCATTTCTTTGTGTTTTCTTCAGTTTCTTTCAGGAGTGTTCTATAGTTTTAAGAGTATGGGTATTTCACCTCTATGGTTAAGTTTATTCCTAGATATTTTATAATTTTTGGTGCAGTTATAAATGGGATTGTTCTCTTAATTTCTGTTTCTGCTGCTTCATTATTAGTATATAGAAATGCCAACAATTTCTGTACATTGATTTTATATCCTGTGACTTTACTGAATTCACCTCTTAGTAGTTTTTTGGTAGGGTCTTTAGGGTTTTCTATACAGAGTATCATGTCATCTGCATATAGTGAGTTTTACTTCTTCTTTACCAATTTGGGTGACTTTTTAATTTTTTTGTTGTCTGATTACTGTGGCTAGGACTTCCAGCATTATGTTGAATAAAAGTGGTGAGAGTAGACATCCCTCTCTTGTTCCTGACCTTAAGGGAGAAGCCTTCAGTTTTTCCCCATTGAGGATGATGTTTGCTGTGGATCTTTCATATAAGGCCTTTATTTTGTTGAGGTATGTTCCCTCTACACCTATTTTGTTGAGGGTTTTTATCATGAATGGGTATTGTACTTTGTCAAATGCTTTTTCTGCATCTATTGAAATGATCATATGGATTTTGTCCTTTCTCTTATTGAGTGATGTATTATGTTGATTTATTTGTGAATATTGAACCACTCTTGGATCACAGGAATAAATCTTACTTGATTGTAGTGAATGATTTTTTTAGTGTACTGTTGGATTTGGTTTGCTAATAATTTGGTATTAGGGTAATGCTGGCCTCATAAATGAATTTAGAAGTTTTCCTTCCTCTTCTATTTTTTTTGAGAAGTTTGAGTAGAATAGATATTAACTCTTCTTTAAATGTTTGGTAGGATTCCTCTGTGAAGTTGTCTGGTACTGAGCTTTTGTTTGGTGGGAGTTTTTCAATTTCTTTGCTGGTAATCAGTCTGTTCAAATTTTCTATTCTTGCTTCAGTTTTGTTAGGTTATATCTTTCTAGGAAGCTATCCATTTCTTCTAGGTTCAGTTTGTTGGCATATAAGTTTTTATAATCTCTTAAAGTTGTGTTTTTGTAGTATTAGTTGTGTTTTGCCTCTTTCATTTATGATTTTGTTTATTTGAGTCCTTTATTGTTATTGTTTTTTATTTGTTTGTTTGTTTTTTCTTTTTGATTAGTCTGGCTAGAGGTTTATCAGTTTTGTTGATTTTTTTTCAAAGAACCAGCTCCTGATTTCATTGGTCTGTTCTATTGATTTTTTAGTTTTTATATAATTTTATTCCTGTCTAATCTTTATTATTTCCTTCCTTCTGCTGGTTTAGGGCTTGTTCTTCTTTTTCTGACTTCTTTAGGGCTAAGGTTATGTTGTTTAGTTGAGCTTTTTCTTGCTTCTTGATTAAGATCTTTATTGCTACATACTTCCCTCTCAGAACCATGCTTGCTGTATCCCAGAGGTTTTGGACCCTTGTGTTTACATTTTCACTTGTCTCTATGTAGTTTTTTATTTCTTCTTTGATTTCTTGGTTGGCCCTTCATTGTTGAATAGCATGTTATTTAACCACCATGTATTTGTGCTTTTTCTAGGGTTGTTCTTGTGGCTGATTTATAGTATCACAACATTGTAGTCAGAAAAGATGCATGGTATGGCCTTGACCTCTTTGTATTTATTGAGACTTGTTTTGTGGCCTAATATGTGATCTATTCTAGAGAAATTTCCATGTGCGCTTGAAAAGAATGCGTATTCTCCAGTTTCAGGATGAAATGTTCAGAATCTATCTGTTAAATCCATCTAGGCCAGTGTGCCATTCAAAGCCACTCTTTCCTTGTTGTTTTTCTGTTTGCATAATCTGTCCACTGATGTAAGTGGGGTGTAAAAGTCCCCTATTGTTATTGTGTTACTAATGATTAGTGCCTTTATGTTTGTTGTTAACTGTCTTATGTATTTGGGTGCTCCTATGTTGGGTGCATAAATATTTATAATTGTTAGATCTTCTAGTTGGATTGCTTGCTTTATATCATTATATAGTGTCTTTCTTTGTCTCTTTTTACAGTCTTTGTTTTAAAGTCTATTTTGTCTGATATAAGTATTGCTACTCTGGCTTTCTTTTGATTTCCATTGGGATGATAAATATTTCCCCATCCCCTCACTCTCATTTTGTGGGTGTCTTTGGGTCTGAAATAAGTGTCCTGTAGGCAGCATGTAGATGGGCCTTGGCTTTTTTTGTTTGTTTTTCTTTTTTGGCATTAGGAAAGACAATATTTGGAATTTATTTTTTATTTATTTTTATTTTTAATTTAAATTCAATTAATTAACACATAGTGTGTTGTTAGTTTCAGAGGCAGAGTTCAGTGATTCATCAGTCTTGTATAATATCCAGTGCTCATTACATCACACGCCCTCACCTAGTGACCCTATCCCCTCCAGCGACCCTATGAGTAAGAGTTTCCTATGAGTAAGTTTGTTTCCTATTAGTGAGTTTGTTTTTATGAATAAATAATGTTTCCTATGAATAAGAGTCTCTTATGGTTTGTCTCCCTCTCTGATTTCACCTTGTTTTATTTTTCCTCCCTTCCCCTATGATCCTGTTTTGTTTCTTAAATTCCACATATGAGTGAGTATTATATGATAATTGTCTTTCTCTGACTAACTTACTACACTTATTACACTTACTACACCCTCTAGTTCCATCCATGTTGTTGCAGATGGAAAGATTTCATTTTTTTTGTGGCTGAGTAGTATTCCATTGTGTGTGTGTGTGTGTGTGTGTGTGTGTGTATCTATATATATCTATATATCTATCTCACATCTTTATCCACTCATCAGCAATGGACATTTGGACTCTTTCCATAGTTTGACTATTATGGACATTGCTGCTATAAACACTGAGGTGCAGGTGCCCCTTCACATCACTACGTTTGTATCTTTGGGGTAAATACCTAGTAATGAAATTGCTGGGTCATAGGATGGCTCTATTTTTACCCTTTTGAGGAGCCTCCATACTGTTTTCCAGAGTGCCTGCACCAGCTTACATTCCCACCAACAGTGTAGGGGGATCCCCCTTTCTCCACATTCTTACCAACATCTGTCTTTTCCTGACTTGTTAATTTGAGCCATTCTGACTGGTGTGAGGTGATATCTCATTGTGGTTTTGATTTGTATTTGTATTTCCCTGATGCACATTAAGTGATGTCGAGTATATTTTCATGTGTCTTTTGGTCATCTGGATGTCTTCTTTGGAGAAATGTCTGTTCATGTCTTCTGCCCATTTCTTGATTGGATTATTTATTCTTTGGGCGTTGAGTTTGAGAAGTTCTTTATATTTTGGATACTGGCGCTTTATCTGATATTTTATTTGCAAATATTTTCTCCCATTATGTTAGTTGTATTTTGGTTTTGTTGACTGTTTCCTTTGCTGTACAAAAGCTTCTGACCTTGATGAAGTCCCAATAGTTCATTTTTGCCCTTGCTTCCCTTGTCTTTGAGATTTTTCTGGGAAGAAGTTGCTGCGGCTGAAGTCGAAGAGGTTGCTGCCTGTGTTCTCTTCAAGGATTTTGATAGATTCCTATCTCACACTGAGGTCTTTCATCCATTTTGAATCTATTTTTGTGTGTGGTGTAAGGAAATGGTCCAATTTCATTATTCTGCATGTGGCTGTCCAATTCTCCCAACACCATTTGTTGAAGAGACTGTCTTTTTTCCATTGGACATTCTTTCCTGCTTTGTCAAAGATTAGTTGACCATAGAGTTGAGGTCCATTTCTGGGTTCTCTATTCTGTTCCATTGATCTATGTGTCTGTTTTTGTGCCAATACTGTACTGTCTTGATGATGACAGCTTTGTAATAGAGCTTGAAGTCTGGAATTGTGATGCTGCTAACTTTGGCCTTCTTTTTCAACATTTCTCTGTCTATTCAGGGTCTCTTCTGGTTCTATATAAATTTTAGGATTATTTGTTCCATTTATTTGAAAAATTTGATGGTATTTTGATATCATACTTAATTTGGGTATATTAGAAGAAACTGCCTCCCAAAATTTTAAAGAAAGAAAAACATATATATTTATAAAAATAAGGGTACACAATGAAAGGATGGAATATGACTGTAAAGATGAAAATTAAACAAGATTCTAAAAAAGGAATTGATAATATAAGATATTGGTTGGGAAAAGAAAAGAAAAGTATATGATCAGGGTGGAGACTAGAAGAAAGCCATGCACTAGGTTTAGAGTATATTTTGATCTATTAGAAGACATTGTATCCCAAAATTTAAAGAAAGAAAAACTTATATGTATTCAAAAAATAAGGTCAAATATAATGAAGGGATAGAATATGATCATAACAATGAAAATTTTAAAAGATTTTTTAAAAAAGGTATTGATAAAATAAAATAGTTAAAAAAACATTAAAATAGGAAAGAGGAAAAATTTTTAAGAAAAATAAAATTTAAAAAATTTAACTTTGAAAGACTTATGGGAAAAAAGCCATGACTTCTATGTGCTGTATTCCGTACCTCTGAAGTTTTGCAGTTCTCATTGATCAGTGAACTTGGTCTTGGCTGGATGTTTTTGCTGATCTTCTGGGGGAGGGGTCTCTTGCAGTGAATTGCAAGGTGGAATTGCACCACCCTTTCCAGGGGCCAGGTTAAGCAATCTGCTGGGTTCAGTCTCCGTAGCTTTTGTTCCCTGAATGTTTTCCATAGAGCTCTGGAGGATGGGAATGAAAATGGCGGCCTCCCGATCTCTGGCCCAGAGGAGCCAAGAGCTTGGGCCCCCACTCCTCAGTGTGCCCTCAGAGAAAAGCAGTAAATCCCTCCTATCTCCCTGGTCTCTGGCCGCTCTCCAAGCTCACTGGCCTGTGACTGAGCATTTCTGTCTCTGGTCATGGCCCCGTTTGGAGTCTCCAAAGCCAGCAAATTCCTGCCACACACTCTTGTGCTGCTCCTACCAGAGAAGGAAGGAAGGTGAGTCTCCTTGGATCTGCCACTTGTGGGGTCCCTGCTGGAAAAGCAGTGTCCCAACTGTGCCTTGGATCATTGTTTAAGGTAAGCCCAAGCTGAGAGCTCCCTTCTCGGCTCCATCTCTGCCGCCATCTTCTCTGCTCCTATACCTGAGGGCTCTGCCACACTCAGACACCCCTGGTCTTTCTGTGATCCTGTGGGACCTGAGACCACACTGTCCCCGTGAGGGCTTCATCCCCCGCTTAGCTTCTGGAGTGACTTACCTCAGTGGAGCAGACTTCCAAATGTTCCGATTTTGTGCTCCACTGCTCCACTGCTTGCTGGGATCCACTCCTCCCCCTGTGCTCTGTCTTCCTGTATGTTGTCCTGGATTCACTTCTCCGCACATACTACCTTCCAGGAAGTGTTCACTTTTCCTTCCTAGAATGCTGCCCTGCTCCTATTCAATCTCCAGCTAGCTGCTGCACATGAAGACAACGGAGTTGGCAGAGGCAGTGATGCCCTTGTCTTCTCCAGAGGCTACAGTGGTGATGCTGTTGTTGCTTTGTCCATGTCTAGTAAGTGGAGCCACAGATTCTTAAAAGGAAGCTCCAGTAGATACTGATAGGCAAGGGGAAAAATCTTGTCTTTCTGATGTTTTTCTCTAGAACCATCCCTCTAGAACCTCTCTGTCCCCTAGTACTTGACCCCTTTTACCTTGGCTGGGGGGGCTGTTTCAGGATTTGCTCCACTCCTGGGTTCAGATGCTCTATTTCTCCCACTCAGCTAGAGTCTTCTGTGAAGTCAGCACTGTTATTGAGCCCCTAAATACCTGTTGTGTTGGCCCCAAGGATATCCTGTAAATAAGATATATCTTTTCCGTTTCTTCTAGGAACTGACAATCCAGCAGGGAGATGAAGAAGTAAACAGTTTCTAGGAGGATATGATCACAGGGTGCTCAGCAAGCACATGGTGGTGTCACATAACTCAGCTTTGGGGAACCAGGGAACTTGGGCTACAGTAAGTAGCCTCTGTGCAGAGACCATGGGATGAGTAGGTTAGCATAGGGTGGGGCAGACGGAGTGACCCAAACAAAGACCTGGAGACCACAGAGAACATTTTAGATTTAGAGACTAGGGTTTTCTTTTGATCCTAAGCTACAATATTCCAGGAAAAAAGTCCACCCCTCCTTCCACCACCATACTCAATTTCATTCAAGAGACCGCTCTATTTATTTTCTGGCTCTAAGATCAGACGTTCTATCTCCTTCCCTCACACTGCCCGCATGGGTAGTGTTTCCAGGCCTCTCAGACGCTGACTCCTAATGAGATCAATTAGTCCTTTAGTAACGATGAGCTCTATGTCACACCTGATTCACACAGAATTTAGCCTTCAAATAGTAATACCACCTGCGGGCCTGGCATGTATTTTTACTCAGTGACAACTAAGTGCTCAGAAGTAGGCTATGATACACAGCTTACATGTTGTGTGTGTGTGTGTGTGTGTGTGTGTGTGTGTGTGTGTGTAGAAAACACATAAAGGACACCCCAGGTGGTTTTTACTCCCTTAATTATCATGTTGCTTCTTAACCTTCACATGGCTAATAGTAAGCAAATTCTATATATTTTTTTTTCTCTTAAATCTTTCATTGCAGTCCGCAGCTGAAGTTTTTTGTTTGTTTGCTTTTTTTTCTTTGATAGGTCTGATTAATGTCTTTAGAAAAAGGAAAGATGAATTTTTCTCACCCCATAGTTAGTATTACAGTAGCAAAGGGAGTCAAAAGCTGGAACCCATGAAAGCAAGCCTGGGACCATGGCTTCAGCTTGTGTGTGACCCCCACACCCATTAATTTGGCAGCTTCATTTGCATTGAATCTTCAAGTCTGTCCTAGTATTATATTTACAGCTAAAGATAAAATTCCTTCTATTTTCCTTTATGCTAGGAGAGGGCTCTCTCTAAATGTCCTGTCTATTGTCCCCAAAGCAAAAACGATTCCTCCCAGTGTGAAATATTGCACGCACAACTTTTTCTGCTTTTCTTTTCCTTTCTTCTCCCCCCAGGTTTTGCAAAGGAACTCTGAAACCAACTTCTGCAATGAAGTGAATCTGCCCAAGGGATATTTTTTACCCTGAAAAAACACGAACTCCCCTAAGAACCGAAGAGCTGTTTTTTTGCAGAACTATTTTATTGTTATTTGGGACTGATGGACTGTCAGTCTTTTCTGCCAGAAACAGAAATGCTAATTGGGCCATCAGTATGTTGGGATGGAGGACTCCCACTTCTATGCTTGGCTTAGGCCCAGGTGGACAATGGTTTTGCTGAATCTTGTTTTCGTAGGTCCTTCTGGAGATGCAGCCGGTAAGAAATGTTGGCAATCGAGAGAATATTGCTTTAACCAAGTTCATTGTAGTACATTTTTCACCAAATTACATTAGCATATATAACGTGGATTATTGATTTCTTCTTTACTTGTTGTGGTTTCTGGGCAAAAGTCCAGTTTCCAAAAGCAAAGAGAACATACACACACTTGAATGGAGAGTCATTCCCTTCTCTATTTTCTTTATTTTAGAGGTGGGTGACATGGTCCAGGAAAGTAGTGTGACTTGGTACTCTGATTTTTCCACCTAACACTGGCATCGGGCTGTACTCAAGCCTCCCATGGTATGGTATAGGTCTTCTAATCTGAATCCAAAACAGAGAGGGAGGAACAGGCTGGGAACCATTTGCTGGGGCGGCAGAGTACCCTCCCTCTGTTAAGCGCCGATGCTGTGTCAGACAGTAGATGGCGCTGTAGTGACAATCCCTTCTCTGATAAATGATGTCCTTATTTTGCCGAAGAGGAAATTGAGACTTGTTGAGGTTGAGGAATTTGTTCCAGGTCACCTCAAAGCAAATGTAAGATTAGTGGCTATTCACTTTGGAAAACGTTCTGATGGTTCCTCCAAGGATTAAACACAGAGTTACCAAATGACCCAGAAATTTGACTCCTAAGGATAGACCCACGAGAAATGGAAACATGTCCATACGAACACTTGTACGCTGATGTTCATAGCAGCATTGTTCATCACAGTCAAAAAGTGGAAGCAACTCCAAAATCCACCAATTAATTAAGGGATAAATAAGGTGGGGTCTACCCACACGGTAGAATATTATTTGTGGTGAAAAGAAACAAAGTATTGATCCATGCTAAGCCTGGGGAAACCTTGAAAACATTGTGCTAAGTAAAATAAGTCAGTCATAAGGGACCACATACTGCACGAGCACATTTACATGAAATGTGCAGAATATAGAGAAAAATACATTAATGGTTGTCAGGGGCTAGTGGGGGGAGAATGTGGGAGAAACAGAGAGGGACTGCTCATGGTCACAGAGCTTCATTTTGGGTGATGAAAAGTCCCCCAGAAGTGATTCTAAGTTTGGTTCTAACTTGGTGCTAAAAAAGAATTGGTCTCGAAGTTGATTGCGATGATGGTTGTACAATCCTGTGGATATACTAAAAACCACCAAATTGTATACTTTAAATGAGTGCGTGGTATGGTGTGTGAATTACATCTTAATGAAGTTATAAGAAAATTAGTGGCTACTGTCCGCAGCTCTCATGGAAAGGCAGTGTTGCTCAGATCGGGGAGTGACCTCAGATCCTCCTGACTGTAGAAGCCCACATACCAAATAACAGCAGCTGCATCCGGCTTTCAAGTACTTACTAAATGTGTGGCACAGCGGGACACTTGGGTGGCTCAGTTGGTTGGGGGACTGCCTTCAGCTTGGGTCATGATCCTGGAGTCCCGGGATCGAGTCCCACATTGGGCTCCCTGTTCAGCAGGGAGTCTGCTTCTCCCGCTGACCTCTCTCCTCTCATGCTCTCCCCCCCCCTCTCTCTTGTAAATAAAATAAAACCTTAAAAAAAATGCGTGGCACTGTGCTAAGCACTTTACATGCATCATCTTATTTAGTCATCACGTAACCCTAGGAGCTCAGTGTTACTCTTACTCCCATTTTTGAGAAGAGGACACTGAAGCTTACAGCGGCTTAGTAATTTTCTCAAGGTCATGCGTCTGGTAATCACTACAGCTACTTCTGACTGAACAAAAACCTTGGAAACCACTGTTTTGGTGTTTTGTTTTGTTTTGTTTGTTTGTCTAAGTCCCAGCATTGTATATATAGTAATGGCTAAGAGAGTTAGACCTGCAGGTTGATGGCCTCGACTTGAATCGGAATTTTGTCGCCTGGGTCCTGCATAAATGTGAGCGAGCTGCTTGAACTCTGGAGTCCACAGAGAAAGTAGGAAACTCAGTGAGTTGAAGATGAAGTAATGTGAGAAGCATCAGGGCAGTGCCTCGCACATAGCGAGTGTGCAGCACATGTGAATTGTGATTAATGCGTTCTCTCGTGGGGCTGGAGGGGTGGGAGTACAGCAAAAAATAAGTCATAGCTCGTGGCTGAGCCGCTGTCTGGTGGAGAAGACAGATGGCGACATACTGAAATGGGAAACAAAGGCAAAAGCAGGTAGACGGTGGAGCCGCATCTCGGAGGCAGAGGGACTCGCAATTAATGAAGGCCATTCACGCTTGTGGTCCTAGATCTTTGGTCTTTTATGCATGGATAGGAGCGTGTTTATAGCAGCAGGATTTTCTTTCCTTTCCCCTGGGTTTCACGCATACACGAGAATCATGAAATCTGGTTGGGAGTTTCATGATTGTGCTTTTCCTGACAGCTTCGTCCAATTTTCACACTTGAAAGGGCAGGGCAGAGAGAGTAGACACAGTCTTTTATTTGGGCTTCCTGAATATTTAAACATGGGTTCGATCCTTAGGCTAATATAATAGAAACTGGTTCAGGAGATGAAGTCGGGAAAGGAGAGTGTGGGAGGGGTGTTCATCCTCTGGGGGCGGGGGTTTCCTCAGATTCTAATTACACGGAAACTCAGGAATATGTTGGGGATTAGCTCTTTATTGGTGAGCGTGAACTGGAAGATTTATAAGTGGATGTGTCTGTGTCGATGTGTCCTGTATAAAAGTTGAGAGAAGGGTTTCAAAACAGAGCTAGGCTTCTGAATCCGAAGGGGCAGAAGGAGAGGGCAGCCTGCGGAGACACTGATGTGATGCTTCCGCCTTGGTTCCCAGCCCCGCATCTGTCTGGTGTGTGGCAGGCATTCACCAAATATTTGCTTACTCTGGATAAATAGATGGTTTATGTTCTCGTTCATACGCTGAGGATGACCTCCATGACTGGCGGATTCTGGATTTGTTTAATCTCTGAGCATTTATTCAGGAAAACAAGGAACAAGTGAGACCACCTTTGTCAGAAGTTCCCTTAGAGTGGTCACCTGTCCTTGTAAAGAATGACCCAGAGGACATGGACGGAGTGGGAGGTTTGGGGAGGTGTGGGGGGCGGGGGGGGGGGGTGGGGGAGGTGGGTATCTGGAAGCCTAACCTGTCTGCGGCTTAGAATCTCTTGGGGAGTTTTTGAAAACACACGGTTGCCAGGCTGGACCTCACTCCAGACGGATCTAATCAAAACCTCAGGGTGCAGGGCCTGGGTGTTGGAATTTTCCTTTCCAAGGACTCCCCAGGCAATTCTGATGGGACCCGGGGGTGCAAAGTGCCGGACAAAGGCATCTGTAGATGGGAAGGTGGGTGGCATCTGGCAGGAGCCTTGGTCTGCATTTGGCCAGAGGTAATAAGCTATGGGTGTCACCTGCATGGCTACCCCTTTGGCTTCCAGGATTCTTTCCAAGAGAATTCTCTGAGCCTGGATTGAAGACCGCCCAGCACAGGGACAGGGAAGGTGCTGGGAGGATGGCTGCAGAGGAAGGAGGTAAGGGTTAGTCACTGGAGGCAGCACTGAATTTTCAACTACTTCATTGCTACAATTTCGAGATTTCCCATAGCCTGAGACTAGGTGTGGGGGTGGGAGAGATGGAAGGAAGGCAAAGGGTGCTGAGGTATCTGGTCTTGTCGAAGGCGCTGAGCTGGGTCAGCAGAAGGCTCCAGTGCCCCTTGCAAAGACTGCCCAAGTTCCCTTGAGATCTGGCTCCCCTCCGCTGCTGCACCGCACCCTGGGACTCTCACTGTCAAGTCCATTAAGATGACCAAAGAGTCACCGGAGAGTTGTGAGAGCCTCTGAAGAGTTTGTGGAGTGTGACTGTGACCATGGGAGCATATTTCATCTCGCCCTGAACCGAACCAATGAGGGATGATTCACTTGTATTTTCAACAGGGCGGAGGTAGCGGTCAGACACACAGCTCTGAGCGCTCTTCTGGTTACCAAACAGCAACTTAGAAAAGCTACCTGAAGTTTCTGCAGGCAGCTCGTCTCCTTCAGGACGTAAACCCTTCCTCAGTGTAGGGTATTTCGGGGTCCCTTACTGAATTTGAGGAGACCAGGGAAGACATGCGCTCAGGGAAGGAAAATTTTCATTGTTCTTGAAGCAGGAGAATTAGATTACGATTCTTCTCTAAATTCTTCCCTAAAGTGCATTTTAGGGGCACCTGGGTGGCTCATTTGGTTAAGTGTCTGACTTTGGCTCAGGTCTGATCCCAGAGTCCTGAGATTGAGCCCCATGTTGGGCTCCCTGCATAGTGGAGAGGCTGTTTCTCCCTCTCCCTGCTGCTCTGTCTTCTTGTGCTCACTCTCTGTCTCTCGGCCAAATAAATAAAAATCTTAAAAAAAAAAAAATAGCACACACATTTGAGCCCTTACTCTGTGCTTCTTGCTGCTACCTCCTCCTCTGGAATTCTTCTACAACCCTCCCCCTCCCCACCCCACTCCCTCTCTCCTGCTCTCCTCCCGAGGATGATTCCATCTCAACATACCCACGTGATAGAATCTCGCACACAGGCGCATTTATTTTGACCAGCTTCTTTATCTTGGGTAGTATGTCACACGTAGTCAAGACTATAGCTCTTGAAGGTACTTTCACAGATTTAAGATGAAGAAACAGTATCCATATAGTTCCAGAGTCAAGTGTGATAGCCAGCCAGAGTGAGAGGGAAAAAAAAGAGAGAGAAAGAAAGAAAGAAAAAAGCACTAAGACTATTGGAGAGTGGAATTTTACTCACTGGAGCCAGCTTGGACTTTAGATATGAAACATTTGATTTATAGTTTCTATTTCACTCTGATAGAAAACTCTGCTTACCCTTATTGGAAGGTCGAATGTGTTGGGCTCCTTAGCTAAGGTAGCTGTTAAAATTTATTTCACATTCAAGGAAAGGGGCACTTGTTATTCACCATGTTCCCATTTTAATTATGATTTTCCTGGCATCATTTTTAACAAGAATAACCTAAGGCCTGCAAGGAGTGATTTCCCCTAATCAGTTCCTAAAGCCGCCCTCCCCCCTCTGACTAGTGGCTGCCGCTCCAGCGCCACAGACAAAATGAAATGGGGAATTGAGCAATTACCTGGTGAATCCGAACAGTGTAGAGTCAGCAGTCAATTAGAATAGTTCAATTACAAAAATCCTTTTTCTCCCTTCTTCTTTTGGTCTGTAGAATTATCACCTTAACTCTTCCCACACCATCTGCCCTATGCGGAGTCATCCTTCTGCCTCTGCTGACCCCGGACCACTCTGGACTGGATGGCTGCAGCTCATCTGCCCTCCCAGCCCCCCTCTCCGATGCTTTCTGGAAGAGTCCTCACGGACGTACTCCCCCCGGGACAGTGGGCTCAGAATTGAGCAGCCCCTCGTGTCAGGCCGACCCCTGAATGGTCATGTCATTTCCCAGATGGGAGCCCACATCCCCATTGGTCTCTCAGACTGTGGGCCTGGGCTTCTAGAACATTCCTCATTCTGAAGATGGTCTTTGCACACGGTGTTGACTCCTCAGGCTCTCTATTCGTTCAGGGATGCTGCTTATTTTTGCCAGCTCCCCTCACTAAGAGCCTGGGCTTCAGCCTAGCTGGTTGTGAGGAGGGCATCTGCTCTCAGGTGCAGATCTCACAGGCCTTTTCTGGGCCAGTTTGGGGCTTCCAAGGATTTCTTCTTCATCACAGTGTCAAGCACCTGTCTACCTCTTGATTGGTGATGGCCAGTCTCCTGTGAGGCCGATCCCGGTATCTGGGTGTTAACAGCAGCCTGGATAGAGGCCTTAAATATCTCTCCTTTGGTATGTCTTGCTGAGAATACGAGCCATAATTATCTATTTATTTATTTAGATATTTATTCATGTATTCAGTCACTTAATACATGTTTGTTGAACACCTAGTATGTGCCAGGTCCTCATTTAGCTGCTGAGGACTCAAAGTTAAATAATACATACTTCCTTTTTTCCCTCCATTTTATCGCTCTTACTTTTTTTAAAAAAATTGAAGTGTAATTAGCATAGAGTGTCATATTAGTTTCAGGTGTACAGAATAGTGATTCAACAATTCTGTGTATCACCCGGCACCTATTACAAGAAGTGAACTCCCTAATCCCCATCACCTATTTCACCCATCTCCCCCATCCCCCCAACACCCCAGGGGACCATCATTTTGTTTTCTGTAGTTAGGAGTCTGGTTTTTGTTTGTCTCTCTTTTTTCATTAGTATACACACACACACACACACACGTATATACATATATATATACACATATGTATACATGTATATATATACATATATAGTGTATTATTTGCCTCAGGGGTACAGGTCTGTGATTCATCAGTCTTACACAATTCACAGCACTCACCATAGCACATACCTTCCCAAACGTCCATAACCCAGCCACCCTACCCTCCACCCCATTCTCCTTCCCCCACAACTCTCAATTTGTTTCCTGAGCTGTTTGTCTCTTTTTTCTTTGTTTGCTCATTTGTTTTGTTTTTTAAATTCCATGTATGTGTGGAATATATGAAATCATATGGCGTTTGTCTCTCTCTGACTGCCTTGTTTCACTTAGCATTGTACCTACCCTCTAGGTCCATCCACACTGTTGCAAATAGCGAGATCTCATTCTTTTTCAGATGGAGTAATATTCCATGGTACGGATATAGCACGCTTCCTCTCTTCATCTACCAGTGGACTCTTGAGTTGCTTGCATACTTTGGCTATTATAAATAATGCAATAAATATAAGGCTTCATACATATTTTCAAATTGGTGTTTCTTTTTTTAGGATGGATACCCATTAGTGGAATTATTGGATCATACGTAATTCTGTCTTTAAGTTTTGGGGAAAACTCCATACTGTTTTCCATAGTGGCTGTACAGTTTGCATTTCTACCAACACTGTATAAGGGTTCCTTTCTCTTCACATCCTCCCTAAGAATAGTTATCTCTCAACTTTTTTATTCTAGCCATTCTAACAGGTGTAAGGTGATATCTTATTGTAGTTTTGATTTGCATTTCCCTGATGATGAGTGATTTTGAGCATCTCTTTATGTATCTGTTGGCAATCCGGATGTCTTCTTTGGAAAAATGTTTATTCAGGTTCTCTGTCCATTTTTGAGTCAGATTGTTTTTTTGGTTTTGAGTTGTAAAAGTTCTTTTTATATTTCTGATACTAACACCTTATCAGACATATCATTTGCAAATATATTCTCCCATTCTATAGGTTGCCTTTTCATTTTATTGATGGTTTCCTTTGCTGTGCTAAAGCTTTTTATTTTGGTGTAGTCTCAATAGTTTAATTTTGCTTTTGTTTCCCTTGCCTGAGGAGACATAACTAGAAAAATGTTTCTATGGCTGATGTCAAAAAAATTACTGCCTATGTTTTCTTCTAGGGGTTGTATGGTTTCAGGTCTCATGTTTAGGCCTTTAATCCATTTAGAATTTATTCTTGTATATGGTGTAAGGAAGTGGTCCTGTTTCATTCTTGTGCATGTCGCTGTCCAGTTTTCCCAGCATCATTTGTTGACGAGACTGACTTTTCCCCATTGTATAATGTTGCCTTCTTTGTCATAGATTAATTGGCCATATAAGTGTGGGTTTATTTGGGGCCTCTCTAGTCTGTTCTACGTGTCTATTTTTGTGCCAGTAACATACTATTTTGATTACTACAGCTTTGTAGTAGATCTACAAAAATTTAGGATGGTGATACCTCCAGCTTTGTTCTTTTTTTTCAAGATTGGTTTGGCTATTAGGGGTCTTTTGCGGTTCCATACAAATTTTAGGATTCTGTCTTCTAGTTCTTTGAAAAATGTGGTTGGTATTTTGATAGGGATTATATTAACCCTGTAGGTTGCTTTGGGTAGTATGCGCATATTAACAATATTATTTCTTTCCATCTGTGAGTGTGGAATAACTTTCCATTTCTTTATGCCATCTTCAATTTCTTTCATCAGTGTTTCATAGTTTTCAGAGCACAGGTCTTTCACCTCCTAGGTTAAGTTTATTCCTAGGTAACAATATATACTTCTTACCTTTAAGGAATGTGTGTTTGTTTTCTAGGGCTTGCCTAACAAAGTCCCATAACCTGGGTGAAATTTATTGCCTCGCAGTTCTGGAGGTTAAAACTCTAAGATCAAGTGGTTGGGGACATTGATTCCTTCTGAGGGCTGTAAGGAAGAATCTGTTCCATGCTCCTTTCTTTGGCTTCTTGATAGCCATCTTCTCCCAGTGTCTTCATGTTTTCTTCATATTGTCTTCCTTCTATGTGTGTCTATGTATGTGTCCAAATTTCCCCTTTTCTATAAGGACACCAGTCATATTGGATTAGAGACCCACTGCTACAGTATGACTTCATTTTAACTTATTACATCTACCATGACCCTATTTCCAAATGAGGTCACATGCTGGGCTGCTGGGGGTTAGGACTTCAATATATTGTTTTTGGGGGACACAATTCAACCCATAAGAGCATGCGTCATTTTATGGGGGTGATAATGAGAGATGTTCATATATGTTCACTGTGCACCCAGTATGGGGAGTAGTTCCCTTTTCCTTACTTTTCAGACAGATATGCCCTCAAGACACCTACCATTTATCAAGCAATAACTTTGTACCAGGAACTGTTTGTATTTCTTGAGCACTTTCTATGTCTTGAACACTATTTAGTGATTTACAAGCATTGACACCATCCTATGAAGACAGTGAGGACCAGCAGGGGTCAATACAGAGCTCAGTTTCACATGGTAAGGAAATGAAGCAGATCAGGTATATTTTGTAGGAACTGAATTACTTAGCCCATCTACCCCTACCTTCCTGCAACACCAGTCTCTCTATGAAGGGTGTCTCCATTGTTTTACACCCTGCCTCTCCCAGGGCACAGCCATCAGAAATTACTACTATGTGCAGAAGCCCTATTGCTCCAGGCTTCTAACCCTCATGGTCAGAGCCTTTGTCCTAATGTGCTCTTAAAACTGGCACCTCCCATCTATTTCAGATCCTTTTTATTGCCTTCCCTGTATCTTTCAAATATAATTCTTTTATTCATTTGCCGACTTGCTTATTATCTGTCTTCCTGATAGAGTGTAAGCTCCATGAAGGCAGGGACTAGCATTGCTGGTGCCTAGCACCCTGCCTGGCCCATTGAGGCATTCCAGAAAGACCTTTGAGTAAATGGATTCTGCTACAGAGAAAGCAGATTTCTTTTGAACCTTCTCAAAAACAGGATTTTTTTTTTTAAACACAGAATGCAAAAGGACTCTAGGAATACATATATTAAATAATTGAGTAAAAATGAGACATTTAGAGAATCATCACTTGTCCCTAGCACAGGTGTGGAGGACACTGAAGACATGGGCTAAGCCCTAATGTCATATTCCAACATTTGCTGATAATTGTCATCTCAGCTGAAACAGAGAATGCTTATGTAACTCTAGCAACAGAACTGTTAGGTTTTAGTTGCACAGAGAGTACTGGCTTCCCACCCAGGGCCCGGTCAACACTCTGTCTCCCAGCACTGACCCACTCCCACTGCTTATGAGAACAGGCTGCCTATTCCAAGCAAACCTGACCGGTCTGAGGTCACCTTGGAGGACAGTGTAAGTCACGTACACTCGGGGCTGGAGCAGAGAGGGCGGGGCTGGCCTGTGGAAGGCCTGGGTTCTCACATGTGAGTACCCACAGGCAGCTCGAAATTTATGCTCGCATGGGGTGTCCTCATTTGGAAAACAGGGGAAATGACTCCTGCCTGGTCTGTCTCCCAGACCACTGCAGGGCTCAATTAAGATAATGCACTGAGAAGTGCTTCCGACCCACATCTATACATACGAAGATTGACTACTTGGGAGTCGCATGGCAGGGTGGAAAGAGCAGGAGCATTGGAATCTGACAAACTGGGCTCAGATCCCAATTCTACTACTTATTCACTGTGACTTGAGTTGTTTAAACATCTCTGGGTGCTGCAGTTTTGCCATCTGTGAAATGGGGAGAACAGTGTCAACTCTGCTTTTCCATGAGGGTTACAGGGAGTGCTATTGGAGAAACCCTACACACGTCGTAGGTGCGGTAGCACTATTTTCTTATTTACTTTATTTTTTCACTTAATCAGATGATGCCATTGTATTACTTTTCTAGGCTGTCATAGTGAATAACCACAAATTTTGTTACGTACTTACTATCTATTAGATCTGTTGGTCAGAAGTCCTGTGGGCTCTGCTGGTTTCTCTGCCTATCTTGGGAGACTGAACTTAAGGTGTTGCTGGGCTCTGGGGGATGACTTGCCTCTAGGCTCATTCACCATGTTGGCAGAATTGAGTTCCGTGGGGCTGTAGGACTGAGGTCCCGTCTCCTTGTTGGCTGGAGGCCTCCTTCCTCCATCCTCAGAGCCAGCAACAATTGGCAGAGTCCTTCTCACACTGCATTACTTTGATCTCCTTTTCTGCTTCCCTAGTCCCTTTTTAAGGGCCAATGGGATTTGATTATATTGGGCCCACCGGGTTAATCTGGGATAATCCACAGCCCTATCTTAAAAGTCCAGAACCTTACTCATCTGCAAAGTTCCTTTTGCATATGACCATATTGTGCCAGCGTAATACAGTCATGACTTCCAGGGATTAGAACGTGGACATATTTGGGGGCATTAGTCTTCTTACCACAACCAGATGTTGATGGCCTGTTGTTTTAGATGTATTAATAATGTCTGCTCAATGAGATCTAATATTCAAAATATTGAGCTCAATGCCTGGCATAGAGTAAGTTCTTGATCATTATTAGCTTCTCTTTTTGTTTTCTGTGAGCATGTGACAATAAGTCTCTTATTTTCTCCAGAGGTCCTGGCAAAGCCACCTGATTAAGGGAGACCTCTCTTATGATCCCTCTTTTGTTTTCTCCAGAAAGTCTTTCTGATCCCAGACCTTGCCCACCAGGCTGGGTTCAGTGCCAATCCTCTGTTTCCAAATCACAGTACTTACCTTGCTTAACCCTTCATGTCTATTTCTGCTAGACCCTGAGCTTTTTGAGGACAGAAGCTAAACATATTTTTTTCTGGTATTGTTTAGTAGAGTGTCTGTACCTAGTATGTGCTCAATAAATGTTTCTCAAAGAAACGAATCATGAGAAAATCTATTATTAAAAATAGTTGGGGGCGCCTGGGTGGCTCAGTGGGTTAAAGCCTCTGCCTTCGGCTCAGTCATGATCCCGGGGTCCTGGGATCAAGCCCCACATGGGGCTCTCTGCTCAGCAGGGAGCCTGCTTCCCTTCCTCTCTCTCTGCCTGCTTGTGATCTGTCAAATAAATAAAATCTTTAAAAAAATAGTTGATCAAATGATTACTGGCTGGAATGCATCCCTAAACAACATAAATATTGAAACATTGTCTTAAGAATGGGACAGTGTTTTCCTAGAGATGCTCTACTTTCTAAGACAGTTGTCTTTATATAGAGCTTTCTTGAAAAACAAATATAGGTTATGCTTTTGAATTGTTTAGACCCAGATCTTATAAAGAAAGTCATTTCTAAAACTGCCATGGCGGGGGAGGAGGGGTGTTTCCTGGGTGGCTCAGTTGTCAAGTGTCTGCCTACAGCTCAGGTCATGATCCTGGGGTCCTGGGATAGAGCCCCACATCAGGCTCCCTACTCAGCTGGAAGCCTGCTTCTCCCTCTCCTCCTGCCTGTATTCCCCCTCTCTCTAGCTCTCTCTCTGTCAAATAAATAAATAGAATTTTATTAAAAAAGTTAATAAAATTGCCGTAGGGGAGCATAGGTAGTTCAATGTGTTAAGCGCTGATTCTTGATTTTGGCTCAGGTCTCCATCTCAGGGTCATGGGATCCGGCCCTGCATCCGGCCCTGCATCGGGCTCTGCTTGTCCCTCTCCCCCTGCTCCTTGCCCCACTCATGCTCGCTCGCTCTCACTCTCTCTCTCTCAAATAAATAAATAAATAAATAAATAAAATCAATCTTAAAAAAACTGCTGCAGACTCCTGGTAACTATTGCGCGTGGAACTTACTGAATGATTTTTGTCACTGTTTTTTCTCTGAATGCCTCAAAGAGCATACAGCCAGAGCCTTGCGATGAAGTCGCACCAGTCCAGCACCCTTCTCATTTGCTGATATGTGGGGTCTTATTATATCTAACAGCCAAATTGGACCCTGGTACTGTTTCTCTTGGAAACTCACAAGTAGCTCTTCCTGTGGCTTCTTGGTGGTGGTGGTGGTGGTGGTTGTCGTTTTCCCTCACACGTCGAATGCTCATTCTCTCTGTGAAGTGTCCTAACGATACTGCAAGGAGTTAGTGGTCAGTGGGTTTGTTCTCAATATGTTAAAATATTATCTATCTTGGTTGTCAACCTGCTCACGTTGATGCCAGGTCAGCCTGGGCCAGGGTCCCTTCACAGCTGTTTTGAGCTTGGCTGGTCCTTTTGCAGTAATTGCTCCCATTCAGGGACTTTGGTCTTCTGATATTTATTTTTAGGTTCAATATAGTCTCCATTATTTTAAAGGAACAGTTTTATTATCTGAAACAAACAACCACAAATGAAAAATTGAAGCCAAATCACAGGTCTCAGGACCCAGATGAGGAATAAAGAAAAATTGTTTATAGCCATAAATGCTTTCTTTGCAGTTTTCCTTCTGTCTGTCGGGCTGGGGCACATTTCCTACCATCACAGACCACTGATTAGGCATTAGATTATGTCTAGATGTTGTAAATGTGCTGCCCTCCATTGGAAGTCTGAGAATCCCAATTTCCTTTGAATTCAGTGTTCCCCTTTGGAGTCACAGCTCAGTTCACGTGTGAGGCTCACATGGGCCCTTGAACAGTTTTAGTGAAGCCCGTTCTCTGGCTACCTCTGATTGACCACCCTTGCACCAGTACTGGCAATGCAGGAAATGATTATGGAACTCCCGCTGTGTGCCAGACATCATGGGAGGTTCCTGATAGACTCGCAGATGCATAAGACATGGTTCCTGATTTCAAGAAGCTTATGACTGGCTAAAGGAGATGGACATATACACAAAGAAGTAGAGTGGGAAGCCGATTGCTTGAAGGACTACAGCTCTAAGGAATTTTAAGTGGTGTGTTAGCAGAGTCATGGCCAAAGGGTTAGGACTTAGTACTGGACCCATTGTTGTCTCAATGCCATATGGGAGGTATTTCATATGTGTCGTGTGCTTGATGTTGGGAAGGTGATGTAATTAGAGCACATTGGCGGGGTGGGGGGGCAGCATCAGGAAGGGCTGCACCTCATGGGCATTTTCCTCTCCTACTCAGACTCTGAGTATTACTGGAAACATGGTGTGTAACTTCAGCTCTGGCAAAGAAAGGTGTGGCTTGTTTGTGACTTGTCTTGTGAGATGCTCCATGGGAAAGAGATCTGTGTTAGGATAATAATAAGGATAGTTGGACAGAATAATGAAAATAGTTCGAATAGTTAGAATTTAGGGGAAATGCTGTTTACTCTTTTCTGTTCGTTCATTATTATTTATTCATTCCTTCATTGACTAAATATGTTTTAAACATCTACTATGTGCCAGGCATTGTTGTAGGCATAGGAGACACAGCAGTGACTGGCAGAGATCAAAGTCCCTCTCCTCATGGAGCTTACATTCTACCTAGTGTGATAGACAGGCAATGGATGAAATAAGAACTTGAAGCACATAGTATTTTAGAGAAAGGCATTAACTACTATGGAGAGAAAAACAAAGTGGGAAAGAATGTTGGAAGTGGGGGGAAGAGAGTGTTGGAAATTTGAAAGGGAGGTCATCTCACCAGATGTTAGGTTTAAGAAGAAACCCAGAAGAAGAGAGGAGTGAGGAGGGTGCATCTCTGGTTCAGGAGCAGTCAGAGGAGAGGGAGCTGTGAGCATCCAGGCTTTACAAAGGAGCCCAAGCCCAGTGTGGCCACAGTGCAGAGTGGGAGGGGAGGAGATGGGAGATGGGGACAGAGAGGTCATGCAGGAGCACTGCTTAGGGTTTGGGGTCATAGTCAGGACTCTGGCTTCCATTCTGAGTAAAAGGAGAAGCCATTTCAGTGTTTTAAGGAAAGGGATATGGTGACCTGTTAAAGTCAATGAAGCACGCTACCCAGGGGACTATGTTGGGAACAGATGCCATCAGAAAGAGCAGAAGCAGGGACACTGGTTAGGAGGTCCTTCCGAGACTTCAGGTGAAGGATGATGGTGGCCTGGACTGAGATGGCAGAGTGGGCTGTGAGAAGTGGTTGAATTCTGGCTATAGTTTGAATGTTGAGCTGATGGGATTTTCTGATAAACAAGATGTGGGGTGTGGGAGAAGCCAAGGAATCAAGAATGGCATTAAGCTTTATGACCTGAGTAACTTGACGGAATGAAGTTGCTGTTACGTGGAGTAGCAAGACTGAGGGAGGAGGTTGAAAAAACGTCAAGTTTCAGATGTCACTCAGATATCTCCCTGGAGATCAGGAATCGGCAGACTAGGGCTGAGAGCAGAGGTGAGAGCCCCAGATATAAACTGAAGGGTTGACAGCATATATCAGGGAGACTGGGTGACGTGTAGGCGAGGGAGAGAAGAGCGCCAGGGCTAAGCCTCGGGATGCATTGAGACTTGAACGTGAATTCTCAACTCTGACCATCCCTGAAGAAACGAAATAGGTTGAACTTGTCTTTTCCCAATCTATTTGACCATGGGACCCACATTCCTCTATGTAACTATGGAAATGATATTCCATTGGACGTATCTTGAAGGAGGCCTCTATAGGTTTGAGAGGTAATCTGGGACCATGAGGCAAAGAATGTTTCATGCTCTGCTGGGGAGTTTGGACTTTTTCCTCCGGGGGGAGGGCACGGAGGGATTTCAAGGGAAGAACTGTCAGGATTGCTTATTTTGGTGGCAGTGCAGAGAGTGGCTGAGGGAGGGTAGGCTGAGGGAAGAAGTCAAGGAAACAAGCAATTGCAACAGCTCAGGTGAAGGACTATGAAGCCGGGAATGTAGCAACTGTGAATGGAGACAAAGAATCAGAGAGAAGGATAGTTAAGAAGTTTAGAATCTGTAAGATTTGAAGACCAATTAGATAGAGTGGGTGATGAAAAGGTTCCATGATAACCTTAAGGGTTCTGGCTTGGATGGAATTTTCTATAATTACCCGAATCCCTCAGAGAGGTCTACCAATGCAAGCTACGAGCTAATGTTCCATACAATTAACTTTTTTTTTTTTTTTTTTTTTTTGTGGTTCAAGTGATATTTTAACAAAACAATGTGAACTATTGTCCGAATGATGACACCTTTCATTCTTGTTATTCATAAAGTCACATCTTTTTTTTGTTAACCCAAAAACATTTAAAATGGTATTTAGTAGGGTATGGTAAGTTGTTTGAATGTGCAGGGGATTATAATGCATTTTCTTTAACATTGATATTGTATTTTAGAATTAGTGTGTTCTAATCTCTTACATTTGCAGAATACAGATTTAAAAAGAAAACAGGCTATATTGACTAGAAAAGTGTACTCAGTGGTAGGGCACCTGGGGGGTTCAGTTGGTTAAGCTTCTGCCTTTGGTCTAGGACATAGTCCCAGGGTCCTGGGATTGAGCCCTAAATCACCTAGTCCAGCTTCCTGCTCCAGGGAAGCCTGCTTCTCCCTCTCCATCTGTCCCTCCCCCTGCTTTTGTGGTCTCTCTCTCTGTCGTGAATTGAAAAATGTTCTCAGTGGTAGGGTTAATAACCTTGTATATATACTTAGGTCCCATTCTCCAACATTGAAGAAAAGGAGAGACATTTCCAACATTGCTTATTTTGATTTTTTTTTTTTTTTTACCTTTTTCAGTAGCCTCTTGCTTGCAATAGTGACATCTCCCAAATGGTTTACATTCTATACCCTGGATCGAGAGGCAGAACCAAGTGTTTAGTGTTTTATGAATGGTGCATAATGTCCCATCTTGATTGCTAATGAAGCAGAGAAAACAACAAACATTTTTTGGGGTAGTAAATACTGGTTCTGTTCACAAATATTTCTGATTCTCTTCCCTCCAGGCACATCGTAGGATTGAACTTCCTAATCTGCATTAGAAAAGACTCATCATATGTCTGACTTCAGCCAATGAAACGTAAGTGGAAGTGACAGGCTTCACCTGTGGATGGATGAATGAAAGAGGCAGTTTACAGGTTTTGTCAGGGTTTGTCACACGTCCTTTCCCTTGTCACAGTGACCATGGTGCTCCAGACGATGGAGGCTCTGTTCGTTCTGTTCCCAAGTGACACAATGTGGGGATATGGCTCTGGTGGATTTATAGCCTTTATTGTTTGGAACGACGGAGGTTTGGGGTTTGATTGTTATAAATCCCATCCTGGCGTATAATATGTTTTTAATTCTTTATTTACACATTTTTAAAATGCTGCCATATTTTCTGATTATCATATGTTCATCATGAGAAATTTTGAAAATATTGAAAGTTTCAGAAATACACATGTACTGAAATCACCTAAAAAGAAATAATTTCTATTAACATTTTGATGTATTTTACTTCACTCTCTCTTTCTCTTACACCTATATGTTAAATATTAAAAACTAAGGTCACAATTTATATACAATATTGCTTTTTAAATTCATATTATATCAATAGTCTTTAAAATATATACATTTGCTGCACGGTATTAGTGAAGGAATATTGTAATCTATTTTTCTCTATTATATATTTTCTATTTATAGTATGTATTTAATAACGAAGTATGAGTTTTTTCCAGTGCTTTTTCTTGTTGTAAACAACATGCCAATGATATATTTGCTCAGGCTGCTGCTTATGTTCTTAGGGTAGAACCTAGCAGGGGAATTACTAGGCCAAGAAGTAGGAATATGTTTAAGACTTTGGCTATGTAGTGCGAAATTGCCCAGGAGAAAGGTTGCAACCAATCAGCATGACAGCATCGAGACGGGCTACCTCACTGTCCCTGTTGACTGTCAGAATTCCTTTTAATCTCCATTAATTTGATAGGTGAAAATGTTATCTTGTTGTTTTATATTTGCATGTCTTTGATTACAAGGGATGTTGAACATCTATGTCATATGTTTATGAGTCATTTGCATTTTTTCTCCTGGGAATTTATCAAGCCCCCCAAACACCAAACTGTTAAACAGAAAGCAACACAGGCAGCCAGCAGCGTGGCTCTGTTGCCACGGAGCCCTAGCACGTGTTTTTGAAGTGTGAGTGGGGAGCAGGCTTCTCTTATTCCCTCTCATCTTCCTTGTTTTGATTATTTTTCTCTCCAGTCATGTCCCTCCACAGCCCATGTCTCCCTCAAGCCTTGGTCACACTCCAAGCATTTCATTGCACCAGGCAGCAGTCATGGCTGAACCTGAGATTTGGGAGAGGGAGAGAGAGGGACCAATGAGATCAAAGGTAGTGTGAAGGAAAACAGCATTAGTGGAAAAACCCACGCAGTGTCTTCCTTATGCAAATCCCTCCCTACCATCTGATACATCCCGAGGACCATGACCAAAAGGCGATGGGCACATCCTCTCTTCTCCTGGGGGGTCAGTGATGAACAGCCCACTTCTCTGGGTTTAAGGCTCTAATCTACCGTCCCTGGTGATAAAGCATCAGTTACTCTTCCCGGAAGCGTTCTTATTTATTTCACAGACGTTGCATTACCCCGGGATTGTCTACTTGGTGCTTTTAAGAAGGGAGAAGGAAGAATCTAAATTTCCCCAAAGTGAGTGTTAATTTTTAGCTAGTGTGAGATAAAAGACAGATTGAAATGGCGCCAGAGGGACCTGCCCTTCACCCTCCATCTTCATCGGAGTCGGAAGCTCACATTGGTATGTCAGACAGCAGCTGGCAGGCTCTTTTATCATCATTAATTGTCCGCTGAGTTGTCACAAGGAGAGAGTGGAATTCAGGTTTAATTACATCTGTATCAGCTCCGATCAAGTTCAGGAGATTCTGGTGCTACAAAACAGGCGTGGGCCAGTGATGCGCCAAGGATACTCCGGGAGGCAGAAGCCAGGTGTATCCTTGAGGGGAAGAGGTGAATTAACTGAATTCCGAGAGGAGTAAGGCTTAGCAAGCCTGGGAGACTCTCGTGAGATATGGTGATGGGGACGAGGGGGAGGCAAGTTGCCTGTGGCATTGAGCAGGCTGAGGGCAGTTTGGTTTATTTGGGACCAGTATGGTGGGCTTCGCAGCAAACAAGCAAAGGTCTGTTCAGGGAAATTTGCTTGGTTTTATGGACAATAACCAAAAGTCAGACAGGGAGCAAAGAAATACATTTGGTTTTAGATAAAGCAATAGCACTGCCCCTCCCATTCCTTTATGAGATGGGTCTCCAAATGGTCCCCGATTTAGTTCTGGAAATACGGGTGCAGAGTGAGGCTTCACTGGCAGTGGAGCTGGCTCTGGCTAAAATGGGAACTAAAGATCACCTTCATGGGCATGGCAGGGGCCGGTGGCATGGGAGCTGAGTGTCAGTACCTCGTTCTTCCATGTGATAAGTCAGTGAGTGCTGAGAACCTACACCACACTTAGGACAATGTCCTTCTGCCCGGCGTAGCCCAGAGGGTCTCATTCCAACATGTTCTCAAGCCCTGGGGACCCCTCTGTCTTTTTCTGTTCCTCTCCTTACTGAACGGCATCTGAACTTGGTATCATAGAACAAAGCTTTGGCCCCTACTCATTTCCCTTCATCAGAGCATGGATCTTGTGCTTAAGAACATTAGCCACTAAATTTCATCTAAGCTCACTTCCTGAAAGAAAATCTGAGGCCATTTCATGAGCTCTCTCTTGTGGAATTAAGTTTTTTCAAAGAATTGTATAGATTGGCCATCTGGCCCTCTGCTTTTCAAAAGGATAATTTCAGTGCTACTTCCATATCTTAGGAAGAGCAATTTATTTTAGTCCTCAGGCCCTCTTTCAGCATTTAGAAAAGAAAAAAGTAGATTGCTTAAATGCAACCTGAAAAATCTAAAAATAATGATTGTATGTATGTGTGTCTCTGTGTACCATACACAGTAAAAGGGTTTTGCACACATTCTAAGTCTCTAGTAAAAGAGAAGTCTCCCTAATCTAAAGTTTGTGGTGTTTTCTGTTAGGTTTCTCATTCAAACCACAAAACTAGTATTTGCTCTGATTTTTATAGCCAGGAACAGATCTTACAGGGATAAGTTTGGAAAAACAAGTAAATCAAATTCAGAACTCTCAAAATTTAAATTATGTTGACTAAGATACAACAAGGATTAGCATTAAATACTATATATATAGTATATACACATAGTATTTGACATATATATTTGACATATATATATGTATATATGTCAAAGTTTACATGTGATTGCAAGTTTCTTAAAGCTAGAAGCTCTATATCTGTACTTCTATCCAATAGCACCAGGCACAGGGAGATGCTCAGCATATACATACTGAACGTATATGGTATCTATGAATGTGTTCAACAGCTTTTGCAGTTATCAGAGGCCCTGGTGGGCTAATCGTGTTCATTGAGGTGTGAGTAGAGTAGATGCTGAGTGTCAAAACACGAGTCGTGGCTGAGCTCATCCCGCGTCGTGAGTGCACCAGAGCTGCCCCTGAGTGTGGAAGAATGAGGTGATTGTCCAGGCCTCAGGGGTGGGCCTTGGTGCTGCAGGGGCTGGTAGTTGGGTACACCTCAGGTGGGCTTCCCACCAAGGTGAAGGATATATACATACATGTAACCAGGGAAGAATGGCAGGTAGACACTTGTGTTTGTCTCCTATTGCCGGTGAAATACACAGATGCCCTAGGACCTTTCTGTCCAAGCCAGAGTAACTCAAATGGTTCTCCCATCACTTCAAGCCTCCAACATCATCTCAGGATGGAAACTGGTATATCTGATCCCATATTGTAGTTAAAACTCAAATTTTGGAGGTGCCTAGGTGGCTCAGTTGGTTAAGCATCTGAGATTAGCTCCGGTCACGGTCTCAGGGTCCAGGGATCCGGCCTTGTGTCAGGATCCCCACTCAGCAGGTTGTCTGCTTGTCCTTTCCTCTCTCCTTCTTCCCCAACTCATAGTTTGTCTCTCTCTCTCTCAAATAAATAAATGAGCAGTGGGTGTTGTATGCAACTGATGAATCACTGCACACTCCATCAGAAACTAATGATGTACTCTACGTTGGCTAATTGAATTTAAATTAAAAACAAAAAACAAACTAAAAAAAAAAAAAAAACCCCGGGCGCCTGGGTGGCTCAGTGGGTTAAGCCTCTGCCTTCGGCTCAGGTCATGATCTCAGGGTCCTGGGATGGAGCCCTGCATCGGGATCTCTGCTCGGCAGGGAGCCCGCTTCCCTCTCTCTCTCTCTGCCTGCCTCTCTGCCTACTTGTGATCTCTGTCTGTCAAATAAACAAATAAAATCTTTTAAAAAAACCCCTCAAATTTTGTTTTAAAATAAAAAAATATTCTCCCTTTCTCTCACTTGAGACTTATTCCAGGCCTTAGGGAAATGGAATGTTCTCAAACTCCTCCCTCTCCCCTCTCCTCCCTGGCACTTCTAATCCTTCTTCCACATTTGGCTAACTCTTGGGTTCTGACGAAGGAGACCATGTATCCTGGTTTCCTCAGGCTGGTCCCAGTTGCTTGTTGCCTGGGCCTAGTTATTAGTTGTTCCCCTTTGTATCGTGGTTTTCCAGAGAACGAGAACCAACAGGATATATATTTACACATATATCTGCATCACACACACACATACACACATGTGTGTCTTCCACATCTCTTAGTCTTGCAGTCTTATACCCTTGATGTGATTGAAGGGATAAGGGTTGAATAGTTTTTGTTTCCCTCCTTTGAAATCTGATGCCATAGCAAAATGGTATCTATGTTTCCTGATTTTAGCCTAAAGCCCCATTTTCACGTTCTGTACAGACACACACAAAGGGGCACGCTGGTGTACATTTATCTATAAATATCACCAATGTGCAGAATTCCCAGTAACAAAGAAAAAGTGGGTAAGGCATTTGTGCCTCTCACTGGCCCTCTTTGTTTTCTCCTTCATACAGTCCTGGATGTGAATTGTGATTTCATTTTATGTGTGGTGGGGAGCTGGCAGGGGGCGTAGATGTGACTCTCCAGAGGGTGGTTACTCTACACCCTCATATTCCTGTGAGTTCAACCCTGGGTCTCACATCAGGCAGGCTGTCTGGATGTTCTTTAAACTAAGCAGCAGGATGAATGCTACTGCTGGCATCCCCCTTTGCTACAAAGGCATTGAAAACAAGGCCCAAGGCAATTAGGACATCAAATAATCTGATTGCTCT
The DNA here is from genome assembly GCF_030435805.1 of Mustela lutreola. Classification (NCBI taxonomy): domain Eukaryota; kingdom Metazoa; phylum Chordata; class Mammalia; order Carnivora; family Mustelidae; genus Mustela; species Mustela lutreola. The sequence continues at coordinate 31,858,184 of NC_081303.1, forward strand.
TATAATACCTAAATATTAAATATTTAAAAGGTAAGCAGGCTTGAAATTTGTAATGGAGAGAAAATTTCCCTTTAAGTCATTAAGGAGTGGGAGTAGCCCCAAGCCTTTGAAAAATAGTTGGTCCAAGTCTGAAGAATTCCTAACTCAAAAGAACATAAGTTATGTTCATAAATACGTAGAGCTTAGAGCAATAACATAAGGGCCAATGTAGAGGTACGTTTAGGAAGATAACCAGATCATAATTAAAGTAACTGGCTTCCTAGTCAATTTGGAATTCTGTCTCCAGGAAAATGGTTATTATGTGACAGTCACAGACAACCCTGAGAAAATGAGCATCCAAAACTGTATCAAGGAAGAAAATAAGCTGAGGTGGTTAGGAGAGATAATTCTTTTTTTTTTTAAGAAGAGTTTATTTATTTATTTATTTATTTGAGAGAGTGCAGGGACAGAAGGAGATGGAGAAGCAGACTCTTCATTGAGCAAGGAGCCCAATGGAGGGCTGGAGCTTGATGTGGGTCTTGATCCCAGGACCCTGGGATCATGACCCGAGCTGAAGGCAGAGGCTTCACCAACTGAGAACCCAGGAGAGCAGCTTCTATCATGTGAGTGAACAGACAGAACCTGCCTAAATAATTTATGATCTAGGTGGCCTTGGAATAAGTAGAACTTTTCTCTGCCTTAGTATTTAAATCTGTAAATTGGGACCTATCTCATAGGGTGTTTGTGAGAAGGCCAGCAGTGTCCTTGGTACACAGTAAATGTTCAGTAAATGTTACTGAATCTGGTAATAATATATTTATTTTTTCTCCCAAGGGCACCAAGAGTCTGACACGAAAATGAGCATTTCAAATAAAGAGAAGCTGTAAGATAAAACCAGCTCATGCAAGCTAATAACAGACAGCAGTCCAGATTTTCTCTTGACTGGATTTGATGATATAATCACAAAAATAAATAACTGACTTTCAGATATAAGGGAAGTACAAGTGTGACAGAGAAAGTGTTTACTTCTACCAATAGAGGGAGTGACATTCAGTTTGCTCTTTTTTTTTTTACCCCCCAAAGTTTGGTGTACTAAATCTCTCTTTTTTTCTCCAGAAGAGAGAATAACAGTCCACAAAAGTTGTTTCATCTTCTGATTCTGTTGTTTTCTGTTGGTTTATAGCTATACCCATTATAGACTCAATTCTTGAGTTATAAGGATGTGATCCGTATTAGTTAGAATTCACCATGTGCTGTAGTCAACATCTCCTACCTCTCATCAAAGTTTATTTTTTTTAAGAGATTTTATTTATTTATTTTTCAGAGAGAGAGAGAGAGAGATCACACAAGCAGAGGGAGCTGAAGATAGAGGAAGAGGGAGAAGCAGGCTCCCTGCTGATCAAGTCTTGGGACTTGATCCCAAGACCCCAGAATCATGACCTGAGCTGAAGGCAGGCACTTAACCAACTGAGCCATGCAGGCATCCCTCATTGGGGATTATATCAGCAGAAGTTCCTTCCTCCCTTGTGTCAGAGCCTCCTGGAGATCAGGCACGTCTTCGAAGGGCTCTACTCGTGTTGTTATGGGGACCTAGAGCCATTTTGTCCTGTGGTTCCCAGGTTTCCTAGGACATTTTCGATGTTCTCCACTAGAACTTCAGCTTTCCTCATCTGATGAGCAAAGATACAGAATGAGGTTGGTTGTGTGGGATATTTTATATCCAGCTTGGGAGTGGCAGTCATCATTTATTCTTATATTCCTCTGTCCAGAACCTGGTCACAAGGCCCCAGCCCAACTGCAAAGGAAGCTAGCAGATGTAGGTTTCCTGTATTCCCATGATGGGACAAAGGGACTGGCAAGCATTTAGTTAGCCTCTGATGTATGACTTTCGTTGATGTGAAATCAAAGAGTTTTTGTATTGGGTAAGGCTTTATAGGGTGGTTTGCCACAAGGGAAGTTCAGAGACCTTGGCCATTGCATCAAGGCAAGAGCCTTTTGTACTTCAGAATGTGAATATGTACATTAATATGTACAGCAGTGAGGACCTCTTTGAGTAGGGTGGACCCTGATCCACTGGGGTACAAGGAACTCGTTTTTGCTTCCTCAGGTCAGGTTGCTGAAGAAGTGGCAGTAACCTCATGCTTGCTAGATATTCTCCTAAGATCAGGACTACTCCAGAGAATATTAAAGCCCCTTTCATCTGGCTAATCTAATTCAACTTGATGTTAACTTGATATTGCCCATCTCTTCTCTAGAATTTTCTCTTAACATGCTTCGACTTTTACATCTGAGTCTGTCTGGATCATCAAAAATGGTTCTTGCCTTGCCGTTACTCACTCATTCCTCCATCAATCAGCTGATGAGTGTCTACTAGGAAAAGACAGTAAGAATAATTTTTTGGTTGTATCTTCAGATACGAACGCAGTTTTACAAAGGGGTAGAAAATTTCAGTTCATGTAACAATCTATTCAATAAGAGTAGTTTATAAAGGCCCAAGACAATGTGCTAAAGGAATAATCATGCTAGATGGCTTTTGGCTTCTCATTTGAGTTACTAATTCCATGAGAGTGTGGGCAAATACGGTAGAGTGTTGATTAACTTTCAAAGGAAGAAGTCAAGACTGCCCTCATAGAGTTTCCAAATGCCATTTGGGCTATATGATGTATGGCTTGGTACTATTTTTGTCAAGGCTGGATTGTCTTGACCTTTAATATCTTTATTCCTTTGTTTCTCTGCCTCAGTCAATGAGAAGCAGGATCCAGATAATCACTATGGCTCTTTGAATCGATCATTTGTTTTTTCTGCCATCTAGCCCTCCTTACTTCTTCCTTGCCCTGGTGTGAGCCTAAGAAAAAGGAAAAGCAATTTAGTTTTAATGTTATCTGAAGTCAGACATAATTAGGAAGACAAATCTACTGGAAAAAAAATCTGCATTCCAAAGCCAAATACTGTGGTGTTGGCAGTCAGATCAAGCACCGACCTAATGCATTAACTGTGCTCTATGAGGCTTTCACTGAAGGTAATAGTTATGTTTCAAGAGGGCATGATGTGACCCATAGTATTTCCAAATTCTCAAGAGTAACAAGCCATGAAAAAAATAGGATTTATTTGTGTGCATGAGTTCTTAAAAATCATCCTTTGATTTTTCATGGAAGGAAGAGTATCAGACTGAGGCAATGTTATTGAAGGACCATCTAGGATATTGTTCAAAATATCAATTTGTGAACCCCACCCCACACTTTATTAAATCCAAATATCTGAGGTAGAACTTAATAATCTGAATTTCTAACAAACTCCCCAGTTTGAGAGTTCATTAAAAGCTTGGCAACCATTAAACAAGTAGTCAAATCACAGAACTGTCTTCATCTGTAGAAGGAGAATATGAACACTTACTCTCCAATCATGCACGGCTGTTGTCCAGGTTAAAAGGAAATCAGGGACCCAGAGTCCTCTGTCAGATGGAAATTTCCCTGCAAATATGAGCCTGGGTTTTTACTGTCAGGGGCAAAATCTGAGACAACCAACCATCTTTTGCTCTTCTATTTTGTAGTCCCCTCCCCTCAGGAGTTTAGGCACAGAGTACCAGAATGCGATGCATTTATTCTGGACGCCCTGCTTTAGTTGAGTTTATGTCAACGGCAGCAGCTCCAAAGCACATATGGAGTTAACTGTAAGCAAAGTTCCATTTGTGCACTTACAGGTTTTAAGGGGGACAAGCACAATGTTCTGTTGATCAGGGACACAAACAAAGCTATTAGCTCTAGGTCTAGGGAAAGGGGAAAAAAATCACTTTTCATATTGTGCAACCAACCCTAAATCAGGTCAATCTCTCCTTCATTGCTGGCTAATATCCAAGTCACAGTGAAAAGCTGATGTTTTTGTTTAGAATGGATTTTTGCAGTGTTTATAAACCAAGACTCCTTGAAATTTTCATTAGAGGACCATACAGTTCACCTCTTGTCCTGCCCTTTATCCTTTCTCCTGGAATAGTTGAGTGATTTTGAAAATTCTCACTAGTTTAATTGATTAGTGAGGAGAGTTATTTTTGAAAGTCACCCTCTGCAAAGCAGAACTGAGATTGACATACAGTCAAGATTCTATGACCTTGGTTTATGCGGCATAGGAAATGATGAGAACGTGACCTTCATTACAGCTTTGAATGTGTGAGGAATGGAAGGGAAGGGAACTGTCATATATGAATTCAGTGCCAGCACTTGGCTAGGCATGTAAGTCCTGTTGTGTCATTGAATCCTAATAATTTATGAACCTGTGACATAGGTATATCCATAAACAAGGAAACTAAGGCTCAAAGTGGTTAACTTGCTAGTAGATGGTAGAACCAGGGTTATTTCTGTGGGACAAACCACCCTAAAACTTGATGACCTACGAAAACAGTCATTTATTAATGCACTTAAGTCAACAGCCAGTATTGGTAGACTGGGCAGCTGGGCAGTCCTGCTGACCTGGGTCAGATTCAGCTAATCTTTGTTGAGTTAGCTTATGCATTTGCAGTCGGTTGGCCAGTTAGCTGCTGTGTGTGTGTGTGTGTGTGTGTGTGTGTGTGTCTGACTGGTTCAGGATGGCCTCATCATGTGTCTAGCAGTTGGTTAACTGTTGGTTAGGTTATGGGAGTGTGGAAGACTGCATTATCCAAAGATGACCACCATAATATATCCTGTCTCATGTGTTCTTTTTACAATGGAACATTGCACTTTCCCCTTCCCCTTGAATCTGGGAAGAACTTTGGGACTGCTTTGACCATAGAATAGGTCAGAAGTAATGATGGGCTAATTTCCAGGCTTAGCCTTGAGAAATCGGCAGCTTCCATTTTCTTCCCACCATGACTTTGCTCTTGGAACCTACAATGTTGGGAGGAAGTCCAGCAGCCACAAGGAGAGACTGTGGCTGGGTGTCGAGCCCACAGACCCAGCCGAGGTCCCAGTAGACAGCCAACAGAGGCCAGAAGACATGTGAGTAACACTTAGCTGATTCCAGATCCCAGACAAGTCACCCCCAGCCTTTGAGCTGCCCTAGCTAATGCTGTGCGAAGCAAAGATAAATGGTCTCTGCCAGGACCTGCCCCAAGTGCTCATTTGTAAGGAAAAATGAATGATAATGGTTGTGTTAAGGCACTGAGTTTGAGGTGGCTTGTTAGGCAGCAATAGATAACCGGAATGGAGTTACAGTGTCACTCAGCAGGCTTGATGAGGCTCGTTTGCAGGGTAGCTAGCAGGGTTCCTGCGGAAGTGCAAAAGGTCTCTCAGGCCTAGGTTCTCAACTAACTTACTCTCACTTCCATTGCATTCTGTTGTGCAAAGCACATGACAATGCCAGCCCAACTCAAGGGAAGGGGAAATAGACTGCTGTTTGATGGGAGGAGCTAAAGTCACAGGGGAAAGTGCTTAGATAAAGGGAGAAATGAAGCCTTGTGACCAGTTAGGGAAGCTATGGCATTGTGCAACTTCCCAAAGGCTATGGACAAGAAAGGGGAAGTGACCCTTTCAAAACCCAAGAAATCTTAATGATTCTGTTTCATATAACAATATATAGACAATAGGACCTGCCTTCTGGCAAGATTGGCCATATAGACTATCACTCACATGAAAAAAAAAAGTCAATAAAATAGCTATCACAAATTCCATCCATATACTTTGCTAAGAACAGAGGAATTCTATCTTCCCTGCAGCCCCACTGAAGTAGCTAGGAATAAGCTTAGAAGGAATGGAAACAATTTTATTCATTTATGCTGCAGAATACATGGGGCATGTGTCAAAACCTGATTTACATTCATTCACTGATTTAATTGGGAAACATGCATTCACTGGGTCTGTCAAAAGTTTTAAGTGATGGTCTTAGAACTACTGTCTGGGTCCTTGCTGGGACTAAGATCAAGAACACCTATGTCTAAAGATGGGTTATATTGGGGAGTATAGGAAGCCAGGTTCACTGGGGCAAACAATGTATTTGGGCCAGCTTTGGAGTAAGTTTCATGATTTCTGGTAGAGGCCTGACTTGTGGAAATGCTCCAGTCAGTCACCAACTTGCAGGGCTGGGGAATGCAAGGGGTATCTTCTGGAATGGGGTATAGTGAGAACAAAGCTTCTTTCGATTTCTTCAGACTAATCAAACCAGATCCACTTCAGTTTAATGCTACTCAAATCAGCAAATAGTTCTTTGGAAAATTGTCTATTCATGTCTTCTGTCCATTTTTAAACTGGATTATTTGTTTTTTTGGGCATTGGTTTGATAAGTTCTTTATAGAATTTGGATACTAACCCTTTATCAGATATGCCATTTGCAAATATCTTCTCCCATCCCATAGGCTGCCTTTTAGTTTTGTTGATTGTTTCCTTCACTATCCAGAAGCTTTTTATCTTGATAGGTCCCCATAGTTCAGTTTTGCTTTTGTTTCCTTTTCTCCTGAGATGTGTCTAGTAAGAAGTTGCTACAGCTGAGGTCACAGAGGTTGCTGCTTGTTTTGTCCTCTAGGATTTTGATGGTTCCCTTTCTCATATTCATCTATTTTTGAGTTTATTTTTGTGTATGGTGTAAGGAAATGGTCCAGTTTCATTCTTCTGCATGTTGCCGTCTAGTTTCCCCAACACCAATTGTTGAAGAGACTGTCTTTTTTCCATTGGATATTCTTTTCTGCTTTGTTGAAGATTAGTTTTCCAAAGAAGGCATCCAGATGGCCAACAGACACATGAAAAGATTCTCAACATCACTCAGCATCAGGGAAATACAAATCATAACCGCATCGAGATACCACCTCACACTTATCAGAATGGCTAAAAATAACTACTCAGGAATGGGGAAGTTTGCTGGTGTAGCCACTGTGGGAAATAGTATGGAAATTCCTCAAAAAGTTAAAAATAGAACTACCTTACAACCCAGCAATTGCACTACTAGGTATTTATCCAAAGGACACAAAGATGCTGATTTGAAGGGGCACATGCACCCCAATGTTTATAGCAGCATTAGCAACAGTAGCCAAATTATGGAAAGACCCCAAATGTCCACTGATGATGAATGGATGAAGAAGCTGTGCTATATGTAGTCAATGGAATATTACCAGGTGATCAAAAAAGTAAAATCTTGTCATTTGCAACAGTGTGGATAGAACTAGGGTGTATTATGCTAAGTGAAATGAATCAGAAAAGACAAATATATGATTTCACTCATATGTGGAATTTAAGAAACAAAACCTATGAACACAGAGGAACATAAAGGAAGGAAAAATAAAGTAAGATATGAACAGAGAAGGAGGCAAACCATAAGAAACTCCTAACTATAGAGAACCCTCCAACTGAGGGTTGCTGGAGGTGAGGTGAATGGGGGGGGGGGCGGACTAAGTGGGTGATGGGCATTAAGGAGGGCACTTGCTGTGATGAGCACTGAGTATTATATTTAAGTGAAGAATCACTAAAAAGTCTACTCCGGAAACCAATACTATGCTATATGTCAACTAACTTGAATTTAAATTTTTTAAAAAATCAACAAATAATTATCGAGCATCTCCTATGCTCTAGTCACTTTCGTGGGTGCTCAATACACAGAACTGAAATGAGATATGGGTCCTGCTTCAGAGATGTTCATGGTCTTGAAATCACTTGGCAAACCAATCTTACCATTCAATGTTCTCAGTACTTGATCATGTCAAAGAGGGTGTGAACAGAAAACCCTGTAGAGGGTCATTGAATTTAGCCTGTGGGAATGGGAAGGTTTTTGGGAAGCCTCCAGGAGGAGAAGGACTTACCTAGGGTAAGTGGTGAAAGGGGTGGAATAACATATGCAAAGACCCAGAACCAAGATGAAAAAGTCTAGATGTATGTGAGAGAAAGGCAAGTAACAAACCCATAGAAGAAGGTAGGGGCTGGACAGAAAGGACAAGATCAGATTTGGATTTAGGAGTCAGGAACATGGAGAATGGATTCAAGGAAGAGAACTGGGAACTTGGAGAGGTAATTGTGGTAATTCAGGCCATCAGAGGACCTAGACATAGTCACAGGATTGGAAATTTTAAGAACATTTATTGTCACTGAATTTGGATTAACTGGATGGGAGAGTCCAGGCTGATGCTCAGATTTGGAACGATAATTGGCTGGTACAGCCATTGTGTGACACAGGAAACAGGGGAGGACAGGCAGGCTAGAGTTGGGACAATGATGAGTTTGGCTTAGGACATGCCCTGTTGGAGGATCCATGAGACATGAGACACGAGACATCTAGCCTAACAAACTACCCTGAAGACTTGAAGTCTCTTTTCTGGGTTGTTCCAATTCCTAGCTTCTCCCTCTCTCTCTTTGTCTGCTTTCATCCCTGCCTCCCTGTACCCCACAAAATCCAAATTTCTGAACCCAAATACTGAAAAATGTATTTGAAACAGTTTCTATGTTCACATGGAGTATTGTGCATGTCTCTAGCATCTTCTAGATGGCATTGCATCCCCTCTTGAGAGACCTACATGTGTATAGTAACTCACCTTACAGATCCCTAAAGGACTGTACAACCTCCAAGCACACTTTAACACACATCATGGACATTAGAGGCATGGGTGGGTCTGTAAACCACCACTCTGTATCTGCCTCCAAACCTGAAAGCTATTACACAGTTTTCCAGTTGCAGTGCAGGGAAATTCCCTTCTGTGGCTTTACACATTCTATGATTTATAAACTACAACTTCTGGTGTGTATCTCACAACAGTCCTCTAATATTCATGAGAAAGATATGAATTCCATTTTATTGATGGAGAAATTAAGGCTGAAAAGCATGTGACTTAAGCACTATGGTTGATCTGGAACATGCAGCCAGACCTGTTTCTCCAAGTCCAATGCTCTGTCTGTCCCTGAACCTTGTCCTTCTTTGGGCAAGAACAGCCAAGACATGGTGCACCCCATAGGGCCTGAAATTAGATCCTCTGTGTAAGCCTGTTGTGATCTGACTTGGGTAGCATCAGCCTCTCCTACTGAAGGGAGCCTCCCCAACTGTATCCCCTGTTGTTTCCCTGGTCAGAGGCTGTGCCTGGCTGTTGCATTTGTCTATTGGGCCCTTTACTGAGGTTGTCAGGAGAGAATGGGATCACTACAACTCTTTTGGGAGCACTAATTAATATAATGTGATATATAATATAATTACACTAATACATTATAATATAATAATTGTATATACATATGTAGTAATATATATATGTGTGTGTGTGTATATATGTATATGATAGCTTTCTGCTTTTATGCATAGGTACTATTTTTCCTTGCCACATATTTCTTTTCAGCTCAATAGCTAGTGAAACACAAATACCACCACTGAACTTCATGTCTGAAACTGACAATGTGGATGTGCACCTTGGCAGCCCTTCACTTACAGCCTAGGGTGATGGGGCAAGGGGTCAGTGGGAGAAATGATGGGCTGAAAATATCTTACTTTTCTTGGTTACTTGCTTGATGAGCCCTGGTGTGCCACCTGCCTGGCAGATAGTAGGCACTCAGAAAGCATTTTCAGGAGAGGCTGTATTTTAAAAGGATGTGTTATAAACATTTTCTGGCAAACTCCATGTCCTTGGTGATACTATGGGAATGACCTTACTCAGTAACCAGTCTCTTATGGCAGCAAGAAGGTGGGGAGGCTAATGGAAATATCATTATAAAGGACTTTAGTGATGGTAAGATAAAAGATGCTCAGCGTGAAAAGATATGTTTAGAAAAACAGATATATATTGAGAAAAAAATGGCTCCCAAGAGGCATTCTTTGAATAACTGATGGGCCATAGTGAAGTCATTTGAAAAATACAACACCAAGTTCCAGCATGAACAGATGGGCATATTCTCATGAGAATGAGTGCCATTCTTGTTATTCAATCTGGGGCAAGATCCTCTGCTCCTTCAGAAAATGCCAAGTGATGGTGATTTCCTGGGCTGGATATATTTCCCTGTCCAGAGGCTCCCTCAGAGGTGAGTTGAGCATCACTTGGCAGGTGAGGGGCTGCTGAGCAAGGAGTCAATGAGCCAACATCTCAGTCTTCTTTAGGCCATGGGCTACTTTTTGATCTCATCCCAGTTTCTCATTAGTCCACTCTTTCAAGCAAGAATGCCATCAGGATTCCTAACAACAGCTTGGAGAGGACGGATATAAAGGGGAGGCATGGCAGGTTCAAAGCCGAGCAAATGCTGTCTCAGAAGAGCCCCAGGGATGGAAAAAGCACTAAGAAGCCAGCTGGGTTCCTGGTCACCTCTCCCTAGACTGGGCAACAGTATGAGATAAGCCAGTGGTTCTTCGTAGCCTGTCGTCCATGCTTAGAAGCTCCTGCTCTAGTCTTTGGATATTCCAAACCCTACCCTCTCTTGAGCTTGGTCTGAATCAGTTGAGAAATCGTTCCTTTGTTGAGAGGCCATGTGGCTTCATGAGAAGAGCCCAAACTAGCATCTGAAGTCTCTAGGTTCAGCCCCCTTTGCTGACTCTGAACAAGCCAGTTTTACTGTCTAGAAGTAATATCATATCTAAGATAAGAGAAATAATTGTATATGGAGAATTTTACCTTAATATTCAGCTACAATCAGAACTCAAAAACAGTGAATGTTCTATTTATTATGACTGTGGTGGTCAGTGGGGCTGGATGAAGGTGAGGAGGAGGGAAGACCCCTCCCCTCCATTCCCAGGCTTCAGAGCAGAGTTCGCTTTCTGACTTCCCCTGGGCTCTCCCCTTCCCCGCCCTAGTCCCCATCACACTCTCACTGCTGGGCTTCCCTTAACAGTTCCCGCTCATTCTTGTCCCCTTGACAAAGAGGATCACTCAGCTCTGCAGGTACGCCATAGTATGCCCTGCCAGCCTGCTCCAGACACTCTCAAGTGTGGATTTTTTTTTTTAATTTATTTTTTTCAGTGTAACAGTATTCATTGTTTTTGCACCACACCCAGTGCTCCATGCAATCCGTGCCCTCTCCAATACACCACCTGGTTCCCCCAACCTCCCCCCCCCGCCCCTTCAAAACCCTCAGATTGTTTTTCAGAGTCCATAGTCTCTCATGGTTCACCTCCCCTTCCAATTTCCCTCAACTCCCTTCCCTCTCCATCTCCCCTTGTCCTCCATGCTATTTGTTATGCTAAATGTGGATGTTTTTGCTCATTCCCTCCCACTCCTTCCCCAGATTTGGTGTGAAGCAGTAAAGAAGGGGATGTTTGTTGCCTGGATAGAAGAACTTGGCCAGGCTATGGATGGTTTTAATAATTATAATGATAAATATGTCAAAATAGATACCAATTATAGAGTACCTGCTATGTTTAGGAGCTTTCCCTTAGCATGTCACTGAATTCTTATCTTAATCCTTTTGGACTCCAAGACCATGCTCGTTCCATTAAACTTTCACCAAACAAGGAGGCCCAATCATCCTGCCTTCCTTTTGCACCATTCATTCTTAAGGATTCCCAAGTCCTGGAGTTTCAGATGGTTTATTCATTTGAAATCTGCTAAGGAGACACAAGACAATTAGTTTCATCACCTGCTGGTCACACCTGGTTTCCTTTCTACATCAATCAGCACCTCCCAGCCCAGTCGCATGGGCACTGTTTCCAGAGTCTAGTCTATCCCAGAGCTCAGTAGACCCTCTGGGGTCAGTGTCTGGTATAGAGCACCAGCCTTTCTGTGTATCTGCAGGACAACTTCCTGTAGGGTGCATGTTATCCTGGTGGAGGGCTTTTCATGACAATGGGAGCTCTGAGGTGTGTGTGTGTGTGGGGAGACCCAGGGCTGCTCCAGGGATAGAATTTTTTCAAAGACAGAGTCTGCATTCTGAGCCCAGACTGTGACAAATGGCATAGCTTAAGAAGGCGGAGCTTGGGGGATCAGTTGGCAGAAGACCCATGTCTCCATTGTTCCCCTCTTTGAAGAAGATGTAGGAGGAGAAGAAGTTGGGGAGGGAGAGTTTGAATGTGGTAGCTCCAAGACACTGGGGTTAACCTCACAAAAGCCTACCAGACTGTTCTTGTCATCAGAGAGTCATAGTTTGGTGCCACAGTCTCTCCATGCATGTGTATACACTACACACACACACACACACACACACACGCACACACACATACGCGCGCGCGCACACACACACACACACACACACTTTTTGCTGGTTCAGCCATCCTCCAGAAAGCAAAGTGGAGGGCTTACTTCTCCCTAATTGCCTGATCTCCCCTCTCATCGCCTTTAGATGTACAGATGCTGCAGACCTCCTTCTCCAAATTTCTCCTAGTGCTTATTTCTGTCCCGGTCCTGTGCCATGCCTTACTTTTCTCCCCTTTGCTTTGAAGAGTGGGGACCCTCCTTTGCAGGATAACAAATAGAAGTGTCAAACACATCAGCACTGCAGCCTGCAAAGATAAATGGGGTGGCACGTGGAGCAACCTCTGTGGGTCTCGGGGCCCCAGCAGGAGCGGACATTGTGACAGATGGGGGGACAAGTGGCGCTGACACAATCAGGTCATGTGAATGTCGACGGGGTGAGGGTGGTGTCTGCCCCTCTGTTGGCACCCCACCTCTGTACCATGTACGCACTCTGCTGTTGGAGATCATAAAGAGATAGCAGGCAGGTCACTGCTCCTCACCAGGCCTTATGAATCTTCCCTGTCAGCGGCACAGGGCAAGGAAGCAGACTGTCTGCAGAGCCTCCTGCCATCTCAGCAGTGACAACTGAGTCACCTGGCAGAGAAAGTCGGTCCTCGGCAAAGATTGTCCTGAACCTTCAAAGTGATCTCTTCCGAGACCTGCCGTCTTTGATCACACATTCTTGTCAGCCCTTCCCTGTATCCACGGGGTTCACCTCACCTCTGGCTCTCACCCAGGAGCCCCTCCCAGGTATTGCCCATCAACTCAGGCAATGGGTCCTTCCATACTTTCCTCTTAAATTCTAGGCAGTAATGGTTCACTTTCAATTTCCTTCTTCATTCGGCCTAAAGAAAAGTTTTCCTTTCCTCACAGGTGCCATTCTGAGCCGAGATCTTCTCTGGGTCTCTGCCTTCAATATTCCTTGCTGATGGGACACCTGGGACCCAAATAGTCAATTCAACTCATTAAACATGTAGCGAGGACCTGCTTTCTGTAGAGCAGTGTGCTGACTGCGATGGGCCTGGCAGGAGTCAGAGGAATGGCTGCAAAGATGGATAAGCTGTGGATTGTCACATTTGGGGAATCACAACTTAGCTGAGAAGACAGACGTGCAAGGCCAGCCCTGAACAAGGATAGAGTAAGAAGAGGAGGAGGAAGATTAATCCCCTCTAAGGAACGGGGGAATTTGGCAGGGACTTTAATGTTGAAGAGGATTTGGACAGGTTGAAATGGCAGGGACAAGAATCCAGGGGAAGGAATAAGAATTCAGCCAGATGAGGGGTGCAGAGTGTTCTGGGGTCTGGACTTGGCCAGATATGACTGTGTGTGTGGTGTGGAGTTGGGGGGGGGGAGAAGAAGAGAAAGAGACAGAGAGTATTTGGTTGGGAGAAAAGATTAGGCACAATTTAGGAGTGTGAGTTTCATTCCATATGGGGGACAGAATGCTACTTCACGTTCCATTTTGTCTCTCACTGCAGGATTCTCAATGGAATTGGATACTGCTCATAGAGGTGAGGGAGGAAACAATCAGGCAGTTCTCTTGGATGCTTCATAAAAACTGGGGATGATGAGCAGTAGGGGTAGAAAGAATGGAGGGAGTCAGTAGAGGGCGCCTCTAGGCGGAATGAATAGGCTTGTACCAGCTACTTAAACTCTTTCAGGCCAGTTTTCCTGTCATAAATAGGGATAACATTTAACTCCTGGCCTAAGAGGAGGATAATACTTCCCCCATAGGCTGTCGTGAGGCTCATTCGAGAAGATGCATGGGAAGCATTTAGTGCAGTACATCTCAATACCCGGTGGCTATTATCAGGTTTATCCCCCTGCCTCCTGACCGAATTTAGTAGGCAAAGCTCTCAGATACTGGGACTAGACAGCTGTATGGAAGGAGCGCCTGGTTTGTCCACAGGAATGATGCTGCAGAGGGATGCTCAAAGTCTAGATGATGAGGAGACTTAACAAGATCAATACCACTTTTGGAAAAGATTATATGCTATACTAGGCAGCAAATAGACCATTGAAACTGGATTTGAAAGCATTTATGGGGTCCATTAGAGATGGTTAAACATACCAACACAGAGAAAAATAAATAGTGGTTGCACGTGTCCATGCACATATGCAGCCTGCTAGCGCTCTTTCTCTTTGTGGCTCTCTCCCTCTCCCTTCCTGCCTCTCCATTTTCAGGTTTAGGTGACTAGGACTGATGAAGTAACCTTTTCTACGAAACTTACTCTGTGGTATTGTGGCTGCCCAGATCCAGCCACTTAGTGTGTGGAATTTTAGGAGCTGAACAGGAAGCAATACCTCCATTTACAGTGGGCAGTGGATGAGTTCTCCCTGATTGATAGGCTGATGGGTTTTCCAGGAATAACTCAGACCTTTTGGTTAGCTTTTTAAAGTTACTGGCGAGCAATTTAGTGCACTAGAGCGGTAATTTCGTGTTCTCTGGTGGCTTGAAATAATTAGATTATTTTGTGGAATGAATAAGTGAGAAGTTAACTCAGTGGCAGGGATCAGTGTGGTAGCATGATTTATTTCTTGCAAAGGTGAATGCTTTAGGGTCTTGACCCTGCAAATAATTGTTTTGACTTCCTCCCCTTTCTCATTTGTAATATGTTTTGGGTCATTTTCTGGGGGAGGTTGCCCAGTGGAGTGGAAAGAGCATATGGACTTTGGGATCAGCCAAATCTTGATTCAGTTTTTACTGGGTGTGTGACCTTGGGCAAATCACTTAACATGCCAGACCCTGCTTCCTAATCAGTGGTAATAGCGCTTACCTTCTAGGAGAGGTGCATGAATTAAGTCTGTTACTAAACGGAAAGTGCCTAATGCAGCTCCCAGCCACATTAGAAACCCAAACAAAGATTAGATTCCCCTCTCCCTCCCCACCATATTATTTTACAATGATTACTGTTTAAACCAAGGATAAACATCCAGCACATTAATTAATTGTGGTTTTACTCATTTGTTAGGTTAGAACAAAACTTTGTCTTGATAAAGTGCTATAATGAAAATGTTTATTGACCCTATGTTTTTGGGTGAAATGAAAGGTGCTTGACCCAATCTAAGGTAAAACCTCTATCTTCAAACTAACCACAGATTACCTTAATATAGAGAGTCTGAACAGACCTTGATTAGGGAATTGGCCTTGTATTGTCTACTTTTATGGCATTATATACAATGGACATTGTACAGCCCTTAGGTAAAGTTCAAAAATGAAAAAAAATCAATTATCAAACTGCACCGGGAGGCTGGAAGGCCATTAGTGTTTCAGTCATTTGGTGATAGAAGCAGACTTTGCTTTTCACCCATTTGCTGCTTCATGGTACTAGCAGACTACCCACCAACAACAGGTCCGAATTCCTGCTAGAACATTACAGCATTGGAATTCTTGTTACAATTTATTCCAAGCCTCAAGTCTGTATATCACTTATCCGCCGAATTGAACAAATTGAAAGTGATCACATTTAGGAACTATTGGTGGGACGTTGGTGCTTCCACTGCTTTAATAACATCTTGAGAGCTAACGGGGTTCACTGATGTTCCTCAAATCTATCCTACCTCCCTCTGCACAAGTGAACTCAGTTGGAGGTCGAGTTTATTGACGTTTAAATGAGTATATTTGGCTCACTGTAGTGTCTATCTAAATGAACACTGCTTTGGTGCATTGCGACTTAATGATTTGCTCTGCCTCCAGGTGAGAGAGGGGATGGTGTGGTACCCAGGCAGGGTCGAGGACATCGAGAACACATGTCTTCCAACCACAAATGGTTGAGTTAATTTCTGAGATATATAATAAAAGGTTATTTTGATATTGGGATAAAGGAACTCTAGGAATATGCTACTGAGGTTAGAAAAGTAAAATAATAGCTGGGGGTAGGGGCAGGAAATTAGGAGGAATGCCCAGGTGAGACTACTTATATCTGTCAGCATTTTCCTACAATTGCATGTTTCTCTGTAGGGGACAAAAGATGTAACCCATTTGCTGACTGAGCTTAGAGTTTCTGAGGTAAAATGATGGGAAAAAAAGCTCACTTCCTGCAAATACCAGTGATCATTTATGGCAGAACTCCATCCTTAGCTCCACATGCTTTCCAGCCACATTCTCATTTCTCTGATATTCTTCTTATACAAATTTTTCAAAAGAGTTGTCTACACGCATTGTTACTCTATCTTAACTTTCCAGCCTCTCTTTAATCTACTTCAGTCAAACCTTTGATCCCACCAACTGAATGAATTCAATTTTGTCAAGATTACTGGTGACCTCCAAGTTGCCAGAGTCAATGACATCTCTTCATTCTCACCTTGTTTGAAACCTCAACATCTTGGGGCAACGTTGAGCATTTCCTCTCTCTTAAAACACTCTCCTTTCTTGGCTTCCTTGAAAACTCTTTTTTTCTGGCTTTTCTTTTTCAAAGATTTTATTTATTTATTTGAGAGGGAGAGAGAGAGAGGGGGCAATAGAGACAAAGCATAAGCAGGGGGAGGGGCAAAGGGAGAGGGAGAAAGCAGACTCCCCACTAAGCAGGGAGTCCAATGCGGAGCTCCATCCCAGGGCATGTGGCAAATCCGCCCAGGCGCCCCCTTTTTCCTGACTCTTCTCTGACCTCAAGACCATGACTTCCGGTCTCATTGGCTGGCTTTCTCCTCTACCCAACTTCTAAATATTGAGATTCTTTGGAGCTTAGATTTGGCTCTTTTTCTCTTGTTCTCTCCAAAGTCTTGTCCTAGTTGATCTACTTAAGTCCCATGTATTTAAATATGTTTACACTGAGGTCCACAGTATTTATATCTTTTGTCTTACCTCTCCTCTGAATTCTAGACTTATAAATCCAATTGTCTACTTGGGATTGCTGCGTACAGACATTTCAAACTGAGTAAGACCAGAAGGGTACTCTTGGTGCCTGTTTCCCAACTCTTCATATCACATCCATCAATAAGTCCTATCACTCCAAATTATATAATATACCTCACAATGTCTATTGCCCTTCCTAGTCTTGGCCTACACCATCATCTTTCACCTGAACTGGTACAGCCACCTCCTAACTGGCTTTTCTTCCTCCAGTCTTACTCTATATTACTGTCTACACACAGTAGAAATTTCCTACTCAAAAACCTCCCAATCTTTACATTGCCACTAGAATAAAACCCAAAATTCCTATAACGTGTCCTGCTTGCTCTGTTTCTTACCTCTCCAATTTTTTCTTACCATATTTTCCTCTTTATTCACCATGCTCTAGTCATGCCGATCTTCTTTTAATCCCTTGAACACATTATACTCCCTTACACATCAAGGATTTTGCACTTGCTGTCCCCTTTGCCATGAATGGTAATTTACATCACTAACTTAATGGCATTTATTATGAGTCTAGCCAGTTCTAAGTGCTTTCCATGGATTAACACATTAAATTCTCCTATCACCGACACAAGATAGGAACTGTTATTCTTTTATTTAGAGATGAGAAAATTGACTCACATTTACTCATCTGAAAGTTCTTCCCCCCTTTCCAATAACAACTTCCTCTTTTCTTTTTTTTTTAAGATCTTAAGTGAAATATCACTCTTCAAGGATGTTTTCCTTGATTCCCCCCATCTAAAGCGCTAATTTCATTCTCAGTCCCTTGTTTTGGCTTTTATAGCATCAATAATAACTTGCAATTTCTTTGTTCACTTGTGTTTTGTCTGCATGGACTGGGATTGTGTCTTTCTCACTCACTACTCTATCCCCATAGCTTAAAACAGCACCTGACTCTTCAACCTTTGCTGAATGGGTGAATAATGGAATGAATGACCACCTTTCATGGAACTTAGTCAATGATCTAGGGACAGGAAAGGGAAAAGGGTGGAGGGGGATATGTTGTATACAGACACCAAATAATTATAGATGTGGTACCCTGGTCCACATGACTTGCTCCATTTCATTCTATTCTTCCTGAAACAACAATGAAACAAGACAAGGCAACAAAAATGAGTGAGAAGGAGCTTAAAGGGAAAGCAGGTTACTCATATATGTTTCTCTGATCATGGAATAAGCTCTGAATTAACAAATATCCAGCAAATACACATTCAGTGGGAGACATGGCACAGACACAGGTGTGGAGGCAGGAATCAAAGTTGAAGAGGTGACTATTGCAACCTGTCTAGGGTAGAAGGTTTTGGTATGAGTGCAGTGAGAGATAACTTAAGGAAATTAGGTCTTGGCTCTGAATGCTGGCCTAGGGAGTATGGATGTGAGTCACTGAAGGTGAAAAGCCACCGGAAACCTCCGTACAAGTAGTCTTGGAATTACTGAGAATCATGAAACCCTCAATATATTACAGATACCAAATTTGTGGTCTAAAGGCCTTGCTGTTATGGCCTCAGCTTTGTATTGAGGAAAGTTATAAGAAATGTATTTTCTCCATGCCACTTACTGTCTACCTCTACGAGGACCTAGAGTTTCAGTGCCAGTAAAGCTATGTTAAATAAAGTTAGCATATATTATCTTGTCACTAACTGTGTTTCTGCTTTTGCTAGGGCTAAAAGGAAACTGGACCTCAAATTTAAGTGATTTAGATAATTATGCAGGTCTTTTAATTTTGCATTTTTGTCTACTATCCCTCCATGGCTTCACATTATTGTTAGATGCAGATTATTTCTTTATTTTAACGTCACTATTTTTGCTTTCATCATTATTATGTATTTTGCATATTTTTATAATCCCCCACATATCCTTTTTGGAACAGAGGGTTACTCTTATTTTTTTTATTTTTTTGAATTAACAAATAATGTATTATTTGCTTCAGGGGTACAGGTCTGTGAATCATCATTCTTACACAATTCACAGCACTTACCATAGCACATACCTTCCCCAATGTCCATCACCAAGCCACCCTATCCCTCCCCCACCACCCTCCAGCAACCCTCAGTTTGTTTCCTGAGATTAAGAGTCTCTATGGTTTGTCTCCCTCTCTGGTCCCATCTTGTTTCATGTTTTCCCTCCCCACCACCCAAGATCCCCTGCCCTGCCTCTCAAATTCCTCATATCAGAGAGATCATATGATAATTGTCTTTCTCTGATTGATTTATTTCACTTAGCATAATACCAGAGGGTTTCTCTTTGACAAAAGAAAGGTTTCATAGGCTTAGACATGTTGGGTGTCTTATTCTTGTCTTCACTAGTGTAAAGGTGACATTTATTTATTTGACATGGGATTGGTGTGTGGGTAACTGATTGTACATTTTCTTTTAAAACAACTTCCTTTATCCTTGTAAGTCATTTGATCCTCAAGAGGATGAAACAGGATTAATGGAGGAGAAACTCTGGTATAGCAGTGACCCTGCCTTGAATTTCATGGGCCCTGATGTAAAGAATATTAAATGTTCCTGGGAGCTTCTGTTCAGCCTTAAAAAAATAATTAAATGGCCATGGGGGAGGCCACATTCCATCTTGACTCTCTATATCCTAAATGGACATGTGTTCAGAGGTTTGGCACACCCAGGCCCCTTAGCATTTTCCTTTCCCTTTTCTTTTCTTTTCTTTTTTCTTAAAGATCATATTTATTTATTTGACAGAGATCACAAGTAGGCAGAGAGGCAGGCAGAGAGAGAGAGAGAGGGAAGCAAGCTCCCTGCTGAGCAGAGGGCCGGATGCGGGACTCCATCCTAGGACCCTGAGATCATGACCTGAGCTGAGGCAGCAGCCCAACCCACTGAGCCACCCAGGTGCCCCTTCCTTTCCCTTTTAATGTTCCAATTTTCCTCCTCCCCCTACCCCCATTTAAAGCGAAGATTAAGTTGTTTTCAGAATAGTGGTTCTCTAAGTGTGGTCTAGGGACCCTTAGGATGCCCTTAAGACCACTTAGGTTCTTGAGATCGAAACTATGTTCAAAACAGTATTAAGACATTATTTACTATTTCTCCCTTCCATATTCTCAGTGTACCATGGAATCTTCCAAAGGCTACATGACATGTGATATCACAAGAGATTAAATATATGAACCAGACATGAGAATCTAGGTTATTTTCTTTAAGCTGGGCATTAAAGATATTTGGAAAAAATGCAAAACAATGCTATTCTTTTCATTGAAATGATTTTTATTTGAAAAATGTAATCTTTTAAAAAAGAAAAATGCTATATATAATAACATGTAGTGGGTTTATTATAGTTATATTTAAATGAATAAATACATATTCCTTATTTTTAATTTCAAATGTGGTAAATATTAGTGTTAACAGTTATTATGGAAAATGAAAAAACTGCATTAAAGAAAAGCATACTATTAGAAAATTTCCTTTGTGAAAGGGAGAATGATTGAAGAATTAATGAGATAGAATACAAAAGTGGTACTGGTGAGGAAGTTAGAATGGTGAGGGGCTCACGTTAGACCAGGGCTCTCAGAGGGCAGAAACTATGACCTGCCCGAGCCCTCTTTCTCTTTCTCAGTGTACAGCATTATATCTAGCACACAGGGACAGGATATCTCAGGATATTGAGTGACCAGGTGAGTGAATAGAAAAACAGAATTCATCCTGGTGAAAAGATATTTGACATGGTATACGAGGTCTAATTAGGACACTCCTGCCATCAACAATTAGGGTGACGTGCTTTCAATCATTCAGGATTTAATTCATCCATTTATTTAATAGTTATTTATTGAGTACATATTATGTGCCAGTTTCTATGTATAAGTCATATTACGTCTTAGATTTTCTCATCTCTAAAAAGGAAGTGCGAATAAGCTGTGAAAACCCTTTCAGCAATGTCTTCCTCTGGATAATACCAGAACTCTATCTTTGTCTCTCTTGGATACGCTAACACAAGAAGGAAGATAACTTTCCTCAGGCAAAAAGCATTGTCTGCTTTTAAGTGCTACTGCAGAAACTTAAGTGGCAGATGGTCTACTGCCTTGGTGTTTTACAGATAGAAAAAGGTTTGAAATGAAAAAAATTTAAAGCATGAAATCAGCTAGCTCAATCTTATTTCCTAGATTTATTCAGTATTTGACTTCAACTGAAAAATTTCAATTTAGAGAATTTGGAAACCCTACTAGTGTCTCTCCCCTAGCAGAAAGAGGATGCTCAAAGGTCTTTTGTGAGAAACCTGCAAGATTTTGCGCAGTGAATGCAAGTGAGAAAACTATGTCATGCTTGAAATGGACCATGACTTTGGAAGAATGAATGCCCTTTGTCATTTGTCCACAACTTCCATTCTGGTTGGCAAAGTCTTAAACATTAAAGCTCCATTTGCCTGTTTCTTGGAACCTTGTGCGAATGGGTTCCCAACCATATTAGTCAGTTTTCATTAGATAATGTTGCAGTAACAAGCAACCCCCACATCTCAGTGGCTTACAATGAAAGTTTATTTCTTGATCACGTTTCAGATCGTCTGTGGGTTGGAATGGCACTGCTCCTACAACAAATATATTCTTCCTTTAAGAATCTAGGTTGAAGAAACAGCCACCATCTGGGATAACTATTCTTACGGAAAATGAAAAAGAGATATGGGTGAATCACACAATAATTCTTATGTAGAATGTGGCATATGTCACTTTGGTTCATATTCAGTCGGCTAAAGCAAGTCTCATGTAGCCTGTGGTCAATAAGGGCGAGGAATATACTTCTTTCACAGGAATTTTCTGTAAATTGCTATTGCTGAGCAATGGGAAGGGATAGCATATTTCTCTTACAGAAAGGGAGAGGGAACCATTGAGAACAATAATACAATCTAGCACACTGTTTTTTAAAATTGAGGTAAAACTGACATGTAATATTATATTAGTTTCAGGTATACAATATAATCCATATTTGCACATGTTGTGAAATGATCACCATAAAAAGTCTAATTAACATTCATAACCTTACATAATTATACAATTTTTTTCTTATGATGAGATCTTTTAAGATCTATTCTCTTGGGCTCCTGGGTGACTTAGTGGGTTAAAGCCTCTGCCTTCAGCTCAGGTCATGATCCCAGTGTCTTGGGATGGAGTCCCACATCGGACTCTCTGCTCTGCATGGAGCCTGCTCCCTCCCCTCTCTCTATGCCTGCCTCTCTGCTTACTTGTATCTCTGTATGCCAAATAAATAAATAAAATCTTAAAAAAAAATCTACTCTCTTAGCAACTTTCAAATATGCAATATGGTATTATTATCCTTAGTCACCATGCTGTATGTTATATCCAAAGATTTATTTATATTCTAACTGGAAATTTGTATCTTTTGATGTCTTTCACCTATTTGTTCCAACTGCCCCCACTTCTGGTAAGCACCAATATGTTCTCTGTATCTGAGCTTTTTTGTTTGTTTGTTTGTTTGTTTGTGGTTTTTTCCAATTTTTAATTCCACATATAAATAAGGTGATATCATATTTGTTTTTCTCTGTGTGACTTATTTCACTTAGCACAATGCCCTTGTGTTTCACTGGTCTTGTTATAAATGGCAAGATCTTGTTCTTTTTAATGGCTGTATAATATTCCATCTTCTTTATCCACTCATTCACTGATGGACACTTAGGTCATTTCTATTTCTGTATCTTGGCTATAGTAAATAATGCTGCAGTGAACATGAGGATGCATATATCTTTTCAAATTAGTGTTTTTGTTTTCTTCAGATAAATACCCAGAAGTAGAATGACTGGGTTGTAGGGTAGCTCTATTTTCATGTTTTGAGGAAACTTCATACTGTTTTCTGTAGTGGTTGTATCAATTTACATTCCCATCAAGAGTGCACGAGGGTTCCCTTTTCTCCACATCCTTACCAAGAACTGTTACTTCTTATCTTCTTAAAAATAACTACTCTCACAGGTGAGATTCTAGGATTTGAGGCTTGGGGTGACAAAACAGAGAGTAGGTCTATACTCTGCACTCTGAGGGGGTCAACAGAGACTTGGGGAAAAGCAGCTTTAGTATATATGTCCTTAGGAAGATAAATTTATCATGAAAAAAATACCCTGAGTTTAAGAGACCTATGATTGGCTTTTCTTTGTTGTAGTAAATAGGTCCCTTTATAGATGTGCTCTTTGGTACCCTAAATCCTGAGATGTCACACTGCTGTGGAGTAAGCCAGCCTCCTAAGCTGAATAGGCATGCAAAGGTAAGATTAAACTAGTAATTCTGTTTGTCTGCTGCACACACCATTGTTTAGCTAGAAAAATTGAATTCCTTTTCAGTCCTCTCAGTGTGCTTAATAAATGCTTCAGGTGCATAGCACTGTGTGTGTGAGGCAGGAAGGAACAAAACATTCCCTAGGAATGACATATTTATTAACCTCATTGAGAAATTCAAGAACTGTACCTTAATGCCAGTCAGGAAATAGGTGAGCCTGGCAAAGAAGGATGGAGAAGACCTTCCTATAGCACACCTGCCTTGTCTTCCACGGCACAGGGTAGCCGGGATGACAGTGCTTCTGTGTGAGCATCAGGAGCCCTGGGTTCAAGTGCCAGCTCTGTGGCTTTGAAGCTTGTCACCTTGAACATGTTACTGTTACACTCTCTTGGTGTCCTCAACAGTTGCCATGTTTGGAGAATCTTTTATGTATGATGCACTGTCGTTTCTCTGCTTTAACCTTGTTTGGTTTTTATTATTGCTTTCTATAGTGGTAAAATACACATGACATGAAACTTGCCATTTTAACCATTTTTGAATGTACAAGTCAGTGGCATGGAGTACATTCACAATGCATCTGTCTTAATCTGGTCAATCCTATGAGGTTGTGTGATCATTCTCTTCATTTCACAGATAAGGAACCTAGGACTCTTGAGAAGTTAAGATGATTCTTAGAAGATTCCTGGCACCCATCAGGTGCTAAATACAGGGCAGCTATAATTATCATACTCCTTCCAGGTCACTGCCTAGAAGATCCTCTTTAAAGCCTTGGAAAAGGAAAAGAGAGAATGGAAGTTCTAGATTCATTAGTTTTTCCTGAGGTAGCAGCCAATGAAGAGAGTGAAAATGGACAGTACCCCAGCAGCCTTGCCTTCCCTGTAGATGGGTGTCTGGGCTCCAGCTTCAATGCTGATCTCCCAGGGCTGACCCATTCCATCCACAGCCCCTGGAGGAAGGAAATGAGTTAAGCCTCTCTTCAGACACGTTTGTATTGATTCTGTCAGTTTTGTGCTGCTTGCTGACAGGAGATAGATGGCTCATAACGCAGCCTGGCACAGCACATTACGTCCCGTCTTGGGGCTCCTAAATCATTTCGAAATTTTAAATTCCCTAATCAATATTTTATGGTGAGCACAAGACAGTGATCAGGCTGTTTCTCTCCAGGGCGTGTGCACACATACTGGGACTAGTGGATGTGAGTTCCAGGAGGGGTCAGCCCCATCTGGCTGCTTCCTCCTGAGGACAGTCATTCGGCCAAGCCCTCGCAGGTCATGGGATTCCAGTGGACTCCTTTAAGGGGGAAGAAACCCAAGGACTAAGAGATGACGAGGGTGTCTTTGATCAGCTCATGGCAAAACCGAGACCTGGACACAGGGTGTCTGAATCCGAGACCAAGCTGTTTCTGTGAAACCACACCTGGCACAGTGTAGGTGCTCAACAAATACTTGCTCAGTGTTGAACACATGTTAACACTCACAAAATGCCAAAGTTTGGGCCAAACAAGTCTTTATGCTTCTTAAGCACTCACTAAGCACCAGCCCGTCCTCTAAATTCTTTACTTTTAAAATGTCAGTCCTTACTCACCCTCCCATGAAGTAGGGACTATCAGTATCTCTATTTTACATATGCAAAATGGCTCTGGGAGGTGGCACCTGGCAAGTGAGAAGGAATCTGCTTTGAAATCCAGGCATTTGTGCTGGGACCCGTGCAGTCACCACCGTGCTGCATTATCCCGGACCCCGACCCGAGACACTGAGTTTTCTGTTCCCTGCTGTATTTGGACATGTCCACAATGCACCTGTGTTTCCCGACATGGAAAAGACAGATTAGAGAAGAAAAAGGATATTGGTGGGTCAGAAGGTAAGCAATTGGCTGTCCGATCCAAGTTCTTGGGTGATACTGGTGAAGAAAGATGCTGAAAGCAAAGGCCAGGTTCCCGGGTGTTCAGAGAAAGTAGAAGCTGGGGGAGAGGAAATGGCTCTGGTTCCCCGAGGCTTGTAGAAGAAACTAGGTGCTCAACAAATGAATTTTGATGATGCTGGCAATTAGCAGCCTGCTTAAATGCTGCAGTAGAGAAGGAAGGAAGGAAGGAGGGAAGGGAAATAAATAAATAAATATGCCTCTCTCTCTCTCTCTCTCTCTCTCTCTATATATATATATATATATATATATATATATATGTTCATAAAGACTTCCATACAGGACAGGATCTGGTCCCTCCTGCCTTCCCTGCCTCCTCTTGCTCATTGCCCTCCCCAGCCACCTCCCCTGCTCCAAGATTCCTACATCAGGACCTGCTTTACCATCACTTCTTTTCTTGGCCTGATAGGCTCCTCCAAGTGATTCTCCTGCGCCTGGCTCTTCCTTGTCATTTAGATCTCAGCCTATAACAATATCACTTGTGCAGAGAGGCGTTCCTTGCTCATCTCGTCTACACTGAGAACAGAGCCCTTCATCCTGAGTGTCTAAGATAGCGCCTGACACACAGGAGGTGATAAGCAAATACAGAATGAATGAAAGGATGGATTCAGGGATGTTTGGAAGAAGGCCCCTCCGGTGTCAGGCAAAGCACACTGCAGCTAGAGCTGGCTAAGAAGAAAAAGTATGAAACAGCCCTGCCAGAGCCTCGCCACACTCACTGGCCTGTGAGTGATCTTCTCCTCAGTCAGGGATCCCACTCACCACCTCCTAGGGAAGTTCACATCATGTTTGGGCAGCTCTGACAGCTGCAAAGTTCTTCCTTATTTGGGCATGAAACCCGACCCTCTGTAGCTTCTACCTATTTATTGGTCTTGATTCAAACCCTGGGGCTCCCTGGAAGCTATGCTCTATCAGCAAAAAGCTCCCAAGGTACAGGAAGCCCCACTGCTGTGGGCCAGCTGTGCAGGCCAGAGACCCCAGGGGATAGCTGCTGGGTGGGGGCCTTCGGGATCTCATGATACACCCTGTAGCCATTTTAGCTGTCGGAGTCAGCTTGCTTTTCCAAGGAGAAACATGCAGGGAATTCTGGGTCAATGTTCTTGTAATCCTCCCAGAGCAGTAGGAGGTTTTGCCAAGAGCAGGGAAGGAAAGCCAAGGACTTGGCTGTTTTCCCTTTAAAAAACCCTATTACATATGGGGCGGTGAGAATAGCATTCTCTTCCACTCTCACGTTGTTTGATGTGTTGCAAAGCCCTTTCAGGCATATCAGGGGTGCTCTCATCAATCTTAACACTGCCTCTGGAGAAGCAGGGATTTGCCTAAGACACTCTGCCAGCAAGAGTTCAACACCCCTGGCCCTCCTCAAATGCTTTACTCACACACTAAGTAAGGATACTACGGATGACTTCAGGCTTATCTGTGATTCTAGAGTCATGCTTCTCAAACCGAGTGCATAAAAGTCAACTGGAAAGTTCGTTAAAAGTTTGTTAAAACACAGATTCCTAGAGATTCTCCTTCTGCCAGGTATAACAAGCACCCAGGTGGTGCTGATGCCCGGACGCACCTGCCAAGATGGCTGCAGCCGGCTTCGCACTGTTGCCTCTCTCTGAACTCCAGGAAGTCGCAGGTAAGTAAAAAAGTATTTTGCACAAGGTGTCTTGTTTGATCTCACAACGACCCCATGAGATAACTATATTTATTTTTCCCGTGTCATAGACGAGAACGCAATGGTGCAGGAGGTCAAGTCACTCACCTGCAGTCTCTCATCTGGTAAACAGCGGAGTCTGAATTTTGCTGATGTCAGAGCAACGGATTTAACCACAATGCCA
Organism: Mustela lutreola; assembly: GCF_030435805.1. Taxonomy (NCBI): domain Eukaryota; kingdom Metazoa; phylum Chordata; class Mammalia; order Carnivora; family Mustelidae; genus Mustela; species Mustela lutreola. The sequence goes on from NC_081303.1 coordinate 31,885,081, forward strand.
TGCTCCTTCCTGGAAGTGAGAGGGGTTTCCAGCTCACTAAGTTTCCTATCCTCACTGGAAGAAGGACCCTGCTTCTCACTGGGCACAGAGATGAACGCTGAGTTCCCTTGAGTTTAGAAAAGAGACTAAACTTGTGGCGTCTGGCTGGCTCAGTAGATTAAGCCTTTGCCTTCTGGCTCGGGTCATGATCTCAGGGTCTTGGGATCGAGCCCTGCATCGGGCTCACTGCTCAGCGGGGATCCTGCTTCCTCCTCTCCCTCTGCCTGCCTTTCTGCCTACTTGTAATCTCTGTCTGTCAAATAAATAAATAAAATCTTAAAAAAAAAAAAAAAAGAAACAAAGAAAGAAAAGAGACTAAGACTAAACTGCTTTCCAGGCTCGCCCTGGTGTCGAGGTGCTCTCATTCCACCCTGGTCCGCCATCTGACCATTCCCACAGGACCACTTCGAACTTCTGCTAAGCTCCAAATGCTGGCGTATGGGGTGGAGCCGCCTCAGGGGAGACTGCCAGCAAGTTTGTTGTGGGGACCTCCATCCCTACGCACTCCTCTTGTGCCCCCATACCTCGCCCTCCATCCTCTGTTTCTCTCCGTCCTCCAAGCTCCCGCATGTTCCCCTTTGCAGGGTCCCCACTGCTCACTCCTCCCTGCCTTCCCTAGTAGACATTTGGAACTTTTCCTGCTTTTTGATCTTTTGAACAGAATGACAATTATTAAATTCTCAAAATGAAAAGGTTAACAAGTTCGTGAGTAGCTCCTTCCGCAAGTCCTCACATTTAAAAGAGGATTAAGGAAGAAAGCAATGATTAACCAATAGAATTCATTTCTAGAGGCAGAATTTCTGGCATCAGGATGATACGGCAGAATGACTTGGGACAAGGATCTTCCTCACTTTCCTCTCTGTCCTGTATTTATTTGTGGGATTGCATGTTTAACGACCATCTTCCCGCTGAACTGTGGGCTCCGTAGGGGAATAGAGACTTCATCTGTTTTGTTTTTGCTGTTGCCCCAAACCAAGACATGTAGTGGATTCGAAACATAGTCACAACTCAGATGTGCAAAACAATGTTGTTTTCCTACAGCTGTCACTAGCCATCATTTTTTTTGTTGTTGTTACTGTGAAAAGACTAATTCTTGACAATTAAAGGTACCTTGGTCAAACTCTGGTTCAGTTTGTAGTCTTTTTTCACTAATTCCTTAGTTAAAATTCACATTTTATTTTTTATTTTATTTTTCATTATGTTATGTTAGTCACCATAAAGTATATCATTAGTTTTGTTGTAATGTTCGATTTGTTAGCTGTGTATAACTACCAGTGCTCACCCCAATGCATGCTCTTAATTCCCGTCCCTGGTCATCCTATCCCCCCACCTCCTTCCCTCAGTTTGTTTCCTGGAGTCCAGAGTCTTTCATGGTTTTTCTCCCTTTCCGATTTCTTCCCATTCAGTTTCCGTCCCTTCCCTGTGGTCCTCTGCTCTGTTCCTTATGTTCCATATATGAGTAAAACCGTATGGTAATTGTCTTTCTCTGCTTGGCTTATTTCACTTAGCATAAGCCCCTCCAGTCCCATCCCTGTGGATGCAAATGCTGGGTTTTCATCCTTTCTGGGCTGAGTAATACTCCATTGTATACATGAACCACATCTTCCTTATCCATTCATCTGTTGAAGGGCATCTCGCTCCTTCCACAGTTTGGCTATTGCAGGCATTGCTGCTATGAACATTGGGGTACACATGCCCCTTCTTTTTACTACATCTGTGTCTTTGGGGTAAATACCTAGTAGGGCAATCACTGGGTCATAGGGCCTTCCTCTATTTTTAACATCTTGAGGAACCTCCATACTGTTTTCCAGAGTGGCTGCACCAACTTGTATTCCCACCAACAGTGCAAGAGGGTTTCTCCTTCTCCACAACCTCGTCAACACTTGTTTTTTCCTGTCTTGTTACTTTTGGCCATTCTGGCTAGTGTAAGATAGTATTGTCGTTTTGATTTGTATTTCCCTGATGGCTAGTGATGCTGAACATTTTTTCATGTGTCTCTTAGCCATCTGTATGTCTTCTTTGGAGAAGTGTCTCATCATGTCTTCTGCCCATTTCTTGACTGGATTATTTACAACTTACTTGTTTTAAATGTAAACTTCCTATCAGCACCTTTGTACCTTATCAAGTGTTCTCTCTTCTACCTGGGATAGCACCTGCCTATAGGAAGGAGTTACGGAATCACGGCAATAAGAGGTGGGAAGGTTCTTGTCTGGTTTGTGTTCTGGCCTCTGGTCCTGGCTGACCTTTGAGGTGGAGCAGTTGGTCCTACCAGTTTTAGGGGCATCACCCTCTGTTCTCATTGCATTGGTTGCCTCCATGATTACATGCAGCTGATGTAATCTATGGTCTGTCCTTGTGGTTCAGAACAAGGGACCCTGACCAATGCCCAATCAATGTATAATAGGGGAAATTTCTTTCCACTCAGAATTCTGTAAGCAACCATCTGGAGAGGTGCCCTGGAAGGGACAGGTGGAGTCCTCTCAGGACATCCACCTTACACAACTCTGTGATTTTTTTCTCAAGCTTCTTCTCCTTCAGTGGAGGTAAACTGTCCCTACTTCATGTCTTCCATCCTGCCTAGACTACATAATTCAGAAAGATTCATCTTCTCAAGTGCCTAGTTCTTGCATTGGAAAACCAGGGCTCTTAAGATGAATGTCTTTCCTGTGAATTTAAAAAATTGAACTTGAATGTCAAAGACTTCTTCTTCTTGGGAAATTTAATTCCTTGCTTGCTGTTCTACTTCACCCCACCCCATGTCATGGATAACTCAGACTCTGAGGATGGAAGGCTAATGGACAACAGAAGCTATAAAATTACCAGCAGTGAAAAATATGTAAAATAACATTACAAAATATTATTCTGCTTAACTGCAGGCACAAGTGTTTATGGACTAAATAATAATAGTGTGGATTCAGAGTAAATTCTGGGCTCAAATCAGGGCTCATTTTGAGGTCCTTAGAGCCTCGGGATGTTGAATAAATGAGGATCGATTGGCACTTGAAGAACCACGTCCTAGGAAGAGTCCAGACTAACACGGTGATGTTTATGACAATAACGTTTCATTTACAAGGGTTTTTTTCTGCAGACTATTTTATAATTTATCCTTTATTTTATTAAGCAATGCATTGTATGAAGCAAAGGGCTAGGACATGTTCCTATGCAAGGAAACAAAATTTATTAAGTTGCTAGTGTTTATAAATTTCCCTCTCTCTCCAGCCCATCCAAAATAATCTTGTTATCTAGCCCAATTTTCTCCTCTTGTAGAAATGCAGAGTCTGGGCGCCTGGGTGGCTCAGTGGGTTAAGCCGCTGCCTTCGGCTCAGGTCGTGATCTCAGGGTCCTGGGATGGAGTTCCGCATCCCTTCTGAGCAGGGAGCCTGCTTCCTCCTCTCTCTCTGCCTGCCTCTCCGTCTACTTGTGATTTCTCTCTGTCAAATAAATAAATAAAATCTTAAAAAAAAAAAAAAAAAGAAATGCAGAGTCTTAGGTACCCTTCCAGATTTGGTGAACCCAAATCTGCATTTTAATGAGTGAGTTATACTCATCATTGAGTAGTTGAGAAACTCTGCTGTAAATTACATCCATTCATGCCTTACCTTCTGACCCTGTGTCAGGTGTCCGTGTGGCCCCTGATTCTTTGCCTCTTATCCTGTTCTCAACCCCTTTTCTACCAGGAAGATGGGAGCTGGAGATCCTTTGGTTTACTTTGTAAAGACTTGCCCTGCTCTGTGCTAACAGAAAATTAGCATTTCAGGGTCTTATTGAGGTTTGCATTGCACTTCAGCATGGAACTTGAAGTTTCTCCAAGCATCGTTTTTTTGGGAGAATGTCGGCATGAAGGAGTGAGGCAGATTTCCCTTGGTCACATCCTGTCCTTCGTATCTGTTGCTCCCCAACTGTGCTAATGAGATCACTGTGATCCTGTTATTCTCTTTGTTGAGCACAAACAGAGCTCATCCAAGTTTGTATCTCCCCCAACTGGCTTTTCAGGTGAGGGTGGAGGGGGTCTGTCCACTCCCTTTCCTCAGGGAGGTTATCCCTCCCCTTGCGTGGATGCTCCTGTATTCTACCTGCGGGGGGAGAGGTACTCAGTGGCTGCTGGCTGTTGTGCTCCGTTGCTGATTGAGATGAAGCATCATTGTAACAGCTACTTTTTATTTAGCACTTTCTGTATTCCAAGCCCTGTGCTAGGTTTTATGATTTCCATTTTACAGCTGATGAAACTAATTTGTAGAAATATTAGTTGATGTGCTCAAAGCCCTATGATTAGCCAGTGTCTGAGCTCGGAGACAATGCCATGTTCATACTCTGACCTCTGAAATTCGTACTTTCCCCACACCACTTTTTAGTTTTTTTCAGACATGCTTGTCTTTAAGGGCTACAATTCCTAAATTCTCTTAGTCAAAGGGACAGATTCTCCTAATTTTAATCTTTGCAGACCTCTAGGGGAGTGGCTTTTATATTTTAGTGCACATCAGAACCAGTGAATGGGCTTGTTAAAACACGAATTCAGCAGGTATGGGTTGGGGTCAGAGTGTCTGCATTTCTCACAAGTTTCCAGGTGCTGCTGCTGCTGCTGGCACAGGTCACACTTTGAGAACCACTGTCTTAGTGGATTAGGGAAGCCGGAAAGTGTGGGAAGTGAGGCACCCATTGTTTCCAGCCCCTTCAAGCTGGGGTGCGGGGAGGGCAAAGCTGCTGTAGCACCTGTGACTTGCTGAGTGCTTCCTGAACATTATTTCACAGGAGAGCAGAAGGGTAGTTATTTGCGTCTGTTTCAATTTAGTGTCTCTCATCTGGGTAGTGTTTAGGCTGGTCCACTGCCCTAAACTCACGAGGGTCACCTGCTAACAAGCTGAGGACTTTAAAAGCATACAATAACCTTAGTAAAGGCCTGGAAACTGAAAGCAAGTTGATTTATGGGCATTTCCCAGGAAATAGTAATCCACTTCCAAGGGGGAAAAAAGCCCTGGCTCATTCTTCCAACTGGATGGTTTATCCAAAATTGATGAGATTTGTAGAAATGGGATTCACCATGTGCCTTTCCTTAGAGATATATTTTTAAAAAATGTGTATAGCCAAGGTTCCAAAAAGGGTCAAATTGGAATTTTTATCATGGGACATCAAGCATGTTTGGGTGGACCACTGTGGGTCTATCTACCTGGCAACCCAGTAGGCATTCAGTCAGAGGGAGTCATGATGTATGGAACGTTGGGGCTAAGAGTGTTGGGCTGTGGAGGTAGATAGGGCTGCTATGAATGCTGGCTCTGCCACTTAACAGCTGAGAGTCCATAGGCATATTACTTAACTTGTCTGGGCCGCATTGTCTCCAGAATCAAGGCTGATAGAAAAAATATTTAGCCAACAGATACGGCATGGGCATCAGCTAGTCAGAATGGATGGAAGCCAAATCAGAACAATGCCAGCTGTAAACAAGCCAGAACCAGTGTGGACTGGCTTGCATTTTCAAATAGGATATGGGTTCCATCTGTGGTTTATCTCTGCACAGGGGAAATGGGTTTTACTCAGTAAGGAGGAGGTCGTGCGTGTGTGTGTGTGTGTGTGTGTGTGTGTGTGTGTGTGTGTGTATGTGTGCATGCTTGTGCTGTGCTCTCAATAAACAGCAGGAGGCTTTCTTGGGACTGGAAAGGAAGATTTCCTTTGGAAGCCACATATACTCTCTGTTGCAGGATTAGGAAGGATACCCCTTTTGGAAACCTTGGACTATGGACAGTTTGTCCCATCCCACTCCCATTCCATAATCTGGTAGCCAGTGGATGTGAAGCAAGAATGAGAGAGGATCCCAGTGATTGATTCATCTTACTGTGCTGTCTTTGGAGAGAGGCAAGGTCAGAAGCTACTGAATATACAGAATGTATTGAATTTATAGAAACTATTGTCTGAGATACTGAAAAGCACACAAGAGTGTGTAAAGGCAGGCATCCTCCCCCAGACTCAGTGGAGTACCTGAACACTCTTTGTACTGTCATACAACCATGGGCTGCCTTGGTTTATCTTTTCTGGGCAATAGGACAATACTAGTTACCTACCTCATTGGCTTGAATTGAGAAGGAAATGAGCTAATCGATATGGCACAGATGGCACACAGTAGGAACTTGATGAAAGAAAACTGTGTTGGACCGCCAATCTCCCAGGACATGTACTTAATGTGGCAGATGCTCTCTGGGGCTTCGAGGTGGCTCAATCTACTGGTTGAGGGCCAGTGGAGGGGGGAGGGTTACCTGGGAGCTGTACGGATCTTGCTTATTGATAACCTGAACAGGTCCTTATGGGAAACTTACACTAACTTCTAAGTCAGATGAGCTACTCATTTTCCTTGGAGAATAAGTCAAATAACAATACTGTTGTGGGGTGCCTGGGTGGCTCAGTCATTGAGTGTCTGCCTTTGGCTTAGGTCATGATGCCAGGTTCCTGGGATCGAGTCCTACATCGGGCTCCCTGCTCAATGGGAAGCCTGCTTCTTCCTCTCTCACTCTCCCTTCTTGTGTTCCCTCTCTTACTGTGTCTCTCTCTGCCAAATAAATAAATAAAATCATAAAAAAAAAACCCAAAAAAGTACTCTTGTGTTCTAACAAGCAAGGTGGACGAGTCTTTCTATTTGGGGCCTCAAGAGAGTGTTTCAAGACATTGGTGGAGGAGAGTAACCTCTGTGCAAACAGCTTGGGAAGCTGCAGAGGCCACGGGGTGGCTGACCACAGGCTGAGTGGGTCAGTGTCCATGAAGATGAGGGATGGTGACCATGGAGCAGGTACATACCTCAGTGTCCTCCCCAAGCTCAGATGGGGTCTCTGTCAGCCCTTGCAGGGGCACATGGTGGCTGCAAGGAAATGGGGGCAGAGGAGGAGCTACTTTGCTTCAGCTGTAGGGACAATCAATGATTGAGGCCACGGCAGCCCCCCGAGATCCTGGTGGGAGGCAAATATCCAGCCATGGGGCAGGTGGAGATGCAGACCCAGAACCTTCCATGGTCTGGAACACCATTGCCTGGGAAACACCCACCCACTCTGCCTCCATCCTTGGACATTTCATCCTCTGTTGGTCCCTTCAGTTGTCTGAGACACTTGTCTTTACCTTATCCTTGGATTATTTTACAAGCTTGCCATCTGTCCCATATGAAACTCTTTCGTCTCTTGAATCATGTTATTTGCTCCTCTGATCATCCTCTTACCTAACCACCTCTCCTTGGAAGTCTCCTTCCTTCACCTGCATCTTTCCCTTTGGTGCCTGTTCTCATTCTCACTCTGGGCAACTCTGGACTCAAGAGTTCAGTTGCCCCGTGCATGGATGAGCCCCTAAATCTCCATCTCCATCTCCAGCCAGACACTATTTCTTCAGTATTTAGATACTCTCTGGATATTCCTCTTCAGTTCCTTCCTGGATCACTGCACCAACCTCCTAACGTGGGTCTCACTTGAGGCTCACTGTCTTCCAAACCACACTCTTTCTATTGCCCAAATGGTTTGTTTTGCTTTTCCCCAAAGTACCCATTAGATCATATCCCTGAACATCTTCAGCGATTCACCAATACCAAAAGGGTAACTGCCTAGTATGGTAGGTTTTTTGGTTTGCTTGTTTTGTTAAGAGTACTTATTTATTGGGAGGCAGAGCACAAGCAGGAGGGACAGAGGGAGAGGAAGAGAGATTCTCAGGCGGACTCTGCCTGATGTGGGGCTCTATCTCACAACCTTAAGATCATGACCTGAGCCTAACCCAGAGTCGGACACTTAACCGACTGTGCCAGCTAGGTCCCCCAGCCCAGTATGGTTTAAAAGCATCTTGCTACTTGGGGTTTTCTTCCTCGGCAGCCTTTCTTATTACTCTCCTACCCTTAACTCCCACTCTGGCCTAATTGAATTTCATGTTCCATTTCTCAAATGTGCTGTGCATCTCCACTTCCCCATGCTTTGAGACATGCTGTTATCATTTTCCAGAATGCTCTTCCTCTCCTGAATACTAGTGACTTCTTTGTCTTCCTGGCTTGGCTAGAAAAGCACATCCTCTGTGAAGGGGTGTATGACACCTGTACCCTCACATAGGACCCCATGCTCTGAAGATTCCCACATTTGGTTTAATACTCTGCTCTCAACATCTTAAAATTCTTAGTAATTTTTTTTTCTTTAGCACGAGGCTCTGCATTTTTATTTTGCTCTGGAGCCCATAAATTATGTATCTGGTCGTGCTGACGCCCCCACAACACCATCTACACAGCGCAGCCACGACACTTACGAGGTGGTGGTACTGTGGTTATTATCTGTCTTCTTCACCCACTGGCCTTGGGACTTCTCGGGGCTGGCGGAACGGTGTCTTGTTCATCTCTCTTCCCCAGCCTGCAGGGCAAAGGCTGACACACAGTAGGGGCTCAATAAATAATTGTTGACAACATTAATTCAGGCCTATGGGTCCTTTTCCCCCTTAGTCTGTGAGAACAGCCTTTCCCTTTGAAAGACATTTGCCTTGTGAAACCAGAAACTCTGAGTTCCAGTTTCAATTTTACTTTTTTTTTTTTTTTTTTTTTTTTTGGAATTTGGCCTTATTATCTAATGTAAGCCTGTTTACTTCTTGGAGGCCCAGATTCCTGATCTGTAGCGTGAAGGGCACGAATGAACAGAGCAGCCCATGGGGGGGCTGGGGGGCTACTGGTGTGCGGCTCTCCCGCTCCTCCCCCTTGCCCCTTCCCTGAACTCTGGGTGTCTCTCTCTCAGGATGCTTGAGGAGCCTCATCCTTTGTCCTTGTTTTTCCACACCTTCTCTCTCACTTCTCTTCTCTTGTTTTCCATCAGGAAAGGCAAGGCCAGACTCTTCACTCAGCAGAAGCAGTGTTTGTTGACATTTGGAAAAAAAAAAGAAGAGAAAAGTCAAGATCCTTCAAAGTCATGGTGTTTGAATATTTAAAGACGATGAATGCTAGAAACATTGACAGGTCCTGTGTCAGGCTTCATTCTGGTTCCTCTGCCCATTATTTCATCTCTAAAAACAGAAGGAGCTCCATTTTCAGGGGCTTTGTGCAGAGCCATTCAGACTTCCTGCCTGTCCGCTCCTTCCCCCAGCTCCCTGTGGCTCTGCTGCTGTGGTTCTAGGACTGCCCCTCACCTGGTATGTCCGGGGGGGGGGGGCTGGAAGAGGACATGGGATGGGAGGGGGACTGGGTAGTTGGGCTCTAAGGCCCTGCCCCCACCTCCATTGCCTTCACTGCTTTTCTGTATTAGGATAAGATTTCATTGGATAAAAGGGATGGTAATACTAGAAAATGCATGAAAGCCTCTGTCTACTGACCCAGGGTCAGCTCTCAGTCTGGGTATGGGGTCCTAGAAGGTTGGACTAACTCTGCAGCATGATTCTTGTCAATAAAAGAGAGTACAAATTATTAATGCTTTCTGTTCTTACTCTCAGCCAAATTATTATGGAGGAGTAGGGTTCTTAGGCTGGCCTCCTCACCATTTTTTCCCTGGCCATGGCGCTGAGTTTTGGCTGGGGATCAACTTTCTTGGCAAAAGCTAGGACAGAGCTGTTGCTAACATTGCCATGGACATTAAGTGTCCTTGGACCCCACTTCTTCACCTGAGGACTTGTGTGCTTGCTAGGCAGCCATGCACAGCAGGACAAAGGGCAGGGGAGTTCTGCTAATTCCAACCCCCCCTGTCCTCTTATCCCCAGATATAATAACAATAACAATAATAATTTTTTTTTCCCAGAGAAACTTCTGGTCAGCTCAGCCATGGAAAACTGTGGGACAGAGCAAAGCACATGGTGTCGAGCAGACAGTGCAGAAGTCCGCAGTCTGACAGACCGGAGTTTGAGTCCTCATTCTGTCCCTTAGCTAGCTCTGAAGCAGCTAGATGTGCCTGGTGCTATGTTACAGCCTATGGAGAATGAAAAGGAATTTGCACTCTAATTGGGGAGAAAAAAAAATTTTTAACTTTCTGGGTAGCAGGATAGTTGTCTAACTCTCTCCACCTCTACTCCCTAAACAAGCCAGAGGGAAACCCAGAAGTTGAGGAGGAGAAGTTGGGCATGGTATCGTTCACCATGCAGGACAGTTGGGAGGGGACAAAGGCTTTTGGCAGAATAATCAGCTCAAAATTGCATTAACAGGATAAATGTGTGTCTTTTCAGCAACCCTGATGATGAGTTTTGGCAGGAAATGAATCCTTGCTGTTTGAGATGTACCGGTATATTTAGAAATCTGGGGAAGGAGGAAACTACAAACTTGAGTGGTAAACCTTAATGTCCTTTTTCCCATATATTGACACAAGAGCCCCAGAACACATGTCCAGCAGCAGAAACTGGGGACAGATTAGGTCTATCTTTGGCTCACCACAGACAGCAGAGCCCAAGTAATGGAGGTCTTGGGACTACGTGATACGTGGTTGGAGGGAGTGGGTTCTAGATGGGAGGAGGAGGGTAAGGAAGGGAAACTCCAGGAAAGGGCTAAATAAGATGGGGACTGAAGGAAAAGAAAGAAAAAGCAGTGTAGGGGCATCGGGTTTGGTCCCACAGAAGACTTCTCCGAGCTCCAGGGAGTGTCCATGTGCAACCTGCAAGCATAATGGGAGCTCAACCTCAGAGAAGTGAGGGTTTCTTAAGGCCCCAACGTTGCCTCATGGAACAGATAGGTTTTGAGCTGAATCTGAAGGGCCAGAAGATTCTGTAGACAAGTGGAGGGGATCAGCGAGGCCATTCCGGGTGCAAGAATAATATTGCTCAGATGGCATATTTTCAGTCCTAACCTCTCCTGTCTCCTCCTGCCTCCTATCCTCCTCCCCACTCTGATCACGCCCATCGAGTTCATCTGCCCTTGGCAGGGGCCACCTCACCAACGAGCCTGCTGCGTTTACACAAGCCTGGGGCTGGCTCGTTCTGGGGTTTGGAGGAAACACAAACAAGCCGTCCCCTGCCTCGGAAGTCTAAGCAGAGGAAGGCGTATTTCACATTTCCAATTATGACACAATCTGGTCGGTGTGGAAGTGGGAGCCTGTTGACTTTAACAGCCCAGCTGTTCTTGTCTTCCGGACAGCAGTCGAAGTATCTTCTGAACACAGGGGCGAACAGTCTAAAGTTCTGGTGGGAGTCCTCCAGGATTGCCATAGGAGAGTGCCATGGTAACATGGCCCTGGGGCCTCTGTGTTACAGGCCGCACAACACATCCCTAAATGTCGTCATTACTGAGAGGAATAGTCCCATATTTCGTATGATTCCCTAAGAGACATTATTTATCTGGGCTTCCAATTGCCTTACTTCCCCGACTCCTTCTTCCTCTCCGACCTTCCTTACTCAGGAGGAGGTAGTTGGGAAAAACCCTCATTTCTTTCTGACCATCAAAGCTGTACTCTGTCTGCTTTCCCCAAACCTCAGGGGCCTTTTCCTCTCTCCCTTAGATTCCGGTGTGCAGCTTTTCTTTCCACCAAGGAGGGGCAAGCCCCTCTAACTGCCAGGGTTTTTCATATGTGGCTACTAAACCTCTTTTTGGCTTTCGGGTTTCTAACTTCTAATCACCTTTGAATGCCTCACCTTTTTCTATCCACCTTTTGAACCCTATTACTTGTTTCCCGTGTTATAAAAGAGAGGCCATCCCGCAAAATTAATTGCAAACCAGTACAAAATGTAAATGTAGTAGAAAATATGATTAATTCCTCTTCTAAAACTGACGTGTGGTTAAAAATGGTTTATTCGTTTGCAGCTCAAACCTTTGTTCCACTAGCCGCTGAGCTGGTACAGCTGTTCAAGCTTCCTGGGGAGGGTCAGTATGACCCACCAGAGCCTCTCACCAGTTGTGCACATTTGAGGTTTTACTGTAAAGCAGGAAGTGTGATTTTTAAAAATATGAATACACCAGAAGTTTGTGAAATGAAAACTATCCTCTTCAAAGTTGTCAACTTCTAAGTACTCCGCACATGCCACTTATGTATTTAGAATTGATAATGCAGTTCTCCATCAGAGTTTCATCTGGTTCTGTTCATAAAGCACTGAAATTTGTCAGAAAGTTGAGTATTTCAGCTTCTAAGTTATATTTGCAAGATAACTTCTTCCATGTGAAAGTGCCCTAAAAGTCTTTATTAGCTCGCATCTCTCGATTTTTAGCTTCAGAAAGTATCACCACAGTAACCATACTCTCACGCCCAGGATGCTGCTCGTATGTAAAAACACCGATTGAACGTCGGGTTCGGTTCATACAGTAACCCTCCCCCGCATATCTGCTGATTTGCTTTCTGCAGTTTCGATTATCTCCAGTCAACCGCGGCCTGGAAGTGCAGGATCCTCCTTCTAACGAATCCTCGAATCACCAGCAGGTCAATCGCAGCTTACGTTTACATTACAACGCCTGCGTCATTTACCACAACTCGCTGGCTGTATCTCATCACGTGGGCATTCTGTTGGCTTACGTCATCACAAGAAGGGTGAGTACAATGCAAAGAGATATTTTGAAAGGGTTCACATAAGTTTTAATACACATATTGTAATTGTTTTATTATTAATTGTTGCTAATATCTTACTGGTTTTTTGTTGTTGTTGTTTGTTTTTATCAATTAAGTTGTACAATGGGTATGTTTGTATAGGAAGAACATAGTATATATATGGTTGAGAACTCTCCGTGCTTTCACGCATCTGCTGGGTGTCTTGGAACGTATCCACCGCAGATAAGGGGCGGGGAGGGACTACTGTAGGTCATAGGAGAAAAGCTCATCCTTCTCTCCACTCTTATCCTCATACTAGCCCTCAAGTTTTCTGCCGATGACTTTAGACGGTCTCCTGTCTGGAGACAAAACTTTGCTGTAGCGGAAGGTGTTCACAGAATAGCTGCAGACTCTGAATAGGATTCCTAGAGAGGAGTTCCAAAATATCCTGAACGACTGTAGCATGAAAAGAGAGACTTTTTTCCTAGGGGTCCACCTGGAAGGAGATGGTTATTAGGCTGGGGGCAGAGGAGTTGTCTTCCCCCATTACATGCACCTGTGTAGAGGGCTGTCCTTTAGAATAACACCGTTGACCATTCTTCTTCCTCTCCCCACCCGTGCCCATCCCTTCCAGGGGCAAAGGATAGTTGTGTCTGACCTTGAGTTAGGGAGAAGGATTGGGCGTGGGTGGCTCAGCCTCTTCTGGGCTCTACTTTCAGATCTATTAGCCTGCAGATGCGTTGGCCTGAAGTAAGACACCTCCTGGAGAAGTCTGCATAGGTGGGTCTGATTAACTTGGAAGTGAAGTATTAGTAAGTCCTCCTGGCCACAGATCTAAAACCTCGCAGTCAATAATGGTGGTGATATTTTGAATTCTCTCTGTATGACTCCCATGTATCTCTCTCATTTGGTTTAATCTCCAGATGATAAAGAAATAGGTGTTATTTATTAGCCTTTTAAAACACCATCGACTATGTTCATTTAGATGTATAAATTTCTGTTGCCTGTATTATGAGACTGGCTTCCTTGTATTGTGCCTGATGTAGTAAAAATAAGGAGCCACAAGAGAGAGTCTTCCTGGGCCCTATCCTTTAATTTAAAAAATTCCTCCAGAAATACGGAAAAAGAGAAACATACCCATTTCCGGCTTGTGGAAGGGGCTTGTGAGCAGCTCTACCTGCCCCTTACAAAAGAGGGTGATTTTCTCATATTGGGTTCTTTTTAGAGTTGATGGAAATGCCTGACTTGCTGTGATACTTATTTCCTCCTAGAATATAAGCTCCCACAGGGCAGGACTGTGTTGTTTAATGTGATCACACTTTCTTTCACTGCTGGTTGTGTTGCTATCTCTTTTTGCCTACTCACTGAGGCTCAGGTATATGCTTGATGGAGAGCCTTAAGTGGAGGTTTTCTGGGGAAAGGCCAGAGGTTCATCACCCCAAAGACCTGTGTTGCACCTCAACTCTAGGAAGACTCTTTTTTCTTCCTGGTTTCCTTGGGCCCTTCTAACCCCAAGAGCAGGGAGGACTTAGTTCACTTCCTCACAGGAGCAAGGAGAACAGGATCCTCACCCAAAATAGCTATAGACCTCTCCCTGCCAGGTAGGGTGTGTGTGTGTGTGTGTGTGTGTGTGTGTGTGTATGTGTAGGGCAACTGTGTGCATCAAGACCTGCTAGGACCTGAACTGGGCACTCTGAGGCTGGGTCTCAGTGGAGGCCCACGCTGAAAGTTCCACCAGCTTCTCCCACAGAGTCCCTGAAGGCTTCCCCCCTATATTCATCCTGGTAACTTCAGGCTCCAATGGCTCCTTTGCTCAGGAAATGGAGGTAGTTGGAGATGGAAATGTGGGGGAAACTGTGTGTGGTCAATCCACCATCTTTCCAAAGTCATCCTTTTCCAGCCTGTTCCAACAGGTATCAGGCCCTTGTCTGTCTCCAAGAAGCAAATATGATCAGTGGTTTATAGTAATCTTAGAATCCCCAGGCACTTGAGGGCTTGTTTGGCCCCAATGAAAAAAGCAAAAACAAAACCAAAATCAGGCCGTCTAGCAAGGGCTGATTTGATTGATGTGCCATATAATCTGACCCCTTCCTACCTTGAGTCCTGAAATTTGTTCAGGCTGTCCTCTTGCTTTGGTGGTTTAGGAATCCTTTCTTATCTAGTCCAATCAAATTTGCCTTTGGGTTTTCTCCACTGAGCTGGGCACTTCTGGTTTCCTCACCTCTGGTCCCTCTGTCTCTGGATTTGGATTTTAAGCTCTTTTTTCCTGGGGCTTTGTTGTGTTTGCCCTACTAGATCTTACCCTTGTTCTGGATCCTCGGCTGGGGACCTAGATGGAGCCAGCTCTGCCCTCTCTGGGTGGTGGAAATCAGGCAAGTGTCTGAGAGCAAATGCAACAGAACTGGGGGCTGACAAGGGGGAGTTTTGCCTTAAATTAGAAGTAGTCCCTTCTTGCTGGTAAGTGTGCAATTGAGTGGCCACATTTGTGATGTTTCCAGAGTGAGTTTGGTAATAATGGTTTTGGATACACCAGGTTGTGTCCAGTACTTTTAAAGCTGTTGTGCAGGTCTCAAAGAAAAGTTGCTTTTACTTTTGTTTTATTGAGAACAGAACAGTAAGGTGTAAGCAGGAAAATAAGTAGGATTATCAACCAAATCAGAGACAACTTCTATAAGATTCCTTTCCATCCCACTGTCCTTGTTTCTATGGCATGTGAAAGTTAGGCCAAAAGAGGCTTAAGTAGGGGAAAAAAACTTTAGTAGTAGAGAAGCTTTAACTCTTGATGTTTTATTTTCTCCCTCCTTAAATACCAAAACCAGACCATAAGTTTGGGTGTTGAATTTTTGTTTCTAGGACACAGAGGGAAATCTAGAGTTTTTAGAGCTGTCAGAAAATTAGAAGTGATTTGATTCAAAACCTCCTTTCTGTACATGAAGTAACTAATAACCAAGTTGGTGAGATGAGGCAGCCAAAGCCTCATAGCCAGCTGGTGGCAAGCAGGGAACTGGGTGCCAATTTCTGGATTTCCCAGCTAGTTCTCTGTCCTCTCATGTCCCTTCATGACCAGTGGAAGGAAAGGAGGAGAAATGGGATGCCAATGTCCCCACTCCCAGGTGGACACTAAGGATGCGGAGTGGGAACCAAGAAAGAGGAATGCAGAGAATTAGTTAAAGCATGGCATGGTGTTTTTAATTGTCAAGTTTAGGTCAGCTGGTTGAGAAAAATGCCAAATTCATATGTAAGTGTTCACTAGATTTCTCTAAATTTTGCAATATAAGGTGTGTAAGTCATGTGTTTAAAACAGTATCCAAAAACCTCACAGAAGCAGTTATGAAATATTTTGTTTTACTGGCAATGGGACAAAAAATAATTGGGCATTAAATCAAGGAAATGGGGAAAAGGGAGCTGCAAATCAAGGGAAATGGTGGAAAATTAGGTCTTAGTGGAGAGAAATGTGTACATATGAACTGCCTGATGTTTCAGGAAAAGAAATATGGTGCTGTAAATTTCCTTTTTAACCCTTTTCACTCAAGGGCTGAGTTGTTCTTGCCTGATTGACAGTGTCTGGACAGCGAGCTACTCTGGGGGGTGGGGAGGACTGTCTTCTCCTTGACCCACATTGTCAGAAACGAGGTGTGATGATTTAGATGGAGATCCATGCTGTGATCATATTCCTGCGACTATCACAGCATCCCCCTTTCTCTTGCCTCCAACTGGCAGAGGGTGGCTTCATTCTGATGGGAGCCTAGACCCAGGGAGGAGAGCATGTAAAGCCCTTTGCTGGAGGGCACTAGGGCCCTGCTGATGTGCCACCTGGCTTCATTAAATCCCGCTGAAAGCATGCCTTATTATCTGTCTACTCTATACATAATTTCTATAAATTATAAATTAAAAATAAATAATAAACACCTTTTTAATTGCATATCCTCTTTTCCTCTTGTCAATTAAAGTGAACTTGCAAAGCTGCTTAACACAAAAAAGCTACACAGACATCAACTCTTGTTAGATGCAGTACAAGTCGTTACACTGATTTTCCCATAGCTGCGAGGATTAATCACAGATAATCATCACAAAAGGATCACACCCATATAGATAATATAAAAATAGCAAAATGCCCAACATGGAACTGCTGAGGAAGAAGAAAATCCCTTAAGAATGGGTAGCTCTGAGTTACCACTTAGGGGCGGAGAAGGGGACAAGGACGGGAATCAGTGCTTGCGTTGGAAAGATCCCAGATCTTGTCCGTTTGGTTAGGGATTTGGGACCAGAAAAGTAGCTGAGGGACTGGCCCTGGGATGCAGACAGGCTTTTAATCCCTTGTCCTTGATGATATTTATTTGTCAGAGAGCAGCCTTTTAACTCCTGTTGCCTCCATGTGAGATAGGTCATGAAACTTTGTAGAGACAGAGAATATGCACAGCTGAGAGAAATGATTCAAAGCTTCAACAGAGTTCAGGTTAGACACGAGGGAGAACTTTTTTTAGAGAAGGCCAAATGGTGACTTGATGGCATAGGAAAGAAAGAATTCCTTTGCCCAGAGATCTTTGAAATGGAAGTCAGTTCTCTCAAATGACTTAGGCTGGGTCTCGGAGGTGGAGTGGGGTGGACAAGATGGCACCTTAAAGTACCCCCGCCCTCAGACTGGGCTCTGTTATGTCTTCATTTGGGGAGGTCACTGGAAGGATGTGACCCCTGGTTGACCCATGAGGTGGACCCCAGCACTCCTCACCCCAGCCCCTGTCCTTGGAATATGGGTTCTGTTTGCATTTCTGGCTCCCAGAAGTGGCCCCAAGGACAGAGCCTTGAGATGGCAATGTGGTGTCGAGACCATCTGCATGGTATACATGGCTGAACCCAGTGAAGGCCTCTAAATAAACTTTAAAGAGTTGCAGACAGTTGTGGGGAGCTACCTAACTTGCGGCCACCCAAGGCAAGCCTCATTTGTAAGTTTTCCTGGCTGAGGCTGAATACCCCTGCCGCCTGCCAGCATGCACGGCTGCCTCTTTCATCCTTTTCTCCCTGCCCAGGGCTGGTTTCAGATTACACCTGCCTGGGATGCTCCCTAGTTTCCAAACTAATACTAGTGTCTTTCCAGGGCACGTGGCAGCACTTAAACCAAGACCACATCCAAGGTCATTAAAGAAAAAACTGGTATTCTGTGGCTAATAGAAACCACATGGCTGTGTGTGATGTGACAGTTCCAGTGAAAGGATGGTTAGCACTATGGCCTGCGGAAAGGGAGAAGGGAAGGACAGAGTTTTGCTCCTTTCTCACAGGGGGGCTTCCATACAAGAGACCATGGTGGGTAATCTCTAGAGCTGAGAGCCAGCAAAGGCCTGGTAGATGGAGGCCATATCCCAGCCTGTAGAAGTTCCCATGAAACGCCAGAGAAGGGCTTCGCTCACCCACATATTCTGTCTGAGACCCCCTCTTGCGGCAGTTGCCCACCAACCTTGGCAGGAACCACATTACATGCTCTACCTTAGTGATAACTGGCTTGGCCAGAGGGAGACTCCTAATCTGCACCACATACATTATCCTTTTCATTCGTTTTTGAGCGGGACACATGAGGAACAAAGGTATATGGCACAGCGTTAGGCAAGAAGAGGTAGTCATTTTTCCACCTTGACTTCCAGGTTTCACAAAGTGATGGGGGTCTTAAGTCTTTCTTGCTTGAAGCAAGAAAGGCACCTGCTCTGGGAGGAGGGTCTGGGAGCAGGGGAGCACCATGTGTGGGGAATGAGGATATTGACATAATTATGCCATCTCAGAACCAGGCGCTTGGTGACAGGACAGGCAGGCAAAAACTTACGGGTGCTGGTTTGAACATTGCTCCGCT
Organism: Mustela lutreola; assembly: GCF_030435805.1. Lineage (NCBI taxonomy): Eukaryota > Metazoa > Chordata > Mammalia > Carnivora > Mustelidae > Mustela > Mustela lutreola. The sequence goes on from NC_081303.1 coordinate 31,903,375, forward strand.
GGAGTTTGAGGCTATCACGTGTGCCCTCCCTGTGTGGAGCAAAATGAGATGAAGCTCTGGCGAGATCTCATCAGGTAAGATACACTGAAGTCTGAAATGCTGTCCTTCGGCTTGCTGGCAAGAGCTCTGCTCCTGCTCAGACTGAACCGGATCAGCTTTTGAGTTGACAAGGCCAGTGAAGCTGTCTTTCATCAACACTTGCAAGTTAAATTTTAAAAGGGGAAGCTTTACCCCTGCATCTTGTTTCTTGACATCTGTATGGCTGGTCTTCCAGCATCCGGAGAGAGAGCTTTACCTGCAGCCACTGCTGCGCTGATGGGCTGAGCCCCAGTCATCCGGGAGACCTCTGTGATCACCGGTGCTCCCAGAAGCCGAGACTGGGGGTGTCTTCTCAAGCTGTTCTGCATGTTGCTTTCCATTTTAACCTTCAGGTAGTTCTTTCCTTCCTCCTGCTAATTTCCTGGTTTGCTTTGCTTTGGAATCATGTGGTTGTCAGTCCCGAAGACGGCAAGACAAGGCATCTGCGGGCTAATGAACAGCTGCGGGAAGATAATTAATGCTCTCCCACCTTCCTTGCAGCCTTTACCACCTCACCACGACACAGCCTGCAACATCTGTGCTTCCCAGCAGCTGAGCTGTAAAACACCCTTCCCTGCTCCTCACAAAACAACTGTCAGATGGGTCGGCACCCACGTTAAGGGCAAAACTTACAAAATGCTGCAAAAGATGAGCTGTGTTACTCCCAAGTCACAGATGTGGAGTCTTTCCGTGAGAGGACTGTAGAGAACTTGGTTTGGGATGTACCTGGTTCTGGTGTGGTGTGGATGGTGCATGGTGTGGAAAGTGGGAGGGCGGGGACAAGAAGGGTGGTGGGGGACTGCTTCCAGTCTCTTTTTTCAGGGAAGGTTGCTGGACATGCAGACTTTTGAGCTGATCCAGAACTGCTTTGACAATCACCAGAGGAGAGGGTCATCCCAGTCTTCTTAGGGTCCCACTCAGGGACAGTATCCAAAACAATGGACTGAATAGCACAGAGACCATTCAGAGCAGACATTGGTGGTGAGCTCTTGGCCACTGGGGTGTGTTCTAGCTACCCACAAGCTTTGGTCTCATATTCCATGATCCTGCTTCAGCTCTAAATATAGTAACATTTACTGAGTACCTTCTTTATGCCAGAGATGGTTTTAGGTGCTTTTGATAATATTGCACGTGAAGGGTATAACAGAAATTGCTTTAACAATAATGTTAATTTTGTTTCCAGGTTAATGAGCGCTAATTTGCATGTGCAAGACTTTAGCCCCATCTATATTTGTAGGATCAAAGCCTCTTTGAAGTCTTGCCCATCACCATCCTTCATCTAGGTATTTCTGGACATTTGCAGGGGGTGTCTCATCATTGATCACGAATGGACCTTTCATAGTCTCCTGATTCAGGCTCCTGATGGTGTCTTTAACCCACAACACACTGCAAGGAGGGTACCCTGTGGCTGGTACCCTCCATGGGAAATTGCTTTCCTGAACTGCGCTGCTATATTCTGATACTTTTACCTGCAAACTCTCTGACATTACTATGCTAATAAACTACAACAGGGTTGCACTTTGTCCTCTGTGCCCTAGTGTAAAGTATTACAAGTATTCCTATGAAAACAGCTCCTACACTTCTGCTTGTGGGCCCAGCCTGTATTAAGCAAAGCCCAACTGGAAATCTTATATATAGGATCTTATTTCCTTACGTTCCTTATCTCTCCACAGCTGGAGCTTCAACTCTCTCTCCTTGTAAGTCACTTTCTCTCCATGCAAGCAAATATCTGACTGCAAATATCTGCCAGGGCTGTGAGTGTCTCTGGCCCCACACAGGCCACAATCACCTAGCATCAAGTAATTCAACTAATGTCAAGTCTCAAATTGCCTTGCCTTGGGGATATTTACTGGTGGTGTGCAGGAAATGATGTGGCATTATGCAAATGTGGTCCAAATAAGTTTGAATCAGAGCAGGGAAAGACTTTTCATGCCAAACAGACTTTAAAACCACCCTTCGCCTAGAATAATATGGAGCCTTCCCAGAGAATCTACCAGTTAGAGGGATCATGGAAATGGAGCTTAGGATGGGAATTTGGTGCTGTAGGCTTAAAGAGGCATAACCAGGATTTTGCAGAGAAGAGAGGAGCAGCTTTCTAGAAATTAACTGGACGTAGTTCTTAAAAGATTAGTCTTTGGGCAAATGCCTAAGACAAGACTCAAACTATATTCCAACTTTTAGGCAGAACCATGTGGGCCTGCAGAAGAGAGCTCAAGCAGGCCCAGGATAGTCTCTGACTTACTGTTCATCACTATTCAAAGAAGAGGTACAGGAAAGGAATATAGGAAGTCACCGCCTTTCTCTATAAATTCTCAATAAATCCTTTTGTAAAAAAAAAATCATTAATAAATTTCCATGGTAAAAAATACTCTTTAAGTATTGTTAAAATACAGATATCTGGCCAGAGATATCTACATGACTAACAGAGTCTAGCCTCTGGTATCTAGACTTTGCAAAACCATTCCAATTAATGAAGTTAAATTCTTTTTTCCTTCCTTCCTCCATCCCCACATCCCTCCTTTCTTTCCTTCCTTCCCTTCTTTAAGATATATTTATTTATTTGAGAGAGAGTGTACAAGTGGGAGGGACAGAGGGAGAGGGAGAGAATATCGAGCAGACTTTGTGCCGAGTGCAGAGCTTGAAAGAAGTTGAATTCTTTCTGAATATCCTGAAGGGAAGCAGATTTTGCTCTCCTAAGATATATTTCTCTGGCATATTGATTATTATAAGCTGGGTATTTTTAAGAGACAGCAGACACAAGTGAAACTCTGAAACTGGGTACCAGTTCGGCTTTTGTAAGAGACAGTTATATTTATAAAGGAAATCTCCCCTTCTAAGTGTGTCTCTATCACTGTATCAGGAAGAGGGGGCTGACTCAATTTCTAGAAACAGTTATCAGAGGAGAAGGCAACAATTTAAATCTTCACAACTATGCCGTTGTTTACTGTGTTCTTCCAGCTCGCCTCCCACAACTGATTCCACACTCCCAACATCTTTTCTCTTTAGCTGATGATGGTATTTAAGGGGATGGTTTCAGCCATTTTGGGAGTTAGCTTTTTTGGGTTTCTCTCATATATATTGGAGGCATATGTGTTATTAAACTTTTGTTTGTTTTTCTCCTGTTAATCTGGCTTGTGTTGATTTAATTATTAGACCAGCCGAAGAACCTAGAGGGGTAGAGAGATTTTTCTCCCCAACAGAACCAAGTAATATTACTTCTCATTATCTTCATTATTTAACTTCATTCCTTCTTTTTTTCCTTGATCCATGGATTCCATTCATTTTGAGTCTGGCAAGTAACTTCTTCATGATAATTTGCTCAAGGGAAAAATGCGATGAAGGACAAGCCCTGGCCCTCACGCTGCTCATAGTTTAGTGGGGGAAATGGACAAGTTAACAGTATAGGGTGTGATTGCTTTTATATAGAAATGCACTAGATGCAGTAAGAACATATAGAAGAGATACCGGAATCAGATTGGCAGGGGAGGGTGAAGGGTAAGATTAGGGAAGACTTCAGAATGGAGGTAACTCTAGAGGTGAGCTCAATGAGTGCTAATTAGATGAAAGGGATTCTCAGAGTGAACAACATATACAAAGAATGAAGCCTTGGAGAGCCTGGTGTGCCTAAAGAATTGTCACAAATTCCCTACAGTCTGAAATTTTGATGTGAGTGTATCAGGGCTGAGTTATGGGAGTTGGAGAGAAGCTTGATCATAGAGAGCCTTATAGATGAAGGATTTCATGTTAACGAGGCCATGGTTTGTCCAAAAAACAACAGGATACCACTGATTGATAAATTTTAAGCATAGGTTGACATGGTTAGAGTAGCTTTTTAGAATGCTCACTGCTCACAAAGGCTCCAAGTTTAGTAGTAGCCGCATCAGTATTAGAGCTCAGACAGAGTCTGTTGGAGACTCAAATGAATATTTGTATTTCCTGGATTCTCCATGGTTTTTCAGAGCACATACAAGAGTAACATGGTCTCATTTGTTGGAGCCATGAGTGAGCTGCTCTGAATCCTACAGGGTTGGCATCTGAAGACCTTGCTGACCATTTTCAGTTTAAATGCTTAGATCAGCTCCAGCATGGAGAGCTTTTGATATGCCCACTTTTGACAAAGTGAGTGATTGAAGAATAATGTCAAAGGGCCTCAACTCTTTGTCCTTAGAGAGCCATCTTGGTCTTGGCAGAGGACAATATGTTGACATAGACTGAAATGATCACTCTGAATGAAAAAATTAAGGGGCTGCTAGTTGGCTTAAGGCAGCTTCACTGGCTGTTCGAATAATACAATTCTCAGCCTTATGGATTTTCAGAGTTTTTATTATCCACCATTATTATCCACCAGCACACCATTATTTGGACAGAAATAATACTTTTTTTCACACTATTATTTCTGAAAACTTGATGTATCCCTTCATTGCTCTACCTGCTTGGAAGATGTATTTCTGAAGTCAGGCAAAGAAAAGTGGATGCCTGCTATTCACAATGCAATTATCATGACAAGTATTTCTAATTGCCACTTCCCTTCCTCCAAGCCCTCCTTTTCTTCAGACATTGAGGATTGCTGGTAATCTTGGGTTATTATCACACTGAGCTGCTAACCTGAGTCTTGACACTCTTCCTGGAGACCCGTGTCAGAAATAATTATAGCTGAAGAGAGGTGATTCTTCCTTCGTTATTAACAGTTGCTGGTGTTGGTGTCTAACATTGATTAGCAATTTGAAACAATGCATTCTTTGGGCTCCAACACACATTTTGTTTCTCCTGTGCTGTGGAGGACAGCACACATTGTTCTTCATTCCCTAACCTCCTTTTGCCTGTTGTGTGTCCTTCTGCGTGTTTTGAGAAGGAGACTTTCATGCTCTAGTGATTTATTTACTTCTAATGTTATTTTCTCCTCTTTCTTGCTTTTCAAAGTTTGTTGGCGAAGTGGAGAGAATTCACCTCTTGGGGCAGGATGTGTGTGTGTGTGTGATTGTGAGAGTTCTGTGAGAGCTGAGATAGGACGACCATTTAGCACCCAGTAGCCCAGGTCTTCTGCAATGGAAGTATGAGAGAACAGGGAGAGGTGGGGCTGATTTGAACAGGAAGGAGGGAAAGGCAGGGGGTGCTGCTTGCACAGCTGCCTGCTTCCAGGAAGCCCACCTTTTTTCTTTTAGACAACCTCTTACCTGCTTATTAGCTATGGAGACTGTGATTGCCTTGGGAGTTTTGGGGGGATGAAGCAAGAAGTTTATAATCATAGCTCTGGGAGGGGTTTGCTCAGCTGTGGTTTTTGTCTGCTCTGGAGCACATACACTGCTCAACAAACCATCGTTAAATGTCACCTCTGTTCTGAAGAGGCTGTCTTGCATACGGTTGTATAAAGTCAGAAGAACTTCATGAAGACAGTATGAACATAGGAAAATTCCTTATTGGAATTCTAATTCCTCCTTCCCTCCTTCTTGAATGAGCTGAGCAGGAAGATGTCATTAAATAAGACGCTTTCTTTCCTTGTTTGTTTCTTCTTAAAATTCAACAAAAGCCAGAATTACAGTGCCCAAGTGTATTTTAGGTGCTTTTGTGCTGTAATGTGGTTGCGTTTTTATTGAGACACGTCCATACTTTAGTCTTTGGATAGACACAACTTCCTTGACTCTGGCCCTGACTCTTTGAAAAGACAACTGCTCAAGAATTCCCCTAGTAACTGGATTTGTTGTACAGTGAGGTTGGATGGCCACTGGAAGTCCAGGGTCTCAGTGTGATGGTCTTATGTGAAACGTGGTTTATTTGCATTTGCATTTTTTCATCCATTCAATAAACATAGATTAAAATACTGCATCATACTGGGTGATAGTCTAAGCATTATTAATATTTATTGATAATTTGTTATGTTTTAGGAGCTTGCATGCACATTATCAGAGTGGCTGTGTGGCATGGAGGTTACTAATACGGACTTTGAACTCAAGCAAATCTGTTTGAAGTCCCAGTTCTACCAGTTGTACACGTGTAATGTTAGACATGTCCACTAACTTTTCAAAGCCCCAACACACTTATTTGTGAAATGGGGATCATATTAATTCCTACTGGGGGATGTTGCTGATAGAAATAAATGACTTAATGCATATTAAGTGCTTGTATTACATGGCATGTCATAAATTTATGTTGTCTGCTCTCATTTAATCTTCACAAGACCCTGAAGAGTAGGTATGATAATACTGCCATTCTACAAAGATAACCCAATATTACAGAGTTGCGAGAATTTATATCCTAGATTTTAGAACATTAAATCACTGTGTCTATACTTACTGTTTTATGGTGGAAACAGTTGAGGACAAGAGAAGCCGTGAACTGTGACTTCCAGGCCAGGTTTCATTTGTTCCTCAGTGTTTCCCCTCCCTTGCATTACAATCTCCATGGCCATCTATAAGGTAACTCTTTGAACTGTCTGCAAATGTCTGTCACTACTAATGTTAGCATCGGCCCACCCTTATTTGAAGGTTGACTGCACAGTTTATATTTTCCAGACCATTTTCATCTCTTCTGTCTGTGCTCTTTGGGCCTTTCCATCCTCATTAACACCCCTACCAGAAAGGAAATGTAAAGGGAAATAAAACTTAAGCTACTCAGTTTTGCTCCTTATTAGCAGCTCTTTTTAAAAGATTTGGTAGGTGGGGAGGCTGACTTTTAGCTATAGTGAGATTTTTTGATTATAGCCGTGGATTTAAATTAGCTGGGCTACCTTTCTTGTGGTTACCATGGATAAATGAGAGTCGATTGTCTGAGCCCCACTGGGTCTGTGGCCACAGAAAGACCCCCTGACAGCCCAGCCAGCAGCTCTGGGCCTTCTGGCTTGCTGTCAACCCCCTTTTACAGACCCTCCACTAGGGGCTCCTCATTCCACATTAGAGACAGAGGAACCTCTCTAAGGTCCCGGTGCCCTTGGCCATGTTAGTTAGGACCACTGCTTTGCACTTGTGTAAGGAGACCTGGATTTGTGCAAGGTGGTGGCCCTGGGCTGACCTGAATCAGAAAAACACAAGGCTAAAAATCAGAATGTGTCAAACATTTCCTCTCATTCTGGTTATATTTTAAAACCCTCTGTAGCTATACAGCATTCTCCTTGGAGTGTGCAAGCTTTCCTTTGCCAGAAATCCTTGTGGGTTTCCCTGCTGCTTGTTATCTGGACCTTCAGCTATGGCCTGGGAAGGTAGCTTGGCAGCCATGCTTCTGTAACCCTTCTAAGTGGACCCCCTTCCCTTGGGTTTTGAACTTGGGAGTGTCAGGAGAATATAGTCCCCAAAACTGTGCTCTTTTGAACTATTCCACTCCTAATTCCTCTGCCCAGTTTGTCATAGACCTCTGACACCCCCTCTTATCTTTAATTACTTAAAGGTGGTCTCTGTGACTTGATTTCCAGCAGCCAAGTATGGGCCGAATTTTAATGGTGGATATGATGTTGAGCAGCTACTTTGGAACTGGGAATCACCACTTTACTGAATGGCCTTAGTTTCCCTATCTGCAGAAGCATGAGGCTGTTCTAAAAGACATTTGGTCCTTTTGGTACTAACTTTCTGTGATTCTATAAATGTTGGTTTTAGGAAGTTCTACTTCAGATTCATGGAGCCAAAAACAATATATAGGCAGGAAATCAGGCAATTGGTATATAGGCTAGAATTTTCATTAATCACATGATTTCAAATTCTACATCTTATTTATTTCCCTCATAGAATCTTCTGTTAAAGTCTTAGCAGTCTTGTGAGAAGAAATGGGATACCTTCAATGGAAAGTCTTTGAGTGTTTCATGAACCAATAAGAAATTTATTATAAATCTAAGCTATAATTATAAGTATTTTAGGATTTCACTGATGTAACAAAAGAGTAGTTTGTTTTTAGAGTCTCTAGGAAATGCTTCCCCCAGAATTTAGAGATATTCTTTTTCATTCTGTGTACTTAGAGTTATAAATAAATGTTTTTTGCAGTTAAAAGTTTTTATAAGATGTTCAAAAATTTTTGGTAAAATTAAAATGATTCCTTTTTCATAAGTAAGAGATCAAATACAGGGAAAGTGATGTCCTAGAGGAGAAAATATACCAGGCCAGAGTTAGAGGTCCTGGGTTCACATCCCAGCTCTGTCGTAATAAGACTCTAAGCTCCTTGAGGGCAGGGCTCTGTTTCCTTAGCTCCCAAGAGAGCACCTGGACTGAATCCCTGCTGCTTGTTGTGTTCATAAATATAACAAATATCTAATAATAAATAAAAGAAAGTGTAATAAATAGAATAATAAAAAGAAATAACTGGATGACCTTGGGCACCTTGTTTCACTTCCCCATCTCTTATTTCATTAACTCAGAAAATTCAGGGCTGGGCTCTGGGTGGGACCCAAGACACAAAGTGCCCCGGCTCTTGAGGAGTGGGTGGTGTAAGAAGAGATTACATCCCCTTTTTCACTGACCTCAGGCTATCTGGAGGAGTAAATGATATGGGACCATTGTTACTGTTTGCCATTCATGGGGGTGTGGAGAAGCTCCAGTCATGCCTGTTCCTGGCACTCGCAAATTTCTGGGAAAATTCCTGTTTTCATCCCTCTGTATTTCTACATCACCACCAGGTAGAATTCATCCTGCTGAAAAGGTCTGAGCCTTCATTTCTTTGGAGGTCCTCTAAAAAACAACTGCTTATCACCAGGGTCCAAGACACCCGTAGGTATAGTAGTGCTGTTTATCTGTTGTTTCTCTCCTCTGGTTTCATTTATCCACCTTCATCTGAGGTCTGGAAGCAGATCCTTCTCTCTTGCTGAATTGTCAGGTCAATAGCATCCTGCTTGTGTCACAAGGCTTGCGTTGTTCACATCATTTCATCTCATACTGTAGGTGTTTTATCATTTCACATCATCATGAGGAGGTTAACTACAGTACAGAGATTGAGAGAGAGAGAGAGAGAGAGAGAGACCACACTCACATAACTTTTGTTACAGTATATTGTTCTAATTGTTCTTTTTTGGTATTAGTTACTGTTACTCTCTTACCATGCGTAATTTATAAATTAAACTTTATTATAGCTACATATATATAAGGAAAAACACATTACATATAGGGTTTAATACCATCTGTGTTCGAGCACCCACTAAGGGTCTTGGAATGTGTCCCCTGTGGATAGGGGAGCTACTGTATGCAGAATATTTAAGAAGCTTCTGTGAACAGAGTTGGCCTTAGTGGGGATACATAGCCTGGAAGTTTCTGATTCCCCCAACCCTCCCTTCCCCTTCAAAGAAACTTGAGTTCTTTATTTTATTCTGTCTATGGCTCCCATTGGGATTTAGATTGGAATAACATGTTTAATAATTTCAGAAAGAAAGAATTTGGGATCAGGGAGAAGAGAGAAGCAAGTTGGTCATCAGAATTGGAGCTTTTAGAGTTGAGCCTTGGGGAAAAAAAGATCAGTACTGTGTTTTGGGAGGAAGAAAGCAGCCAAAGGATGAAACAGGGGGAGTGGGGACTATGGATGAGGGGTGGGAGCCTCCTGGGCATGGCTGTTCCAGCATGGAGTTCCTGGGAGGGAGGCCTGAAGCCCTTCCCCCTGTGAGTTGGGGGAGAGGGAGGTTTGAAGACCCTCTGGTGAGCAGCGAGAGTCCTTCAGGGGGATGAGGGAGGACCCTGTATGCTATAAATGGAACCCACAAATTTTCCTTTCAGGAGCATTTAAGTTACTCTGTATCTCAAGAACCATAAATGCACTGGAAAAAGGAATTAACAAACAGGTCCCTCTCTTCAATTCTAGGAGACAGCCGTGCTATATAAGCTTAACAAATATATTTTAAACTCTGCTGGGTTTCTGATTACAAAAGTCATGCTTGTTCATTGTAGAAAATATTAAAAAAAAAGCATCTAGAAGAAAAAATAAAAATCACCTAGATCTCCCCTTCTGAGAAATGACCACTGTTAACATTCTGGCATGGAGATTTGCAGTCCACACATATGCTTCCAACAAACAGGATTATAACACCTAGGCCATTTTGTAACTTGTTTTTTTACTTAACAATAAATTCTGAATATTTTTTAAAAAGGTTTTATTTATTTATTTGAGAGAGAGAGATCACAAGTAGGCATAGAAGCAGGCAGAGAGAGAGGGGGAAGCAGGCTCTCTGCTGAGCAGAGAGCCCCAACATGGGCTCGATCCCAGGACCCTGAGATCACAACCTGAGCCAAATGCAGAGGCTTAACCCACTGAGCCACCCGTAAATTCTGAATATTTTTATATGTCTTCAATATTTGCCTTCAGCATAACTTTTAACGTATACCCAGCACTCTTAGCTGGTTCTTCCTGGCTGTCGATGCCCCTGAGAAGCTTGGGGGCAGATACAGTTTCACCAGCTTTGCTCTTCTCTGTGTGGAACCTCCCTCCCTCTGCTTTGTCCCATCTCAGGGTTTGATGAGTCCTATGTCCTTGTCAAGGCAAGTGTTTCCACCCTTGCTCTTGATTGCCTTCCCTTCAAGAAACTTGCTTGGCCTTGCCTTTACCACTTAGATTTTCTTTTTTAAAAAATTTTTAATTTTTTATAAACTTATAATATATTTTTATCCCTAGGGGTACAGGTCTGTGAATCGCCAGGTTTACACACTTCACAGCACTCACCAAAGCACATACACTCTCCAATGTCCATAACCCCACCCCCCTTCTCCCAACCCCCGTCCCCCCAGCAACCCTCAGTTTGTTTTATGAGATTAAGAGTCACTTATGGTTTGTCTCCCTCCCAATCCCATCTTGTTTCATTGATTCTTCTCCTACCCACTTAAGCCCCCATGTTGCATCACCACTTCCTCATATCAGGGAGATCATATGATAGTTGTCTTTCTCTGCTTGACTTATTTCGCTAAGCATGATACGCTCTAGTTCCATCCATGTTGTCGCAAATGGCAAGATTTCATTTCTTTTGATGGCTGCATAGTATTCCATTGTGTATATATACCACATCTTCTTGATCCATTCATCTGTTGATGGACATCTAGGTTCTTTCCATAGTTTGGATATTGTGGATATTGCTGCTATAAACATTTGGGTGCTCGTGCCCCTTCGGATCACTACGTTTGTATCTTTAGGGTAAATAACCAGTAGTGCAATTGCTGGGTCATAGGGCAGTTCTATTTTCAACATTTTGAGGAACCTCCATGCTGTTTTCCAGAGAGGTTGCACCAGCTTGCATTCCCACCAACAGTGTAGGAGGGTTCCCCTTTCTCCGCATCCTCGCCAGCATCTGTCATTTCCTGACTTGTTGATTTTAGCCATTCTGACTGGTGTGAGGTGATATCGCATTGTGGTTTTGATTTGTATTTCCCTGATGCCGAGTGATATGGCGCACTTTTTCATGTGTCTGTTGGTCATCTGGATGTCTTCTTTGCAGAAATGTCTGTTCATGTCCTCTGCCCATTTCTTGATTGGATTATTTGTTCTTTGGGTGTTGAGTTTGCTAAGTTCTTTATAGATTTTGGACACTAGCCATTTATCTGCTACGTCGTTTGCAAATATCTTCTCCCATTCTGTCAGTTGTCTTTTGGTTTTGTTAACTGTTTCCTTTGCTGTGCAAAAGCTTTTGATCTTGATAAAACCCCAATAGTTCATTTTTGCCCTTGCTTCCCTTGCCTTTGGCGATGTTCCTAGGAAGATGTTGCTGCGGCTGAGGTCGAAGAGGTTGCTGCCTGTGTTCTCCTCAAGGATTTTGATGGATTCCTTTCTCACATTGAGGTCCTTCATCCATTTTGAGTCTATTTTCATGTGTGGTGTAAGGAAATGGTCCAATTTCATTTTTCTGCATGTGGCTGTCCAATTTTCCCAACACCATTTATTGAAGAGGCTGTCTTTTTTCCATTGGACATTCTTTCCTGCTTTGTCAAAGATTAGTTGACCATAGAGTTGAGGGTCTATTTCTGGACTTTCTATTCTGTTCCATTGATCTATGTGTCTGTTTTTGTGCCAGTACCATGCTGTCTTGATGATGACAGCTTTGTAATAGAGCTTGAAGTCGGGAATTGTGATGCCACCAACTTTGACTTTCTTTTTTAATATCCCTTTGGCTATTTGAGGTCTTTTCTGGTTCCATATAAATTTTAGCATTATTTGTTCCATTTCTTTGAAAAAGATGGATGGTACTTTGATAGGAATTGCATTAAATGTGTAGATTGCTTTAGGTAGCATAGACATTTTCACAATATTTATTCTTCCAATCCAGGAGCATGGAACATTTTTCCATTTCTTTGTGTCTTCCTCATTTCTTTCATGAGTACTTTATAGTTTTCTGAGTATAGATTCTTAGCCTCTTTGGTTAGGTTTATTCCTAGGTATCTTATCGTTTGGGGTGCAATTGTAAATGGGATGGACTCCTTAATTTCTCTTTCTTCTGTCTTGTTGTTGGTGTAGACAAATGCAACTGATTTCTGTGCATTGATTTTATATCCTGACACTTTACTGAATTCCTGTACAAGTTCTAGCAGTTTTGGAGTGGAGTCTTTTGGGTTTTCCACATATAGTATCATATCATCTGCGAAGAGTGATAGTTTGACTTCTTCTTTGCCGATTTGGATGCCTTTAATTTCCTTTTGTTGTCTGATTGCTGAGGCTAGGACTTCTAGTACTATGTTGAATAGCAATGGTGATAATGGACATCCCTGCCGTGTTCCTGACCTTAGCGGAAAAGCTTTCAGTGTTTCTCCATTGAGAATGATATTTGCGGTGGGTTTTTCATAGATGGCTTTGATAATATTAAGGTATGTGCCCTCTATCCCTACACTTTGAAGAGTTTTGATCAGGAAGGGATGCTGTATTTTGTCAAATGCTTTTTCAGCATCTATTGAGAGTATCATATGGTTCTTGTTCTTTCTTTTATTGATGTGTTGTATCACATTGACTGATTTGCGGATGTTGAACCAACCTTGCAGCCCTGGAATAAATCCCACTTGGTCGTGGTGAATAATCCTTTTAATGTACTGTTGAATCCTATTGGCTAGTATTTTGGTGAGAATTTTCTCATCTGTGTTCATCAAGGATATTGGTCTATAGCTCTCTTTTTTGATTGGATCCTTATTTGGTTTTGGGATCAAGGTGATGCTGGACTCATAAAATGAGTTTGGAAGTTTTCCTTCCATTTCTATTTTTTGGAACAGTTTCAGGAGAATAGGAATTAGTTCTTCTTTAAATGTTTGGTAGAATTCCCCCGGGAAGCCATCTGGCCCTGGGCTTTTGTTCGTTTGGAGATTTTTAATGACTGTTTCAATCTCCTTACTGGTTATGGGTCTGTTCAGGCTTTCTATTTTTTCCTGGTTCAGTTGTGGTAGTTTATATGTTTCTAGGAATGCATCCATTTCTTCCAGATTGTCAAATTTGTTGGCATAGAGTTGCTCATAGTATGTTCTTATAATAGTTTGTATTTCTTTGGTGTTAGTTGTGATCTCTCCTCTTTCATTCATGATTTTATTAATTTGGGTCCTTTCTCTTTCTTTTTGATAAGACTGGCCAGGGGTTTATCAATTTTATTAATTCTTTCAAAGAACCAGCTCCTAGTTTCGTTGATTTGTTCTATTTTTTTTTTTTTTGTTTTTATTTCATTGATTTCTGCTCTGATCTTTATGATTTCTCTTCTCCTGCTGGGCTTAGGGTTTCTTTCTTGTTCTTTCTCCAGCTCCTTTAGGTGTAGGGTTAGGTTGTGTACCTGAGACCTTTCTTGTTTCTTGAGAAAGGCTTGTACCGCTATATATTTTCCTCTCAGGACTGCCTTTGTTGTGTCCCACAGATTTTGAACCGTTGTATTTTCATTATCATTTGTTTCCATGATTTTTTTCAATTCTTCTTTAATTTCCCGGTTGACCCATTCATTCTTTAGAAGGATGCTGTTTAGTCTCCATGTATTTGGGTTCTTTCCAAACTTCCTCTTGTGGTTGAGTTCTAGCTTCAGAGCATTGTGGTCTGAAAATATGCAGGGAATGATCCCAATCTTTTGATACCGGTTGAGTCCTGATTTAGGACCGAGGATGTGATCTATTCTGGAGAATGTTCCATGTGCACTAGAGAAGAATGTGTATTCTGTTGCTTTGGGATGAAATGTTCTGAATATATCTGTGATGTCCATCTGGTCCAGTGTGTCGTTTAAGGCCTTTATTTCCTTGTTGATCTTTTGCTTGGATGATCTGTGCATTTCAGTGAGGGGAGTGTTAAAGTTCCCTACTATTATTGTATTATTGTTGATGTGTTTCTTTGATTTTGTTATTAATTGGTTTATATAGTTGGCTGCTCCCACATTGGGGGCATAGATATTTAAAATTGTTAGATCTTCTTGTTGGACAGACCCTTTGAGTATGATATAGTGTCCTTCCTCATCTCTTATTATAGTCTTTGGCTTAAAGTCTAATTGATCTGACAGAAGGATTGCCACTCCTGCTTTCTTCTGATGTCCATTAGCATGGTAAATTCTTTTCCACCCCTCACTTTAAATCTGGAGGTGTCTTCAGGCTTAAAATGAGTTTCTTGGAGGCAACATATAGATGGGTTTTGTTTTTTTATCCATTCTGATACCCTGTTTCTTTTGATTGGGGCATTTAGCCCATTAACATTCAGGGTAACTATTGAAGATATGAATTTAGTGCCATTGTATTGCCTGTAAGGTGACTGTTACTGTATATGGTCTCTGTTCCTTTCTGATCTACCACTTGTAGGCTCTCTCTTTGCTTAGAGGACCCCTTTCAATGTTTCTGGTAGAGCTGGTTCGGTGTTTGCAAATTCTTTGTTTTCATTTGTCCTGGAAGCTTTTAATCTCTCCTTCTATTTTCAATGATATCCTCGCTGGATATAGTATTCTTGGCTGCACGTTTTTCTCATTTAGTGCTCTGAAAATATCATGCCAGCTCTTTCTGGCCTGCCAGGTCTCTGTGGATAAGTCTGCTGCCCATCTAATATTTTTACCATTGTATGTTACGACTTCGTTTCCCGGGGTTGCTTTCAGGATTTTCTCTTTGTCACTAAGACTTGTAAATTTACTATTAGGTGACGGGGTATGGGCCTATTCTTACTGATTTTGAGGGGCGTTCTCTGAACCTCCTGAATTTTGATGCTTGTTCCCTTTGCCATATTGGGGAAATTCTCCCCAATAATTCTCTCCAGTATACCTTCTGCTCCCCTCTCTCTCTCTTCTTCTTCTTCTGGAATCCCAATTATTCTAATGTTCTTTAGTCTTATGGTGTCACTTATCTCTCGAATTCTCCCCTCGTGGTCCAATAGCTGTTTGTCCCTCTTTTGTTCAGCTTCTTTATTCTCTGTCATTTGGTTTTGTATATCGCTAATTATTTCTGGTGCCTCATTTATCCTAGCAGTGAGAGCTACCATTTTTTATTGCACCTCATTAATAGCTTTTTTTATTTCAACTTGGTTAGATTTTTGTTCTTTTATTTCTTCACAAAGGGCTTTTATATCTCCCAAGAGGGTTTCTCTAATATCTTCCATGCCTTTTTCGAGTCTGGCTAGAACCTTAAGAATTGTCATTCTGAACTCTAGATCTGACATATTACCAATGTCTGTATTGATTAGCTCCCTAGCCTTTGGTACTGCCTCCTGTTCTTTTTTTTGTGGTGAATTTTTCCGCCTTGTCATTTTGTCCAGATAAGAGTATATGAAGGAGCAAGTAAAATATTAAAAGGGTGGCAACAACCCCAGGAAAATATGCTTTAACCAAATCAGAAGAGATCCCAAATTGTGATGGGGGAGAAAGGGGATAAAAAGAGGTTCAGAAAGAAAGAAAGAAAAAGAAAAAAATAAAGAAAGAAAAGAAAAGAATTTTAAAAAAGAAAATGAATAAAGAAAAGTATAAAAAAGAAAAAATATATATATTAGATAAACTAGTTTAAAAACATTAAAAAAGAAAAGGGTCAAAGTTAAAAAAAATTTTAGCGGAAGAAGAGAAAAAAATGAAAAAGAAAAAAAAATTAAATTAACTGCAAGACTAAAAAATCACAGGGAGAAAGCCATGAGTTTGTGCTTTGCTTTCTCCTCCTCTGGAATTCTGCTGCTCTCCTTGGTATTGAAACTGCACTCCTTGGTAGGTGAACTTGTTCTTGGCTGGATTTCTTGTTGATCTTCTGGGGGAGGGCCTGGTGTAGTGATTCTCAAGTGTCTTTGCCCAAGGCGGAATTGCACTGCCCTTACCAGGGGCCGGGCTGAGTAATCTGCTTGGGTTTGCTTTCAGGAGCTTTTGTTCCCTGAGTGCTTTCCGTAGAGTTCTGGAGGACGGGAATACAAATGGCGGCCTCCTGGTCTCCAGCCCGGAGGAGCCGCGAGCCCAGGGCCCCACTCCTCAGTGCGCCCTCAGAGAGCAACGCCCAGTAACTCCCGTCTGCCTGACCTCCAGCCGCGCTCAGAGCTCACCCAGCCTGCGGCTGGTTCAAGGTAACCCCAAGCTGTGTGCTTACTGTCAGCTCTGTCTCTGTAGCCGGCTTTCCCGTTGAATACCCGCAAGCTCTGCGACACTCAGACACCCCTGATCCTTCTGTGACCCTGCGGGACCTGAGGCCACGTGACCCCACATGGGCTTCGCCCCAGTTTAGCCTCTGGAGCAATGTCCCTCAGCGGAACAGACTTTTAAAAGTCCTGATTTTGTGCTCTGTTGCTCCCCCACTTGCCGGGAGCCGGCCCCGACCCCTGGGGTCTATCTTCCCGTCGCTTTGGATTCACTTCTCCGCCAGTCCTACCTTTCAGAAAGGGGTTGTTTTCTCTATTTCTAGAATTGCTGTTCTTCTCTTCGATGTGCCGATGGATTTGCAGGTGTTTGCAATCTTTAGATAAGTTATCTAGCTTATCTCCTGCTAGCTGAAGTAGTCTCAGCCTCCTACTTCTCCGCCATCTTGACTCCTTCCCCCTTTTTTCTTTTTTTTAACATCTTAATTTTATTTTATTTTTTCCAGTGTTCCAAGATTCATTGTTTATGCTCCACACCCCATGCTCCTTGCAGTATGTGCCCTCCTTAATACTTACCACAGGCTCACCCAACCCCCTCCCAACTCCCCTCCAACGTCCTCAGTTTGTTTCTCAGAGTCCACAGTCTGTCTTTGTTTGTCTCCCCCTCCGATTTCCCCCAACTCACTTCTCCTCTCCATCTCCCCATGTCCTCCCTGTTATTCCTTATGCTCCACAAGTAAGTGAAACCATATGATAATTGACTTTCTCTGCTTGACTTATTTCACTCAGCATAATCTCTTCCAGTCCCCTCCTTGTTGATAAAAAGTTACTACTTAGTTTTTCCTGTCCCTGTGCATGCCTCTTAGTTCATGACCTTTGATTCCTCCCACTTAGTAGTAGATTGTCATAAGAAGAGTTCTTACTTATCGTCTCTCCTCCGGTGTTTCTCCTCCAGCCTGTTTTTTACATATTATTGGCCTATTAATCATATTAAGTAATAGCCATGATCTCTCACTCCTCTGCTGAAAAGCATTTAGTGTCTTCTCACTGCCCACCATGTCAAACCCAGACATCCTAGGCTGGCAGGTAGAACCTTTAGGTATGGCCTCATTTCACATATGAGGGAGGAAACTTTAACCCTTCTCTTTCTGTCTTCTCACCAAATCCAATTAGTCACAGGCTCCTGTTGATTCACCCTGCTTTTATGTCACTGATTGGCCCTCTTTCTGTCCACTTTCTTTGCTCCTGCCTTAACTCACACCCTCTTGATTATGGAATTATGACAGAAGACTTGTTCCTGGTTTTCCTGCCTCAGGTCCTTTCCCCTCTACATTATTCTTCATATCACACACAGAAGGAAATGCAACCATTGTGCATTCCTTTAAGATGTTTAATGGCTTCCCGTAGTATCTAGAAAAAGTCCCAATTTCTGAACATAACCTAAAGGTTCTTCCCATGTCCCTTTATCACCTCTTGGATGTTAGGCTTAAATCACATTAAGTGCCTCCGTCCCTCTGTGTCCCAGGGGAGCCTCCAGTCTCCTGCATGCTGCCTGACCCCTCTTTTGTCTTCCCTGTACCCTTCTCTGAGACTCTGCTCCTGTCCCTGGGTTAATGGCCATCTTAAGTACTTCCACAGGAATGTGTCCTGTCCTTCCCCTCATCTTAGCTCCAGTCATATTTCCCTATAGTTGCCCTTTTACTTGTTTGTGGAGTAAGGAAACTTAATGATTCTTGAGGGCAAAAGATGGTGTTTTATTTGTCTTAGTATTTTCCCAATACCTAGTATAGGGGGTACAGCATGTTTTTTTTCAATCATTTTTGGTGTATGAATGAATGCATAAGCATCCTAATATTCTGCAGAAGTGTATCAAATAGTCACTGAGCAAATGGGGTGGTAGGCACTTATGGCCCCTCATTGTTGATACAGCCAAAAGGACAGTTGTATCTGACAGGCAACTCCCATGATTGCCCTAAGTCTTTGTCCTTCCGTGTGTGCTTGAGGCTGATGGCACATACCCTTTTTCTGGGCTTTTTATGTTTCCAGTTTTCTTCAGGTGCTTGCATATGCATAGCAGGTGGGCACAGTGCAGTCTGCGGTCATCCCAGAGGGGAGACCCCATGCCTGGAGCCTGAATGGTGTCCTCACTAGCTCGGGGCCATTTTGATCTTTGCCCATGATTTGATAGTTGTGCTCCTGGGACATGATGAGCCTAGGGTCCTCTTTCCCTGCTGCCATCTTCCCTCCAAAATCCACCCATGATTTAATAGTAATGATGGAAAAAATGCATAAAATGTTTGATTTGTATCTAGTCCAGGCTGAGGATGTGAGTGATGTCTTTATTCTATACTGGTCACAAGGCACTTCCTTTATTCATAATAACCTTGACATGTCCCCAGTCTGAATCACTAAACCTGATCACAGTTTCCTTCTAAGACTCCCCATACTTTCCTTCTTGGCTCATGCCATGGAAACATTCAGATCAGGTTCCTCTTCATTTTAAGGCCCTCCAGCAGTTTCCAGCTGCATTTGGATCTGAAGTCTCTGTAATAATCTATGAGTTCTTGCTGTAATCTGGATCCTGCCCTCCATTCCAGACACATCCCACTTCCCTTTCTTTTTTAATCACCCCATTCCAGCCATGTCAGCCTTCTTCCGCCTTATTCTTTTAGATTCTGATCTCTTCCCCACTGAGTTTCTCCTCGCTGCCATTCCCTGAGCCTAGAATTCTCTCTCTGCTTTTTACACAGCTGGTTTCTTCTTTCTCTCCAGGTCTCAGCATGGGATACTCATGTGACCAACCTCACTAGTGGGTCCTTCCCTGTGCTCTATCACTGTTTGCTTTACATTTTCTTCATAGCATTTCTTACCAGCTCTAATTACGAATTTACTTTTTGGTTCATTGCTACTCGTCAAATCTAAGGTGTGGCACTTACTGGCTGAATGACCTTAGGCAAATTATATAACCAACTTTCACCCAAATAACCTTATCTGAAAATGGAGATGTTTTTCTTGAGAGCTATTACTTGATGCCTGATACTGTGCTAATTATTTAACATGGATTGATTTAGGCCTCCCAGCAGAGGGGCACAGAGAGATTACCTAAATTGCCCAAGGGCACACAGCTTGTTAATGGTGTAGACACAATTTGAACCCATTCAGTTTGACTTTGGAGCCCATGCTCTTTACTGCCTTGCCAGGCTAAGATCAAATGTTCATTGAGTACATAAATGAGAAGCTTCCTCATCAGCTTTCCTGATTTTTCTTTTAGTGTTCTGCATGATAGCAGAAGAGCTTGACAGCTTTCCAGATCTATCTAGAATGCCTAGATACCCCCCACCTTGCCCCACTTACCCTACTTGGAGGGAAGTGTGGCTCCTTTGGCCCCCTGAAGGCTAGAAACTGAGCTCTAACCCCCAGGGTGGCCTTGATGAGATGGAGGCAGGGGCCTCCCATCTTTGTGCAGTGGGAGCCAGTTTCAGACAAATACGCTGTGTGTGCTTCTGGCAGCATCTGCTGCCTACAAACATCCAGCTACAAGGAATTCACTCTGGTTGATTCTTCTTTTCTTTTCCTTGACAAAAGGCAAGAACTATGCAGGAAGGAAAACCTTTACTCTGAAAAGAATTGCTAACTGCAGGACCAGCCGTACTATTTTATGGAGCAATTCAGGGGACTCAGGAGCCTGGCAGCTGGGGCAGGGGGCTGGGCTTAAGAAGACCCAGGATCTGAAGCCAGTGGTCCTGCCATCAGCACCTGACCTGGGGAGTAAGAGGTGCTGCAGAGAGATAGGCTTTGCTTTCCAGTTGCCAATGACAGATGTCATCACGCAGAGGTCCGCATTTTCACTTCCAGTACCTGCTTCTCTCTCTCTCTCTTTTAAAGATTTTATTCATTTATTTGACAGAGATCACAAGCAGGCAGAGAAAGAGGAAGGAAGCAGGCTCCCCACTGAGCAGAGAGCCCGACGTGGGGCTCGATCCTAGGACTCTGGGATCATGACCTGAGCCGAAGGCAGAGGCTTTAACCCACTGAGCCACGCAGGTACCCCCCCCCTTTTTTTTTAATGAACAGAGTATATTGAGGGCCTACAGAGATTCGTTTGAGCACCCCTCCTAGCTGATGAACCCCACCTTTGGGGCTTTGCCTGCAAGTACTGCCCCCTCCTCTATCCTTCATTCTACTAGCTGTATTATTGTGAACCAGGCTTGCAGCAAGGATCCCCTGAGTGAATGTGTTACCCTCCGTGGCTCTCAGATGACCCCGAGCAAATCTCTCCTGCAGGGGAAGGGCATTGCAAAGAGAGGAGGCGGTGGGAACAAAGCCGTAAGATCAGGAAATTGTGTATGTGATTAGGAAATAGTGAGCTTGTGCATTTGACAGAAGATAGGATACGGCAGGATAGGGCCATATAGGGCGGGAACTTCTGGGTTATTCTCTAGATGCCCCTGATATCTATCTATTCTTTACCTTTCTCATCCCTGCTCTGTGCCCCAGGAAGCTGACTTCTGTGGTTCCATCACAGGGACTCCCTGGCCCCGAGGTTTCCCATTGGAATTGAACAACAGGATGGGGGAAGCGGAAGTGACCACCTGGGGGGGAGCTGGACAAGGAGATTTTCCTCTTGCACTCATGGTTTTTATTTAGCAAGGAGTTGAGGTGGTAAAACACATCATACAAGGACAATGTGAAGGAATGAAGGCTACTTAGAGAAGAGAAGGCTGAGGAGAAAAGGAGGTTCATTCTGTGCCACACCAGAGGGCAGCTCGAGAGCCATGAGTGGAGGAGGCAAGGAATAGGCTTCAACTGATGATGGAGACAGCGGCTGACGCTTGTTTCCATCTGCCTATTGGTGGGATGAGCTTCTTACCTAGTGATGAATGCCTCGTCCTGAATGGGATTAAGTTGAAGTTAAATGCTTGCTGGTCACTGACTATAAAAAGACTTCCTGCATTGTGCTGTAAATTGAGCTGACGAAAGTCACATCATATTCTATTTCCTTTAGTTCCAGCCCAGTGATTCTATGATTTTCCTCTTGCCTCAACACAGGAACAGAGGTGGGTGGATGGCCACAAGGCTAAAAGCAGCAGCTGTCCAGATTCTTGGCCTTTCATTCCAGGTATGTTCTAGAGGGACTCAACAGCACAAAGAACAAAAAAAAAAAAACCGCTTTGTAGGTCAGAAGTTGAATAATCTTATTTGTTTCTATTCCTCTGCCATGGTCATCTTTGTCTCCTTTAAATAATACTCTACTTCTGTCAGTTGAGATTAACAGCATGAGTTTGATTGGTCAACCATGTGCGGGAAACGTAGAAGAGAGAACAAATGTGCTTTGATTCCCTAGTGGTTCTACCAGCTAGGGAATTTCAAAGATTTCTTTTTAAATCTCAATTGAAGATGGGATGAAGGAAATGTGCTGTGATGAAAGCAGGTCTGGAACATAGAAAGGTGGCAAATGAGAAATTTCTTAATGGGGGCAGAAAAGAATCTCTTTCTTTGGCCTGAAGGGTGTTAAAAAGATACATGCTTATCTAGAACCCCAGTATCTTGAAGGAATTCAGGTTTTTCTGCTTTGTTCTTCCATTTGATAAATCATACATAATATTTATAAATTGATTTTAAGTTTATAGACTCTTTTATGTGCATTATCTCATTTTATCTTGTGAGGCAGTTGTGGTAAGTAATACTTTTCCCATTGACCAGATGAGCAAACTAAGACTTGGAGATGCAGTGTTTCCTGTCCAAGGCCATGCAGGTCCTAGGTGGATAAGCTGGACTTTGAACTTTAACCTTACAGTCTCACTATCACATCATAATGAGAGATTAGATTGTAAACCAGCACGTATTGTGTATTTTTCTCTTATGTCAGACTTTGCACTAAGCACTTTACATGGGTTACAGCACTCCCATTTTCCAGATTTGGAAGCTGAGAATGTTTTCTCTAGCTTCTAGAGCTACCAAAACATAGACTACAATTGAATCTCAAGATTGTTACAGGCTTACAATATCTTTGACAATAGGATGAAAAAAATGTCAGTAGCATTTAACATGGGAGGATGTGCATGTCTGGGTGAACGCAGAGAATGTGGGTGCCAAGAGCCCACCCAGAGCTCCAGACTGCATCTCTAATTGCCTCCTGGTCATCTCCCTTCGGTTATATTCCTGGAAACTGAAATGCTCCCTCTTAAACTAAATTCCCAGTCTCCTTCCCAGCACTGTGCCTCCTTTTGCACTCTCTATCTTGTCCCAGTACCGTGACTTCGGCTCAACTCATATAGGGTGTGTCAGTATTGAAGACTTCTAGACTGGACTTCAACAAGACTGCTCATGGCCATTCCAGCCTTTCAGTTCCCCCACTACTGTGCCTTAGTTCAGACCCACACAACCTGACTTTGGCGGTGTCTGTCTGAGACTTTCCACTCCTCTTCTATTCCTACAGATTATCTCAAGTTATATTGTCCAGAAACATTGGTTTTATCCAATTGTTCCCTTTCTCTAAAATCTTCATCCTCTTTCTGTTACAGTCATTCCTTCCTCTGATGATAACTGAGCAACTGCTAAGTGCCAAGCACTCTTCTACTTGCTGGGCATCCCCGAGTGAACAAAGCAGTTACAGAACCACTTAAAAGCACACGCTCTTCAGCCAAAATTCAATGTCATCTATACTTTGGCGTAACTCATTTTTCTGGCCTTTTTGGTGTTTCTGCACATCTGTGGGTGATAACCCACATTCCTTGTTGTCCAGTCATACTGAGCACTCTCAGTGTCCTTTCTCCATGCCTAGTTGTGTGGTTACCATTACCTGGAGCTCTGCTTCCCCGTCCAGATTTCTTGTGACCCAGCTCACCTACATCTCATCCCTGAATTCTTTCCAGATCTAGTCAGAATTAATCTCAGTCGTACTGTGAACACAGTGTTTTCGCATGTTATGGTTATTATCACCACCTCCATTCTTTGTACCTTTGTACCCCCCACCCTCCCACACACTGAGGTCTTTGAGTAGAGGGATGTCTTGCCTGTGTTTGTGTTCTCAGCCCTTGGCTCAGTCCGTGGCACATAGTAGGCACCTGATAAATATTAACCACTTTGAAATGTTATAGTTCTTTTTTTTAAAAAAAATATTTTATTTATTTGACAGAGAGGGAGTGAGATTACAAGTAGGCAGGAGAGGGCGGGAAGCAATCTCCCTGCTTAGCAGAGAGCCTGATACGGGGCTCGATCCCAGGACCCTGGGATAACGACCGGAGCCGAAGGTGGAGGCTTAACCCACTGAGCCACCCAGGTGCCCCATGAAATGTTATAGTTCTTGATAGCACTCCCACCATCATCTACCACCCCCTTTTCAAAGATCCTTAACAGCTGAGTTACACAAATGTATCTTGCGCACGATTGTACAAGTTCAGGAAGGCACTTTTAGCCTCTAGGTGGCAGTGTTACTGTGCTCAAAGGGAGGGAGTTGCTCTGTTGGCCAGGAAATTGTATCAGCCCGCTAGGATACCTGCCTTCCTGTCTCCTCTTCCTCCCTCCGTCTTTTCATCCTCCCTTTTACCCTCACTTTCTCCTTTCTTCTCCCCGCCCCCTCGTCCCGCCTCTGTTTCTCTTCCTCTATTAACTCTCTTCACAGATTTTTTAAAAACACCAAAACATAATTGTAAGCCCTGAGGAAAACCTACAAGGCTGGCTGGAGACCATGCCTTCTCCCTCACACCCTTCGTGTAGAATTGTAAATTTTAATGTTTCTAATAGATCCCGTTCAAACTTTGGAGGTGTGGGGATTATGATCTTCAGAGAAGGGGAGATAGGAACCAGTTGCTTTTAGCAGAAGCCAAGTAAATAATTCAAAATGGCCTCATGGCCCATCTGCCAATCTACCTCTACTCCTGGACCTATCTTTCTGGGTGTCAGGGCTCAGCCTCGAGCACTTGGCTTTGGGGCGCAGGACTGAAAACTGACTTGTCGACCAGGTTTAGGGAGGGGATGAGAGGCTGCATCAACAGGGGATGTTTTCATTCCACTCAGGAGGAGGAGGGTGGCTAAGTTTGCTGGGAGCCCACTACGAGGAGAGAGGGACGGAGAGGGCGGCAGGGCCAAGCAGGGTGGACACAGCAGGCTCCCACAAAGGCAGGGGAATGCAGTCGGGTTTTGCTCTCTGGTAACAAATCTAAATTTCCACCTGCCTATTTTTCCAGAATGCCCACTGCTCTAACAATTCAGCATTTTAAAGGAAGATGGTGGAGGAGGGAATTGGTAATTTAAGCATGAAAAATGTCATTTTGCCTCAGAGCAAACTGCCTTTCTTTGCCCTGACTCCTTTTGTGTGGTTTGGATTTAGGCATATCTGGAAGATCATTTGCCCAATACTAATAGGAAGGCTCACTGTGCTCGTTTGTTATGAGATGTAATGGGACCTCCTCTCACTGTGAGAGCAGCAGCCACCTAGCACTGCTGGTTTCTATTTTTCTGTCACCAAGAGAAACTCTCTATTTCTCTCTCTCTCTCTCTCTCTCTCTCTCTCACACACACACACACACACATAAAACAAAGAACTCCTGGATTTCTACTCACACATTTCTCTTTGAGACAAAATGCATTCATCCTCCTCCAAATTCCATACTCGTATTCTGTCCCTGCCTTGGGTTCAAGGTCATTTGATTTGGAAGGGAGGTCTTTTCACTTGCATGTGGCTAATTAATCAGACCCTTTCCTCCTGCCAAATTTCTCAATATCTTTGCTTTCTAAACAGGAGCCGTGTTTTCCATTCTTTTCTCCTTCAAGAAGCCCGTGTTTATGACCCTCACTTTTGGGGGCCATGCATTTATCCTTCAGTTCTAAAGAATTCACTGTAGGTTTTTATCATTTTTTAAAAAAGTTTGGATATAACTCTAAGAGGTTTAGAGCCTTACTTGAATTTTCTATCTCCTTATATATAAACATGTTCCCTTGGAGAAATCTTTTTTCTTTTTCCCTATATTGCCCCAAATTGTTTCATCAGTGTCATTGAGCTCTGCCACCTCTGGGTGTTTTGAGGCCCACGTGTGAGTTGCCCTGTTCTCCTGAAACCAGTGAGAGCCTTGAAGTGCTGGCTGTTGGATTCCCAGCAGATTCTGCCAGTTGTCTGTTGGAGAGTAAACATCTCTCCCCTCTATGCTTTAAATATGGGGGGAGAATGAATAGAAGCATCTGTCAGCTGGATCTGGAATATGGTCAAAGCCTTTATAGTCCCCCAAAGCTCCTTGAACAAAATATTACCTTGCTTTTCTTTTTCTTGCCTTCTCAGATGGTTTCTCAATGAGGCTCAAACTGCCTTATGCCTGGGCCATGGCTGGCACCCCCTGTGACTCATTGTTGAATTTCTCTTGCTGTCGTAGGGATCCTTGCAATTTGACTGGTGCTCCAGAGCCTCAAAAAAATGTAAGAAAACTCCCCACCCAGCTCAGTGACGTTTGCACAGCTTGACTGCTGTGCCTCTCTGATAAAGGCTTTTCTAACAATTTTTTAAAAATTGGCTGTAATGGAGGTGCCTGGGTGGCTCAGTCAGTTAAGTGTCTGCCTTAGCCTCAGGTTGTGATCCCAGAGTCCTGGGATTGAGTCCTGCATCAGGCTCCTTGCTCAGCAGGGAGCCTGCTTCCTCCTCTCTCTTTCTCCCCCTTGCTTCTCCCCCCCCCCATCTGCTCATGATCTCTCTCACTCTCTCTCTTTCAAATAAAAAAAATTTTCTATGATGGAAACTGAGGCTCTTCAGGAGAAGTGATGGTTCAAAAGGTACCCAACGTGTGGCAGAGCGAGAGACATCATATGGCTCAGTAGTTGAGAGTATGGGTTTGCAAGTTGGCCTGTGTGGCATCAGGAAAGTTTCTCAGCCTCTCTAGGCCTCCTTTCTTTATGTAAAATAGGCATAGTCATCATACCTCAAAAAGT
Source organism: Mustela lutreola (assembly GCF_030435805.1). Taxonomy (NCBI): domain Eukaryota; kingdom Metazoa; phylum Chordata; class Mammalia; order Carnivora; family Mustelidae; genus Mustela; species Mustela lutreola. The sequence continues at coordinate 31,929,787 of NC_081303.1, forward strand.
TATTCTGAGGATCACGTGAGATAACACAGGCAAAGTTCTTAACCCAGTGCCTAACTAAACCAAGTGCTCAGAGAATGTCATCTATAATGTACAATTAAAATGATGAATCATAAGGCTGGAAGGTACCTCAATGATCATCTACCCACTCCTTCCTCTTACAGCTGAGCATGAGGCACTCAGGAGCGTCCACAGTCATGCCACCAGTGGAAGCCAACAGCTTCTGTTAGAAGGCAGGTCTCCTGACTCCTCACCCAGCTTGCTTTTCCCCTCAGTTGCAGACCCTAGACCTCCCATCCTGTTTTGATGATGGTAGTAGGTCGTGACACAGTAGTTACAATTACAGTCACTCATTCAGTAAATATTTATTGAGCAAACGTAGTGACAAGAGCACACAGATCCTATACAGAGCAATCCTGCTGTCTTTTAGGGGAAATAAAATATGCACCAATAACTAAAATTCAGAGCACTGTAAGTATTCATTAAATAAGGATTCACAAAAGTGCCATGGAAGGCAGAGAAAAGAGGCCCCATAAAGCTGAATGGTAGGGTAACAGTGAGCACATAGTGGGGTCTTGTTATGTGCTAGGTGTGACGGGGCATACACAATGTGAGAGCAGGAATGGTCTCTGATGTATCTTTGCATACCCAGCACCTAGAATAGTGCAAGCGTGTGATAGGTAGGCATCAGATATTCCTAGGGAGAATGAGTGACTGGGGTTTTATCTTCTTTTGTTAGTCTAGAGGTCATCATGAGGACTATTTGGCAGCACCCGCACCCCTGTCTCTGTTTCTCCTTCTTCTGCTGCTTGTTGCTTTCTTGTTCTGTGCCTGGGGGGGCCCACAGCAGGGCAGCGCTCCTCAGAAGTTAGCCCTGCGGTGGGCACTATAATTGCTCTGCCTTAGGGAGGACTGTACTCCAAAATATCTGACGTCTCCCCAGGGGCCCCTCCCTCCTTTCCACCAAAGCCCTTGTGTCCTGCACCCCATGCCCACTGTGCTCAGGACTACGCTAATCTGATCAGTGATTCCATTTTATCATGTTATTGCCCAGCTTGGCTGCTCCATTAGGAAGCAAGCTGAGAGGTGTGATCTGATTTCTAGTGGGTTCTGCTACTTTGGCTGCAGGATTGAGAGGAACTGTGTGGGTAGATTTATTCCTCAAATAACCTTCCCTAGAAATCTGTGTTGGCTGACTTTGTGGAAAAAATGGGTATCATCAGTGTTATTGATCTGACCTTTTCCCCTCTCCTGGTGGGCAGTGTCTATGCCATCACTGCTCCATTCTCTTGGGTGCAGCGAGACAATTTAGAACCATTTCTAGGAAACCCACTCTTCCCTTTGGCATTTTGGAGAAAGAAAAACATTTTTTTTTGGAAGTATAATCAACATACCATATTATATTAGTTTCATGTGTATAACATGAAAAAAGATTTTTGACATGAGCACAAAATAATGGTGTTGCAATGCCCCAGACACAACTCTGGTTGTGTGGTACACTGGGGTGCATGGAAAATACTTTGGTGGAGTAATGTGGGCTTTTATTTCTAATGGAGGTTCCTTGTCTGCTGGGAATCCAGCTAACTGGCTGGGCTTTTCAGTGATTTGTGGGTGGTATAGGAAGGGGAACATTCTGATTTTTCTTTTATTCTGCAATGAGAGAGGAATGCAGGCTCAGAGAATTTTCTTTTCACTCTAGTACTTAGGTTACTACTGTCGGGGGCACTGTGTGCTCCTCATGTGGGAGGTTTGGGGAAGCAGAAAGTGCAGGGAAGTGTCAGGCTTGGGTAGCATAATCAGTTATAAAAAGAATAACCCTTATATTGTTTTGGATTTTTATCATGAGATTGTACATGTTTATTAGAGAAAAAAAATTCAGCAGTCAGATTAAACAAAATCAAGAAAGAATCATTAAAACACCGAAGCAAGGCTAACAGCTTACAGATGTTTAGCTTTCCAGACTTAGCATGTCCAGCTTTCAGGGTCAGAGGATAGAAGTGGCATAACTCCTTCTCCATCAACAATTAAAAATAACCAGGGCTGGGGCACTTGGCTGGGTTAGTCAAAAGAACATGCAGCTCCTGATCTCAGGGTTGTGAGTTCAAGCCCCACATTGGATGTAGAGATATCCTTAAAAATAAAATCTTAAAAAAAATAACTAGGGCTCCTTTATGTGAACTGAAGTTAATAATGAAAATATCTTGCCTTTATATACCATATTATGTTTATAAAACATTTAAGATATATCATCTTATTTAATCTTTAATGATCTTCTCATTTAGGTTGTGAATGCTCTCATTTGTAATTTAAAAAGAATCCAAAACTGAGATTCAGAAAGGTATAGTGACTTCCTCCAATTAAATAACATCTAAGTGGCAGAGTTGGGACTTGAACTGAGGTCTTTGGTTTTCAGAACTAAAGTGTAATTTACCAGGTTCCAGCCACCTTATCATTTTATGGGAGCCCTGTGTATCAATCAGTGATTGGTCAGTTACAGTAATGCTCTATAATGAACCACCTCAAAATTCAGTAGCTCACAACAAGTCTTCATGCTCTCTCACCCATGGGTCCACAGATAGACTGAAGTTAGCTCATCTAGCCAGGCCTCAACTGGGTGGTCTTGTTTCAGGTTTCAGGCAGGCTGGATCCAGCTGGATCCATTTATTTCATGTGTATTTATTCTTTTATTCTGAAGACCAGATAGAAGAGGATGCTCTTTTCATGGCCAGTCCCTGGAATACGAGATCTATGATGAACTACTTAAGCACATAGGGAAAGTCCCTCTTCCCACCATACCTGGGGAAGTTCCATTGGCTGGAGCAAGTCACGTGGCCACACCCATGCAATGAGGAAGGGTATACTACCTAATGGGAGGGGAAGGGGAGTAAATAATGATATAAGCCGTCACAATCTGGTTTTTTTTTTTTTTTTAAAGGCTGAAGCATTTTTTTTTTTTTTTAAGATTTATTTATTTATTTATTTGACAGAGAGAAATCACAAGTAGGCAGAGAGGCAGGCAGAGAGAGAGAGAGGAGGAAGCAGGCTCCCTGCTGAGCAGAGAGCCCGATGCGGGACTCGATCCCAGGACCCTGAGATCATGACCTGAGCCGAAGGCAGCGGCCTAACCACTGAGCCACCCAGGCGCCCACAATCTGGTTTTTAATTCATTGTTTTGTGCATGCCAAATATGTTTACTCCCATATCAGTACCCTTCAGTGTTGTCCAGTCAGTATCAGGCTTGATGTCTAAGATCTTGAAATTAAAGCAAATCTTGATATGGCTTCTATTCACTTACAAAATAAAGAGACAAATTATTTGCTTTCCAACTACCTGATATAAATATTAATAGGGACAGAATAACTGAAATAAATACTCTTAATTGCAAAAGGGAAGAGAGGCACCTGGGTGATGCAGACAGTTAAGCCACCAACTCTTGGTTTTGGCTCAGATCATGATCTCAGGGATGTGGGATCCAGCCCTGCATTGGGCTTTCCTGAGGGTGGAGTCTGCTTGGGATCCGCTCCCTTCACCCCCTCTGCCCTTCCCCCTGCCCTCTCTCTCTCTCTCATAAAATGAATAAATAAAATATGAAAAAAAGTAAGAATGGTAGCAGATTGCAGTCACTGACTCCAGCCATTCTGAAACCTAGCTGTGTATAGTATAACCAGATTTCCTTATTGTCTAGGTATAAAGTCTTCTTTCACAAAGACCAGGGACTGGCAACTGTACAGGGCCAGATACTAAATATTTTAGGCTTTGCAGACCATTTATGTGTTGCAATATCTCAATTTTGTATTATGGCAAAAGCATCAGTAGACAATATAAAAATATACAGGTAGGGTTGTGTTCCAGTAAAATTTTATTTAAATTGGGTGATATAGGGTTTAATCTCTGGGCCATGCTTCACTGACCACTCGGACTAGGCGGCCCTAGATCGCTCTGGGGTACAGCTCAGTGATCTATTGTTCTTCATGTCTTTGGCTCCAGTGTTTTTCAGCACCATGCATGGCCACTTCTGAAGAGAACTTTAAAGAGTAAGCCTTTGTTTCTGGATCAGCAACTTTTTCAAACTGCTTTCTGCTTATAGAAATCTGGCAGCCAGAGATCTTTTTACATGTCAGACAGTTATTGTCTCAGGTTGATGGCATTTTACCAATACAGGTATATCAAAATTTTTATGAGTTTCCTACATTTGATTTCAGTCAACTCCATGTTTGTTACATCTAGGATTCATTTTGAGAGAAATCTTTCTCTTAAGACTTAATTTTGGCTACCTAGGATTTATCAGGTCTCTGCGGGATCATGCCTTTTATATTTCTAGGAGCATTTTGTCCAGCTGAAAAGTACTGATAGGCACCACTTCAGTCCTTTCAAAAGAAGTTGTGACAAAGGATGTGACAATCACATGTTGATTTGGTCTTTGTCCTGAGGCTGATAAGATGGTAAGATAAAGATAGTTTAACTTTTCAAACCTACAAGTCTTGGAATTTCTGGGCTTTCTATATTTTCTCTCAGTATTGCTTGCATACTGGTCGGCTTCCTCTACAAACAACTTTGTCTTGCAATATCTTATCTATCTAACAATCAAATTGCCTTATCAGCATTCTGCCTGGACACTTTCTTGTCCAGTGCTTCAAGTTATTAGGCAGATTTCTGTCCTCCACGTTACCACAGATGAGTTTGGCCAAGTGCATCGTCACTACATAATATGAGTGGCATGTTTCCAGCTTTCTAGAACGCTTTCCTCATCATCTGCTGCCTAATCACCAAACCGTAGTCACATATTTTAGGTTCTCGTTATGACAGTACTCCACTTCTGATAACCAATTTCTCTGTTGGCCAGCTATTGCTGCAATAATGCTTTGTCATAAACTAGCCCAAAACTCATGACTTGCGAACACAAGCACTTAATCTCACCTTTGAAGGTCTGCTGTTGGATTGCCATCCTGAGTTCAGCAAGGGGTCTTGTTTCAGTTTGCATGTAATTGGGATTGGGTCCAGGCTGTTCAGGGTTCAGGTCTTTTTCATAGGAGTTTGCTTTCAGTTCAGGATTACGTTGGGCATAAGCCCCTCTTATAGCATATCAGTATAGCACTCTAAGTTGAATCACACAACACACTTAAAGCTTGTGCTTACATCATATTTACTGATTTTCCAGTGGACAGAGCAAATTATGTGCCAAGCCTAAGGTTAGCGGAGCAGGGAAGTATACACTGTCCTCAGTGGAGAGGGGAAGGGAGTGAGCTTTTCGCTGAGTAACAATCAAATGATCATAGTAGGATTCCCTTTCAAGATAACTGATGTTTAAAAGACAAGGAAAAGAAGTAGATGTTTATCCAATTCCTTACTCAAGGCATCTGGTTTTTCGATTTCCTCCTCACCACAACTTTGTGACCAAATTCTAGCCAATGAGATGCCAGTGATGTGTGCTACTTCTGGATTTACCCGTAAAATAAATGGACGTGCTCTCCCACCACTCCTTCCACCTATGCTGGAACGTGACAGGGGCCGTCAGGGAGCCACTTGGATCCCCAAAATGGAAGCCATGTGTTGGTGAGGGCCGGCTGCCTTCCTACTCCTGGATTGTTATGTGGAAGAGAAACTTTGATCTTGTTTAAATCATGTTTTTTCTATCTTTGTTACAGCAACTTAGAGTGTACACAATACTTCGTCTAGATTTTTACACAATAGAGGGAAAGCTGTGTTTAAACCACTGCTTTTTGGGTGTCTTTGTTAAAGGAACTTACTTTGTTCCTTCACAGAGATTATACTGCTACTAGTGATGGTTGTTGAAGGGATTAAGTGAGATAGCATAAAAAAAGAAGGAACCTAGCAGACTTTCTGAATAAATGGCACTTGTAATGATAATTATAATAGTAATAATATACTGTGTTAGTAGTATAATTGATACAAAACATAAGCATTAATGTAATATAGGACAGTCAATTCAATTAAATTCATAGAATATGATAATACTTATTATAATTATTATTGATCAAGTACTGGCCATATTCAGTGTAGGTTAGCTAGCTCTCTTGAACTATCAATCTTAGTTCCTGGGAGCTCCTCTTTTTTCTGCCTCCAACCCCCGCAATGTAGTAGTAGTTACTTCTGTCATCTCCTTCAGTTGTGGCCCACTCAGATTTCAACTAGTATGTTCATAAATAATCCTGAGAAGAGTGAAGAGTTAGAGGTGTTTGAGTGGGAGATCTCAGGCCTTGAGCAATATGTGTTGAGTGTGGTTGGGGTATTTAACTGGTTTCCAAAATAAAGGAGAAATGTTAAATATTCTGTCCTGTTGGCACCACATTTTCTGGACTTTTAAAATATAGCTCACTCCCTGCCAGACCCCTCTCAAATGCATGTAGGTGGTTCAAAGAAAATTCATCACCATTTCTGGAAAAACAGCCTTACATTTAATAGCCCATGGACAGAAGATCAATAATGTTCTCTATTCAGAGGAAGAATAGTATATTTTCATTACATATTCAGGTTTATAGGGAGATGTCATGAGACTGGCAAAAAGAGTGGCTCTGGTGTCTCAAAGAAGAACCATTCTTCCTTCCTTCAGCGAGCACTTACTGAGCACTCCACAAACCAGGGGCTTCATTGGGGATACAGAAATGAGTGGGACATGTTTCCTATCTATGAAGAGCTCACTATCTAGCAGTTGCGAGAAGGCAGTATATATAATGCTTAAGAGAGTGGGCCATGAGAGTCCGTCTAATTGGCTTCAAGCCCTGACTTTGATGTTTAGTAGCCTTATGACCTTGCACAATTTATTTCACAGATTTGTGCCTCTGTTGCTTCTTCTGTCATATAGAGATAATAAGGGTTAATGTACTTCATAGGGTGGTTGTAAGTATTAAATAAGTTCATACAGCTAAAGCATTTAGAACACTGCCTGGCATATAGTAAGTACCTCTTTTGTGTGGCCATATTATCCACTGAGCTATAGGCTCTGTGAGATCAGAGTATCTTCTCTGCTTTGCTCACTGCTGTGTCTTTGGGAGTTGGACTTAGGACTTGGTACCAGCAGACATTCAGTATATATTTGACTGAACTTGTAAATACTCAATAAATATTTTTTTTTGTGTGTGTGTGAGTGTGTGTTTTAAAGATTTTCTTTATTTATTTGACAGAGAGAGTGGGAGAGCACAAGCAAGCAGAGCAGCAGAGGGAGAGGGAGAAGCAGGCTCCCCACTGAGCATGGAGCCTGATGTGGGCCTGATCCTAGAACCCCGGGATCATGACCTGAGCCAAAGGCAGTTGCTTAACCAACTGAGCCACCTAGGCTCCCCAATAAATATTTGTTGAATGAATAGTTGATTGGCATAATCTTTTTTTCCTTGCAGACCCTCTGCCTTCCATAGAAAGGGTAGTATTTACTGAGCACTTAATATCTTCCAAACTCAACGTTAATGGATGATTTAGTCCTTTACAAACTTTATGAGTTTGCTGACATCACATTTTACAGATGGGGAAACTGAGGTTCCAAAGGATAAAGTAACTGGTGGGAAGTCATACAGATGCTAATTGACGGATTCAGAATTGAATACAGTGTGTTCAGGTGTTTGTGCTGTTGAACTGCTGCCCTGTCCCCCCCCCCCCCCGGTGTCTGCATAGATGGCCAAGCTGATGGCTCCATCAGCACGCTAGCGTGCACCAACTGTGTTTCTTTTGCAGGTGCCATCTGCATGCCTAGGGAGCTGGGCATTATGGGAAAGAAAACACACAAAAACCTGCATTTGGCATCTTGGCTGGTGTGTACTCGTCACATGGTTTATCAGTTCAGAACTGGAGAGTGAGATTTGGCTCTTGAGTGCTGAACGGCTCATTGACTAGGCTGCTCCTGTCTTCCTTCATGTTCAGGAAACAGAAGATGCAGTTGAACTTTGAGCTAATGGGTCCGTTCCATTCATTATTTTCCCAGAACACCATTTTATCATGGAAGCTCCTAAGTGTTTGACAAAGAATAAAGCATCTCATTAGTGCCTAGGAAGTTATGAGGTAGGCAGATGGTTACTGTTTTCTTCTTTTCTTGGGCAGAAGCACAAATGTCTCAGAGAGTGTGAAAGAAGCGTAAATTCTGGGGGCTCAGCAAGCCAGTGAGATAACCCCTTTCCCTGTTTCCTTTCTTACCCTTTGCTAAATGTAAAATAAAACCCTTTCTACCCTCCTGCTGTCAAGTTGGTATTTATATGCAGTATAGTCATAAAAGGACAAGAGTTCCTAGATATACTTTGATATACATTCTTGGCTTAGCAGCTACCCTCAGCCCTATGTGTGCTGGCAGAGTGGATAGGATGGGGTGGTGTCTATAGGTGACCTGACACCTTTAATCCTTGGCCAGTGATGTATATATAACAAGATGGCATATAGTGTCAGAAAACTGTACTTAATTAAATTAATCTAGGACTTCCATCTCCAGGAACCAATGGCTGAAAGAGCCATGACCCCATTTGTTAATAATATCCCTCCCGTTGAATGGGAAATAAGAATAATCACAATAATAGTAACCACTACGGTAATAAGAAGTAATATTTACTGAATGCTTCTCTATGCCTACATAGAGCTAAGTGCTTTGCATGCATTATCTAATTTAGTCATCAAAACAATCTTATGAGGTTTTCATGTAACAAAAATTAAGCACCTGCTATATGCTCTTTAGTATTTTAGGCATTTGGGATAGATCAGTGAACAAAACAGCAGGAGAGAATAAACAATAGACATAACAAATGAGTTTGGTGATAAGTGCTATGCAAAAAAAAAAAAAAAAGTAGAACAGAGAAAGGTATATTGGAATAAGCAGAGGGACAGTTTTCGATTTTAAATAGAATGGTCATGTTGGATCAAAGACTTGACATAAGTGAAAGAGTGAGCGGTACAGAGAGCTGGAGGAGAGGGCACCTCTAGCAGAGGCCAGAGATGAGAATCTGCTGGGTACTTTCAAGGAATGAGGGTGGGTGGGTGGGTGGAGGGCAGAGCACTAGGAAGTGAATGGGGGGAGTAGAAGATGGTGTGGGAGAGGTGACGGAGGGCACAGATAGTGTGAGAATGCAATGAGGAGCCATTGGAGACTGTGAGCAAAAGAATGTTATGCTATGACTTATTCTGGCTGTTGGGGTGGGTTCTTAGTTAATCATTCCTGTTTTACAGTTGAGGAAATGGGGATGTAGATGGGCTTGGTAACCTGTCCAGGGTGACAGAGCTTGTAAGTGGAAGGAAGAACAGGACATACCCCAAGTCTGCCTGACCTCAAATCCCATGCCTTTAATGACTGGACTGTCTTATCTGTTAATATGATCAAAACCACTTTTTCTTGCAAACAGGTAATTTTCTTTTAATTCTCATGTCTTCTCTCTGCTACATCTGTCCCTCCTCTCCTTGCCTAGCCATTTTGGGCTATGGTAATTTTTGGTTCAGTCTTGTAAAAGGCTTTAATCTCTTGCTATTAATGCATCCCCTTGCCTATTTTTTTAATTAAATTTTTTAAAATTTATTTATTTGACAGAGATCACAAGTAGATGGAGAGGCAGGCAGAGAGAGAGAGAGAGAGGGAAGCAGGCTCCCTGCCGAGCAGAGAGCCTAATGCGGGACTCGATCCCAGGACCCTGAGATCATGACCTGAGCCGATGGCAGCGGCTTAACCCACTGAGCCACCCAGGCGCCCCAATTAAATTGTTTTTTAATATTGCAATTGGCATACAACATTATATTAGTTTGATGTATGGCATAGTGATTTGACAATTCTATACTCAGTTTTCACCATGGTGAGTGTAGTTACCATTACCTGGTTTTTAAAATGTGCCAATTCATCTGATACTAAGAATTCCATGAAATTCCATTGCTTTCTTTTGTTATCTCACTAAGGGAGTAGTGAGTGTGTGCCCACTTTGGGACTAGAAGAATGATTCCAGGCATTGGACACTTAACATCCTCTTCAGTAGCCTGGGGAGTTGATGGCAGAGGGATCATAGCCACTCAGTGGGAAATTGGGGCTCTATTTCATTCCTTTTCCTGGAACTAGCACTTCTGTCTCAGTAGGGGCCCCTTTAATGAATCAATTAAGGAGAGTATTATTATTGGAAGCTGTTTTCAGCCCAATTAAGAACTTGCGACATGTCAGTTGGGATAATAAAAGTGAGTTAAGTCTCAATTTTTCTTTATTAGGGTGTTTATTAGAAGATTGAAATGTTCATTAGGTGGAGTAAAGTGATACAGTCATCTTTCGCTCATCAGAAGCACAATGGCACCTGTGTTGCACTCAAGGTTAAGGTGGCAGCCTCTTCTTTATACATAGAGCTGAGTTCTAACTCTGCTCCTGTTGCAGGTCAAAATAAATGTGTGAGGTTCACACTCAGTGTTAGAGAAGTTTCCTTTACTTCATGTGATGATGGGGAAACTAAACACATCTGCATGCTTAGGAGTAAGATAGTGGGTCAATATTTGGAATATCAATGAACCAAATGTGAGGTTTGGGAGGGTGGAAGCTCATGTCAGACCTTGGGATTACCTCAGAGACTAAAATCACAGATTTTATAAACTTTGTAAATTTTGGATCTAAAATTTTTCAATTATAGAGAAAAATATGAGAAGTAAATTGTTAACACTCCTCTACCCTCCCAGCCTTATCAAATTTTAACATTTCTCCTATATTTGCTTCCATTTTTTGCTTAACATTATGGATATAGTTGAAGCCTCTTATGTAATCCTCCCTACGCCACTTCCTGCCCCCACCTCATTCTCAAGAGTTAACTACTCTCCTGAATTTGGTATTTATCTGCCCTTACCGGTTTTTATACCATTATTCTACATACCACATGCATGCATTCCTAGCAGTGCAAGGTATTGCTTGCTCCCAAGCTTTGTATAAATTTTAGCATATAGTATATATATGTCTGCAACTTCCTTTATTTATGCAGTATTTTATTTTTGAGATTTTTCCATGTTGACATAATCAGGTTTAATTTATTTTCTTTCTTGTACACATATTTGCCTCAATATGTCCATTCGCCTGTTGAACTTTCAAGATATTTTCAGTTTTTCCTGATTACAAACAATACCGCAGTAAACCTCCCTATATATGTTTTCTTGTATACACTTGCAAGAATTTCTCTAGGCTGGGGTTTCTCAAACTTAAAAAAGGAAGTGTTATATGTTGCATTTTATGTTGCAGTGTGGTAACATATGTATTTGCGTAATCATACACACACACTACAAGTAAAAGTTTTATGAAAACAATACATCCTTATATCAATGAAGCATTGTGATATATACATGGATATCTATCCTTTTGTCATAGCCTATCCTTTCTAATTTATTATTCCTTTTCCTACTCTATGTATGTGCACATATGCATGTGTGTGCTTGGACATGTGCACACATGCATATGCGTGTCTTACAAAATTGATTCCGTGACAGAGAATGGGTCACAGAATGCAGTTTGGAAAACACTGGTCTGTGATACATTACCAAGAAGTGAGACTTTTGGTCATCTTGGACTTTACCTAGATATTGATAACTTGTTCTGCTGAGTGATATACTCTTTATTTTAAATTTTCTGGGTGTTTTGCTTTAGGTGTGTTCCTTTTAAGCAATAACAGATATATTTAAAACAAATTTCAATATGTTTTATTTGATGTTTTGTTGAAAATTTAATCTGTATACACATATAGTGGTATATTTGGACTTATTTCAATATTTTTGTTTTGTGTTTTTATCATCTTTCCCCCTTCTTTTATTTTTTCCCTTCTGGCCTTCTGTGGATTGATCAATTTTCTGTATTTCCACCACAGACCTCTTACATTTCTTCTGTTGGCTTGGAAGATAAAGACTGTGGTACTACTTTTTTAAATTGGTAGCTTTCCCTGCCCTTTAGAAAATACACTTTGATTATAAGTATTTATAAATAATTTCAAGTTGCTAAGTAATTTTTTCCTTTTTTTGAACACAATGTGGACCTAGTGCTCTTTTCCAATGGGTACAACTCTTACATTCCCATCTCATTATTGTTTAAAGTGTGACTTTACCTGTTTTGTTTTATTATTTAAACAGAAAAATGTTATCAATGTTTATGGCCAGTAGCTAATTAAATTTATTGGCTTAAATGGTTTTCTGTTCTCATTTTTAATTTCCTGTGCTGCCATGATTCTCTTCTGTATTCATTTCTCTTTTTGCTGAAGTACATCCTTTTGTGTATCTTTTAGTAAGGAGATTTAGATAATATATTTTTTGCCTTTTTGTGACTAAACTTGCTTTTGTTTTGTTCCCACTCATGAACAGTATCTTAACTGGGTCTGTAATTCTAGGGTAACATTTTTTTCCTCAACTTTTCAAAGACATAACCCCATTGTCATCTATCTTCTTTGTTGCTTGGAAAAGTCTTCTGTCATTCCAAATGTCATTCCTTTGTAGGCAATCTGGCTTTTCTTCTTGTAGCTTTGAAGTATTTTTCTCTTTTCTCCCTGATGTTGTCAGGCTTACTAGTGTCAGATATGGATTTATCTTTATTTTTCTTGTTTAGCAGTCAGAGGGCAATCTTGACTTGGTGATTCTTGTATTACTCATTTTGGAAAATTCTTAGTTCTTATCTCTTCTGGAACAGCATTAGAAATCTCTCATTCCAGGAGTGCTTGGTAGCTCAGTCGGTTAAGCATCCAGGTCTTGATTTTGGCTTGGGTCATGATCTCAGGGTAATGAGATCCAGCTCCCGTGTTGGGCTCTGTGCTCAGCAGGGAGTCTGCTTGAGATTCTTTCTTTCTCCCTCTGTCCCCGGCCCTGGCTCATGCACTTTCTCTCTCTAAAATAAAAAAATAACCCCCCCTTTTTTTTTAAAGAAAGAAATCTCTTGTTCCATTCTCTATATTTATTAGCTGCTTTTAAATTTAATTTTTATTGCCAGAGCAAGTCTAGTTAATATCTGTCACCACACAAAGTTACAAATTCTTTTTTCTTGTTATGAGAAGTTTTACTTTTTTAGAAATTTTCAAACACAGAGGCGCCTGTGTGGCTCAGTGGGTTAAGCCTCTGCCTTTGGCTCAGGTCATGATCTTAGGGTCCTGGGATCGAGTCCCGCATCGGGCTCTCTGCTCAGCAGGGAGCCTGCTTCCCGCCCCCCTCTGCCTACCTCTCTGCCTACTTGTGATCTCTCTCTCTCTCTGTCAAATAAATAAATAAAATATTAAAAAAAATTTTCAAATACATAGTTCAGTATTATTAGCTGTAGTCACAATGTCACACTACATCTCCAGAAGTTATTTATAACTGGAAGTTTATGCCTTTTGATTCTCTCATCCATTTCTCTGTCCCCCCCACCCCCCGCCAACTGCTTCTGGCAACAAGAAGTTTGTTCTATGAATTCTTCTTCTTCTTCTTTTTTTTTTTTTTAGTTTCCACATGTAAGTAACATCATACAGTATTTGTCATCCATGTTGTCATAAATTACAGGATTTCTTTCTTTTTTATAGCTGAATAATATTTCATTTTATGTATATACCACATTTCTTCATCCATTTATCTATTGATGGACATTTAGGCTGTTTCTGTATTTTGGCTAACGTAAATAATGCAATGAAAATGGGGGTGCATATATTTTAAAGTGGTGTTTTCATTTTCTTCACATAAATACCCAGAAGTGGAATTGTTTCCACGAGTGGTTGCACCAATTTACATTCCAACCAACAGTGCACAAGTGTTCCTTTTTCTCCATATCTTTACCAAAAATTGTTGTTTCTTGTCTTTTTGATAATGGCCATTCTAATGGTGATATCTTCTTGTGGTTTTGATTTGCATTTCCCCAATGATGAGTGATGTTGAACATTTTCTCATGTACCTATTGGCCAGTATGTAGGTTTTCTTTGGAAATCTGTCTCTACAGATCCTCTGTCCTTTTTTTTTTTTTTTTTTTTTTTAAAGCTGTACAAAGTTCTTCTTTTGGTTTGTTTTGTTTTTTTAAAAGATCTTATTTATTTATTTGACACAGTTGACAAGTAGGCAGAGAGGCAGGCAGAAAGGGCGGGGGGAGGCAGGCTCTTTGCTGAGCAGAGAGCCTGATGCGGGGCTTGATCTCATTACCCTGGGATCATGACCTGAGCCAAAGGCAGAGGCTTAACCCACTGAGCTACCCAGGCACCCCCCTCTATCCTTTTTAAAAATCATATTACTTATTTGCTATTGAGTTGTATGAGTTCTTTATATAAATTGGATATTAACCCCTCATCATATATATGATTTGCAAATATTTTCTTCCACTCATAGGTTGAGTGTTTCTTTTGCTTTGTTAAAGGTTTCTTTTTGCTGTGTAGAAGCTTTTTAGTTTGATGTAATCCCACTTGGTTATTTTTGTTTTTGTTGCCTTTACTTTTGGTGTCAAATCCAGAAAATCATTACTGTCAAGACTGATGTAGCTTAGTGCTTATATTTTCTTGCAAGAATTTTATGGTTTCAGGTCTTATGGTCATGTCTTTAATCTGTTTCGATTTATTTTTTGTGTATGATATGAGGTCCAGTTTCACTCTTTTGCATGTCTGCCCAATTTTCCCAACACCACTTATTGATGGCATTATCCTCTTCCTATTGTATATTCTTGCTTCCTTTGTCATAAATCAATTGACCATATGTGCATGGGTTTATTTCTGGGTTCCTTATTCTGTTTCATTAATCTATGTGTTTGTTTTTATGCCAATATCATATTGTTTTTATTATTATGCTTTATAATACAGTTTGAAAGCAGGAAGCATGATGTCTCTAGCTTTGTTCTTCTTTCTCAAGATTGCTTTGGCTTTTTGGAGTCTTTTGTAGTTCCCTATTAACTTTAGGATTCAAATTATTGCTTAATATTTTAATATCATGCTCATTCCATTTGTGAAATTCTGGTGTGGGCTTTACATTTCTTCTGAATGATCTGGCCTGAGAGCTTCATGGTTCTCTTGGCTCATCTAGGTTGGTTTAGTCATGTGAACTCTGTAGTCTGGCATGAGTCTGAATCTCTTGAGTAACCACTCAATGGCTATGAAATCTTGGGTAAATTACATGAGTTCCGTGCTTTAGTTATGTCATGTATAAAATGGAGATACTAAATGAATTGGTCACAAGAATTTATGTATGGATTAAGTGAGATAATGTCTATGAAGTTCTTAGTTTACTTTCTTGACATGGTGAGCACTCACTAAAAATAAATGATGGCTAAAAATAAAATAAATAAATGATGGTTATAATAACTATTCTTACATTTACAGATGACCCTGAACATAGCTGGATGAGAAGAATCCTGGAGAACTGTTATGAATGCAAGATGGGGACAAGCAGGGGGAAATTGTGAGGAAATCAACAGAGTGAGGAAAATTTAGGGAAAATATCAGAAAGTAACAAAGTGTTTCCCTCTGATTCATTTGTCTCCTTAATTTTACTGATTCCCCTAACATGAACAGCTTTTTCATATTCCAAATGTAGCCGTTAATAGGAAAAAAAAAAAAAGACATTCTAGTTCTATTGGGCCAAAACCTGGAGCAGCTGGGGACAGTGGAAAGAACACCGTTCTTGGTAATGGAAGATCTGGGTTTGAACTTGGCTCTACTTCTTTGAATCAGTCATGCTTCATACCACTTCCTAAAGCTTCATTTTCCTTCTCTGTAAAATGTAAATGGTAGTCCTGCTTCTTAGGGCCCTACTGAAGATTAAATGAGATCATGTGTGGGTAAATGCAGGATACCTAATAAGTACTCAATGATTCTTTTTAAAAAAGAGAAAGTCAAAGAGATTTGATAACTTGTGCCCAAAGCACTGCCTCCCTGGGTCTCAACTTCAACTTGTATTTGTGTAACTCTACCTGCAGGCTGGCTCCCCTCCATTTTTCCAAGATTCCTGCTGGCAGGAAGCAATATAGCGATGTTGTAATTTGATAAAGAAGTATGGTGGAAAAGCTGGAGCCCCATTTCACATCAGTATGGTGGATACTGCCCTGTGGAAAAATGGTGCCACAACAGGTTTTGTGTGTCCAGAGATGGGAGTGATCCGGGGACGTCCTGAAGACTTGGAATCAGAGTGTCTGCGCTTTAAGTATGTGGCATATCCAGTTTTCTCCCTCTCTGAGTTTTTTCTCCCCCATTGTCAAACTGTACTTGGAGGCTTCCCAATACTATTACTTACAGGATCTTTTCCCTCCTTGCCCATACTGCCTTCTATATTAGCGTTTTTCTAGTTTCTCTTCTAAGTCTCCTATTTCATTTCCTTTGCATTGAAGAGTATGCACAGGGTTGGCAGAAGGGATAGACCCTTATCAACACCCAGGAAAGGACTCTTTCATGGTCTTTGAATAGGGAGAAGGCCAAGTTCTTATTCAAATGTTTTTTCTCCTTCCACTTTATTCCAGATTCAAGTTTGTTTTCACTGCAGTATACCTGTCTGGTGTTATTTCCCAAGGGAGTTCTGTGATCCTAATTCAACCACAGCCCAAGCCCTAAATTATCAGAATCTTGAACACAAATTTTCTCTAACTGTAAACAGGACATGCTACATATACCACTAAGAGGGATGCTAGGGATGAGGCATCAACAGTTCAAAGTTTGGACACCATTTTGAAAGTGGATAGTTGAAGGATACAATAGTAGAAACTAAAGCCTTCACATCAATTGATGCAAGAGACAAATTGTCAAAATAAGTGCTTCCCCAAATTAGTGATATATCAGAATATTCTGGGGAACTAGTTTTAACTTCAGATTCCTGGTCCCTACTTCATATGTCCTGAATCAGAATTACTGTGCGTGGGGCCTGGTATTTGGAATAAAATAGGGGCATTGAGTAAGGCACAGGTGATTTGGAGGCATCCTGTAGTTGAGAAATACAGGACTAAGTGATCCTGGTATCTGTCAAAGTGTTATACTGAATCAGAAGTCTTACGGAGTCTTTATTATTATTATTCTTTAAATTCAATTAGCCAACATACAGTACATCATTAGTATCAGATGTAACGTTCCACAATTTATCAGTTGTGTGTAATACCCAGTGCTCATCACATCATGTGCCTACTTAACGCCCATCATAGAGTCTTATTTTTTTTATTTTAAAGATTTTTTATTTATTTGACAGAGAAAGATTACAAGTGGGCAGAGAGGCAAGCAGAGCCCAATGTGGGACTCAATCCCAGGGCCCTGAGATCATGACCCGAGCTGAAGGCTGAGGCTTCCCCACTGAGCCACCCAGGTGCCCCCATAGAGTCTTATTTTAAATATTTTTGTCAAAAAAAAATATTTTTGTCCTCTTTCATTTTGGCCAAAGGAGGGGTGAGTTTGTTCATGTAATATCCTCATGGTTCTCCAAAAGACAAAGATCTTAATTCTCTAATTCACTAAGAACCTTCCCAAAAACTAATGTAAAAAAATCTCAATCCATGCAAAGCTATGCAAGTCATAAGTAGAATCAGGCTCTCACCCTAACAGAGGAGGGGAAAGCCCATTGTTTGATGAGGGTAGGAAAATGGATGATAAATTTATTTCACACAGTTACAGCAATTATCCTCAACCTGGCTGAATATTAGAAACATTCTGCAGAGCAATTAAGTCAGAATTACTGGGGGTGGTGCCTAGGTATTGGTATGTTTTTCCAAGAGCACCCCCAGGTGATTCTAATTGTAACTGGGCTGAGAACCCCTGCATTAGAGAAAGACATCCGCTCTCAGGGGAAAGGATAGAAAGGCAGGTTGTTAGAGCAACACAAGTGAATCTCCCTGGCTAAGAATAGCAGTTCCTTTCTCATTTAAACAATCAAGGTGGGTGAGCTTATTCTCTGGAAACTCTGAGAGGACTAGGCAGGGACTGAGAGGCAGTAGAAATGAAACAGGACATGATTTGCACTTTAATTTGGAAGAAAGCTAGAAATGCTGGATGAGCTCTTTCTAATGCCCTAAAGTGTGTCCCTGTCCTTATTTACACCCAACATCCCCCAAATTACTAAGTTAATGACTCTGAAGTTTAAACCTAACCTCCAAGAATCGAAAATGGGACAATATTTATATAATAATTACACTGTGAACCTCTTTTGATGAGGCTAACCTATGAAGCAGGCCAACTGTGGGAAATCTGTTACTTTTTTTTTTTTTTAATTCGTGCAAAAAGCTTGTTTGTTTCCATTTGGCCCACCGCGTGGGAGAGGGTGCAGGGTGGTCACATAGCTGCCCAGCGGGGACAGGGAGAGGCTCAGGCAGAAGCCCTGGCTCCGGGAAAGAGACTCCCCTCCCCCGCCCCGAGGCTGCTGGGCTCTGGGGCTCCTAGCCGTGCTGGAAGGGGGCCTCTGGAGGAGAAACCCGCCCACGCAGGCGGAAGAGGGGTCAGGTGTGGGTCATCTTCCTGATCAGCAGCACCTGCTCGTGCCGGAAGTGGCCTTCCGGAAGTCAGCGGCTCGGGGCCTGCAGGTCCAGAGGATCTACTTCAGTCCTGCCCCGGGGGCCGCGCTTGCTCCGGCCTGCAGGGTGTGACCCCGCCCTCGGGAGCCACCTCGTCGCTGCGGTCGAGTGGAAGCCCTGAGACAGGTGGGTGCGAGGCCCGCAGGTGCTGGGGAGCGGGCGGTGGGGCCCTTCCGGTGAACCCGGGAGCTCGTGGTCTATGGCGACGAGGCGGAAGCTCCAGATGCTCTGCTGGCTGCTCGCGGAGGGCAGAGGATGGCGAAGGGGGTTCTGGAGGCTGCGCCTGGGGAAGAGGTTGGAGGCTGGTGGGAGGCGGGAAGAAGGGGCGTCCCTGGGTCGGTGCCGTCCAAACTCTGGAGAAGCCAGAGACAGGTCCAGTGGACCAGCAGCTGCTGCCTTAACCTTTCCTTTTAGGAAAAAAAGTAAGGAAGCTAAGCAAAGTATGGAAGGCAGGGATAAGAGCAGGGTTGGGGTCTATTGAAATACATTTCTGGTCCAAGATGGAGCCGCTCCTGCCCAGGGTGCCATCTCAGCAGATAGGAATTTCGTAACTTTCTTGTTCCTATAAATGCTCTGCGTAACTGGAAACGCTGTGTATCCAGCAGTCAGTCCCCAAATGCCAAGCCAACTCTGGGGCTTCTCATCCCAAACAAGATTGACTGTGTGGCTCCAGCCAGTCGAGTATTTTTTTTTTATATGCCTATTTTTCTCTTCCTTTTAAATTTTTGATCCCATAAAAGCTTCTTTTCCTTCCACCTCCGATTTTGCAGTTCTCTTAAAGGAGACTTCACTTCGGCAAGTGTTAAAGTTTGTTTGTATCACCTGAATTGTTTTCTCCTCTTTTAACAGTTTTTGTCCATGAAGAGTGGGATCTGAAGCTGGCTACGAATGGTCTTGGGGACAAGACATACAGGCAAGGCGCCCCCTGAACGCTTTGGGTTCACTGTTCTCTCCTTTTTGTTACCAAGGCAGGGCTGTGGGTAAGTCACTTTCAGATCTGTGCTCGATCCCTCACATGATGAGAACTTGTAGGACATAATCTCTTAGCAACTTTCAATTGTGCATTACGACATTATTAACTACAGTTGTCATGCTGTGTGTTACATCCCATGACTTATTTATTTTATAACTGGAAATTTGTACCTGTTGACCTACTTCACTCATTTCTCCCACTCCCCACCCTTGGGCAAACACTAGTCTGTTGTTTGTCTATGAGCTTGTGTTTTTTGTTTTTTGTTTTTTTTTTTTAAGATTCCGTATATAGGTGAAATTGTATGATATTTGCTTCTCTATGACTTACTTCACTTTGCATTGTGCCCTCGAGGTCCATCCACGTTGTTGTAAATGGCAAGATTTCATTATTTTTTATGGCTGAATTCCGTTGTGTATATATGCCCTGTTTTCTTTATGTGTTCATCTGTGGTAGACACTTAAGTTAGTTTCATATTTTTATAAGTTAGTTTCATATTTTGGCTATGGTAAAGCATGCTCCAGTGAACATGGGAGTGCATATATTGTTTTGAATTTTTTTTTTCTTTAGGTAAATGCCCAGAAGTGGAATTGCTGGATCATATGGTAGTTTAAAAAAAAAAATTATTTATTTAAAATAGCACATGAGCAGTAGAGAGGGGCAGAGGTAGAAGCAGACTCCCTGCCAAAGAGGGAGTCCGATCTGGGGCTGGATCCCAGGACCCTGAGATCAAGTTTATTTCTAGTTTTTTGAGAAACCCCCATACTATTTCCCAGTAGTGACTGGACCAATTTAAATTCCAACCAATAGTGTACAAGTGTTCACTTTTCTTCACATCTTCACCAAAAATTATTACTGTCGTCTTTTTGGTAGTGACCATTCTAATGGGTGTGAAATAATGTCTCATAGTGGTTTTATTTGCATTTCCCTGAGGATGAGTGATGTTGAGCATCTTCTCCTCTACGTGCTGGCCCATACGTATGTCTTCTTTGGAAAAATATCTTTTCAGATCCTCTGCCTCCTTTTCTAGTCAGATTGTTTGCTATTGAGTTCTGTGAGTTCTTTATATAATTTTGATATGAGCTCTTCATCAGATATATGATTTACAAATATTTTCTCCCATTCAGTAGGCTGCCTTTTCATTTTGAGTTAATTTTTGTGGATGGGGTAAGACAGCGGTACTCTTGCATTGTTTGGCATGTGACTGAGTTCTCTGACTCTGCCTCGGAAACAATTCTCCATTGATTCCAGCTCCACTCCCCCATTTTAGCTGCTAATACTATTTTTCCTGAAGAAGCAGAATGCTTTCTTGGCTGAGCATGAGCCCCAGCTTCCAGGATGGCACAGCCCTCAATGGGAGTAGCAACACCATGGGACAACTTGTTGGGAGGTGCTGATGGCACCCTTCTCTCCAGGATCTCCATTTATGCTGTAGCAAAGGATGGCAGTGCACTCATGCTGGCAAGGCAGCTGTGAAGCAAGTCATAGCCTAGGTCCTTCCCCCATGCTTCTGCCATGTAGACATTCTGGAGCTTCTTCCTACCTCTGCCACTCCCATTCTCTCTCCTGAACTCCATTGTATGAAGTCTACAGCACATGGTTTTGTCCTTGTTAAGTGCTGTCTGCTGTCTTATTGTGTCTTTTTCCTGCAGTGGCTGCACGAGGAGGGCAGAGAACTTGCTCCAACCTCTTTCGGACCAAAAGCCCAGGGTAATCAGCTGAGCTGGACATGTTCGCTGGTGGAATGGACTTCCCACATTGTCCCACCTTCTTCAATTCTCCCTCTTGCTTCTGGTTTTATCAGCAGCAGCCTGATGATAAAATACTCATTTCTAGCAATGCTGTTTCCCCCCAAACTGGTGAGAAGAGATTTAACCTGAGAAGCATAAAGACCTAGCTGAGGGGGAACGTTGACCAAGAAAATGTTAATAACCAGCTAGTCGCTGTCACAACATTCCATTGTGACTACATTGAGGACCCCATGGGGGGACCTGTAGAAATCGCTTTCATGTTGAAGGCACTGTGGGAAAGAGGGAAACTGAGCAGAGGAGGTACCCTGGGATTGGGGCAGGCTGATCTTTAAAGACCATGAAAGGCCAATGAGAAATGCACAGGAGCTCCAAAGGCTGAAACCCAAGCATTCCCTCCAAACTGGAGCTCCTGGAGTGTGTCTCAGAGAAAGGCTGCGCTAGCAGGTTTGGAGAGGAAGCAAAGATGCTAATGAAGCGTGAACTGGCTGCTTTCAGCAGAGCCTTCTGGGCACCACGCCACTATCTCGCTTTCTTTCCTACCCATTTATTTATTTATATTCTTAATTAATGGAAATTTCAACTCCCATTAGATCAGGAGATGTCAGTAATAAACAGCCACAGCTTTAAGCAGAAATAAGCTACTGGGGAAGGGCAGAGGCTTCTCTTTCTGCTCCTGGATTCCAGTCACATGGCTGGCCTGAGCTCAGGAGAGAAAATCCGTATGCTGGTTCTGGTAGGAGAGCCAAGAGCCTGTGTTGATGGGCCACTGACCTCCATGGTTATCTATGAGTTTCTTTTTCTTCAAGCGTCACTAAGACTTTCCCTCTAAATTCCTCTGTTGGAATCAGACAGCTCAGATTTGAATCCTACCCGGCTGCGCAACCTTGGGCAAGTTAATTAACCTTTCTGTTGTCTCAGCCTTTTCTGTTAAAGAAAGTAATAGTACTTACTCCATAGGGCAGCTGTGGGTCTTAAATGAGGTAATGTGGGGGAAGTACTTGGCACAGTGCCAGACCTGTAGTGGCCGCTCACTGGATGTTACCCATTCTCATCCAGAACCCAGACATACGCATACACGTATGACTGTCACTCCTCTCCCATATGCCTCAAGCAGCCCAGCAGAAGCTCCTTCCAGGAGCAGGGCTGGTAAGCCCCCTCCTTCAGGAATGTCCCGATGCTCCCTGCTTTGTGGGTCAGGCTAGGGTGGAGTGAAGTCCTGAACCTTGGAACTATTGGTGTCATTTGTGAAGCCTGAAGACCTCTGCTTGGGTATAATCCAGGGCTGGGATATTAATGTGGGACTTAGGTATAGCCAAAAAGCCCTTGATGGGCTGAGACATGGTGGAGTGATGAGAGCTGGAAAAAATAATCGGTATCCCAGTGAGAGGAAAGGTCCCAGCCCAGCTTTAAAGGAAGGCTGCGGCAGGCTCCTGGATAGCAGGCCGAGCCTGCCAAGGCAGGGCAACGATCTGATGTCACATCTTCTTGGTTTGACTCTTGGCTTCACAACTTTCTGGCTGTGGGACCTTGGACAAAGCTTGTAACCTTTCTAAGCCTTGGTGTCTTGACATGAAAAATGAGCATGAGAATAGCCGTGTTCTCCTCATGGCTGTGCATAGGATGACATGTGATACCATATGAAGTGATTTATAGAATGCCTGGCAAGTTCTCAGAAACTGGTAGCTGTTATGTTTAGATCTGTTTTATTCATCTCTGTGTTTTCAGTTCCTATGATGGTGTCCGCTTATAGTGAGTGCTCAAGAAATATCAAGTAGTCAAATGGAGAATGGCACACTTGGGACAACCTACTAAACTTTTTGGGCTTGATACCCGTAATGAGGGGGTGCTGCTAGATGGCCTTGAATGCCACATCCAGATCCAGATAGAGGGAATCTGTGCCAATTGCACAGATGCCTTCTGGGCCTGGGATCCCTGGGCCTGAGAGTAGAATGTGTTTTACTTCAAGGAACAAACTTTTCTCTTCCTTGGCAAGATGACTATATGTATTGACAAAGAACAAAGTAGCAAAGGTCCCAGGTACCGCTAGAGAGAGAAATTTAAACTTCTGAGTTTGAGTCTTAAATTACTGGCACCCTTTTGGGTAAAAAAGGATCTATTAGTTATCTTGAATACGCTATTGGATTTCTTTTCTAAAGGGAAAGAGTAAGTCAAAAGGGGAGTGAGGCATTAGTGGGCATTAAGAAAGAACCAGAGCACAACTGGGAAAGAATTGTTTTTCCATCCGGTAAATTTGCACTCTCTCCTCACCTTGACTACCAGCTTCACTTTGTGGCTCACCTCATCTCGGATAGGACACAGCAGAAATAGAAAAGGTCCCCGGAAGGGCAGAACAGATGGATATGGGGGACGGGGCAACTTCACACCAAGAAAGATGACACATTTCCTTCTGAAAGGAGCAGAGGAAAGGGGTGAGCACTTCCTGAGGTGGCAAGTGTAATGAATGGGGGCAGCAAGCCAATTGCAGGCTCCTCTTGCCCTTTCCCCTAAGAGGAGAAAGAGGCTGCACTTGACAAAATTAAAAGGGAGCAAATTTAGAACTGATGAAAGGAAGCGCTCTCCACTCAATGTGTAATTAACCTGCGAAGGAACCCAACCTGCTCGCTATTAACTGAGGCAAGCCGTTAGCTGGGCTTTCCGATGGCTGGAAGAATAACAGCCGTTTTGGCAGTTACACTGGTTAAGCCTGCAGGTCCTGAGGTAATTCATCCTCTGCGGTACGACATGACATGACGGCCAGGTTGAGAAGAGCCACATCCCCTGGGATGCAAAAAAAAAGTGGAGGTGAGATTGGGCCTGTAGACAGAGAAGACAGTAGCGCAGAGGAGGCCGTGCTGATCCAGGGAAGGTAGGGGGCTTGACTGAGGTCACACAGCCACGTTGAGGTGGAGCCCTGAGCCCCCCGCTTCCTGGTCCGGAGCCAGCGCCCTCTCCCTCACATTGTGTGGCCACCCCTCCAGCGGCATTCAGAAGGTTGCTGCGGACTCTCGTTTCTGCCTTCTTCTCCATTCCCGTCCTTGCTCGCTGCACGGTTAGTGGGCGGTGACCCCCTCCTGAAGGGTGTGGTCAGAATCTGGGCCTGGGAAATCAGGACAATCAATGTGGGGAGCTGTTCCATCCGAGTATGTTTGTTCAGGGCAGGAATTCTGACCCACTTCGTGTCCATGAGATCTTGAGTCTTCTGGAAAGTGCAAGCGATAGTATAGAATAGAGAAAAAGAGAGCTTGTTCTTCATGCAGATGTCAGTGTTACCAGTTCGAATGCTGTCTTCACTGCTTCTAGGTATGTGACCGCGGTGACTTGCTTCCTGACTCTCTGTCTCCTTATCTTATTACTGCCTTCGTACACGTGCACTGAAAAGAGTGTGGCATGCAGGGGTGCACTAACCATTCAAAAACTGGCAGGTGGAATTATTGGAACTGGAATTAGCACGAGCTGACCCATTAGGAGAGAGCCTAGCTCTATCTTTTAAATTTATTATCTCTCTACCCTTTAACTTCTCATTCACTCAACAGCTACTTTCTGAGCACCTAGGATGCACTGTGTTAGGTGCTCGCTCTCCAGGTGTGAACAAAGTATAGTCCCTATCCACTCGGAGTGTACAGCTAAGCAGAGGAGACACTCATGCCCAAAGAAGAAAAACACACTCAGAATCACAGTGCAGTAGACATATGCTGCGTTGGAGGTGGAGATTTTTAAAGCATTGTGGAGTCCTAGAAGGACATTTTGCCCATTAGATAAATATTTATTAAGCACTAACTATGTGCTAAACCCTGTGATAGGCATTCATCAAGTTATTTACTCTTCAAGTAAATCCTACCCTCAGGAAAAGTGACATCTTGGAAAGGCATTCTGTTACTTATTGGGAAGTCCAGAAAACATTCCAAGAATCTGAGCCTACGCTGGCAGTCTAATCACACACAGCTGCAAGTGAGCATTATTTATTACTAGAGGATATTCGGAATCATTCAAAAGTGGTTCCAGAGAGTTTTTGTTGTCTTGGTGAAAGATACTGGTAGGAAGTCCCAGAAGAGGATCAAGAGGGACCCTGTAGATAGTTAGAGCTCTTCTGAGGATTTTGTAGGCCCTGGGCCCTCTTACCCATGAAGACACAGCCCAGATCTTCTGAAACATCCCAAGTATATGATAGCACCTGAAATGCCTCCATAGACCCCTGCAAATTTATCTCTCTCTTTTTTGTTATTAAATTTAAAATTATTTTCTAATTTTGGTTTTAAAATTATTTACAATGGGGGATTTTTAGAAATTACATCCATATTCAAGAATTCTCATGGGATGAGAAGTATTAAATGATTTTCTAATATAATGGCTTTTTTGATGAATACTAAATTGAACAATTAATGGAGTTGACATAGTATTACATCTTGTAGACATTCAATTAAACACTTAACTTCAGTTCTACACTTTTTTTTATTTGAAGCCACTTCCTTTTTTTGTTGTTGTTGTTTTGTTTTTTTTTTTTTTTTTTTTTAAAGTTTTTTTTTTTAAGATTTTATTTATTTATTTGACAGAGAGAGACCACAAGTAGGCAGAGAGGCAGGCAGAGAGAGAGAGGAGGAAGCAGGCTCCCTGCTGAGCAGAGAGCCCGATGCGGGACTCGATCCCAGGACCCTGAGATCATGACCTGAGCCGAAGGCAGCGGCGTAACCCACTGAGCCACCCAGGCGCCCTGTTGTTTTGTTTTTGTTTTTGTTTTTTTAGGTCTAAGATATTTGTAAGATACCTGGGAAGCTTTCAGATGGGAGGCCCCTTGGGGCAGCAGCAGGCATCTTCCTCTGGCCAGCTCCTAGCTCCCACCCCTTGTCTCAAACTTGAGGACCCCTAAAGACTATGAGTGAGCCACACCATGGTAGATTTAGGTCCTGTGCCGGGGTAGTAACCTTTGGCAATTGTTGGTGAGACCTTTCCCCAGCTCTCAAATGAAGCTGCCTCTTTTCTCTTGGCCCGTCTTCCTCCCTATTTGTCTTTCTCCTGTTCTGCTTCTTTTCATCCCTTTTCTTTTACTCTCTCTCTTCCCTGTGGTTTTGTCTGTCAGTGGAGTAGCCAGTGGCTTCCCTAGACCTGCCCCACTTCGCTGGTGCCATTGAAGTAATTTCTGATCCCAATGAGAGCATCATGGAAGGAGGGAGGGCCACAGTCCCAGCACTGGCAGAATTTAAGATAATTGTGGATGTATTTTGATTAAAACTGAAAATACAAAGTGTTTGCTGTATATTATTTACAAAACCAATGTCCTAACATCTTTTCAAAGATGTGAAAGCAAGTGTGAAATGAGCGGCTGCACTTTTGTCCTTGGTAAAGTTTTACTGAGCAGAGTGACTGCAGGGATTTTCTTGTTAGACTATATTCGAAGCATCCTTTGCTCTACCATGGTTGTCTGTGTTCAGAAAGCTCTTCTCCTTCGTGTCTCATGAGTGCTATCCTCACATCTCAGTGGCAGGTCACCTCCCATTGAGCCCATTGTTCACCTCCCTGGCATGATCTGAGTGCTCTTTCTTTGGGGTTCCTATTACCCTTAATAGTGTTCGCATATCCATTAAAGCAATGCCCATCTTCTGTCATAACGGTTTGCTTTATTGGCACATCTGACTCCCGCTGTAAACTCTGTGGCCAGAGGCCCTGCCTACCTCCACCTCTGTACCTTCAGCTCTGAGCACAGCAATTGGCATTATGTTGGATCTAGAAGAATGAGATGACTGGTTGGAATCCATGGACCCTTCTTTTTGCACTGATTTTGAGTCCTTTTCAACTTTGTCTAGCCAGACCAGAGCATGCTTGCTTTGTCTCTAGGTAGAAGTCATGATGAACACCCGTTCTTCTTCGGTGTCTCTTCCTCCAAATGTCCCTAGTTATGAATCATCAGCTTTAGGATCTGCCACCACCATAGATATTTTTAAAGCTGGAATAATGAAGCGTGGGTGCAAATGGGAATAAATACCTCTGGCCATAAAAATAAAATAAATCAATATCACTTCTTTGTGGTCAGAGATGCTTAATAGGCAAAGGTTGCTGCCAGATTGTAAAAAATGTGTTTAGCTGGAGCGGAAGGCAAATTTAAGCTGTAGGAATGAACAGCCCAGCTGCTTTTCTCATCTTAGACTGAAATAACTTTTTCTTAGGCATTGGACGATGAATATAAATCTGTTCCTGTGGACTTAATTCTGAAAGTGGTCTTGCGGAGGGTACCTAGGCAGTGTGAGCTGCTCAGGTCACTGGCCACTTTCAGCTGAGCTTGGAGATGCATTTCAGTTTCTTCCATTGGCCTGGGAGGCCCCAGAAGTCCATTATCAACCTCTTCAAAGGCATCTTCTCATGTACCATCATTTGATTAGAATAGGATAAAGTGCCTGCTGACACCCTCTCTACCTTCCCAATCTCCCATTCAAACTCCTTTCCAGGCATTTCCCCATTAGAACCTCTGCTCAGGTCTCATGAGGCTACTTGGACTTTCTCTGGATATGTCCTGTGTGTTCTTGCCCACCTGCTTCTGGGTATGTCTCTCTGTCAGCCTGGAATGTCCCTTTGCCCCACCCTGTACATGGGACTTGCTCTTCAAAGCTCACCCCAAAGGTCACTTTAATGTGTCTCAGTGCTCCTCTGACCAGTAACCTTCACCTTCCTAGAGGAACTGATTTCTCCTTAATCTTTGATCCTACATAACCTTCTGTGTCCCTTAATTATGGCTCTTACCACATTCTGTCATAATTTATTTCTACAATGATTATAATAATTATTCCATCAGCAAATCCTGTCAGCACTATCTTCAGAATATATCCCAAGTTCGATTACTTCCCACCACATCCACCTCTACCACTCCAGTGCAGACCACTGTCATTTCTCATCATGATTACTGAGCTCTGTTTGACCTCGTCTCCTTGCTTCCATGTTTGCCTCAGTGCAGTGTATCTTCCACGCAGAAGCTAGATATGAAAGATGAATTAAATTGTATAATTCTTTGCTCACAACCCTTAGTGCTTCCCATGTGTATTAGGATTCTTCAGAGTAACAGAACCAATAGGATGTATCTGTGTATAGAAGAAGATTCATCATAAGGGATGGCTCACATGATTATAGAGGCTGGCAAGTCCAGAATTTGCAGTGTGGGCCTGCGCTCTGGAGACCAAAGAGAGTTGATGGAGCAGTTCCATCCCGAAGGCCCAGAGACCCAGGAGAGATGACAGAAGAAGTCTGAAGGCACGCTACTGGAGAATTCCCTCTTGCTTGTGGAGGCTGGTCTTCTTGTTCTCGTCAGACTTTCAACTGATTGGATGAGGCCCATTCACATTATGGAGGGCAGTCTGCTTACTCAGCATTCACTAATTCACTAATCCAAAAACACCCTCCAACTTGACAGATTAAATTAATCATCAGGTCATGTCACTTGGTTCTCCTCATGTTTCCACTTGGTCCTACATGAATGAATAGTCTCTGACTGTCTCTCTTCTCTGTCCCTGTGTTCCAACCATTCTGACCTCCTTGATGTTCTTTAAACATGGATGGCGCATCCCTGTACCTCAACCCTTTTCTCTTCTCTAGAGAGTGAGAAGAGGAATGCTCTCCTCTCAGATGTCCATATTCAAATGACACCTCCTCAGGGAGGTCTTCCCTGTTCTATTTCTTCTCCTACATTATTAATCCTCCTTGTCCATGTCATCCTCTGGTTTATTACTCTGTTTTGTATTTCTTCAAGATTCTCACCTGACACTGTATTGTGCATTTATCTATTCATTTTCTGTTTCTTCATCTAGAGGGTAAACTTCATGGGGGCAAGAGATGTCATCTGTTTTGGTCACCTTTATATCCTCAGCCCCTAAATCAGGGGCTGGCACATTATAGAGGCAACCAAGAAACATTTGTTGAATAAATGAATGTGTTGAAAACATATTAATAGGTAACATAAATTAAATGCTTACTGTTTCCTTTTATATTTGTTAAAACCTATGGGGTAGAATCTGATCTTTTTCTAGATGGAAGGATCCACAAAGCTTGGATTTTGTTGGTCTTGCTCAGTTTTGTTTCCCAACAGCTCGAACAAATAATATGCACTCGAAAATGATTTGCCAAATGAATGCACGAACAAGGCAACAATTTTTTAAATTTATTTTATTTTATTTTATTTTTTAAAATTTTTTAATTTTTTATAAACCTATATTTTTATCCCCAGGGGTACAGGTTTGTGAATCGCCAGGTTTACACACTTCACAGCACTCACCAAAGCACCAAACAAGGCAACATTTTATAGAGTAGGAGATTGAAGCATAGAGAGGTGATGTAACTTGTCTAAGCCACTCAGTAAGTAAGTCAAAGAGCCAGGATTTTAGTCTGGATGACCTAATCCCACAACACAGCCTTTAATGATGCCGGTTTCCTGAATCAGCTTTGATCTCTATGCAGATGGTGGCTCCCCTTCTCCATCTTTATTCCCCCAGTTTGTGGCACAATGCTGATACTAAATACATGTTCGTGAATAGAATGCATTCTAGTTCTCTCCTTTTCCAAGCTCTTCTGTGACTGAGGTACACCCTGAAGGCTCAGAGGGCAGAAGTTTTGTTGGGAGACATTGAACTCACCCTCTCTTTTAGGGATAGGGGTCAGGAACTCAAGACTTTGCTGTGGAACAGACTCAGGTCTTCCTACTGATGTGATGTTGGACTTCAGTTTTTCTGTCTGCATAATGGGGATAACAGGAAATGTCTATTTCCCAGAATTATTTTTAAGTTGAACCAAAATAATATATGTATATCATTTAGCTTTGAGCCTTGGACACTAATTGCTCAACAAATGCTTGCTGTTGTTCCTTGCTGACCTTCCTTCCTCTACCCAGTATATCACTCCTCAGATACCACAGTATGTCACTGACCCCATGATGGGCATCTGGGGAGTGGGGATGGATAGAAAACATGACTTACACTTTTGTATTCTTGAATAGCATGATAGTGGTGCTTTGTGTCTTATGGTTGTTCAGTATTTAAATGAATTTATTCCTACAGCTCCCACAGGAGAGCTCTGTGTCGCCAGATCTTCCATCATGCTTCCGTGAAAGTCTGAGGCAAGTTCCAGCTGACAGACTTGGCAGTTTTTGTCTACACCAATATTCTAGGGAATCTTGGGTTGGGAAACAGTAGTGCAAGTGGCCTGAAAACAGAGTAAAAATGTATCCCTCAGCACATTCCTTCAAGCTCTTGTCAGGCATTTTTTTTTTTTTTTTTTTTTACCCATGAGAAGAATCATAGTAATGCAAATGTCAAATGAAATACTGAAAAATTCTGCTTTGACCTAGATTCCCAAACACCTGAAATGCAGTCAGAGCACTTGGAATTCCAAAAGAATCTAGACTATATTCACAAGAGTGGTGTGGATAAGAGAATAGAGAGTAATAGAGGAGAAATATTCTATAGGATGATCAGGGAGAGTCATTTGAGTAGAGATGTGAATATGGGAAACCAAGTTTTGCTAATCCACGTGGAGGAAAAGCAGCCAGGCAGAAGGAATAGCAAATGCAAAGGACCTGAGGTATGGAATGTTAAGTATGTTTGAAAAACAGCGAAGAGGCCCGGGTGATAGGAGCCAAGGGAAGTGGTTGGCGATTAGAAGCTAAGAATTTAGGGGGCCAGATCTCCTAGAACTCCACTATGGCAGGGCTTTTGGATTATGGGCAGTTGCTGGGGAGTTCCAAGCACAGGAAAGACACGATTTATATCATTTACTTTTCTTAAAGATCATTTAATTTTCTTAAAGCTTTTTTGTGGCTTGCAGGGTGACCCAAGTGAAA
Source organism: Mustela lutreola (assembly GCF_030435805.1). Taxonomy (NCBI): domain Eukaryota; kingdom Metazoa; phylum Chordata; class Mammalia; order Carnivora; family Mustelidae; genus Mustela; species Mustela lutreola. Next base: position 31,960,716 of record NC_081303.1, read on the forward strand.
GTAGGCAGAGCAGGAAGCTATTACATAGTCTGGGTAAAAGGGTATGGTGGTTTGGTAGAGGTGGCAGTGATTAGAACTGGTTTATATTTTGATGGTAGATTCCATAGGAGTTTTGGGTGGATTTGAAGTGTTTGAAATGGTGTCCAGGAAGAAAAGAAGAGAGCTTTTCTTCTCCTCTACTGCAGCAACTGATTGAATGATTTAATTCAGTGAAATGGAGAAAACCCGGAAAGGAAAAAGGTTTAAGGAGACAACTGATAGAAATCCATCAATTTTGGATATGTTAAATTTAGATATCTCAAGGTAATGAATACCCCAAGGTATTGAATAAGAAGTTGAATAAAGAAGCCTGTGGGTCATGGAGGAGGACAGAGCTAATGATCTACATTTTGGAATCATCATCCAGAAATGGGATTTAAAGCAGTAGGAGTGGATGTGATTAGAGAGTGAAAAGAAAGGAAGAGTGATAAAGCCTCAGTCCTGAGGCACCTCAGTGTTTAGAGGTTGGAAAGAGATGGAGCCAATGAAGGAGACTAAGAAACGGCAGTGATGTTGGAAGAAAAGAATGTGGTGTCAAATTAAAAGTCAAGTTAAGGTCAAATTCTGTTAGAAATACATTTTTAAAAAATATTTTATTTATTTATTTGACAGTGAGAGAGATCACAAGCAGGCAGAGAGGCAGGCAGAGAGGGAGGGAAGCAGGCGCCCCCCTAAGCAGAGAGCCTGATGCGGGGCTTGATCCCAGGACCCTGAGATCGTGACCTGAGCTGAAGGCAGAGGCTTTTAACGCACTGAGCCACTCAGTCGCCCCTAGAAGTCCATTTTAAGGAGGGAGTGATCTCCACATCACATGTCTCTAGGAGGTCAAGTAAGGAGAGCAATGAGAATTGACTATTGGGGTCAATACAAGAACCATACAAGAGTGCTCACAGAAGCATTGTTTATTTTTAGCAAAATATTGGAAGCATTCCCAAATGTCTATCAACAGGAGAATGAGTAAACACACTGTGCTATGTTTGCACAGTGGAATTTTATTCTGCTGAAAAATGAATGAGCTAGAGTCATGTGGATGAATCCCATGAACATGGTAGTGAGGAAAGATGTTGAGGAATATGAGCAGTTCAATGCTACTTAGACTTTAAAGTATCCAGAACAAACATTGCTTAGAGGAGCTTATGTAGTCAAAGTACAAAGAAATACATGGAAATAAAATGTAGGAAATTTAGGATACTAGTTATTTTAAGAATGAGAGAAGAGAAAGTGATTCAGGAGGGAGGCACAGGAGGCATTCAGCAATATCGGTAATATTTTGCTTTTTAAGGTGGGTAGTAGGTACACAGATAATCACTGAATTATTTATATTTTTTGCGTAGTGTAGATTGCCTAAGAAATTCTAAATGAAAAGAAAATAATTTAACTGCTGAATTTGTCGATATGTTAAGTCATTTGTGACTAGGACAAAAGCATTTTCAGTGAAGCATTTATTGGGCAAGCAGATTGAAGTGGGTTTGGAGAGTGAAAGGGAAGGGGAAAGTGAAAATAATAAAGACAGAGGACTCTGGAGTTTTGCTTACAAAGCAGGCAGAGGAATGGAGTGGTCACTGGAGGGGGTGTGAGATAAAGGAGGGTTTGATTGACGGAGTGACTCCAGATGTAAAGTTTGCTAAGGCCAAGTAATATATAAAATTAAAATATAGTTTGTGGCTTAATTATCTATCCTTAGCAGATAATCCAAACTCCCTGGTTTCCCTTTGGTGTTTTGGCATCTGACTGTCGGTGTTCATTAACATCTTCACCAGAGGAAGAAAGAACTTGAATCAGTCCCTTTGGATAGTTGTAGAAATAATTTACTAAAAGCCTCAGTTGGGGAGGAGTTGGAAACAACTCATTTAAATGAGGTTTGGGATTAGTTGTGGATTAATACAGATAGAGCATTGAATAAAAACATCATACAGAATATACAAATTAGTTCAAGTATTTTAGAGTGTATGGTCTCGAATTAGGAAGGTTGTTCAGAATGGTGTGCAAAGCCCACTTACAACCATATCTTGCAAGAAAATTTCATGACAGTGGTGGGTTTGGGGAGACTTTTATTTATTTATTTATTTTAACTTTTAATTTTTTAAATTTCTTTTCAGCGTACCAGAATTCCTTGTTTATGCTCCACACCTAGTGCTCCATGCAATACGTGCCTTCCATAAGACCCAACACCAGGCTGACCCAACTTCCCACCCCCCACCCCTTCAAACCCCTCAGATTGTTTTTCAGAGTCCACAGTCTCTCATGGTTCATCCCTTTGGGGAGACTTTTTTCATACAGTTATTGTTCTGCATGTAAGATCTGTTGCCATTAAGGAATGGGCATCCTGTTGTGGTGGTGGTTACTGTTGTTTTTCTAGTACCTGGTGGGGATTTGTAAAGATCCTTTCACCTTTCTCTTGAGGATCATTTAGGTCAGGGACACCTACTAGCAAGATAATGGTAACAAAATACCAAGTATACTGAATACAATTTACAGAGAATCTGTTGTGTGCCCTGCATTGTTGGAGGCGTTATGGCAGATTCATCAAACTCTTACAGCATGAAGCAGAGTAGGTTTTATTTCCATCTAAGGAAACTGAAGGAGAACAAAGCTCCATAGGCAGTGAGTTCTAGGACTGGGGTCAGAACCTTGATGTCTAATTCCAAAGCCTGGGCCCTCTCCATTGTTCTGTGCAGCCTCGATTAGGCCCTGGGCATGGTCTGTTTAGCCCCCTCTGTGGGGCTGCCATTACTGACTAAGAGGACCAGTGTTCTTGCTTCCTGATATTTTGTATTGCTACTGACCATGAGACCATACAAGTAGGAGTGACCACTGTAGAAAATAGAGCAGTATACATCAGTTGGATGTTTCGAAGACCTGCAGTGAATTGGGAATAAAACCAAAATGTGACCACACATTTTGAAGCCTTCTACTTTGTAGAATGCCCTGTGTTTCTAAAACATCCACAGTGACTATTGTTCTATATTATTTAAATGAGCAAGTGCCCTAGTTGCAGGAGGAAGAGATTTGTTTTTTTCATCAAATTTACTGCACATCTGTTTAAAGAATATGGCAACAGTATGAATAAATCTCCAATGAAAATATTACAGAACAAGCCAATTTTATCATATTAAAAATGTATGGCCAGACACAATGTGCTGAAAATATGAAATTACCACGTGGTACCTTTTCTGCTCTGTTTATATCGGACCGTTCCTCCCCAAATTAAATCTTGGGCAAAAATATACCAGACAAAAAAGGAGTTAAACTTGGCCCTGAACAATTATACTGATGTTATAAAAGTATGTCTGTATAATACGACAACATTGCAGATATATTTTTAATAGCAATAGAATTTTTGTAATATCTTAAATAGATTTTGAAACATTCAAATTACATATGCCATTACATATAATGATATTTTATGGATATTGGATAATATTACAATGTAGATGAATTGTAAAACTCCTTTACTAGGAAGTCTTCACATGTTTTCTAAGTAACAAGAAATCTCCCTTTGGAGGATTTCTAGTCTAATTGGTATTTTGTTTCTTTTGGGTAAGATCAGCAAATCAGTGAAGAGCCAGCTGGACTTTTATATAAGCAGACTAAAACCTTCAAGTTTCAAGATAGAGCTATCATCTTTTTTAAAATTAGGTTTTTAATTTTAATTCCAGTCTGGTTAACATACGGTGTTACATTAGGTGTGCAGTAGGGCTACCATCTTTATCTTCTCTCACGGAATAGCACCATGACCATGGCCATCACACCATATCTAGATTTATGATACGCTATTAGTCCTCTCCTGTACATTTCATTCTCAAAGTGGCCTTTATGGGACAGTCATTATTAGCCCATTTTATAGATGGAAAAAACGAGGTATGGAAAGTTAATTTGCTCTAGGCTAGACACCAAGATCTCTGCCTTCGAGAGGCTTGCGTTTCTGTAACATTTGATGATTTACAGCTTTATTTTCACTCTGTTGTATGGATGGTTCTCACAACAGCTCTGGTCTAGACGAGGCAGTGGAGGCCCGCCCCTCTGAATAGCCAAGTGGCTCTCTTGAGATCCCCAGTGGTGAAGCCTGGCCTTTGGATTACTGACTAGAGTTTTCTGCCAAACCTCACAGAAAACTTCACCGTGAAAAGAAAGCCATTTACTGACTGGGTGTGTGATCAACTCCAGGGGAGATGTGGTGACAGAGATGGGGAGTGGGGGTGGGGAAAAGGCTCAGAGAAAAACTTGGTGTGGATTTTCTCTGTCAGCCAGTCTCCATGGCCTTATGGCTGATTCCTATGAAGAGAGATTGCAAGCAGAAAGTGAAATGTGGATTTCACACAAACCTTCTGTGAAATGTTGGGAATACCCAAAAACTCTCTTTTAAGATTACAAATTTGGATCACAGTTCCCTGGGGTATGTTGGGAGAAGGGAAGCTGAGGAAGCAGTTCAGAGTGGTACAGGCAGAAGAAGTCTCTGGGTGGGATCACACAGGGTAAATGGCTGTGTCGCTGGGGGAGGTGTCAGCATGTGCACGTTGCCAACATTGTGGGCAGAACTGGGGCAGGACAGCAGACTAGGCACTGGCTGTACCATGTGGTGTCGTGGTACCCCTGGGTTCTTCCAGGGGAAGCTGGAAAGACTTTGGAGGCATGGCACTGAGCTGGCTGCATGGCAGTAATTCAGGACACACACACACACACATGCACGTGCACACACACACACACACACACATACGTGCACACACACGCCCCTGCCTTTGGAGGAAAAGTGTGGTGTGTTGGAGATCAGGGTGATTAGAGGATACTAAAAATGGGTAGCAGCGGAGAAGGAGAAGACCAGAGGGGGGGGGGTTGGGGGAGGTTCTAGAATATGGGTCTCAGATGGGTAAAGTTACTTTGCTAGGCAATGGGTGTCACTTGACAATTTGTGAGCGGAATAGTAGAGTAAGCAATGCTCAGCCATTGACAAGTGATTTAGGAAATGAGGTACTAGATGTTTTAGGGTGGGAAGAATATTAGGATAAGAAGATACTGGTTAGGAGTCTTTTGATAATAGAGGAATAACCCATTTGGCATTTTGGCGTGGGTTTCTGAAAATGGGAATGCTAACAGAATTGGTTCGACAAAGACTCAAAATAGCATGCCAGCCAAAGAATGAGTCACGTAATGGATTATGGAGTATGACATGCATGGGGAGTGGGGAGGAGTTGAGAGATTAGCGAGGTCCGTGAGGGAGAGGAACTGGTAGAATGGGAGTTGCTGCATGAGGAACTGGGCGGATGGCATGCTGTATGATTATAGGGTACTCTCTTTGGAAATAAAGTTTCTGGTGGGAGATAAGAAACTAGTTAGAGAAGTTCTTGGGAGGTTAGAAAGTCAAAGAACTACTCAGGAGTCAGGGTGTTTGGGGCTGGTTAGGTTGGTGGCAGACTTGGGGGAGGACCTACAGATTTCAGTGAACGAAATGCAGTGTCCATGAGGGCAGTGGATTACCAGTCTAAGGACCGCTTAGCTGCCTCAGGGAAGGGAGCTGGGCTGAATTATGTAAGAGGATAGATTGATGATCTGGGACTTGCTGGTTACAGTGTTTTGGACCTGGCTACCAATCTTGAATGGCATGGGGTGTTGGACAAACAAGAAGCCTCCCCTTGAGATGGTTACAAGGGAAATATTGTTCTCAGGAGACAAGCATGTCAAGATAAGGGAGTAAAGGGATATTTGATGAAATTGAGGGTGCAAGGGAAATCGAAGGAATGGAACTTCCAGAGACATGGGGCGAGGATTTAGGAGAAATGGGAGTGCCAGAAGCTGGATCAGGGGAGAAGCAACACCGAGTTGCTCGGAAATACAGGAAAAGAAGAGGATGAACCATCTTAAGGCCCTCAACTGAGGAAGGTAGAGTCATATGGCTGCACAGTTGCCAAGGCAAGAGGTCCTGACAGTCTGCTAAAGGGAGAGGGGCATCTCGGACCCCAGGACTCATCTGTGGCCTGAAAGGGAGGCTCCATCTCTGGGCAGCAACAGGGTGGAGAGGCATTCAGCAGGCTGGGGTGCTCTGGATGCAGAGACAGAGGTGGGTGGGCGACATGCTCTGAGCATTTGAGGCAGGATTCCAGGCCCCGAGATGTGGGGCTTGGCTCTGACAGGGTGAGTGCATTAAAAAAATAAAAATTAAAAAATGCATGCCACATTCCAGCACAGAACCTCTCCCTTCTTCCTAAAGTGAAAGTACTATACCACAGTATACAAGCCCTCCAGACATTTGGCTCCTGCTTCCCTCTTAACACTTCTGTCTTGCCTCTTCCTTCACAAGGTGTGTTTCAACCATCCTCAGATGCTTATGGTTTCCTGAATGTTTTCTATAGTTTTGGGTTTTTTTTTTTTTTTGCTTCTTATTTATATATTTACTTATTCTTTTTCTGCAGTTTTTATTTTTTTCCCTTTCTTTATTGTGTTATGTTAGTCACTATATAGTACATTATTAGTTTTTGATGTAGTGTTCCATCATTGATTGTTTGTGCGTAACACCCAGTGCTCCATGCAATCGGTGCCCTCCTTAATGCCCACCACCAGGCTCACCCATCCCCTCCCAACGCTCAGTTTGTTACCTGGAGTCCATAGTCTCTTATGATTTGGCTCCCCCCTCCCCAATTTTTCTCCCTTTGTTTTCCCCTTCCTTTTCCTAGTGTCCTCCATGCTACTATTCTTCATGTTCCACAAATAAGTGAAACCATTGACAATTGTCTTTCTCTGCTTGACTTACCTCACTCAGCGTGTTCTCCTCCAGTTCCACCCATGTTGATGCAAATGGTGGGTATTCGTCCTTACTGATGCTGTTTTCTGCAGCTTCTGACAGGAATTCTTTCCATCATACACCCCTTCCTGTCTCCTCTGCATACCTATGGCCCCACATCCTCCACTTGGAAGATTTCTGCTCAGGAACCTCCTCCTCTAGGAGACTTCTGACCACTTCGTGTTGGAGGAGATGTCTCGGCTCTCCTATGTCCTCTGTTATCCTCAGTTCCCTCTTCTTACCTTGGTCACTACACTTGCCACATAATGTGATCAATCTCCTTTTTATAGAAAGCCTCAACCAACAGCTCTCAACTATGAGTTTTGAGCAAGACTTACATCTTATTCACTGTCACATCCTCAGCATCTTTTGTGATACCTGGCGTATGGAAGGGTCTCAGTAAATTCTCAGAGAATGACTGAGCGAGCAGGAGCTGAATGAGTTTAGCCCCAGGAGGAATCATACGAAGGCGTAGTTTCCAGAGGCACCTTGATAGTGAATTGACAAGAATTAGCAAAATGTTTAGTGTGCGTGCATGTGTGTGCACACTTGTGAGTTTAGTGGAGGAGAAAAGAAGGTCCAAGGTCTGGGTCATGGGTAAGTCTGCTGTACCTCTAGCAGAAACAAGGAAATGTGGTGGAGACACAAAGTTGGGAATAAAACCGAAGAGCATAGGATTGAGTCTCAGGTAGAAAACCGGTATCTCAAAGAGTAGCCGGGGGTGGAGGGTGATACATGCAAGGTAATGAAAATCAGGGGGAGAGGAGAGACAAAAGCAGATGGCTAACAGTGTTGTGACAGAGGAGCACTCACTGGAGATGCACCTTTCCTGTAGGCATTTAGTGGAACAGAATACTTGTTATTATCCTTCTTAATACATGAATGCCACAGGTGGACGCAGTCTTTTTTTTTTTTTTTTTTCAACATAAAGTGTAATAATTTCTGTTCCCACCTCTCAACTTCCTAACAGTTTTCTGTGGTTAGATTTTATCCCCATTTTTGCAGTTGAAAATGAGACACAGGTTTATTACAAGTCTTGGTAGTGGCAGAACAGACAGCACAATGATTCTCCCACTTTCTAGCTGTTGTTTGTTTCCCTGGGCCACGCTCTGTCCCCTCAGAGGCTGGGAGGCCTGCCCTGCCCTCCCTGCAGCCTCTGTCTTGGAGAGAAGTCACTCTGGCAGTCTGCCACTCCCATGGCATGTGGCCATTTGTAACTGCGAGGCCAACAGCTTCACAATTTCATCCTTGAGTTCCATCAGACCCTTGGGTGGGTGCCATCTACTCCCCGTAATTTATTTGTTTCTAAATTTGTCAATTAAGTCTTTCTAGCATCTACTGCCTGACCACCACATTTTCTTTTCCCCTAATCTCTAGGTTCTGAGAGACCATTTGTGGCTGAGACTTTCTTTAGCATATTTTTCAGTAAGCTACTTTATAAGTATAGGTGAGGTTTATGTAGGACCAAGACTGAATTTATATAGGCTCAAAGCTCAGAATATTTTATCTGCTGTGGTTTATATCCAGATAGGAAATGGGGTAGAAATATTCCTCTTCTGTCACAGATTGTGGTTGGGGCTGGGGATTGTGTAGAAATAGCAGTGATCTCTTACTCCTGGGTGATGTTTCCCTCTTGACCCATCAGCTCTATTATCCCCAACCATCTACTGAAAGTGTTACGAAAATCTATGAATGATCTCCTGAATATCAAACCTAAATGGCTAGGCTGATGTCTCTTTTGTTGGAATTTCTTGTGACATTTGACACTTTTTTTTTAAAGGCCAAAATCCTGGGATTCATAAGCCTGAATTGAGAAGAATTTCCTTTCTGCAATTTTTTGGAGGAAGTTTGTCTTAGAATTGATGTTATTTCTTTCTTTAGTGTTTGTTAGAATTTACCAGTGGAGTTATCTGAGCCTGGAATTTTCTTTGTAGGAAGGTTTTCAAGTATAAACTCAATTTCTTTAATAGAAATAGGTCTAAGGGTGGGTTAAAGTCTCTACCTTTGGCTCAGGTCATAATCCCTGGGTCCTGGGATTGAGCCCCACATTAGGCTCTCTGCTCAGCGGGGAGCCTGCTTCCTCCTCTCTCTGCTGTTGGTCTGCCTACTTGTGATCTCCGTCTGTCAAATAAATAAAATCTTAAAAATAATATGTCTATTCAGATTACATATTTATTTATGCTTTATCATTTTTATTCTAATGAATTATACTCTACATATTTACTCTTGAGTGAGATTCACAGTTTGCATCTTTCAAGATTTTGTCCATTTCATCTAACTTGTTGAATTTATGGACATACAGATGTTGATAATATTCTTATCATTTTTTTGTTATCTGTATAATTTATAGTGATGTCACCTCTCATACCCAATATGGCAATTAGTGTTTCCTTTCTTTTTTTTTTTTCCTGATCAGTGTTACGAGAGTTTTATCAATGTTATTGATTCTTTTTTTTCAAAGACCCAGTCTTTGGTTTCATTGCTTTTTTTTTTTTTTTTCTGTTGTTTTCCTGTTTCCTATTTCATTGATTCCTGTTTTCACTTTATTATTTACTTTCTTCTGCTTACTTTGGGCTTAATTTGCTCTTTTCTTTCTAGATTATTGAATTCAAAACTGAGGTCATTGATATATATCTTTTCTTCTTTTCTAATATAGGTGTTTGTTTATTGCCATAAATATCCCTTTAAATACTATATTAGAAGAATTCCACAAATTCTGGTATGTTGGGTTTTCATTTTCATTCTGTTCAGGATTCTTTCTAATTTCCCTTTTAATTTCTTATTTTATCCATGGGTTGTTTAGAACTGTGTTATTTAGTATCCAAATGTTTGGGGGATATTTTCTATATGTCTTCCTGTTGTTGATTTGTAATTTAATTCCACTGTGGTCGTGGAACATACTCTGTATGATTTGAATCCCTTTAAATTTATTGAGACTTGTTTTATGGCTCTGGATGCTTTTTTAAAATCAGAGGAATTAAACTTTTGGGATCACATTTGTGATGGTCAGCCAGCAATGCCCTTGTTAGCAATTTACTGCTTTCCTGTGGGCAACATCCAAATGGGCTGCTCCTCATAAAACTGCCTCTGCTTCCTTGCTTCATCTCTCTAACCCTTTATATCCCCCCAACCTACGACTCTTGTAGAGTAAGCATGAAATTTGCTTGCCTTATTTGATGGAGTAGGAGAGAGAACTGTGGAGTTAGGCTGCATAAAGTCAGGAGAGGGAGAGAGGGCAAATACAGAAATAACCCAAGGAGGGCTGAGCTGTGGCTATAAAGAGATATTTTATTCTTTGGTTCATAAACTGACTCTGAAGGCAATTTCAAAAATGTTTTGAGCAATGGCAACATTACTGGATGAAGAGTTGTAGCCTTGCAGATTACTTTGAATGACAGTACTCATTTGGGTGTATGAGTTCTTGAGTGCTTTAGGAAAAAATTAATCATTATTTTCAGCTAAATATGTAATTATTAGTGAACATTCCAGACTCATTGCAGTACAAGCATGAAGCAATTTTCCTTTCTCTGCTTACTGCTTTTGACAATATTGTCCAACTTCCCTCTCTTAGAATGATATCATAGATGTTTTCCTGTAGCTTTTTGGTCACTTTCAATTATTAAGGTCCAGTACATTCTTATTTAATTTGCTAGTCCCATTTCCTGGACTGACCATGGGAGAGGGATCTACTTTGAGGAAGAGGCAGGGTTCTCTTCAGCATTCCTTTTATCTTCTAGCGTGTTGGAAAGATGGCCAAGATTAACAAATGGACACACATGTCTCCTTTTTAACTATCGCTTACCATCCCATGCAGCCAAATGAAGTTATTTTGGTGACAGTGGAGGAGAGGGCCCCAAATAATCAATTATAGAAACTGGGAGAGTCTGCATGCAGGGACAGCTGGCATCATATGTGAACACCCAGATGAACAGTTGCTTATGCAGTGGTCTTGACATTCTGCACTTAGGAAGAGTAAGCCCAGGTAACTTGGAAGGTCTTCTCTTTGGCCCAACAGTAGGAACCTCTCCCATCCTTGGCATTACTGTGGCTGTTTAGTCTACGGAACTTCTACTCCTCCTTGTTGTCTACTTCTCATTCATTTTTTCACTTGGTCAAATGGGCATCAAATCTGTTACATACGCAGTTAATCTAACAGAGAAAAAGAGGCCATTCTCCCTTTTTGCTAGTATCCTCAGTCTCTAAAAATACTTCTCTTTGAGCCCCCACTTTTGGCTTAGAGGATGATAGGAACATAAGATGGAAGTGAGAAAATAGTGTACTCCTTCCTCTACTGTAATAGGATGTGCTACATTTTGGCGGTAACAAATTCCCCTAAGTCTTGAGAGCTAAAAACAACACAGAAAAAATCTTGTTTAACTTACTTGTCCATTGCTAGTTGGTAGGGACGTTTATCATTGGTGAGTAGAAGCTACCCTCTGAATGCTGCTGGCTGCTGTGTTAGAGAGAGGAGAACAAACTCTGGGAGGCCCCCCACTGGCCATTTTCCACTCTGACCTAGAAGTGCCATATAATCTACAACTAGTCCCATGGTCCTGCCCTGATTACAGAGTCAGGACATGCAAACATACTGTATGCCCGAAAGGGAGAAGATCCAGAAATGCTCCACTGATTGCACAAGTGACCACCATGTTAGTGTCCATGCTATGTTTCTGGTGGTTCTCTCTGCTCCCACACTTCCCCTCGTGGTTGTCCACTTTCATAGACAGTTGGGACATGGAGGTGGCATCTGGGTGGCTGAGGCGATGATTAAGGAAGGCAGAATCTTATTCTACATATTGTTACACAGACATTCATGCAACACATTCATATTCACATGAATGGCTACTGTTCTCACGAGGCAACCTTCAAGTCTAGTTACAGGGATGGAAAAACTTGGGTTTGTAGACTCATTATCTAACTCAAGACTTGGCGTATTTGAATGCAGTTTCTATTATACATTAAAGGTACTCCATTATACATTATATGTATTTGAGAAAAGTTTTGTGGAAAACAATGTGGCCGAGGCAAAAGGGATGAAGTAGAGAAGATTTGGTTTATATATTTTAAGACCCAGCTGTGTTTCACATAGGATAAGTGTCAGTGGGAATCCAGTGGCTGGGGTGAGGCTGTAAAATTTGATGACATGGCAGTTTAAGAAAGCTGAAATCCTTTTTACTTTTAAAATACCTGACTGGTAAATAATATGATTGCAACATCTATGCTTGTAACAGGGGTTTCTGTTGTGAGAAAAGTGGATAAAAACAAAAGTTAGTAATAAGTAGCTGGTGAGAAATCCTGAAGACTTTTAAAATTCTTTGTCCTAAACAGGGGTAATGTGCACCTTCTAATTTGTTGTAGTTAAAATGAAACCATCATTCCATTTTTTCCCTGCCAGACGTCTACTCATACTTTGATGCCTTTGTTTCAGGACGTTTTGTCCACAGAAAGGTGGGCTTCTTCCAGGAATGTCCCCAGACCACTGCCACCCGCACTCGTTCCTCCCCTCTTTGAACCATTTTATGTGGGGGTCATTGCCACACAGCTGTTCCCTCTGTGAGCCCCAGTGGCTGAGCTCGGTGGTGATTTGAGGGCCGGCTACATACTGTGTTTGAAACACTACAGTGCAGGGATCTCACAGATATCAGAACAAGTGAAGGACAAAAGAGGATCTGTTGGGAGTGTTTGGGGGCAAACGGAATTGCCAGACCTATAGTCTACTCATTGAAGCAGATTTTATTTTATTTTATTACTATTTTTTTTAAAAAAGATTTTACCTGTTTATTTGACAGAGCACAAGCACGGGGGTTGGCAGGGAGAGAGAGAGGGAGAAGTTGGCTCCCCACTGAGCCAGGGCCCTGGGATCATGACCTGAGCCGAAGGCAGGCGCTTAACCAACTGAACCACCCAGATGCCCCTCACCGAAGCAGACTGTAGTTATAAGACAGACATTTCAGTAACATTTTAGTTTTTGGTGGGAGTGGGAAAGTGTTATGTTGATTTTGGAAATCTGGGCCTCAGACACATGGATTTACCAGGCTGTGGAAGTTGGTTCAGGGAAGGTGTCAGGGAGGAGGAACCAAACAAACCTTAATCTCTTACAATTCCTATATTACAGTGTTTAAGCAAATATTTTGCAACAGTATTTTCTGGATGAACTTCAACCTGTAAGAGATTCACTTGGTGGCTCAAAGAGTTGTGCAAATGATTTTATTTTATATTTGTTATGGAAATGAACATTGTTTTAGCTGACATTTAAACCTCTATTCTCTTTTACTAGCCTGTCACATTGTTTCATATGTTTTGGTCAGACATGCTTTCCAGAAGAAGAAAATGGTATTTATAGGATTGTAGGACTATAATATGGAATCCTGGTATCTGTCATTTTCTGCTTATATAAGAATTCTAATAATAGAACTCTGACCAGCTTCTGCCTCTTTTTTGGATTTGGTAGCTCCCATGGAAGTAGCAATTTAAAAAACTAGTGGAGTTTCAGTAAGAATAACTCTACCTAGCGATCATTTCAACTCTATCTCCTCTTCTTGCCTGGAGTCTGAGACATTAAACCCAAGGATTTTTTGAGATGGTTTTTGTTCTTTATTCTCTTGCTCACTAAAGTACACTGGAATTTTTCAGGCCACATAACAAGATTTTTGTATCTATAAACAAAGTCTTCATAACAAAGAATCCTTTAATGCAGCAAACTATAGTCCATGAGCCAAATCCTGCCCACCACCTGTTTTGGTAAATAAAATTTTATTGGAACACACCCATGCTTGTTCTTTACATGCTCTCTGGGGCTCCTTTGTTGTTACAGGGACAGAGTTGAGCACATGTGTGTTCTTATAAAAATGCTTATTTTTGTTTTGTGTGCATGTGGTTTTAGTTTTTGAAAGAAGCATGTGTCTTACATTACATCATGTATCTCATCATATTTCTGACTTTTCCACTAAGAACTACGCTTTATGATCTCCTCGTGTTGGTGTGTATATAAATGTCTGTTGCATCTCATGCTGCCTGATACCACATAGTGGGCCACCCCTCATTTGACACGCTCTCCCAGTGACGGATGACCAAATTTCATAGTCTACAAGGTTGTCACCTATCCCACTGCAGGAGCTGACATTTGTATAGAATCCCTTATAGCAAATATCTTGAACACCTCCCCTTTGGACTTAGGTGAAAATTTCCTTTAACTATGTAATCTAGGAAGAGACATGCTAGGTCATAAGGTATGTACATTTAGTTTGTGTCAATAGTGCCAGACTGTTTCCCCTGACAATGCCAGTTCCAATATACCTGCACTCCCTGCTTCAGTGCTTGGCATTATCCAGTTTTCTGATTTTTGCTATTCTAGTTGCTAAGAGTGAAGTCTCAATGTTATTTTAATTTGCATTTTCCTGACTGCTGATGAGTTTGAGCATCTCTTGATATGCTTCTCAGGTTTTGGATTTCCTCTTTATGAATTGTGTGTTTATATTAGTTGCCCATTTTTCTAATGGAGATGCTCTCATTGGTGTTAATTTGTAGTCCTTCTAGATTCTAGATAATAATTTTGTACAGGTTTAAACCTTGAAAATATCTGTCTTCTGACTAACTTGTAGTGTCATTCAGTGCACAGAAATGATAAATTTGGTTGCCATAAAATTCATTGAGTTATTATTGTCTTAGGACTTCTCTTGGAAATTTTATTTAGAAAGTTCTACACTCTTATATCACCGTGATTATTCCGCCATATTTCTTCTGTGTGGTATTAATCAGGGATACAGTTTTATTTTACTCTAATGGATCAATTTCTGGCAAATAACTAAATAGTTCTCTTTCTTCAATGATTTATAGTACTAATTTACTGTATATTTCTATCATGTCATAGATTTCTGAGTTTTAATTCCTTTGGTCTATTTCCTGTTTTATGTACTACTATAAGAAATTTTTAAAAAAGACTTTATTTATTTATTTGACAGAGAGAGATACAGTGAGAGAGGGAGCACAAACACGGGCTTGTGTTCTGCAGGGAGCCCAATGCAGGGCTCGATCCCAGGACCCTGGGATCATGACCTGAGCCAAAGGCAGATGCTTAATGACTGAGCCACTCAGGCACCCCAGGAATTTTTTTTTAACTTTTAAGATTTACTTTCATAGCAACTTTCAAATATGCAGGACAGTAATATTAAGCATAGTGTCTATGTTCTGTGTAGGACATTTTAAAAACTATTATAACTATTTTGCAGAGAAAGTCCCTCCCATTTAGTCATTTCTTTTCATGATGACCTATCTCCCAGTAGAATTATTTTTCTGTATCCATGTTACAGTATGATTATTGTGTTTCACGGAAATTTGACTTAATTTTTTAATTCAGTTGCCTTACTTTATATATCAATTCAGAGATAACATCTTTAATTCAGAGATAACAAAGTAATGCCTTACTTTATATATTAATTCAGAGATAACATCTTTATATATATATATATATATATATAAAACAGAGATAACATCTCTATATATTATAATATATGTAATATATAATAATAATATATAATATTAATATATAATAGTGATAAACTATTAAATCATCCTGTCCAAGAGCAAGGAATCCCTTCATTTATTTGTTGTAAGCATCTTGTCTTTGATGTCCTTCCGGTTTTACGTTTTCTTTATAGAGGTCTTCATATACTTTTGGTGAAGTTAACTTCTAGCTTTGGTAGTTGTTTGATGATACCGTGCTTAGTATTTTCCTCTTTTTTTATTTATTTATTTTTTTAAACTTTCTTTTTAGAAAAAGGTTTTATTTACTTAGTTGACAGAGAGAGAGAGGGAGAAAACATGAGCAGGGGGAGTGGCAGGTAGAGGGAGAAGCAGACTCTCTGCTGAGCAGGGAGCCCGATATAAGACTCAGTCCCACGGCCCTGGAATCATGACCTGAGCCAAAGGCAGCCACTTAACCAACTGAGCCACCCAGGCGCCCTCCTCTTTTTATTTTTAAAAAAATTTTATTATTTTTTAAAAGATTTATTTATTTGCGAGAAAGAGAAAGAGAATGAGCAGGGGGAGGAGCAGAGGAAGAGAGGGAGGCAGGGAAGCAGACTCCCTGCTGAATGCAGGGCCTTGTGTGATGTGAGGCTTAATCCCACGATTTTGAGATTATGACCTGAGCCAAAACCAAGAGTCAGAGGCTTAAATGACTAAGCCACCCAGGAGCCCTTGTAGTTTCCTCTTTTTAAAATTACATTTTCCAAGTTAGGTTTTACTAGTATAGATAAATTATTTAAAAATTTTTTTATGTTGATATTGTATCTGGCAGATGTTGATTGTGTTGGTTCTTCTAGGTAGATTATCAGTCATATCTGCATAAAAGACAATTTAAATATTTGTATTCCAGTCCTTATACCTTTTATTTTCTTTCACTTATTTTTGTAACTGACCTCTATCTTAAGTTAAAATAGTAGTGATGATGGAATGCATCATCACAGGTGTCAAACATTACCAACTGCTCTTTCTGCATCAGTTATTATATAATTATTACATAATTTATTGATAAACTCTTAATAATTTATATATAGTTTTTTATTTTTTAAAGATTTCATTTATTTATTTGACACAGAGAGCGAGAGCATAAGCCAGGGGAGCGGCAGGCAGATGAGGGGGGAGAAGCAGGCTCCCTGCTGAGACGGGAGCCTATTGCCGGGACTCAATCCCAGGACCTCAGGATCACTTAACTGACTGAGCCATCCAGGCAGCCCTATATTTTATATATATTCATAGTCCTCATTCTACATGTGGTAAAATATGCTGTATGATTTGATGATTTTTTGATACATTAATGGATAACATCATCTGAGCTTGACACACATGCATACGCACATGATTGTTAATTCTGTTAGTACAATTTTAGTACATTTTCATCTAAATTTATAAGTGAAAAAGTTCTAGAATTGTCTGTTCTTATACTGCATTTATCTGGTTTTAGAATCAAGATCATATTTTTCTCATGAGATAAATTAGGTGGGTTTTCTTCTTTTTTTGGTTTCATTTTTTTAAAAACTGTTTTAAAATTGGAGTACAAGTTTGTATAATTCTCCTATAAAATGGCTAGTTTGCAGGCAGGAAAGTCATGAATACCCATTCTAGCTCTTTTAAATATTTGTTAGTCTCTTTAAGCTACCAAAATCTTATTGTTATATATTTTGGCATTTAGAAATTTCTTTTGTTTTATCAAATATATTCATTTTGTAGCTATTTTTCTTAAGTCCTTCTTTTCAGCCTTTTTTCATGGGGAGGGCATGCAACTTTTTTTTTTTTTGACCATTCTTGCCAGAAATCTTTATGTTTTATTTTTATTAAGAAACAAACAAAACATCTTTTAAATTTGTTCCTATTTTGTTGTGTGTGTTCTACATGTCATTGATTTTTGCCCTTACTATTCCTATTTTCTTTTTATTTCTTTGGGTTTACTCTAAGGCTCTTTCTCCAACTTACTTAGTTGTATGCTTAGCCAATTTATTTCTAACTTTTCTTGTTTCCTGATAATTTATTTAACACTATAAAATTTTTTCTAAGCACGGATTTATACATGTCCTACAGATTTTGACAGGTGGTGTTTTAATTATCATGCAGTCTTGAACATTTCTTAATTTCCTTATTTTTTCCTGTTTAACCCAAGAAATGTTTAATAAAATGTGATTTCACTTTCAAATGTTCCTTAAATTGTCCCTTTGTAGATAATTTCAGTTTCTGTTTCATTATTGTTGAAGAACATAGTCTGTTTGATGTCACCCTTTAGTAATTTATTGAGATTGCTTTAATAATCTATATGTGGTCTGTGTTTGTGGTCTTTAATAATCTATATGTGGTGTGATAAGAACTGCATTTTTGTTTACTGGGACAGAATTTCCACATTTTTTTTTGTACTAAATCTTGAATTGTAATTTTGACTTAAATTTTCCTCTTTTCCCCCTTTCTCTTATTTATTTACTTATTTTTTTTCTCACCATAGCACATACCCTCCCTAATGTCTATCACCTAGTTACCCCATCTTTCCAGCTCCCCTCCCCTCCAGCAAGCCTCAGTTTGTCTCCTGAGATTAAGAGTCTCTTATGGTTTGTCTCCCTCTCTGGTTTCATCTTGTTTCATTTTTTCCCTCCCTTCCCCTATGATCCTCTGTCTTGTTTCTGAATTCCTCACATCAGTGAGATCATATGATCATTATCTTTCTCCAATTGACTTATTTTGTTTACCCTCTAGTTCTGTCCACAACGTTGCAAATGGCAAGATTTTGGTTTTTTTGATGGCTTCATAGTATTCCATTGTAAATATTCACCACATCTTCTTTATCCATTTATCTGTTGATGGACATCAAGGCTCTTTCCATAGTTTGGCTGTTGTGGACATTGCTGCTATAAACATTCCGGTGCATGTACCCATTCAGATCACTATGTTTGCATCTTTAGGGTAAATATCCAGCAGTGCAATTGCTGGGTCATAGGGTAGCTCTATTTTCAACTTTTTGAGGAACCTTCATACTGTTTTCCAGAGTTGCTGAACCAGCTTGCATTCCCACCAAGAGTGTAGTAGGGCTCCCCTTTCTCCGCATCCTTGCCAATATCTGTCATTTCGTGACATTTCCTCAATACCAGCCATTCTGACTGGTGTGAGGTGGTATCTTACTGTGGTTTTGATTTGGATTTCCCTGATGCCGAGTGATGTTGAGCACTTTTTCATGTGTCTGTTGACCATCTGGATGTCTTCTTTGCAGAAATATCTGTTCATGTCTTCTGCCCATTTCTTGATTGGATTATTTGTTCTTTGGGTGTTGAGTTGGATAAGTTCTTTATAGATTTTGGATACTAACCTGTTATCTGACATTTCATTTGCAAATATCTTTTGTCGTTCTGTTGGTTGTGTTTTGATTTTGTTGACTGTTTCCTTTGCTGTACAAAAGCTTTTTATATTGATGAAGTCCCAGTAGTTCATTTTGCCCTTGCTTCCCTTGCCGTTGGTAATGTTTCTAGGAAGAAGTTTCTGCAGCTGAGGTCAAAGAGGTTACTTCCTGTGTTCTCCTCAAGGATTTTTATGGATTCCTTTCTCACACTGAGGTTTCTCAACCATTTTGAGTCTATTTTTGTGTGTGGTGTAAGGAAATGATCCAGTTTTATTCTTCTGCTTTCCAATTTTGGCTTTCCAATTTTCCCAGCACCATTTCTTTCTTTCTTTCTTTCTTTCTTTCTTTCTTTCTTTCT